>NC_056726.1:1989122523-1989799190 GCF_019279795.1 Protopterus annectens | reverse complement strand
AGAATACTGTGAGACATTGGGAGCTGTTGGAAGGACCACTGAGAAAACAGCATCCACTGGAGGATCCGCATGTGAAAACGGGCTAGGGGAAGAAGTGTAATGGCAGCTGCCATGAGACCTAAAACCTTCAAGACAAACCTGGCATTGATCCTGTCGCACTGAAGAAGAATGTGAACATGTTTGCGGATATCTGATACTCTTTCCTCTGTTAGCTTCGCGGAAAGATGAATCGTGTCTAAGGTGGCGCCTATACAGGTAATAGCCTGACAAGGCAACAAGGCAGATTTTTAGAAATTTATGGAAATGCCTAGAGCTTGACAAGTATGAATGGTGTAGTCTCTGGATATGAGAAGTTGATGCCTGGTGGTAGCGGTAAGGAGCCAGTCGTCTAAATATGGAAACACCTGGAATCCTTGTCATCTCAGATGAGCCGTGACCACTGCCATGCATTTGGTGAACACTCAGGGGGCTGTAGTGAGACCAAAGGGCAGGGCCCTGAACTGATAGTGACTGGCTCCCACCCGGAAGCATAGGAACCTTCTGGAGCGTCTGTGCATCTTGATATGATAGTACGCATCCTGAAGGTCTATTGAGCACATCCAATTGTCCTGACCCAAGAAGGGTAGTATGGACTGAAGTGTGACCATCCGTAATTTTGTTTTGTTTACAGACTTGTTTAGTCTGCTGAGATCCAATATCGGTCTCCAGTCCCCTGTCTTTTTTGGAATCAAAAAGAATTTGGAGTAGATTCCGGATCCTTGCTGGTCTGCCGGGACTGGCTGGATAGCTCTTTTCGACAGCAGCTTTGATATTTCTAGCGCTGCTTGTTCCCTTAGACCGGGTGGAACGTCTGGAAGGGGCCCTTTTGGTTGGGATGGGATGTGGACAAAGGGAATTTTGTGACCCTCGGATATGATCGACTGTACCCATTTGTCTTGAGTGAGGGAAAGCCAGGCTTCTGGATACAGTGATAATCTTCCCCTGACTGCCTCCGAAGGTGGACAGTCGGGCAGCTTCTCAGGGATGCTGAAAAGGTTTGTCAGAGAAAGTCTCTCTGCTACCTTGATTCTGTGGACCCCCCCTGCCCCTAGGGCGGTGTCTATTGTTGTTCCCCCCTCTGCCTCTAGAGGGGAACTGACTGCCTGCATCAGGCGAGACTCCCTGTGATTTACAGAACCACATTCCCCCCCCCCTTCTGACCCTTGGGATACGGTCTGGAAGGGGTAGAAAACCGGACTCCCACGGCAGAGAGAGTCTTGCCATCCTGTTCGCACCTAGTCAACGTGTCCTTCACCTGAGGTCCAAACAACGCTGTACCATCAAAAGGGGAATTGGTGAAGGACGCCTTGAAAGGGTCCACAAAGTTACAAAGCCGCATCCAGGCGTGACGTTGTAAAGCTACACCTGTGCCAGCGGCCCTACTCGCCCCATCGGCCGCATAAGAAAGAAGCCGCATGGAGGAGTTGATGATTGAATTCAGGTTCGCCAGCTGGGAGTTCATTTTGTCTCGAAACCCCTCAGTTGTTGGATCCTGCAAAGCATCACCCATTTCCTTGATCATATCTCTCTGAAGATGGGTGAAGTGACACAAGTAGTTCAGCGAACGCATAGCAAAGGTCGCTGAGGAGAACATCTGCTTACCGTACCTATCCATAATCCTAGATTCCTTATTAGGAGGATGGATAGGTACCGAAGGATCAGCTAATTCCTTCTTAGTGGCTGAGGCCACCACCATAGCATCAACAGAGACACCCTTGGATAAGAATTCTTTGTCCTTAGGAGCTGTAATAAACTTGGACGGCCTTCGTGGGGTAGGTTCCACCGTATCAGGGGCTGTCCACGCCTTCCTTGCCACCACTTCCATGAGGGGGTCAAAGGGAGGAGATACCCAGGAGGTGGAAGGGCGAAAGCCAAAAGCCTCAAGGTAGACCGACTCGTCCTGTGAAGGGTTAAGGGTGGACCAGTTCCCCCTCTGTTTAAGGATCTCAAGGATGTCTAAAAAGGAGACATCCTCAGAGGAGGACCGTGGGGACCCTTCAGACTCATCCAAGTCGGTATCCGAGGTGATAGACTTGGGGGAGTCAATATGCTTCCTCTTGCATTGTTTCTTCCGAGGGGGTTCCCCTGAAGGATCAGGAGAAGCCTCGGAAGAGGAGGATATTCCCAGTGGGGAAACTTGAGATGTTGGCTCTCTACGGTCTGGGACGAGAGGGTGGGTAGAGACCATCACAGGCACTGTAGAGGGAGGAGCTGAGGGAGCCAACCGTGGAGCAGACACCGGGTCTAGCACGGTCCGCATGACCTCGAAGGCGCCCCGATCAGGCGGGGCCGAAGATCCCCACTCCGAAGAGACGAGGACTCCTCCCGGCACCAAAAGGGACGGCTCCGAGGCCGATGTCAGGGCCGAGCTCACCAGCGCCGAGGCTCCGAGAGGGAGAACGGGCTCGGACAAGGGTCCGATGCCACTCGCCCCCTCAGAGCCGATGAGGGAAGCCCAGTGCCCAGATCCCTCCAAGGAGGAGATCGGAGCCGACGACAGAGCCGAAAGTGGAAGTATCGGCTCCGACGCACCGACAGTCACGGCTCCGAGAAGCTCTGGCTCCGAACTCATGGGAATAGGAGGAGGAACTGAGGAAGGGATGGGTATAGCCACTGGCCGTTGGGTAGGGCTATGCAGTATTTCGGCTATTGCTTGGGACTTGAGAGGTCTGCTCACCACCCTCTCTAAATCATGGTCGGACAGTCTGGAGGACCAAGAGGAGTGGGACCTATGGCTCCTCTCTGATAACAGTGGAGATCCCGGGGCCGAGTGGATAGAGCCAATGGATGGGGATCTAGTCCTCTTTCTAGTAGATGGCTCCGACAAAACTATCGGAGCCGTCTGAGTCTCGGACCTCTCGGCTCCAGCCGGAGCCGAGGTAACCGTTTTTGTCTTAGAGACATCGGCTCCAGACGGAGTCGATGTCGAAGAAGCCTTAGAGCCACCAGCGGACAGCTCCGAAGCTGGAGCCAACGCCTTGGAAGGCTTGGAAGGTTTTCCTGACATGGTCTGGGTCAGGGAGCCTTCAGGCTTTAATAAGCCTCACAGTATCAATTTATTTTTGCGTTCCTGCAGGACTCTTGGACTGAAAGCGTGGCAGACAGAACAACAGTCCTGCAGGTGCAAAGGTCCCAGGCAATATACACAAGAAGTGTGACCATCTGTCAGAGACATTTTCTGACAGCACGAGTCACACTTCTTAAAGCCTGAGACCTTAGAGTCTTTAGACATCCCGAACAAGAATTGTGAAACACAGACACACCTGTTAAGAAAGGGGAAAAAAATCCAACCACTCCCACAATAAGTATGACTAAGGGGAAGGGAGGAGGGCCCGAAGGCCTAAGAAAATTAACAGGGGATAAACGGGAAAAACAATTAGGGGAACCCGAAGGAGACTAGGTATAGTTAACTAATAAACTGTAAAGAAAACTATTCTAAGAAAAAAATAAGGGGTTTTGAAGTTTTAGAACTATAAAAAGTCACTAACGTGCAGAGCCGTTAGAAACAAGCACCTCGTAGCTAAAGCGGCAAACGAGATCTGAGTATTTACCGCCTAGCGTTGTGGGATATAGGGGAGCCTCAAGCCGGTGGAAATAGCTCTCGAGCTTTAGTATTGGCCGAGTCGGAGCCGAGGATCGGCTCCGGACCCATCCAGCAAGAATGAAGGCGAGATTGACAACTTAACATGTTATGGTTATGGAAAAAGGACAGGGTATCGATATGTATAAACTATGAAAATGAATCAAAATAATTGTATAAATGTGTACACACACACACACACACACACACGTGTATATATATATATATATATATATATATATATATATATATTTTTTTTTTTTTCCTCCCTGTCCTCTGCATCTTGCTCTGTCACACCAACCACCTGCATGTCCTCTCTCATCACATCCATAAACCTTATCTTAGGCCTTCCTCTTTTCCTGTTACCTGGTAGCCTCATACTTAGCATCTTTTTCCCAATATACTCAGCATCCCTCCTCAGCATATGTCCAAACCAACGTAATCTTGCCTCTCTGGCTTTGTCTCCAAACCTTCGAACCTGGGCTGACCCTCTAATATACTTATTCCTAATCCTGTCCACCCTAGTCACACCCAGTGCAAATCTTAACATTTTTAACTCTGCCACATCTATAGATGGTTTACTATTGAAACCTTGAAGCTGCATAGGTTGAGTGGTCACATGGTTGACCCAAAATCGTGAATCCCAAACAGCGGAATTGTGGCCAGGTCAAAACTGAATACATCAACACCAGTAGTTCAATGTATTCAACATGGTAGGAGGTGCCGTAAGTCACTCATGCTATGCAGCTTACCATACCATGACATTCCATACTCAACGGTACAAGTATTTTACTATTTTGCAGAAGGACAATCCCCCCATGCACCCCCCACACCCCCTGCAAGTTATATATACCAACTCCGAGATCGCACTACAGTGAGGAAATGGATTAATTCCCTGTTCCAGACTGAACCGTGATCTCCACTCAAAATTCTGAACTGAAATACTCAAACTACACTACCCATTTGATGTGGTGTAGTTGATGTATTTGGGTTTGCAAAACTGCCCATTGGAAAACTGCATTTTGACAGGGTCACTCTTGTTTGAATGCAGTTTGCAATGGTGATTGTAAACCTATATAGATATATATAGAGAGAGATAGATATAAAGGAACCCTACTCTTTTCTATATGTGCTGTGGGATCTTCTACATCCACCTGAGCTCAGGCAGTTGAGGCCTTGATTTAACATCTCATCCAAAGGACCAACAAAAAAGTATGTCTTCTTAAAACAGTGAGCATAGCTATCACCAGTAGAATGGCTAAAAAAAGAAGTTATGTCTTATCATAGCATTCCATCTGTGTTGTCGCTCTTCACCAATCCTTGAGAGTGGGTTCGGTTCTGAACCTCAGAACCAAGACGGCTGTTTATTTCAACTCGCGCACTCCAAACTCTCGAGCCAGGATCTACCCATAAGGCTCCTCACAGAGATTACCTCAGATCGAGTTTGCCAAGGAGTGACAGTCAGATGTGAAAAGCTAAAAATACATGATAGTTAGTTTAATTGAGGTCAAATATTAGTCCTCAAGGGAAAGTTAGCCAAGGGCTAAATTCAGTCTACTAAGAGTCTGGATTGGTGAAGATCAACAACATAGATGGAACGTTATGGTAAGACATAACTTCTTTATCTGATGTTGTCAATCTTCACTTAATCCTTGACAGTGGGACAGAATCCCCAGCTACTTTAGCCTCAGGAGGTCTCACAGAAGAATATTCCTAAGCACCATAGAGCTAAAGGATGTTCGTCCACTTCAGTCCTGCTCTAATTTGGAATGAGTAATACAGGTATGATGGGAAGACAAAGTGGCTGCTACACAAACGTCATCTAAAGAAGCTCTGCCATGAAAGACTGCAAAAGTAGCTACTCATCTTGTAGAATGGGCCTGAACTGTTTTTGAGAGCTGGAGTCCGTTAGAATGATAAATGAATGTGATGCAGTGTCTAAGCCACTTGGCCAAGGTAACCTTAGAAACTGGGTTACTAGATGAAGAGAAGAAAATGCCACAAAAATTTGGTTTGATTTTCTAAATACTTTAATCCTGTTAAGACAAAAATGTAGTTGTATGTGCACATCAAGTAAATGAAGATCATATTCTCCCTTGTTTGAAAAATTTGGGAAAAGACTGGTAGCTGTAAAGTCTGATTAATATTAGTCTCAGATACAACCTTGGGCAAAAAGGAAGGATTAGTTTGAAGTGCAACTATATCCTTATGAAAAATTAAGTATGGAGGTTGGCACAATAGTGCCTGAAGTTCTAAGACTCTTTTGGCAGAACTGATAGCCATCAAAAATAAGGTTTTCCAAGAAAGATATTTTAAATCACAACTTGCCAGTGGTTCAAAGGGGTTCTTAGTCAGGGCCTGAAGAACCATAGTTAAATCTCAAGGGGGAAAAGTTTCTTGAAATGGAAGTCTTAGCATTAGAAGACCTTTTAAAAATGCTTTGCACAGTTTGTGTGACATCAGAGGAGCACCATCCAATCCTATATGGAAGTTTGAAATTGCAGCTAGGTGCAATTTAATTGTTGAAGCAGAGGAACCCGACTGGTAAAGTGAAGTCAGAAAATCTAATACTTTGTGTATAGGGCTGAAATAAGGATCTGTCTCATTATCCAGAGCCCATCTAGCAAATTTCTCCCCTTTACTATGGTATAATCTACTAGTAGTCAACTTGTGATGAGCGATAATAATTTGTCGGACAGGTGAGGAAAGAGAAGGATGCCTGGCAATCATGGGAATTGGAGAAGCCATGCAATGAGCTTGAGGTTTTGGAGATCTGGCTGCATCATGCCCTCTGGGTGAGACAGCAGATTTGGAACATACACAAACAAGGGAGAACCAAATTTTACCCGTTGTGTTGAGAAGCACTTAGAGATTGGCAATGGGCAATTTCTTCCAACTGCTTTCTTACAGCAATGCACATTCTGGGAAACTCCAACATGATGGCGGACAAATCTTTCTTGGAAACCTCAGAATCCATGGTTTCTGAATTGAATGAGGCCATGGGAAGGGAAAACAAACTTGTCAAGGCCAGAAGGGGGCAAGGCGAATTACTGAATTTTCCGTCCTTTTGGCTTTCTTTAGGAATTGTGAAATGAGAGGAATTGGGAGAAAGGCATAAAGCAGTCTGGGAGGCCAATCATGGAGAAGAGTACCTGAGGGGGGATTAGGGCAAAGTAACTTCTGCACTTGTTGTTTAGTGGAGAGGCAAAAAGGTCACAGGAAGGTTGGCCCCAGTGATGAAAAATGTTATTCACCACTGTTGGATTGAGAGACCACTCGTGAGGCAAGAGAACAGTTCTGCTCAATTTGTCTGCTATCATGTTGGAGTTCCCCAGAATGTGCATTGCTGTAAGAAAGCAGTTGGAAGAAATTGCCCATTGCCAAACTCTGAGTGCTTCTCAACACAATGGGTAAAATTTGGTTCTTCCTTGTTTATGTACCAGACTACTGACATGTTGTCCATCTGAATCACTACTGTTCCTACAGGGAGGCATCTTGGAATGCTTGCAATGCATTTTTATGTGATAATAAGTGTCTTGGAGGTCGATAGAGCACATCCACTTGTCTTTTTCTGGGAACAGAAGTTTCGCCTGAACCGTGACCATCTGTAATTTGGTTTGTTGAACTGCCTTGTTGAATTGGCTGAGATCCAAAATGGGTCACTAGTCCCCTGTTTTCTTGGGCACTAAAAAAGAACCTTGAGAAAATAATCTGGATCCTTTCTAGTCTGGTAGGACTTTTTGGATAACTCTTTTACTTAGCAGTTTTTGAATTTCTAGAACTGCTGCTTCCCTGAGACTGGGTGGTATGTCTGGGAGTTTTTTCTGGGGTTTTGGAGGTTGTGATAGAGGAATTTGGTAACCTCTGGATATAATTCCCTGGATCCATTTGTCTGTTGTTAGCATTTGCCAGGCAGATCAGTGCAGAGAAAGCCTTCCCCTGACTGCCTCCAGAGGCGGGCAATCAGGCATCCATTCAGGGGTGCTGGTAGGAAGCGCCAGAGAACGTCTCATGAATCCCTGGTTTTGCAGACCATTTCTGCCTCTAGGGCAGTGTCTTCCACTGCTTCCCTCTCTGCCATAGGAAAAGTCTTTGCCTCGCGAATCCTGGAAAGGCCCTTTGGATTTTTTAAACCTTAGAATGGTCTCTGAGGAGTGGAGAGATCTATGTTAATGGCAGAAAGGGTCTTACCGTCCTTTTCACATCTGGTTAGGATATCTTATACCTTGGGACCAAACAGGGAACATCTGTCAAACAGAGCGTTGATGAATGATGCTTTAAATGGTTCCACAAATTCACACAACCGCATCCAGGAATGCCTTCTAATGCCTATGCCTGAACCTGCTGCCCTAGTCGTCCCTTTAGCTGCATGGGCAACAAGCCTCATGGACGAGTTAGAAATTGCTTCTAGGGTTGCAAGCTGAGAAAAAGAAGTTATGTCTTACCATAAAGTTTCATCTGTATTGTTGATCCTCGTTCAGTCATTACATGTGGGTATCGGTTCCGACCTCGGAACTGAGCCGGCCATCTTCCAAGCTCGCGTCAGCTACAAACTCTCGAGCTAAAAACTCTTACCCAGAATTCCCATCTCCCTGTTACCTCAGATTGAGTTTGCAAGTCAAAAGAAGATAGAGGCTACCTCTGGTCAAATGACCTAACAGAACCAGATGGTGAGATCCACTAGAAGCCACAGGAGGGGGAAGGAGGGAGGGTCATAATGACTGAACGAGGATCAACAATATAGATGGAACGTTATGGTAAGACATAACTTCTTTATCTGATATTATTAATCCTTGTTCAGTCCTTACATGTGGGACAGAGTCCCCAGCTACCTTTATTCCTGAGAGGCTCTCATGGAAGAACATTCCAGAGCACCACAGAACCAAAAGATGCTCTTTCCCTGGAGGCCAAATCCAATTTATAATGATTGATGAAGGTATGAGGAGTAGCCCAAGTTGCAGCTGCACAAATGTCATGTAAAGAGGCTCTGGCATGGAAGGCAGCAGAAGTTGCCACTGACCTTGTAGAATGAGCCTTTATGGTAGTAGGTAATGGAATATTACGTTTTCTATAAATGAAGGTTACGCAGTGTTTTAACCATTTAGCCAATGTGACCTTAGCAACAGCACATCCTAATCTAGGTCCACAATAGGCCGAAAATAACTGGTCTGATTTACGAGAAGCCTTAGTCCTGTTCAAGTAGAAGCGAATTTGCCTGTGAATATATAGGGTATGTAGGCAATACTCTCCTCTGTTTGAATGATTTTTTTTTTCTACTTGAGTGTTTGCCTCCTTCCCCTGTAACTTAAGTAAACTGACTTTTACATTAAGAGCTATAATATTTATCTTATAGCTTTAGGAAACCTTGTAAACTGCAATAGCCTCGCTACGCTCGGGCTCTCTTCGCTCCCCTCCCTGCCCTCAATTCCCTCCCGCCCCCAGTACCTCTAAATTTATAGTACTAAAGCCACTCCCCCCCACTTTCTAGATCCTATCTGCTTTCATCTGGGATAATTCCTCCCACCCCCATTCTTCTTCCTACATTTTAATAGCACCTATTAGCTTTCATATGGCATTCGCCCATCCCCCTTCCAGTACCTTTACCTCACCACTATATCTTCTGGTGTTGCATCACCAGGTAAAACAGTGCCTTAACTCACTAGCTGAATCACAGATAATGATATACTCCTCTTTACTATCCCTCTTGTTCGCACCATACCTCCTTACCTTGTAGGAAAACCAGTTTCTCACGGGATTTCAGGTCCCAAAAGGCCATACTATCACCCCAGCTGTAAATCCTCCCACCTTCAACCATACTTACAGTACCAGGTCCTATCCAACATCTTGTTCAGTCTATCAACATCTCAACCCCAGGCACATTAGCTCTAGATCCAAACACTACCACAAACTAATAAACAAATTCCTGAAGTTCATCACCAAGTATAGACTTAACCTAATACTTGGTGGTGATATTCACCCCAACCCTGGCCCACCCACTTCAGATACACATACCCCCTCTACTTGCAATGTAAGCTACAAACCTACAATTAATAGGCCAACTCTCTCCTACCGTCATCTCAATATTAGAATCATTAATAACAAGGTACATGAACTGCATGCACTTCTGGATGTCCACTCCCCTGAGATTCTCTGTTTATCTGAAACCTGGCTAAAACCTAACACTAAAGACAATGAAGTGTTACCACCTGGGTACAACATACACAGGCTGGATCGTGCTTTGAGGAAGGGGGGTGGGGTAGCTGTACTCTATAAATCTGAGTTGAATGTCAACATAGATGTAATACAACCACCTCAGATTAATAACTCAGAGACTCTTGCCACCAAATTGCAACTTAATAAAAAAATAAAAGCATTAACATAATCTGTATGTACATTCCCCCAGGTAACAATATATCTACACTTAAAGATATCCTGCACTGGCTATCATGTCACTACCCCCAAGAAACCCTACTACTTGGAGACTTTAACATAGACTGGGGCACCTGTTCCTCGGAATCCCCAACCACCCATATTAACCTGCATGCATTTACACAAATCATATCCACCCCTACCAGGATAGGTAAACCCAACCAAAAAGAAAGCATACTTGACTTGGTACTCATAAACAGTCACCCCCAACTGTACACCTCTGGTACCCTCCTTGATGGCCTAAGCGATCACCTTCTCACATATGTAATTAAGCACAAAGCCATTAATTCCCAACAATCCTTACTCAGAAAGGTTAGAAACAATAAAAACTTTGACCCTGCCAAATTCCAACAAGAACTAAACTCATGTAATTGGTCTATTCTAAAACACCTCCCCTTAGAGGAAGCAGTAGCATACTTTAGCAACAAATTCCTCGAGATCCTTGATTTGCATGCACCTGTTCGTTCAAAGAGAACCAAGGCAAAAACTGCGCTATGGCTTTCTAAAGAGTCTAAACTCAAAATTACCCTTAGAAACAAAGCATGGGCATTATGGCATTCTTCTAAAGACCTCCAAGATCACATTAAATACAGGCAATCCAGGAACGGAACCAAAAAATCAATTTTACAAGACAAAAAACAATACTACTGTAATTTACAGACAGTACATCAAAATAACCCTCAGAAGTTTTGGGCAGGTTTAAATAATCTACTACATCCTGGACAAACTTCAACCCCAATCCCTGCTGCTACTATTGATAAAACCCCTGAAGATGTTTCGGACAATGTTAACCGATTCTTTACTGAGACAATTCAAGCCCTAGCTAGCCAACTACCTCCTAGCTCCCATGGTCCTGAAAGTAGCACCTCTAGAAACCTACTCCCATTCAGCTTCCAACCAGTCGCCACTTCACTTATCCATACCTTGATCAAAAAATTAAAACCCACTACACTTTCTGCTGATCAACTCCCTGCCGAGTACCTACAAAAATCAGCTGATGCTATTGCTTACCCCGTCTCAATATTAATCAATTGAACCATAGTAGAAGCTAGAATTCCCACCATCTGGAAAATATCCTATGTAATCCCACTTCACAAAGGAGGCAGCTCTACTGAATTCTCCAATTATAGGCCAAGAGCTATACTCTCTCCACTTGCAATATTATGGAAAAATGTATTCACAGACAACTCATGCACCACCTAATCCAGAATCACCTTATGGCAGACACTCAGCATGGCTTCCGTCCTCATTACATCACTACTTCAGCCCTCCTAGCCTTTACCAACACCATAAACCATAATTGCAACAATAATTATATATCCTCAGCCCTCTTCTTGGATCTTTCCAAGGCATTCAATATGGTTGATCACCAACTTTGAATCCACACCCTGCAAACATTCTGTCTAGATACTAGAGCCCTTCAATTGTTTCAATCCTACCTGAATGGTCGACAGCAGGCTGTCCTCTGGCAGAACAAACTCTCTAACCTTCTATCTAACGCCCTTGTATTACCACAAGGTTCTATACTAGGGCCCTTGCTGTTCTCCATCTTCATTAACGATCTTTATACTGTCATCCCAAAAGTCAGCTGTATCCAATATGCTGATGACTCTACTCTGATTTGCTCAGCCACATCTCCAATAGAGTTATGGTCAGCTACCCAGACCACCTTTAATACAATAGAAAACTGGCTTTCTGAACGTTGTCTGATCCTAAATCCCAAAAAAACTAAAATGCTGTTATTTTCACCAACAAGTAGGTCTACCGCTTTCACCTTTACCATAAATTCAAATGATGGCACAATAATCTCCCCTGACCCCTCTACAAAACTATTAGGTGTCATCATAGACAATAATCTAAAATTCGGCCTACATGTTAACCAAACTATCAAAACCATCAATAAAAAACTAGGGTCACTTTACAGAATAAAAGCCTTCCTAACCCCTCCAGCTAAAATTGCCATAGCTCGCTCTCACCTTCTTTCAACCCTTCTGTATGCATCCCCTCTACTCTTGAATTTAAACAAGACTGTCCTTAACAAATTCTCAATTTGCTACAACAACATTGCCAGGTTTGCCACTGGGCTGCCTTTTAGGACACATCATTGCATCAATCTAAATCAGCTTGGGTGGATTGAACTACCCAGCCTAATCCAGTATAACCAACTGATTATGGCCTATAAAATCCTCTATAATCCGGACAATACTCCTGCACTTAAAAATATTATCACCCCCTATAACAATCCTAGACTGCTTCGATCCTCTAACAACCTACTAATTCAGACTAGCAAAATTAATAACGCAGCCGGTGACTCTCTTTGCAAACTCTGTAAGTAGATCCTGGAACTCTCTTCCAGCTGATATTACCTTACTTTCCACCTTAGGTCAATTTAAAACTAGACTCAAACAACATTTGCCACTTAACTGGCTATGTCGATGTATCAAGCCTGACTAACTCTCTCTAGAATGTGTAAAAATCTCTTAACCAGTTTACTGTGTAATTTAATTTAATCCTGACTTGCGCTCAGGATTAACTCTAACCTGTGGAACTTGTTTAACTTGCTTACTTATGTAATCTCTGTAAATAGTCTGTTTGTAATATGTAATGCTGGTATTATGTAATGTTGTATCTGCTTACCCTTGGAGCTTTTCTCCCCAGGCCACCGCTGAAAATGGACATGCATCCAGTCGGACTATCACGGTCAACAAATGTAAAATAAAAATAAAAATAAATGACTGGGGAAGAAAACTGGCAAGTCAATGGTTTGATTAATGGACATTTCAGAGATCACTTTTGGCAGAAAGGAAGGATTAGTTCTCAATGATACTCTATCTCTATGAAAAATCAAATATGGTCTCTTGATGCATAACGCTTGAAGCTCAGAGATACGTCTGGCAGAAGTAATGGCGACCAAAAACAAATATTTGAGGTCACAAGAAGAAGCTGGTTCGAAAGGTGGCATTGTCAAAGCTTGTAGGACTAATGACAGGTCCCATGGTTGAATAGGTTCTCTAAAAGGGGGTCTTAGATGATTAGATGATTCACGACTTTTATTAAAGTCTTGCATAATTTGTGTGACATAAGAGAAGAGTCTTGGACACCATCATGAAAATTAGATATTGCAGCCAAATTAACTCTAATGGTAGAGGCAGATAGACCGGACTGAAATAGGGTAGACAGATATTCCAGTACTATCAACACAGGTGCTGAAAAAGGGTCTACTTGTTTTTCTTTCAGCCAAAAAGTAAATCTTTTCCACTTGCTGAGATATGTAATTCTGGTGGAAGACTTATGAGATGCAATAAGAATGTCAAGTACTGGCAAAGAAAGATAATTCTGCCTGGCAATCAAAGGAACGGGAGGAGCCAAGCTGTGAGCTTCAGGCTGTTCAAGCTGGGGTGAATCAGGTTCTGCGGATGGGAGATCAACCCCGGGGTTGGATGGAGAATCCACGGTTGATCTGGCAGGTGAGGCCAAAGGAAGGGAAACCAAATCTGACGAGGCCAATATGGTGCTATGAGGATTACTTTGCTCTTCAACCGGCGGGCTTTCTTCAGAAATGGAGAATGAGGGGGAGTGGTGGAAATGCATAAAGCAGACCCGAGGGCCAATCGTGGACTAGAGCGTCCCTGGGTGACTGTCCTGAAGGGGGGAATCAGGGCAAAATAGTTGCTGCATTTGTAGTTGATCAGAGATGCAAAGAGGTTGCGGCAAAGAAGATCCCAGTGGTTGAAAATCTCCGCCGCTATCAAGGGATTCAGGGACCACTCGTGCGGTTGTAGAATACACCTGCTGAGTCTGTCTACTATCACAGTGAAACTCCCGGGAATGTGTGTTGCTAGAAGAAAGCAGTTGGTAGCCATCGCCCATTGCCATATCCTCATGACCTCTCGACAGAGTGGGTAAGATTTGGTTCCACCTTGTTTGTTGATGTACCAGACCACCGCTATGTTGTCTGATTGTATCGCAATAGTCCCAGACGGCAGCAGGGGATGGAATGCTTGCAACACCAGAAGCACCACCCCCCTCAGCTCTAGAACATTTATATGCAGATGGGCCTCTATTTCGGACCAAGTACCTTGGACTGTCTGTCCCTGAAATAGCTCCCCCACCCCATCAGGGAGGCGTTCGTGGTCACTGTAGCCTTGGGCTGTTGGGGGGAGAAGGGGCAAGACCATTGTGACAGATTGTGCAAAATCCACCAATTTAAATCTTGTTTGCACCTGTGAGTTACCCGAATCTTGGCTGAAAGAGGGTACTGAAAGGTATACCATTGGGTGAGAAGTAGCCATTGTAGAAGCCTCATGTAAAACCTGGCCGGGGGACAATCGTAATGGAGGCTGCCATGGAACCCAACAACTGGAGAACAGAATGAGCTGTGGATTTCTCCCTTGAAAGGATTGGAATCAGTTGCTGCTTTATCCTTAGAATTCTGTGCTCTGGAATGGATGCTTTGCAATTCTTTGTATTCAAGATGACTCCTATGAATTCTGTGGACTGAGATGGGGTGAGATTGGATTTTTGCCAGTTTATGGTTATGCCTAGCGTTTCTGTAGTAAGAGTATGCCAGGGCTTCTTCCAATAGATGTCTGGTGGGGGCGGAGATGAGCCAGTCATCTAGGTATGGAAACACCTGGAATCCTTGTAGTCGCAAGTGAGCTGTGACGACTGCTATGCACTTTGTGAACACTCTAGGGGCTGTAGAGAGTCCGATGGGCAGTACTCTGAACTGGTAATGACTGGCTCCCGCACAGAAGTGAAGGAATCTTCGTGATGGTCTGTCCACATTTATGAGGTAGTTCGCATCTTGAAGATCTATTGAGCACACCCAATCGTCTTTTTCCAAAAGCGGAAGGATAGACTGTATTGTGACCATCCAGAATTTCTGTACTTTTACAAACTTGTTCAATACACTGAGATCCAAAATTGTTCTCCAGTCCCCGGTTTACTCTGGCACCAAAAATATTCTTGAGTAGAATCCAGATCCTATCTGGTCTGGAGGGACTATTTGGATGACTCTTTTTCTTAGCAGCTTTGAAATCTCCAACCCTGCTTCTTCCCTTTGACTGGGTGGAATGTCGGGTAAGCTTGTTAGGGGAGCGGGACAAAGGTTGAAGGGGATATGATAACCTCTGGTTATTATCCTTTGTACCCAAGAATCGGTGGTAATGGTTAGCCAGGCAGAAGGGTACAAAGAGAAATGACCCCCAACCACTTCCAGAGGAAAGCAGTTGGGCCGCTCTTCAGGATCACTGGTAGGAATGGCCAGGGAAAGAATCCCTGGAACCCTGGTTATGCAGACTCCCTCTGCCCCAAAAGGGGCATTTTCTCTGTGAGTTTCCCCCTCTGCCTCTAGGGGAGAACTTGGCCTGTATGTCACAGAAAGAACCTTGAGACTTTTTGTGCCATATCTTCCCACTCTTCTGGTTTCCGGAGAAAGCCCATTGAGGTGAAGAATAACGGACACCCACAGCAGAAAGGGTCTTACTGTCCTGTTCACATCTGACCAGTGTGCTTTTAACTTTGGATCCAAACAATGATGAGCCTTTGATAGGAGCGTTGAGAAAGGAAGCCTTGAAGGGTTCCGTGAAATTACACAAGCGCATCCAGGCATGTCATCTCAGAACAATGCCTGAACCCGCCGCTCTAGCTGCTCCTTCTGATGCGTGAGATATCAGGTGCATGGAGGAGTTAGATATCGATTCGATGGTGGATAGCTGAGAGGCCACTTTGTCACAGACCTCATCAGACACAGCTCCAGCCAAAGTTTCAGACAGCTCAGAAATTAAGTCTCTGAAGCCTGGCAAAATGTGCTATATAGTTCAGGGACCTGACTGCAAAGGTCGCTGATGCAAAAGTATGCTTCCTTATTCTGTCCAGAGCCTAGGACTCTTTGTTGGGCAGATGGACAGTCTGGCTTTCTTCTTCTGCCAGGTCCTTTTTAGTTGTGGCCGCCACCACCAAAGCATTTACAGGAAGACCTTTGGACCAATGGGGATCACTAGCAGGAGGGGACAAAATTTTATCTGGCCTCCGGGGAATGGCCTCAACGGTGTCAGGAACCTTCCACGCATGCTGCACAATGTGCCAGACAAGTTTGTTGGCAGGTGGAGTAACCCAGGAGGTAAGGAGCCGGGCACGAAAGGCCTGCAGGAACACAGACTCTTCAGAGGTCGGGTTAGAGGGCTGCCAGTCACCTCTCTGTTTAAGGATTTCAAGAATATCACCAAAGGATACCTCAGAGGGTGATCGAGGGGACCCTTCCCCATCATCAAAGTCTGTGTCTTTAGTAAGGGACTCCTCTGTGGAGTCCATGTGCTTCCTCTTGCATGAGCTCGTTTGATGATCTTCCTCAGAGGGAGAAGCTGGGGAAGACAGCTCAAAAGGGGTCTCCTGTGGGAGTATGTCCTAAGACCCTTGTGCCACCCAGTGTCTGCTAGGAGTGACTTGTGTACATTGTGATCCAAAGGAGGGCAGGGAGAGTGACAGCACAGGATTGCCAATCGAAGCCAGAGCCTTCTCCATTAGCTGAAAGGCCGGTCCACCCGAAGAGGGATGGGGGCCCAGGGCAGGGGTCACCCTTCATCTAAGTGGCTCAGCCTGCTGACTCGGAGTCTGTGGATGGCTTTGAAATGCCAAAGTACATATGCCTTAGCTGACATCCTCGGCCTTGACAAGACTCTCCTGCCACAAAGGCAACTGTGGCTCCTTAGTGAGGTCCATAAAAGAAACCATAGTGGGGGAAGACTGTGCTATATCAAGGGGCTTCAAAGGCAATGAAGGAGGAGAATAAGTAGGGGTCTTTGGTAAAGGGTGATCACCTCCTGAGGAAGGATAGGTCCTGGGGGAAGGGATACCTCTAGCCAAAAGCACTTGATCCACAAGACGCAACACATCATGTTCAGAGAAGCTTCTAGCAGATTTCACGAACATGGCTGAGGGAGAGTGAGGTCTATCCAAGGATAGAGCAAACTCAGTGCCCACCATGGAGGTGGTCTGCACTGAGAACAACGGAGCTGTAATGGACTGAACTACTGGTGTCTGCACCGAGGAAATCATCAGTGCCGAAGGCATTGTCTGCAACGATGATGAGGTCGGTACCAAAGTGGTTGTCGGCACTAAGGCCTGAGCCGAAAACATCAGCGACAAAAACTGAATGGTCGGTACCGAGAGGGTAGTCGGTGCCGGGTAAGTTATTGGAGCCGAAAAGGAAATGGGTGTCGAAAAATCCATCGACATCATAACAGTCTGCATCGACTGGACAGTCAGTGCCGGTAAGGGAGTCTGAACCGAGGAACTCCTCGGTACTGATTCGGTATGGGGCACACAATTCGGTGCCAAGGTCGCAGATGGCGTAGATGGCCTCGGTGCCGAAGGTCTAGGCACCGAAAGCACTGGAGCTGAAGAAGTCAAATCCGAACTGGAAAGCTTAGCTTTCTTGGGTCTCGGTTCCTGAGGGTCCCCAGCTGGGGACGAAGGAAGAGACTTGGCCTTTTTATGTTCATCACTCGTTTTCTTATGGGATCTTGGAGGGGTTGCAGCCTCCGACCCAGAAATAGCCACTGAAAAAGGAGATTTAAGTAGCCCTTTCAATATTAATTGATTTTTCCTCTCAATTAACGTCCTGTTAGAGAAATTCTTACAAATCCTGCAAGGCAGGACAGCTGTTAAATGAGGCACCACCAGGCAATAGACACACAGGGAATGTGCATCTGAAGTAGGTAATTTATGGCCACAATCTAAACATCTTTTAAACCCTGGGCTACCTTTTTTATCTGTCATGTTAGAAGGAAAGAAAGAAAAAACAGAAAAATACCAGCAAAGGTACAAGAAATACCCAAAGGTAAGAAGGAAAAGGGGTTTACCAACGATGGTAAAAAAAGAATTACCTCATGGTAAAAAGAGAGGAAAAGGAGATGAAAAGGATTCAAAAAAGGGTAGTCGCTAAATGCGATAAGGTAAGAGATAACTATCTAATAACTTTTTTGTGAAAAAAAGCTGTCTTAGAACTTAGTATGAATTTAGCTCAAGAGAAGTAGCTTGACATGACCGAATGGTGACGCAGCAAACAAAATCTGAGGTAACAGGGAGAGGGAAATTCTGTGTAAGAGTTTTAAGCTCGAGTAATTGTAGCTGATGCAAGCTTGGAAGATGGCCTGCTCGGTTCCGAGGTCGGAACTGATACCCACATGTAAGGACTGAACGAGGATTAACAATATCAGATGTAACTTTATCTCATACCACTTCAGCCACTAGTACGAGGGTATCCAAAAGCTCCTTGATCAGATCCATTTGTAGTCTTGTAGATTGCACCATATAATTCAAGGACCTCAGAGCAAAGGTCAATGAAGCATAAATGCACTTCCCATATTTATCCAAAGTCCTAGACTCCTTGTTAAGAGGATGGATAGTAAGACTTTTCTCGGCAAGTTCCTTTCTGGTGGCTGCTGCTACCACCATAGCATCAACGGGAATTCCTTTGACCCAATAATGTTCCTCTTTAGGGGACTGATTACACTTGATCAGGTCTCTTAGAGACTGGTTCGATGGCATCGACCATCTTCCACACCTGCTGAGCGATGAATTTAATGAGATCATCAGCAGGCAGAGAGATCCAAGAAGTAGAGGGTTGAGCACGAAAAGCATCCAGGTATACTGATTCCTCTGAGAAAGGTTGGGAGGAAGACCAGCCACCCCTCTGTTTCAGGATTTCTAGGATGTCTCTGAAGGAAACTTCATCAAGGGTAACCTAAGGGACCCTTCCCCTTCATTGAAATCAGTATCTTCAGTGAAAGACTCTTCTGGGGAGTCTAAGTGCTTCCTCTTGCACTTTCTTTTTGCAGGGACTTTCTCAGAGGGATGCTCCAGGAAAGTATCCGAACAAGAGACAACCAAGGTAGGTTTTACCCGAGACTTTTGTGATGTATGTCCTGGGGATGAGAATGATTGGTAACTCAGGTTGAGGGGATACCGAAATCTGTCCTGACAGGGATGGCACAGACTGTGAGTCTCCAACAGACAATGCCCTCTCCATAATCCGGAAGGCTTCCCCCACCATAGAGGGTTGGGTCCAGAACTGAAATAGACTCCTTCAGAACTGAGGTCACACCCTGCACCAAGGAGACCACCTCCAGAACAGAAGCCTGGGTCAATGCTGCAAAGGCCGAGGCAGCGAGAGACATAGATGGTTTCAAAGGAACCAAAAAGGTACCATGCATCTCAGACCCGACCAGAGAGTCTCAACCCTGAGAGGTTTTCGGTGCCAAAAGCTTGGAGCTACTTGAGGCAGTTCTCGGAACTATAGATGAAGATGCTACCGGAACAGAGACAGTCAGAGCCAGTACAGTCAGGATCAGAGGCTCCAAAGGCTCAGCAAGAGTTGGAGGAGGAGGGTATGGGAAGTGTCATAGGATGAATGGTTCCAGTGCTGGTGTGGCTCAGAACCAAGGGCAATCCCCTCACCACCAGCAGCTGATCCATCAGTTTCATGATTTCTGTCTCTGAGAGACTCTTAGTAGATTGAACAGATGCAGTGGAAGGAGATTTAGGGGGGGTCTCACTTCCACTAAAGGAGTGTCTTTAAACGGGTCCACAGATGGGGACTAGGATGTTCTTGGGAATGGAGGCAGCCCCAAATGCTTCGGTACCGATATATCAGTAGGTACCGAAGAAGATTCTGTCGACTCCGAAGCCAATTTAGTGGTAACAGTAATAGTCAATGCAGTCAAATTCTCTGGTGCCAATGAACTCTTCAGTACCAAGGAAGGTTTAACTATTTTCCTTGACGGTTCACAGGACTTTGGAACAGAGGAAGGCCTTTTCTTTGAGGCAGGTAAAGAAGAAGAAGACGTACAAGCTTTCTCTCTCAACTCAGAAATGGCCTCATTAAATCCAGTTTTAAGTAGTTCTTTGAAGATTAATTTATTTTTCTTTCTGTTAAAGTATGGGTTGTAAACCTGAGACAAATCACACAGTTCTCATGTAAATGTATCTTACCAAGGCAATACAAACACAGGGTATGCCTGTCTGAATTAGGCATTTTGCCCTCACATTTCTTACATCTTTTGAATCCGGAGGTGCCCTTAGAAGGTTTAGAAAGAGAAAGTTTCTCCTGTTGTTTTGCCATAACAGATTGAAGGCAGTCACACTAAAGAAAGGAGTACAGATAAAGAAAGTTTTTTTTTTTAAGAAAACAAAGTAGAAAATATAAAAATACCACCAATGGTATGAAAGACTACCTTTAAAGATATTTAAAGGGAGTAAAATGAGAAGTTATGTACCTACCATAACGTTCCATGTTAGTTGTCTTCTCTCACCTTCTTTCTTGCTGGATGGGTTTGGAGCCGAACCTCGGCTCTGACTCGGCCACTTACTAAAGCCCGAGAGCTAATTTTACCGGCTCGAGGCAACCCTATAGCCCATGATGCTAGGCGATAACTACCCAGATCTCGTTTGGTAGCTGAAACAACATTAGGCAATATAGTCCTCCAACTGGAGAGGAGGAGGAAAAAGGATAACCCCGAAAGGATCGCTATCTAAGCTGTAGTTACCCTAGGACAAGCTATTTGGCTGAAAGTGCAAGATCAGGACCCTTCAAAGAAGGGGAAATCTTCTCAGTCTGTCCAGGCTAGGGGGATGGTGGGCGGGACGCAAGAAAGAAGGCAAGAGAAGACAACTAACATGGAACGTTATGGGAGGTACATAACTTCTCATTGTTAAGTTGTCAATCTCGCCTTCATTCTTGCTGGATGGGACTGCGTCCCTAGCACCTTCATCCTGGGTGGCTCACTGGAACAGACCCTTGAGAAAGGTGGAACCAAAATTTGCCCTGTTTCTGGAGGCCATGTCTAATTTGTAATGCGAAACAAAGGTATGAGGAGAAGCCCATGTGGCTGCTGCACAAATAGTGTCTATTGGTAGTCTAGCTTGAAAGGCTGTTGATGTGGCTAGCGCCCTGGTTGAATGGGCTCTTGGCCTAGAAGGCAATTCTTTACCTCTGAGTTGGTAAGTATACGTGATCAGAGAAGAGAGCCACCTAGACAGGGTTACCTTGGATACTGGAAGGCCTTTCCTATTTTCTGCATAAGATAAAAAGAGTTGATCAGATTTCCTGATTTGTTTAGTTCTGTCCAAATAATATCAGAGCTGACGATGACTGTCCAGACAATGCAGTTTTTGCTCCGCCCTGTTCGAATAATTAGGGAAGAAAACTGGGAGGTCAATTGATTGATTTAAATTTGTCTGCAAAGCCACCTTGGGTATGAAAGAGGGGTTCATTCTTAGAGAAACTCTGTCTTTATGGAAGACTAAGTAAGGAGGACGAATGCAGAGGGCATGAAGTTCAGATACTCTCCTAGCAGATGTAACAGCGACCAGGAAGAGTGTTTTCCAGGAAAGTAATTTCAATGAACAGGAAGCCGCGGGTTCAAAGGGAGGTAGAATCAAGGATGTTAAAACTAAGTTTAGATCCCACTGTGGTGGAGGATCTTTGATCGGGGGTTTGAGTAAAAAGACACCTCTAAGGAATGCTTTGCAAAGCTTATGGGACATGATGCTGCAGTCCGACAGGCCTATGTGAAAATTTGAAATGGCTGCCAACTGAACTTTTACTGTGGAGGATGAAGATCCTGAATGAAAAATTTCAGCTAGGAAATCCAAGACCGAGTGAATTGGAGCAGTGAACGGATCTATATTTCTAGCCTTTGCCCAGAAGGAAAAACGTTGCCATTTACTAGTGTAGATCCTTCTGGTGGAAGATTTAAGGGAAGCTACTATAATATCCCGGACGGGATTTGAAATCATAGGAAGCCTGGCTAGGGACGGAAGTGGAGCAACCAAGCAGTGAGGTTGAGAGAATGGAAGGATTGGTGCAGCTGCCCCGACTGATGGGCCAAAAGATCTGGCACTGGATCCAGATGCCAAGGCTGCTCCAAGAGATAACGATGCAGGAACAGAAACCATATCTGTCGAGGCCAATAAGGGGCAATGAGAATCATCTTGGCTCTCAAGGCGGTTGCTTTCTGAATTACCTGTGATATTAACGGAAGGGGTGGAAAGGCGTAAAGAAGTCGCCGAGGCCAATCGTGGACTAGAGCATCTCTGGGGGGATGACCTGGAAGGGGGAAGAGGGTAAAGAAGTCGGGGCATTTGCTGTTTTGAGGTGTAGCAAAAAGATCGCAGCAAGGAAGGCCCCACTTCTGAAAAATCTCTTCCGTCACAGATTGTTTGAGAGACCACACATGTGGCATGAGAATAGCTCTGCTCAACCTGTTCGCTATGATGTTGGACTTCCCGGGGATATGCGTTGCTATCAGAAACCGCTGAGAAGAGATCGCCCATTGCCAAAGTCTGAGTGCTTCTCGACACAGGGGATAGGACTTGGTTCTGCCCTGCTTGTTGATATACCACACTACGGA
Source organism: Protopterus annectens (assembly GCF_019279795.1). NCBI lineage: Eukaryota > Metazoa > Chordata > Ceratodontiformes > Protopteridae > Protopterus > Protopterus annectens. The sequence goes on along the minus strand of NC_056726.1, from coordinate 1,989,776,726 downwards.
CATATTGTCCGTTTGGATTGCAATAGTCCCCAGGGGAAGAGAGTCGTGGAGGGCTTGCAACGTCAAAAGCACTGCTCTCATCTCCAGGACATTTATGTGCAGGTGGCATTCGAAAGGTTGCCATGTGCCATGGACTGTCCTGCCCTGAAAATGTCCCCCCCATCCGATCAGGGAGGTGTCCGATGTGACCGTGGCGACCGGGGAGGGAGGAATAAAGGGTCTGCCTTGATGGACTTGAGGGGACAACATCCACCAAGACAGATGATTTTTGCAAATTGGAGTTATCATGATCTTGTGGTGCATAGGGAGTTGTTGGAAAGACCATTGGGCGAAAAGCATCCACTGTAGAAGACGCATGTAAAAGCGGGCAAGAGGAAGAAGTGTGATGGCGGCCGCCATGAGCCCCAATACTTTCAGGACATACCTGGCCTGAATTCTGTCGCTCTGAAGCAGAACATGGACATGGTTTTGAATATTTAACACCCTTTGATCTGTTAACTTTGCTGAGAGCTGCACGGTGTCCAAGTTGGCGCCTATAAAGATAATAGACTGACAAAGCGACAAGGCAGACTTTTCGAAATTTATAGAGATTCCTAGCCCTCTGCAAATGTGAATGGTGTAATCTCTGGCCTGAAGAAGTTGATGCCTGGTGGTGGCGGTGAGGAGCCAGTCGTCTAGATATGGAAACACCTGGAATCCTTGATGCCTCAGGTGAGCCGTAACCGCTGCCATACATTTGGTGAACACTCTGGGGGCTGCAGTGAGACCAGAGGGCAGGGCTCTGAATTGGTAGTGACTGGCCCCCAGCCGAAAGCGGAGAAACCTTCTGGAGCGCCTGTGAATTTTGATGTGATAGTATGCGTCCTGAAGGTCCACGGAGCACATCCAATTGTCCTTGCCCAGAAAGGGTAGAATGGACTGTAGCGTGACCATCCGGAATCTTGTCCTTTTTACAAATTTGTTTAGTTTTCTGAGATCTAATATTGGTCTCCAGTCCCCTGTATTTTTTGGTACCAAAAAGAACTTTGAGTAGACTACGGATCCTAGTTGGTCTGCTGGGACTGGCTGGATGGCTCTTTTTGCTAGTAGTTTTGATATTTCTAGCACTGCTTGTTCCCTTAGACTGGGTGGAACATCTGGAAGGGTTCCCTTTTGTTGAGTTGGGGTTGGATAAAGGGAATTTTGTAACCCTCGGATATAACCGACTGTACCCATTTGTCTAAAGTGAGGGAGAGCCAGGCTTTTGGGTACAGGGACAATCTTCCCCCGACTGCCTCCGAAGGTGGACAGTCGGGCAACACCTCAGGGATGTTGGAAGGGTTTGTCAGAGAGAGACTCTCTGCTACCCTGATTCTGCGGACCCCCTCTGCCTCTTGGACGGCGTCTGTTGTTGTTACCCCCTCTGCCTATGGGGGTAAATTGACCTCTTGCGTCAGGCGTGACTCCTTGTGATTTGCGGAACCACATCTTTCCACCCTTTTGACCCTTAGGATATGGTCTGGAAGGGGTGGAGAAACGGACTCCTACGGCAGAAAGAGTCTTGCCATCTTGCTCGCATCTGGTCAAGGTGTCTTTCACTTGAGGCCCGAACAACGTCGAACCATCAAAAGGGGAGTTAGTGAAGGACGCCTTGAAGGGGTCTGCAAAATTACAAAGCCGCATCCAGGCGTGACGCCTTAAGTCCACACCTGTGCCTGCGGCCCTACTCGCTCCATCGGCTGGATAGGAAATGAGCCGCATGGAGGAGTTAACAATGGAGTTTAGGGTTGCTAGCTGTGAGTTGATTTTATCTTGGGACCCAGCAGCTGACGGATCCTGTAAAACTTCTCCCACCTCTTTGAGAACATCTCTCTGAAGGTGGGTGAAGTGACACAAGTAATTCAGCGACCGCATGGCAAAGGTCGCTGAAGAAAACATCCGCTTACCGTACCTATCCATAGTCCTAGAATCCTTGTTAGGAGGATGGATAGGTACTGAAGGATCGGCTAGTTCCTTCTTGGTGGCTGCAGCCACCACCATGGCATCAACTGAGACACCTTTTGTTAAAAATTGCCTATCAGCTGGAGCCGCAATAAATTTAGAAGGCCTCCGTGGGGTGGGTTCCACCGAATCCGGGGCCGTCCACGCCTTCCGTGCCACCACTTCCATAAGGGGGTCAAAAGGCGGAGACACCCAGGAGGTGGAGGGTCGAGAACCAAAGCCTCCAGGTAAACCGACTCGTCCTCAGAAGGATTAAGGGAAGACCAGTTCCCCCTCTGTTTCAGGATTTCTAGGATGTCTGAGAAGGAGACATCCTCAGAGGGGGCCTTGGGGATCCTTCCGACTCATCCAAGTCGGTATCGGATGTAATGGACTCAAGGGAGTCCACATGCTTCCTCTTACATGTCCTCTTGCGCGGAGGTTCACCTGACGGGTCAGGAGAAGCCTCGGAAGAGGAAGATATTCCCAGTGGGGAAACCTGAGGCATTGGATCTCTGGGTCCGGGAGCAAGAGAGTGGGAAGAGACGTCAGCAGGCACTGTAGTGGGAGGAGCTGATGGAGCTGACTGTTGACCATGCCCTGGGGCTAGTACGCTCCTCATCACTTCGAAGGCTCCCCTATCAGACTGGCCAGAGGGCTCCCGCTCCGAAGAAGTAGGAACCCCAGGCCGCACTGACAGGGACTGCTCTGAAGCCGATGTTGGGGCCGAGCTCATCAGCGCCGACGCTCCGAGAGGGAGAACGGGGTCAGACAAGGGTCCAATGCCACTCGCCCCCTCGGAGACAGCGAGAGTGACCAGGTGCCTGGATCCCTCCAATGAGGGCATCAAGGATGAGATCGGAGCAGAGGACAATGGAGCTGAAGGGGGAGGTATCGGCTCCGACGCCACAACAGTCACGGCTCCGAGGAGCTCCGAACTCTGAGGGAGAGTCGAAGGAGGAATAATAGGTGGAGTTGAAACAGCCACTGTCTGATGAGATAGGCTATGAAGCATTTGGACCAGTGCCTGAGACTTTAACAGTCTACTGACCACTCTCTCAAGGTCATGGTCAGAAAGCCTGGACGACCGAGAAGAACGGCTCTGATGGCACCGCTCCGAGAGCAAGGGTGACCTCGGAGCCAAATGGATCGATTCCAAAGATGGGGATCTGGACCTTTTCCTGAAGATGGATGGAGCCGAAGATACATTGGCTCCAGCCGGAACAGACCGTGAGAGTAGAGGCTCAGCGGTATGCTGGAAGCTGCGACACAGAAGTATCGGCTCCAGCCGGAGCCGATCTTGCCACAGATGGTGAGCCAGCAGCCTAAGGCTTAGGACTCGGAGCCGACGGTTTGGCTGGCTTCGAGGGCTTCCCCGGCACAGACTTAGACGGGGAGCCCTCGGGCTTTAATAAGCCCCTTAAGATTAATTTGCTCCTGCAGGACTCTTGGGCTGAATGCATGGCACACAGAACAAGAGTCCTGCAGGTGCAGAGGTCCCAGGCAGTAAACACAAGAAGTGTGACCATCTGTCAGAGACATCTTCTGACAGCACGAGTCACACTTCTTGAAGCCTGAGACCTTTGTGTCCTTCGACATAATGCTGTCGAAGTAAAAGGGCACAAATGTAAAAAACACACAAACACACATCCCCAATCCACACAAACTAAGAAAAACAGGGATACAGGGGTACAAACACACCACAAACACAGTACAGAATCCCTGTCAGGAATTAGGAAAGGGGCAGGCCTAAGGCCTAACCAAAAGGGAGGGATGTATAATTTGGGATAAGGGGAAAAGAAAAGGGTACTAACGGGGAAAAGGCTTTAAATTAACCGTTAAGTTAGCTAAACAAGAAAGGAGTGGGAAAACTAAGTAGAAAGCTACTTATATATATATATATATATATATATATATATATATAAACTCCAAGACTTACCAAGAGCCGGTAAAAACGCACCTCGCAAGCGAAAGCGGCAAACGAGATTTGGGTAGTTATCACCTAGCATCATGGGATATAGGGTTGCCTCGAGCCGGTAAAATTAGCTCTTGAGCTTTAGTAAGTGGCCGAGTCGGAGCCAAGGTTCGGCTCCGAACCCATCCAGCAAGAATGAAGGTGAGATTGACAACTTAACATTGGAGTACCAATAATGGTACTGGACAGTCTACCAACGGTAGAAGGAAAACAGATAAAAAGCAGCTACTATAAGACAGAGGAGAAGCAGGTAGAAATACAAGGAATTATGAAGAGATATAAAGAGGAAAATTTAGAAAGAAAGTGTCCAAAAATTAGAAAATACTCACAAAAACTAACTCAAGGCTTGAGAGAATGAATGAATGCGTCTTGTTTACGAAGCTGCAAATGAGATCTGAGATAATCTCTGTGAGGAGCATTATGGGTACAGCCTGGCTCGAGAGTTTGGAGCTGAAGTAAACGGCCGTCTCGGTTCTGAAGTTCGGAACCAAACACACTATCAAGGATTGCATGAAGATTGACAACATCAGATCAAATGTCTGTATTCAGGAGGGGAGAGACAAAAGTATAGCTAGATTGCTGTACGCAGCAAACAATTCCTTCCCACTTGGACTAATTTCATTTTTTGCACATGAAATGATTCTGAAACAATCAGTCCATCAAGGTGGTTGTATAACCCATCTATAAATGTGATGTGGACACTGAAAATAACAATGAACATGATAAAATTAAATATGCGTATTTATCATGTGTTAAATGGGCTGGTTTGTGGATAAAGGGAAAGGAGGGTGGCCTAATGGTTAAGGTGTTTGCCTTACAAACACAAGGTGCAGGGTTTGAGTCTCACAAGGGATAATTGGCTAGGCTTAAAGTGGCTCGCAAGGGCAGTTAGCTTAGTACTAAACTATGAACCTAACCTATGAACCTATGATACTTTTCAGCTATGAACTAGGCCATGAGGGCAACAGTAAATTTCATATAGATAATTTAGTGTACCTAATCTACCCGTATGTTTTTGACAGGAAAAAAGAAGTTATGTACTCACTATAATGTTCCATCTGTGTTGTCCATTTTCATTCTTCCTCAACAAATGGGTTTGGATCCGACTTGGTTCCTTTCTAAAGATTCTAGGATCTGACTCTCAAGCTCCTCCCTTACCCATAATGCCCCCGACCACTGCAATACCACAGATTGAGTTTGCTGCTATTATATGCATGCTGTGGAGACCCCTAACTGGGAAAAGCCGAAAAACAAACAACAACATAATCATACAATACAATAACACTGTTAAGACAGAAAAGTGATAGCTAAAACATTAGGAGTTCAAAGGGAATTATGGTTCCTAACAATTTCATTCATAGGATTACTGGATCATGGGAGATTACTAGGCTATCAACCAGGAGGTCATATTAAGCCTAGCCGTTTCATCCCAATGTAACACCACAAAAATGCTAGTCAGTGCACAAGATTGCATTTAGTGATGACTGCCCATGTCCAGCAGGGTTGTGGGCACTATGTCCGGAAAGACTTTATGGTGCCCCATCCACTTGTCCAGGTTCCTATTGAACAGTGTCATAGAGGTGCTCTGTTTCACATGAATTGGTAGCCTGTTCCAAAGATGTGTCAGTCACTGGGAGATAAATCTACCCCTCCAGCATGTCCTATTTAAGTCACAGGCCAAATTTAGGTCCCTGAAATGGGTAGCCCTAGTCCCGTTTGATTTACGGATATGCAGCAAGTTCATTAGGTTTGGGCTTTGAATTGCTCTGTAGGGCATGTATAAGTCTCCCATAAGAAGTCTACATGATACAGAATATAGTGACAGGGACTTTAGTTAGTCTGTTTAAGGCACATGCTGGAGCCCTTTGATCTTCTTTGTTCAAACCTCTGCGCTCTCTCTAATTGTTGCAAGTGCTTAGTATGGTACATGCCAAATGGGGTGTTATACTCTGTCATGAGATGGATAAGTGGCGAGTAGAGGAGGTTATAAATTCGTTTGCTGTCAAGGTGATGCCTTTACTAATCAAGTGTGCTATGTAGAAAGCTTTACTTACAACAGTAGACACATGGTAGTCGAAGTTAAGGCCACAGTCAACTTGTGATCCCAGATCCCTTACCACTTCATGGGTACTTAGGGTAGTGTTGTTGACTTGATAGTGTGAAGGGACATTGTGCTGAAGGGAATGATGGTGCATTTCTCTACATTCAGTTTGAGACCATGACTAATACACTGTTAGGTCTCTCCCAAAGTCATGGACAGGGGGAAGGAGGGGGGAGTTCAGGAAGAATTAAAGTGGACAACACAGATGGAATATTATGGTAAGAACACAACTTTTTTATCTGATGTTGTCATTTTCATTTATTCCTCAATGAATGGGACAGAGTTCCCAGCTAAGGTAACCATGGCTGGCCCTCAATGAAAGATGTTCCGGAGAACCACAGAATCAAAGGCAGCTCTGTTTCTGGAAATGATGCCTAATTTGTACTGCACAGTAAAGGTGTGGGTATTAGACCAAGTGGCAGCTGCACAAATATCATCAATGCAGGCTCTAGCCCAAAAGGCAGCCAATGTAGACAATGACCTGGTTGAATGAGCTTTTGGTTGTCTTGTTAAGGGTAAGCCTCTCAAAGAATAAACACAGGAAATACAATCTGTTATCCGTATAGCCAGTTTAGTTTTTAAAACTGGACTTTCCAATTTTTTACTAGCAAAGAAAACAAATAATTGATCATTTTTTTAATTCCTTGGTCCTGTAAAGCTAAAAATGAAGTTACTTACGTACATCAAGAAGATGAAGGGTGTACTCTGTTTTGTTTTCAAATCTGGGGAAGGAAACTGGCAAACTGATGTCTAGATTGTTACTGTTTTCAGAGGTAATTTTTGGTAGGAAGGAAGGATTTTTGCATAGTAACCCTCTCTTTGTGAAATGTCAAATACGCTGCTTCGGAAGGTAGTGCTTGGAGTTCAGATACTCATCTTGCAAAGGTTATAGCCACCAGAAAGACAGTTTTCCAAGAAAAAAACTTGAGATCTACTTTAGCTGATGGTTCAGAGAGAGAAAGTACTAAGGTTTGCAAAACCATAGTGAGATCCCAAGGTGGATTAGGGCCCTTTATTGGAGGTCTAAGTAAAAAGGTACCCTTAAGAAAGGCCTTACATAATGTAGATGATGCTAAAGGAGAAGCATTATCTCTGATGTGATAGTTCAAGACAGCTGCTAATTGAACCTTAATAGTGGAAAAACTTGCTCTGCTTTGAAAAGTCGAGGCAAGGAAATCTAAAACAGCTGGAAGCAGGGCAGTAAAGGGATCTAACTCTCTCTGATGAGCTCAAAAGGAAAACCTATCCCATTACTTTTGTAGATCCTCCCAGAAGAGGTTTATGAGCAGAGACAAGGATCTTTCAAACTGGGGAGGATAGCCTGGAATGTCCAGCCATCATCAAAATTGGAGAAACCATGCTGTCACCTTGAGGTCTGCAATGTTCATGTGAATTTGTCCTGATGGGTGAGATAGGAGGTCTGGACTGGGATCCAGCATCCAAGGAGGATGTACCAGGTGAGACCAAAGAAAGGGGAACCACACCTGTCTAGGCCAGAAGAGAGCAATGAGAATTACAGTGCTGTTCAACCAAAGTGCTTTCCAAAGCAACTTAGGGATAAAGGAGACCAGAGGGCCAAACATGGATTACAGCATCTCTCTGTGGCTGTCTTTGAGGGGGGATAAGGGGAAAGAACCTGCTGCATTTGTTGTTTAAGGGAGATGTAAATAGGTCACAGCAAGGTTGACCCCATTTCTGGTAGATCTTGTTTGCCATTAACTGGTTGAGAGACCACTCATGAGAGATGAGGATGCTCCTGCTGAGTTTGCCCCCCAGAATGTTGGATTTCCCCAGAATGTGCATCTTCACAAGAAAGCGGTTGGATGAGATCATCCATTTCCATACTATCATTGCTTCTCAACAAAGGGAGTAGAATTTGGTTCCCCCTGTTTTTTCATGTACCAGACTACTGGCATGTTGTCCATTTGTACTGCAATACCCCCTAGAGGAAGAACGCTTTGAAAGGCATACAATGCTAGATGCACCACTATCATCTCTAGGACACTGGTATGCAAATTGGTCTCTTGTGGGCACCACATGCCTTAAACAGTCTGCCCTACGTAATGCCCCCCACCCCATCTGGGAGGAGTCCATAGTAAACGTGGCATTGGGGCATGGAAGGATAAATGGACGACCTTGAATGATCTACTCAGAGTAAATCCAAAGAAGAGACTTTCTGCAAACCTGAGACAATTTTACTAGATGTATTAAGGGATGATGACAAAATAAACTTTGCACTGCTAGGATCCATTGAAGAATTCTCATGCGAAGAAGAGCAGTGGGAATTAAAGTTATTGCCTCAGCCATCAACCTTAGAGCTTTGAGAGCAGTTTTGCTGTAGGAGAAGGAAGAGAAAGAATCTGTTTGACATGTTTCTTATTTATTTATTTATTGATTGATTGATTTATTTTATTTATTTGCATTTGTTTACCGGGATGGTCCAGCTGGGCCAGAAGTGCCCATTTTCAGTGGAGTCCCAGGGAGAAAAGCTCCACAAATAAAGACATTTCACTTTCACATACAATACAGAATTTACATTAATAAAGATATTTAGTACATATTATTGGCAGCTTATACAATTGGTGAAAAAACAGTACATAAGTAAACATTCTCAAATCAAAGATATTATACAAGCAATACAGAGTATATACATAAGAACATTCCATATGAGTAGTTTTCAGCTAGCAAAATTGATATATAGGACACTTCATGCAGTGGGTGCAAAGCCGATATAGGAAATTAGTTAGAAACTAGGTACTTAAACTTTTCACATGTTTAGGAGGTGTAATAGCTGAGCAACAGGCTATATGAGTCCTGTTGCAGGAATCAGCAAAGTTGGTGGATATTGTTGTAGATATAAGTGGTGGTATGATATTAAGGTAAGCTGCGAGAGTACCTCAATGTCTTGCTTGGTTCAATGGTAGGTCTGTACGGGTTAGGAAGAGATTTGTCCCTGCATTTCATGAGATCCTTAATGGATCTTGTTAGCCAGCTGGCATGGTTGGTCTTTACTCTCTTTTGTTTAAGGGGAGCAAGACTGTTTAGTATACTGAGGAAGGTTGAGTTGAAGAACTCAACTTTCTCATCAAGGGGAAATGATTTTAGTACATCCTAGTTGATGCTAAGCAACCTTTGGTTAAAGCTAGATGGACAGAACTGGGATTCATCTCTGGAAACCCTGTACTGATGTTTATTAATTGTTGTGGTGCATTCACGTTGTATAAAGGCCAATAAGTAGTCACTCATACTACTGGAGAGTGTGCAAGCGGACATGATCTTATTTGGGTCAGACACTAAAATCCAGTCTAGGATAGAGCCATTAGTATTAATTTTATTAGGCCTGGTTATGGTGTTAACTAGCTGGGTGAACTTATATAAATTGATAATGCAGTTAGAGTGCTGTGGGGATATGTCTAGCCAGTTGATATTTACATCTCCCAGTATGACAGTCTCATTTTTTATGTTAGTAGATGCCCAAGCAAGGATTTCCTCAATAACTTGGAAGTTATTGGCTGGGGAAATGTAAATGACTATCATACAGAGGTTTTTGCAATTATTCAGTTTAAGGAAAGAAACTAGAAATACGACTGTGGATAACTGTGGGATGGGTTTTGTATATGGGACAATAGTGAAGGACATGGGGTATATTAGAGAGAAGCCTCCACCTTTTTTTCAGGGTCTGTCAGCCCTAAGACAGGTGAAATGTGGGGGAAGGAATTCTGTGTCCTTAATATAGGGTTTTAGCCATGTTTCAATTGCAGCAATAATATCAAGTTTGTTGTGGGCTATCCATGCATGGAAGTCAGGTATTTTATTTCTGATGCTTTGCAGGTTAACTGTAGTGAAGTTTATTGATTTATGGGAGTTGGGGGTGGTTGCTGAAAAGAGGAGATGAGACTCGGGTTAGGATGTATGTCTCCGCACAGCGACAGCTTTGTTAAAGGATATGTGAGAGTAGTGTATTCTAGTTTCTGTTTTACTTTGATTGGATAATTTAGAGTGAAAATATTATTGTTGTGATGGTGGGTGTGAAGGCTGCCAGCCTAGCCAAATAGAATTGTGCAGATAATTCTATAATTTGTAAATATGAATGTTGAAATACAGGCTTATTTTCTTAAATGAAAGAATATGCTGTGAAATGTTGAACTGGAAATAAATGTGACAACAGTGCACTCTACTGTAAGAAAGCTAAGGCAAGCATTTCATGACTGTCTTTGATGTTTACAATTCGGCTTCAGCCGGGCTAGATGAAGGCTTCCTGCCTATTGTTTTAAGGCTAAAGTTAATGACCAGAATTTGCATGCATAAATGTCCTTTATTGCTCTGGTTTCTGCCTAGGTGTAAAAGAATGTAGATGCAGTTGCTGTTGGCCTGGGAACCCCAGGAAGGTGTAAAGAATGATGTAATCTTTATCAGAACTGCAATTTCAATTTAATCAGAGATAACCAGAGATTATTAAGCATTTTTGTCTTGACCATCCAAAATAGCACTGCCTGTTGTCATATATGTAAGTTATCTTAGACTTGTGTTTTCTTTTAGAAATAGCTAGGAACTAGGAAGATTAGACTAAGTGTTTTTCTGTGATGTCAGATCTGTACTACTGAATTATTTTAAGTATTTTTCTGTGATCATTGAACTCTTGACTAGCACTGTGTAGTAAGAAGTATTATCTAGTGTTTTTATTATTTATTATTAAATATTTTAAAACCTTTCAACTGTGGCTATTTTGTGTAGAGATAAGTTAAGCTCTAAGAGTACATTGCATGTATATAAGGATCCTGTACCAAGTCACTCTAATAAGCCTCGACTGTTTAGTCATACTACCAATTGGATAATAATATTGCACAGTAGTAACTGGACACCCTTTTAAGGGCCTTTGAGTAGCTGATAAATATTAGCTGGGTGGTGTCCAGTGGTACTATCATATAGTCTGGGTAAAAGGGCAAGGTGGAGAACCTGTGCCAGCCTTCCCCAGAAGTGTCTGAGATAAGAGTTTATACAACCACACAAAGTGTGTGTGTGTGTCAGCTACTTGGGCAGGGACACAAAGCACTGGATGGGCAGAGAGGGTACTGGAGATTTTAGCATGCCCAGCTGGCTGAGATCTGGAGCCTATAGCTGCACCAGTGGGGAGTCTTATTGGGGATCTGGAGAGCAAGGGAGCAACCAGCCCCAGACTGACTGTGATCTCTGTGTGCTCTTAAAGGAAATTGCACTTTACTGGGTGTATTTGTTATCCTTTCCTCATATATGAGCCTCCCTCTCTGGTGTTAGTGGTGAGGATTGAGGCTCCTTGATTGCTGGAGAACAAAAAAACCACGAGCCAGCAAACAGTGACTGAAGAGATAAAAATAATTGTATTATATAAACATAATTACAGCATGTAACATAGCCCGGTTTCTGCTGGCAAAATCACAGCCTTCTTCAGTGTGTAAAAAATCACAAAAATCACAGCTGTATTTAAATAGCATGCAAGCAGACTATTGGTCAGAGCTTAGAGATGTTCATTGAGCCCAGGGGGGAATAATCCACCCAGTCTGATGATCCATTTCTTTTCTTTAACATTTAATATGGAATGCCATCCTGTTTTATTTGCACGATTTCCATGTATTATATCAATGATGATGAACATAAACTTTGCTGTGGGATGAACTAATTGATGCTTATAGAGAGCATTCTGTGTTCTTTTTTGTTTGATGTTACTAATATGTTCAGAGATGCGTATTCTAAGGGGTCGTGACGTTTGACCCACATAGAAAGAGCCACAATTACAAGTGGCCAAATAAATTATCCAATCACTTGAGCAATTAGAAAAAAAGTTCAAGTCAAATACCCTGGGACAATTACGACTGGAGAATTGTTTGGATTTGTGAATGTATTGGCAGTTAGTACAATGACCACAGGGAAAACAACCATGTAATGGTTCACCAGATAATGTGGTTTGTACTAATTCATTTGTGCCGGTATCCCTGTGTTTGTAATGGTTGAAAAAAGAATTTAGATTTTTACGTTATCTGAACATATTAGTAACATCAAACAAAAAAGAACACATATAATATATGGAAATCGTGCAAATAAAACAGGATGGCATTCCATATTAAATGTTAAAGAAAAGAAATGGATCATCAGACTGGGTGGATTATTCCCCCCTGGGCTCAATGAACATCTCTAAGCTCTGACCAATAGACTGCTTGCATGCTATTTAAATACAGCTGTGATTTTTGTGATTTTTTACACACTGGAGAAGGCTGTGATTTTGCCAGCCGAAACCGGTCTGTGTTACATGCTGTAATTATGTTTATATAATACAATTATTTTTATCTCTTCAGTCACTGTTTGCTGGCTCGTGGTTTTTTGTTCTCCTGGTACTGTTTTCTGAGCCGTGCAATTGCCCACGCGCAGGAGGTTCGTTGATTGTGCTGCACTTCCTCTCCACATCCTGCTGGGGCCGGTGACTCTGAGACTGCTGCATGGTTTTCAGTGCAGCGTGTTATTTTTTCTAGCTTTTTCCTTGGATTTGTTCAACAATATTTCATGCTCACAGTTGTTGTATGGTTGGAACATTATTCGTCTTACATTTACCATCCTCGTTTGGGTTTAGAATACCCTACAACGCCTTCTTTATTGACTTTTACATCTTATTGGATTTACTACGCTTGGAGGCCGTTTTCTACAACTACGATTCCATTTCTGGATGTATCAGCTTGTGGACTTGAACTACTTTATTTTGGCAGGTTTGACTTTTATTTATCTGTGCCCTGATTTCTCTTTGTGAGAAGTTCACTTCCATGTATAATTTTTTGGAAATTGGCTTTGTCGCCATTGTATACATATTTCTATATGCGTAACAACAGGGACGGATGTTCATATATTGTGGCTTGAATACAAGCCGTTTTTGTTCCATAATATTTCAAACCTGTCCAATTTTTTGTATTGGATGCCCATATTTTATCCTGGGCATTATTTATCACTCTGCATACAAACTGGTCGTGTTTGGTTTTTGTGTGTGGGCACAATTATCGTATGTGCTTGAATACCATACTTTTACAACAGTTTTTGGACTGTAACAGCTATTTTTTTGTCGATCTGCTGTATCTGATTTATACTGGACTCACATATCGGACTAATCATCTGGGACTTTTTCTGCATATGGATCATCAATGTTCGGAATATTGAATGGTTATTCACATGCCATATTATATGGTTTTGTACACTCGTTTTCGAGTGCTTTGTCAGTGTATAACTTGTTAGGTTAGTTAGGAGCCATTTCTTATAACATGGACTAATACATATATTCGGACATTTTGGCTTCATATGCGTTATTTCCAACTTTGGTTGTTTTCAGACCTTCTAGTGACAACAGAATTCGAAAGGTCTTATACATATATGGGTCTTGTACACAGTATAGACTAATATTTTTCCAGATATATGATCCACATTTCATGTTTGCACATACAATTGTATAACTAACATTGTGCTTTGACTTTTGTTATTTATTTGGCAATGAGGTTATTGTTTTATTGTAGTTTGTGACCATCGTTTGCCTCAGATTACATTTAATACATTTAGTCTGACTAGTTGTTGTACACCTCATACCAATACTTTACCTTTCCACATTTTTGGGCCTAAGTATGTTTGACTAAGGAGTTTAGATATCAGGCTTTGGAAGTATTACACCTATATTGGTTGTGGTACAGCCACATGGGCTTTTTTGCCCTTAATTGATCCAACTTTTGTATACAATTACTTTTTCAGTTTATTAGCTTATGGGTACAAAACCAAAAACAACAGATTAGTTGTTCCATGTTATTATTATCTTGTTTTCAAGTATTAGGTTGGTCTTATTTGGTGGTTTATTCAACTCCCCTTTAGATGATCTATTTTGCCCAAGCATAATTGGCCTATAATGTTATATACTGGCCACTTAGAATTGTACATTTAGAAGTTCCCATTTTTTATCACTTTTTTGTGCACATAGTTATTTCAGTAGCCTATCAGCCAATGGATATCAAACCATAACAGCTCTTCAGCTGTTCATGATTCTTAATTTTTCTTTCCATCATTCAGATATTAGGCTGAGTTTGGTGGATGGCATGTTTTTTTCCCCTATTTTGCAATTTCCTTCTGGAGCCCTATCAATAACAATTGATATTTATGTATTACATAATTTTTAAAAAAATATTTGTTGTTTTCAACAATTTTTTGGTTTAGTTCGGAACCAACTACTTATGCCATATCTATGCCTGCCTAGCCTTGTTTGTCAACATCACCATTGTTGGTCCACAGTCATTTTGTCTGTTCCTCTCGACACTCCTCACAATATATATCAATATTTTGATATTATTTTTGATTCCTGCAATCATAAGCTTTAGGTTGTTGGACGCAGCTTTTGGGATATACATTGGATTGCTGTCATTGTCCTATTATTTGTTTGAATTAATATATATTTTTGGACTGACGTAGCTTTGAGTGTTTGGTGGTTGTGGCTATTATTGTCAGCCTTTTTGATTTTTGGCACTTTTTAGGGATAGGATTTATCCCTTTTTTGTTATTCCAAGATGGATCTTTCCAGTTTTATTCTTGGTTTGGCGGCTGATAGAGAGGACCTTGGTGCCTTTGGACTTGGTCCTTCCAACCAGGATAATACGGATGTGCCCAATTCAATTCTGCCTGAATCCAATTGCAGCATGCTTTTTGATGATCTAAACAAACATTTAAGATCATTACGTTCTAACATCTGGCATAGCAAACTATTTAAAGCTTACCAGATTGCGGGAATCACTCCTAGGGGTTTGCGTATACGCATTACTCCCCATGTGACGAGTGCCGATGAGGAATTGGACCTGAAATGGTCAAAGATTCAACAAGAAGCGACTATGGCTTTTGTTATTGAATTATACAACTTCCATAATCGGGCCATTGACAAGGAGTTGGATCAGATTAATGTCATAGTTGACAAACTTAAGGCTTATGAACAGGAACCGTCATATAAGAAATTATTGAACAATGTGGCCTCGGATTTACACAAGCTTGATTCTGAACTTAAATCCAGAAAAATTAAAAAATTTGCCAGGGACCAGGAGGACTACAAAGGGGGAATCCATTTTTATCTAACACCAAACATGTTAGGTTTACCACTACTTCTTACAAACCCACAAATAAGAGGAAACGACCTAGATCGATCCTCAGGAAGCATAACATTGACATGGCTTCTTCTTTCGAGGATACATCCTCGTGCACTGATAATGAATCCCCAGCAGTCTCAGGGTCACCATCCCCAAAAAGGGCCCCAGGGTCTATCCCTTTAGGCCAAAATACAAGCAGGGTGGGCGCAAACATCATAGAAGTGGAAAATATTCAGGGACTTCTGAACATGGCTTTGGCGAAATGAATAACATTATATATCACAATGTTCTTAACCTGTCTAAATTTGAATTATCTTCCACACAGATTAACATTCTAAATAAAGGGTTAACATTTATACCCAGTTTCACTGTTTCTGAAGAGTCATTAGCACAGGATGTTTTCAGTTTTTGTCGACTTTTGAATTTAAAATTGTTTTTTGGTGAATCAGATTCTAATTTTGATCATGATAAGTTCACATATCATAAATCCAATTTTTCTCCACCTATGCATCCGGTTGTTCATCAGTTCCAGAATAGCATTCTCAAGGATTTACACTTTTTTGGTTCGGATATTCCATTAAAACACAATAATTTATCCTTTTTGGAAAAACAAGCTATTCTGGAACTTCAAAACAATAGAGACATTGTTGTTATTTCAGCAGACAAAGGTGGTGCTGTGGTTGTCCTTAATTGGGGAGACTATGATAATGAGGCCCAACGTTAACTTTTGGATGAAAGATATTATTCTTGAATGTCTGTTGATCCAACCTCCATGTTCAGCAAACAGATTACAGGGTTCCTTACACAAGCCAAGGAGTGTGCCATCATAACCAGTGACACTATGAACCAACTTCTGGTTAAAGATCCTATTACCCAATACATTTACTTTTTACCAAAAATTCACAAGGATCCGTTACATCCACCAGGCAGACCGATTGTATCTGGCAGGGGATACATTACAGAACCCCTTTCATTATTTCTAACCAATTATCTCAAACCTTTTGTTACCTCTCATACGATCATGCCTACAGGATACAACAAACTTTTTGCAGATTATTTCTGACACACAATTGGAGCCTGATTGGCTCTTATGTACATTGGATGTGAGTGCTTTATATACAAACATTCCGCACCAAGATGGGTTAGATGCGTTAGCTTATTGGCTGGAAGTTTCCAACTTATACAGTTTGGACTTCAATACCTTCTTGGTTGGTCTAGCACAACACGTACTTACCAGTAACGTCTTCTATTACAAACAGCAATGTTTCTGGCAAACCAAAGGGACTGCAATGGGGGCTTCTTTTGCCCCCATATATGCTGATCTCTTTATGGCTTATGTTGAGAAATGCATTATATATGACAAGGAGAGTAATATTTTTCTAGCACAGATTGATATATGGAGACGTTACTTGGATGACATTTGGCTAGTCTGGAAGGGGGATGAGTTATCTTTATTGGAATTTGTTACTTATTTGAACAACAATATATGGGGATTGAAATTCACTGTAAACTTCGATTTGAATACTATTACATTTCTAGATGTTTTAATCAGTAGATCATCTGATCACACTTTATGTACAGAAGTTTATAGGAAATTCCCTGAATACAATTCCATCCTACATGCTTCCAGTTACCATCCACCTCACATAGCACGTAACATTCCAAAGTCACAATTCATACGTGCAAAACGTATTTGTTCAGATAATACTACCTTTTGTAGGCACAAAACTGATTTAACAACCAGATTTAAACTTTGTGGTTATAGGTCTGGAGATATTTCCTCAGCCAGTCATCAGGTCAGTCTCATGGATAGATTGGATCTTCTTACATATAGGACACATACTAAGAAACCTTCACAACCCATCAGGTTCACCACCACCTATGCCAGAAACTCTAATCGTCTCATCCAAAGTGTACGTAGACACTGGAATATACTTCAATGTGATTCTGACATTACCAATATAATTCCAGATAACTGTTTATTTTCTTACAGGAAAGGTAAAAATCTAAATTCTTTTTTCAACCATTACAAACACAGGGATACCGGTACAAATGAATTAGTACAAACCACATTATCTGGTGAACCATTACATGGTTGTTTTCCCTGTGGTCATTGTACTAACTGCCAATACATTCACAAATCCAAACAATTCTCCAGTCGTAATTGTCCCAGGGTGTTTGACTTGAACTTTTTTTCTAATTGCTCAAGTGATTGGATAATTTATTTGGCCACTTGTAATTGTGGCTCTTTCTATGTGGGTCAAACGTCACGACCCCTTAGAATACGCATCTCTGAACATATTAGTAACATCAAACAAAAAAGAACACAGAAGGCTCTCTATAAGCATCAATTAGTTCATCCCACAGCAAAGTTTATGTTCATCATCATTGATATAATACATGGAAATCGTGCAAATAAAACAGGATGGCATTCCATATTAAATGTTAAAGAAAAGAAATGGATCATCAGACTGGGTGGATTATTCCCCCCTGGGCTCAATGAACATCTCTAAGCTCTGACCAATAGTCTGCTTGCATGCTATTTAAATACAGCTGTGATTTTTGTGATTTTTTACACACTGAAGAAGGCTGTGATTTTGCCAGCCGAAACCGGTCTGTGTTACATGCTGTAATTATGTTTATATAATACAATTATTTTTATCTCTTCAGTCACTGTTTGCTGGCTCGTGGTTTTTTTGTTCTCCTGGTACTGTTTTCTGAGCCATGCAATTGCCCACGCGCAGGAGGTTCGTTGATTGTGCTGCACTTCCTTGATTGCTGGGCCAGGGCAAGGGCATCACAGTGGGGGAGAATGTTTTACTCTGGTATATAATAATATGCTTGTGTTGTAAAGGCTGGCTGAAATTTGTGAGAAGGAAGTCATGTGTTCAGACTGTATGGAGAGAGAGGATAATGGGCAGTGGGAGGAAGATGTAGAAGAATGATGTAGAGAGGTTAGAAGTAGTAGAATATTGATAGAGAGTGATAAGGTAAATACAGTAGTGATAGTAGAGATGGAGATTGTAGTATGGGATGAGACTGACTAAGGGAGTGAGAATTAGTGTGCAATAGTGAGATGTGGTGGTGGAGAAGAGGTTGTACTGATGGGGGTAATGATGAGGTGAGTTAAGATGCTGGGTATGTGTGGGTTTGGTTGGATGTGTGGCTAATAGTGTAATGAGAGGGGAAGTGAAGAGGTGTGGCTAGTGGTGCAATGAGAGAGGAAATGGAGGAGGATAACTGGGTGGTGAGTAGGCGGAGAAGTTAGGGTAAGTATAAATGTAATTGATGTGGAGGTGGGTGAGAATGGGGGTAGGGTAGAGGAGTGGAGTGAGCCCGAGCATAGCTAGGTGGAACAGAGTGGGTCGAAACCAAAGTCGGAGTTGCTATCTGGAAAGAAAACTATCAGTAAGTTATGAAATCTGGAGGGGGAGCAGATGGTCTAAGTATTTAAGTGTCTTCAAAGTAAGAACTCTGTTTTGCAACAGAAGAGCTAGAGATATGACTGTCTCCAATGGATCTCCTATAAATTCCAAGACTTGAACTGGCTGAAGTTGTGATTTGTGCATACTGATGGCGATTCCCAGCAAGAGGGATCACTGGAGTAGATAGTCTCTGGCCTTTGCAGGTAGATGTCTGGTCAGTGAGGTAAGAAGCTAGTCATCTAAATAGGGAAACACTCTGAATCCAATCAGTCTCAGGTGAGCTGCTACCACTGCCATGCATTTGGTGAACAGCCTAGGGGCTCTGGTGAGACCAAAGAACAGGGCTCTGAAATGATAATGGCTGGCTCCAAGGCAGAAGTGCAGATACCTTCCACAGCACCTGTTCATTTTGATGGGATAGTATGCATCTTGAAGATCAATTCAGCACATACACTCATCCTTCTGAAGAAGGGGGTAGAATGGACTGAACCATGACCATCTGTAATTTGGAATTCTTTACAAACTGGTTCAGATAACTAAGATCTAAGGTAAGTCTCAGGTCCCCTGTCTTTTCTGGCAGGAAAAAAGAACCTTGAGTAAATTCTGTCTGATCTGGAGGGATCTGTCTTGGATGAGTTTTTGTCTAGCAACTTTCTAATCTCTTAAGCAGCTATCTCTCCCTGAGTGGGTGGAACATCAGGGATAGTGTTCCTTGTTTTTACAGGAATTTGTAAAAAAAGGAATGAAATATTCTCTGCATATGATCCTTTGTACCCAATAGTTATTTGTGATGGCTATTCAGGCTTTTTGGTGCATGCATAAGCACCCCCTGACTACCTCCAGACAGGGACAGTCGGGTAACCTTTCAGAAATGCTGAAAGGATCTGTCCAAGAAAGAATATTCAGACCTTTGGTTCTAAGGAACCCCTCTGCCAAGTGGGTGACACCTACTACTGCAGTTATTCACCCCATTGCCTCTGGGGGGGATCCCTGTAAGATTCTTGGAAAAGACCTTGAGATTTTCAGAACCACATCTTCTTACTCTCATGTTGATTCCTAGGAAAAAGGGCGCTATGGGGTAGAAAAGCAGGATTTGATGGCAGACAAGGTATTTCCATATGGTACAATGCAAGAGTAAGTCTCTAAGTGTTGGCCCAAACAAAGGTGATCCATCAAAGGGGAGACTGATGAATGATGTGTTGTAGGGCTCTGCAAAATTCTACAATCACATCCAGGCATGTCTTCTTATGGCTATGCCTGAAATGTCTGCCCTCAAGGTACCTTCCATGGCATGCTAGATTAACCTCATGGATACATTTGTAATCAATTGTTGGGTGGCCATTTGTGAGGAAAAAGGCTTCTGTTCCTTTGCAGAAATGGATCTTGGGGCAGAACTGGAGAGTTCCTTTACCAAGTCCATCTGTAATCTGGTGAAATGTGTCAGGTAGTTCAGCAATCACAGGGCAAATGTTACTGATGCATACACTTGCTTCCCAAACCTATCCAAAACCCTAGACTCTCTGTTAGGGGGATGGATAGTGGAGCTTTGTTAAGCCAGCTCCTTTTTGGTGGCTGCCACAACAACCATGGCATCTACAGGAATCCCTTTAGTCCAGTACTGTGTATCTGCCAAGGAGCTTAAAATTTGCTGGGGCATTTGGGAGATACATTCCACGAACTCCGATTCCTTCCATGCCCTGCAAGAGCCAAGGTTTATAAGCTTGTCGGTGGGGGGGTAACCCAAGATGCAAATAAGCCAGACCTAAAGGCTTCCAAGAATAAGAAGTTATGTACCTACCATAACGTTCCATGTTAGTTGTCTTCATCTCGCCTTCTTTCTTGCTGTTTGGGATCGGAGCCGATCCTCGGCTCCAACTCAGCCATCTTCAATAGCTCAAGAGCTGTTTACTGGCTCGAGGCTACCCCTTATCCCATAATGCCTAGCGATAGCTACCCAGATCTCATTTGAAATAGCAAAACCAGACATAAGAGAGAAACCAGTTATCAAAAAAACTATTTGTTCCATGCATTCTAATATCTAGAACAGGTTAAGAAGACCTGGCCAGAAGAATAACAATAAAAGAATACTCAGCCAGTGAAAAAAGGAACTCCTCTCAATCCACAAGGATGGGGGATGGAGGGAGGGATGCAAGAAAGAAGGCGAGATGAAGACAACTAACATGGAATGTTATGATAGGTACATAACTTCTTAATGTTAAGTTGTCTATCTCGCCTTCATTCTTGCTGTTTGGGACAGCGTCCCTAGCACCTAACACCCTGGGTGGCTCAGTGGAACAGACTCTTCAGAACAGTGGAACCAAAGTCATCTCTGCTCCGGGAGACCATATCCACCTTGTAATGAGAGATAAAGGTATGAGGGTTTGCCCAACTGGCAGCTGCACAGATGGAATCCATGGGCAACCTAGACTGAAAGGCTACGAAGGTGGTTAACGCCCTAGTAGAATTACCTTTCGGTTTAATTGGTAACTCTTTGTTCCATAACTGATAAATAAAAGTAATAGTGTGGGACAACCATCTGGATAAGGTCACCTTGGAAACTGGGAGACCTTGTTTGTCTAAGGCATAAGAAAGGAATAATTGGTCTGACTTTCTTATTTCTTTAGTTCTGTGCAAGTAAAAATGCAATTGTCTATGAACGTCCAATTGGTGAAGTTTGTACTCTGCCTTGTTGCTATGATTTGGGAAGAACAGAGGGAGATCTATAGATTGGTTTAAATTATTTTCTGAGCAGACTTTAGGAAGAAATGAAGGATTAGTCCTCAGAGCAACTCTGACCTTGTGAAACACCAGGTAGGGAGGATGAACACATAGTGCCTGGAGTTCTGAGACACGCCTAGCTGAAGTGATAGGTACCAGAAAGAGTGTCTTCCAAGATAGAAACTTGATGGAGCAGGAAGCTGCTGGTTCAAAAGGGGGCAGAATTAAAGACGTTAGGACTAAATTAAGGTCTCAAGGGGGAGGAGGATCTCTCACTAGAGGTCTAAGAAGAGATGTTCCCCTCAAAAAAGCTTTACAGAGCTTATGAGACATAATGTTAGAATTTGACAAACCAATATGAAAATTAGAAACGGCCGCTAATTGTACCCTAATTGCAGCGGAAGCGGCCCCGGAGTGAAACAGTTGTGCCAGGAATTTCAGAATTTCGTGGACTGGGGCTGAGAAGGGATCCACATTCCTAGACTCCACCCAACAAGAAAAACGTTTCCATTTGCTAGCATAAGTTTTTCTCGTTGTGGACTTGTGAGAGGAGACGATAATCTCACGTACTGCTGGGGAAATGTTGGGAAGCCTGGCTAAGGTTGGAAGTGGAGCAACCAAGCTGTGAGCTGGACAGCTTGGAGGGATTGATGCAACCCACCTGATTGATGAATCAGGAGATCTGGAATTGGGTCCAGAGTCCATGGTTGATCAAGAAGGTAAAGGTGCAGGAAAGTACAGTTTTGTACCTACCATAAATGTAAATGTCCGATAGGTATGCATCTGCAGTCATAACAAATGGGTTGTCCTGCCTCAGGCAGCCCTTCGGTCGGCCGGATTCCAAAGTCTGGGTCTGGCCTCGGCTGATGTTGCACTTCACCCGACGTCATAGCTGCTGGGGTATAAAGGCATCAGCCGACGCCATTTTCCTCAGTGTTTCTTGCCCCAGATGCCAGGTGCCCTCTAGGAAGGCTAAATTTGGATAAATGCAAATAATTCCAAACTGTAGAAAGCAAAATATATATACATTTATACATACAAACAAATACACCATAATAGATTCCCCCAGCTAGCTAAAAGAGGGGTAAGTACCCTTAGGAATACCACAGAGGGGAAGGAGGGTGGGTAATCCTGACTGCAGATGCATACCTATCGGACATCTACATTTATGGTAGGTACAAAACTGTACTATGTCCTTCAAGGATGCATCTGCAGTCATAACAAATGGGTAGAATACCATAGCCAAACTGGGGGAGGAGGCACTAAGATAATGATGGTGTAGTTAAGATCCCTTGTAAAACAGCAGTTGCAAAACCTGCTCGGGATCTGGCGTATAAAGGAAGATTATAATGCTTGGCAAATGAATGCACGGAGCTCCAAGTAGCAGCTTCTAAAATTTCTTTGGTAGCCACTCCTCATAGGAAAGCTGTAGTGGTGGCTGCAGCTCTTGTGGAGTGAGGCCTGACATTTTCAGGATTTGTCTTTCCATGAAATGAGTAGCAGAATCAAATGCAATTTCCTATCCATTTTGAGATTGTCTGTTTTGAAATTGCTTTTCCTTGCACTCCTGTTGCATATGCTACCAGAAGCTGGTCAGTTTTTCTGCTGGCCTTGGTTCTGTCCAGATAGTAGCGCAGTTGTCTGTGTACATCCAAGGTGTGTAGTAGTTTTTCCTCCCTGTTCTGTGGGTTGGGGAAGAATGTAGGTAAATGTATGGCTTGGTTCAAGGATACCCTGGATACCACCTTTGGCATAAAAGTAGGATTGGTTCTCAGAGACACTCTATCCTGATGGAAGATAAGGAAAGGCTGCACTGCCATTAATGCCTGTAACTCAGATACCCTTCTTGCTGAAGTGATTGCTAGCAGGAAGGCAGTTTTCCAAGATAAGAACTGTAAGTCTGCTGTTGCTGCTGGTTCAAAAGGGGGAAGTGTTAATTTTTCTAGCACAAAATTGAGATCCCATGCAGGCAAAGGTGGTTTCCTTGGAGGCTTTACATTTTTGATCCCTCTCAAAAATTGTCTGAGGAGAGGATGAGAGAAGACAGGAGGATCCATGTTGTAATCTGCTGAAATTGCTGATGCATGTATCTTAATGGAAGAATAGGACAGGCCATTGTGGAACAGTTCTGCTAAGTATTCCAGGATGTGTGCTAGGTTTGCTAGTGTGACATTTTCTCCCTTTTCTGCACTCCAAATGAGGAATCTTTTCCATTTGGCTGAATACGTTTTCCTTGTGGAGGGTCTGCGAGCCTCCAGGATAATGTCCTTAACCCTCTGAGATAAATCAAGTTGGTTTTGTTTTATGCAATTTTCCAAGCGGTTAGCTGCAGTGTTTTTAAGTTTGGATGCAGGGTCTTGTAATTGTTCTGCGTTAGAAGTAAAGGGCATAGAGGTAGATGCCATGAATGCGTCCGAGACATGCTTCTCAGTAACGGGTACCAATGTTGCCTTGGCCAGTCTGGAGCTATCAGAATTACCTTTGGCTGTTCCTCTCTGATCTTCAGTAGAACTTTGTACATCAAAGGAAGAGGTGGAAAGGCATATACTGTCAGATCCTTCCAGCTGAAAGAAAGGGAGTCCACCCTCCAGGCAAGTGGGTGGTATACTCTTGAGCAGAATTTCTTCAGTTGGTAGTTGTGTGGGGAGGCAAACAGGTCTATCTCTGGCATTCCCCATTTGTTTGTTATGGTTTTGAAAATATCTGGATGCAGCATCCATTCGTGAGCATCAGTGGTAGTCCTGCTTAAGCTGTCTGCTAGTGAATTCTCTTTTCCTGGTACAAATCTGGCCTGCAGTTGGATGTTGAGATTCAGGGTCAAGTTCCACAGGTCCATTGCCGTCCGGCATAGAGGGTATGAATGTGTGCCTCCCTGTTTGTTGATGTACCACATGACTGTGGTATTGTCCGTCCTTATCAGCAGGTGTCCTTGCTGGATGAATGGTCTGAATGCCTCGATTGCATGTTTCACTGCCAGCATCTCCTTTAGATTTATGTGTAGATTCAGCTGGTCTTGTGACCATAGGCCTTGGATACACTTGTCTTCCATGTGTGCCCCAGCCTAGGTCTGAGGCGTCCGTGGTGATGGTCTGTCTTGGATGTGGTTTGTGGAAAGGCAATCCTCTGTTTATCTGACAGGCCTGAGCCCACCACAGGAATTCTTTTTCAGACATGGAATGATTGGTATCTGGGCTTCTAGACTGTGTCTGTGTTGAGACCATACATTCCTTAGGTACCATTGTAACTTTCTCATATGCAGCCTGGCATGTGGGATCAATATTATGCAGGATGCCATGTAACCCAGGGCCTGCAGGACTTTCCTTGCAGTAAGCTGAGTTTGTCTTGTTAATGCCATGAAATAGAGTGGTAGTTGCTTTTGTTTTTCCTCTGGGAGAAAAGCCATCTGAGTTATTGTGTCCAGTTCTGCACCCAAAAATGTTATCCTTTGGGATGGCACTAGTCATGATTTTTGTATGTTGACTGTGTATCCCAAGGCTTGCAGCAGTTGCATGACATTGGCCAAATCCTTTATTAATTTTGTCTTGTTGTCCGCTTGTATTAGGCAGTCGCCCAGGTATGGGTAGATTTGAATTCCCTGAAGCCTGCAATGAGCAATTACTGATGCCAGGCATTTCGTGAATACTCTGGGCGCAGTAGATAAGCCAAAGGGCAATACTGAGAATTGATAATGCTCTGATCCTGCAAGAAATCTGAGGTGTCTTCTGCAATCTGGTCATATAGGGACGTGCAGGTATGCCTCCTTGAGATCTAGAGTCACCAGCCAAGACTCCTTGCCCAACATGGGAAGAAGTTGCTGTAGGGTCAGCATTTTGAATTTTGGAACAATGAGGTATGTGTTCAGTGCGGACAAATCGAGAATAGGCCTCCATTGATTTTCTTTTCTTGGTACAAGGAATAGTCTGGAGTAAAATCCTTGGCCTTGTTCCATAGATGGTACCTTTTCTATTGCTCTCATCCTTAGTAAACTGATGATTTGTTTTAGAGCCTCTGATTTCTGGCTTGGTGAAAGGTTTGGCATTCCTCTCTTTTTTGGTAGAGTGTGGAAGTGAAGCCTGTAGCCCTTGTCTATTGTTTGTAAAGTCCATTTGTCTCCTGTAATACAATGCCAATTTCTTGAGAATAAGGCTAGCTTTCCGCCCAAGGGTGCTTCCAGTTGTTCCCTGGTAGGCGGAATCAGAGCCAAGTCATTGTGTCTGTCCTGTAGAAGTGGTTGCAGTGGCAGCTGTGGCGGCACTTCTTTGGTTGGCAGGTTGCCACTGACGACCCCTGTAGGCACCCCTAGATTGACCTCTGCCTCTTGGGCGTCTATTTCTGCCTCTCTGTGCTCTGGAGGTATCTGGAAAGGACCAATTCTTTGAAGGCCAATTTCTGCTAAACCTCGGAGGTTGGACCTGCAAAAAATCCTTGACTGTTTGGACAGATTTTGCTTTTTCTTCCACTTTCTTTAGAACCTCCTGTGCAGGGGAGCCAAACAAACTTTGTTTCTCCATAGGGGCATCCAGGAGTTTAGACTTAACATGGTCTGGTAAGGATTGTTCTTTTAACCAGGCATGCCTTCGAATCACTGCTCCAGTCATAGCTGATCTAAATGAAGCCTCCAGTGCATCATAGCCACATTTTAAGAAATGATTACTGACCTGCTGAGAATTGTGTACCAAATCCTGAAGGGACTTACGGTCTAAAGGTTCAGGAGAGGCCAGCTTTTTATTCAGCTGATCTAACAAAAATTCCTGGTACGGTATCATGTGAAATTGACAGTTTAAAGCCCTGGCAGAAAGAGTAGAAGATGTATAAACCTTTTTACCCCATCTCTCTAATGCTCTAGATTCTCTTTCAGATGGTAGTGGGTTTTTGGCAGAAGCAGCTGCAACACCTTTAGAGCCCTGAGAAATGGTTTCTGGGTCTGCAGCATGAGCCTTATACAAGTGGTAGTGAGAATCCGGGACCCTGTAGTATCTGTCAGGCTTTGCAGGGGCTGGGGGAAGAGAATCAGGGGCAGTACTGGCATCATTATATGCATCATCAACAACTGAAAGTACAGGTGGAATGGCTAAAGGCCTATGCTGTGGTAAGTGTAAAAAGGTCCTTAGCCTTTTCCTAGAATCAGAAAAATCCTGACCCTGCCATTGGAAGTGTTCCCTCATTGAGTGTAGGGTTTCCCCAAAAGAAAATTCTTCTGGAGGTGAGGCAGAAGGAATGGAGTCTTCTGCATCAGAATCCTCATAAGGTGAGTACGGGCCTTCCTGATGGTCCGATACATCTGAACCATCCGAGGAGTAGTCAGAGGACAGAGGTTCAGGGGGTTCAGTCCTAGGCCTCTTTTCAGGAGGGGGTTGTGAGGCCCTGTCTGGGTGAGGATGGGTTCCCCTGATCAGAGAAATAAGGTCCTCAGCTAGGCTGAGAATCTGGGAACTTGAGGTAGGCCTGTGAGAGGGTGCTTTTGAAGGTAAGGCCTTGGAAAGTTTGGCTGCTTTAGCCCTGGAAAAGGCCTTGATAGACATAGAAGTAGGGGGTCTAGCTGCCCCACGTGCAGGGGTAGAGATGTCCAACGGAATAGTGTCAGACAACTCTTGTGTGCCTGCTACTTCAGCAGGAATTTCTGTAGCCGACTCAGCCATGGCCTGTGTGGCCTCGGTTATCGGAGGCATGCTTTCGGCCGAAGGGAGAACCGAGGTCTCGGTTTCAGCCGAAACCGAGACACTCGTGGTAGGCCTAACCGTGGTTTCAGCCGAAACCGCGGGCCGCGAGTGTCGGTCCTTTTCCTTGCGTTTTTTAGCTAAATGTGTAGTCGGAGTCTCCGACGGCATTTTATATGCAAAAGTGGAGCCAAAAAACTCTTCTACAAACTCCGACCGACGTCTAAGAATCCGTCGGTTGAAGGAAGCACAGGCTAAACAAGCTGATACGTCGTGGTCTGGGCCTAAGCAAGGAAGGCAGTAAGAGTGGAAATCCTTATGAGTTATTTGTTTCCCACAAGTTAAACAATTATTTACTTTGTCTGACATCGGCTGAGGCAGGAAAGAGTCCCCAACGGGGTACTTAGGTTTTTAGAAGTCTTCGGTATGCCGAACTCTCTGGATCTGACCGACCGGCACTTGCGAACAGCTTCTGCTTCGGGCACCGTGCGGCAAGAAAGACTGAGGAAAATGGCGACGGCTGATGCCTTTATACCCCAGCAGCTATGACGTCGGGTGAAGTGCGACATCAGCCGAGGCCAGACCCAGACTTTGGAATCCGGCCGACCGAAAGGCTGCCTGAGGCAGGACAACCCATTTGTTATGACTGCAGATGCATCCTTGAAGGACATCGGGAACCATATCTGTCGAGGCCAGTAGGGAGCAATGAGGATCGTTTTGCAACCCAACGATTTTGCTTTCTGTATGAGTTTTGGTATCAGGGGAAATGGAGGAAAAGCATAAAGAAGTCCCTGAGGCCATTTGTGGACTAGAGCGTCTCTGGGTATGTAACCTGGAAGCAGAAGAAGGGAGAAGTAGTTGCTGCATTTGCTGTTGAAGGAAGTGGCAAAAAGATTGCAGCAAGGCTGTCCCCATTTGTGGAAAATAAGATCCGCAACTTCCTGATTCAGAGACCACTCGTCAGGCATGAGGATAGCTCTACTGTGCCTGTCTGCTATGACATTGGATCTCCCAGGGATGTGCATCGCAATCAGAAAACGTTGGGAGGAAATTGCCCACTGCCAAAGTCTGAGTGCTTATCGACACAGGGGCTAGGATCTGGTTCCGCCCTGCTTGTTGATGTACCACGCCACTGACATGTTGTCTGTTTGAATTGCAATGGTCTGGAAAAGAAGAGAGTCTTGAGGAGCTTGCAATGCTAGGAGCACGACTCTCATTTCTAGGACATTTACATGCAGGTGGTACTCCTGAGGTTGCCAAGTGCCTTAGAATGGCCCCCCCCCCATCCTATCAGGGAGGCATCTGTCATCACTGTGGCTACCGGAGGAGGTTGTATGAAAGGTCTTCCCTGAGTAACTAGTGGGGAGACCATCCACCAAGAAGGGTGTCTTTTGCATGCCTCCATGATCAGGATCATGTGAGACATGGGTAGCTCTTGGAAGGACCACTGTGTGAAAAGAAGCCACTGAAGAATTCTCATGTGGAAGCGCACTAGTGGGATTAGAAGAATGGCAGCTGCCATGGAGCCTAGAGTTTGAAGGACATACCTGACTTGGATCCTTTTGCTCTGCATTAGAATTTGCACTTGTTGGCGAATTGTGGACACTTTTTCTAGTGGTAACCTTGTGAACATATCCCTTGTGTTTAAGTCTGCACCTATGTAAGTGATAGATTGACAGGGCAACAAGGTAGATTTTTTGAAATTTATTGTAATACCGAGCTGGGTGCAGGATGTGATTGTATAATCCCGCGCCTGTAGGAGTTGATGCCTGGTGGTAGCAGTGAGGAGCCAGTCGTCTAGATATGGAAACACCTGGAATCCTTGATGTCTCAGGTGAGCAGTGACCACTGCCATACACTTGGTGAACACCCTGGGGGCTGTGGTGAGAACAAAGGGCAGAGCTCTGAACTGGTAATGACTGGCCCCCACCCGAAAGCGATGAAATCTCCTGGTGCGTCTGTCCATCTTGATATGGTAGTACACATCCTGAAGATCTATCGAGCACATCCAATTGTCCTGACCCAGAAAGGGTAGAATGGACTGTAGCGTGACCATCCAAAACTTTGTTCTTTGTACAGACTTGTTTTGTCTGCTGAGATCCAGAATCGGTCTCCAGTCCCCTGTCTTTTTTGGTACCAAAAAGAACCTTGAGTAAGTTCCAGATCTGTGCTGGTCTGCGGGGACTTCCTGGATGGCTCTTTTTTCTAGCAGTTTTGAAACTTCTATTACTGCTTGCTCCTTCAGATTGGATGGAGCATCTGGAAGGATCTTCTTTGACTGTAAGGGGGGGGGGGTTGATGGAAGGGCATTTTGTAACCTCCAGATATAATGGACCGTACCCATGTGTCTTTTGTTAAATTTAGCCAGGCTTTTGGGTACAGTGAAAGTCTTCCCCCAACTGCTTCCAGAGGTGAGCAGCCTGGCAACCCTACAGGGATGCTGGAAGGGCTTATCAGAGAAAGATTCTCTGTTGCCCTGGTTCTGCGGACCCCCTCTGCCACGAGGGCGGCATCTATTATTATTGTTTCCCCCTCTGCCTCTGGAGGAAAAATCACTACATGTGTCAGGTAAGGCTCCCTGAGATTTACGGAACCACATCTTCCCACTCTTCTGAACTTTGCGGTAAGGTCTAGAGGGAGTGAGAACACAGACTCCCACGGCAGAGAGAGTCTTGCCTTCTTGCTCACACCTAGTCAATGTGTCTTTCACCTGTGGCCCAAAGAGAAAGGAGCCATCAAATGGGGTATTGGTGAAGGACACTCGAAAGGGTTCTGCAAAGTGACACAGTCTCATCCACGCATGCCTCCTAAGGGCTACACCCCTGCCCGCGGCTCTACTTGTTCCATCGGCTGCATAGGAAATAAGCCTCATGGAGGAGTTAACTATAGAATTAAGCATCGCTAGCTGGGAAGCTACTTTGGCTTGTGCTCCCTCAGCTGTAGGATCTTGAAGGGTATCTCCTAGCTCTTTCAGGAGATCCCTTTGTAGTTGAGTAAAATGACACTGATAGTTCAGTGACCTCATGGAGAAGGTTGCTGAAGCAAACAATCACTTTCCGTACCTGTCCATCGTCCTAGACTCCTTGTTAGAGGGATGAACAGATGAAGAGGTCTCTGCTAGCTTTTTTTTGGTGGCTGCTGCTACCACCATGGCATCAACGGGCACACCTTTAGAAAGGAATTGCTTATCCTGTGGGGTTCCACTGTGTCCGGAGCTGACCAAGCCTTTCAAGCCACTACGGACATAAGTGGATCGAACGGCGAAGAAACCCAGGAGGTGGAAGGTCAGGAACCAAAAGCATCCAAGAATACAGACTCATCCTCGGTTGGGGCTAGGGGATTCCAGTTCCCCCTTTGCCTAAGCATTTCCAGGATGTCTGAGAAGGAAACATCTTCAGAGGGGGATCTCGGGGACCTTTCCGATTCATCTAAGTCTGTATCAGAAGTGACAGACTCAGGGGAGTCAGTGTGCTTCCTCTTGCACTTCCTCTTCCGAGGGGGCTCCTCTGAGTGATCAGGGGAGGCCTTGGAAGAAGAGGAAACACCCAATGGGGTGTCCTGGAGCATTGGTTCCCTACACTTGGGGTCTGGAGGAGGATCAGAGGTTGGCACAGGTACAACGGGGGACAGAGCTGGTGGGGCTGGTAGTGGAGCTGACTCAGGGGACAGCACACTCTGCATGACTCAAAGGCGTCCCTGTCTCAAGACAGAGAAAGCTCCGGTTCTGAAGAAATAGGAATCTTTCTCCGTGCCAAGGGGGACGGCTCCGAGGCCAATGTTGAAGCCAAGCTCACCTGCTCCAATGCTCCGAGAGGGAGAATGGGGTCGGACAACGGTCCGATGCCACTCGCCCCCTCGGGGCCGACGAGGGAACCTCAGCGTCCAGATCCCTCGATGGAAGGTACCATCAAGGTAATCAGAGCCGACGTCGAAACCGAAGGGGATATGGTTATCGGAGCCGACGGTTCCACTACTCAAACCCCAATGAACTCTGGCTCCGAAGTCATTGGAGTCGGAGGAGGAATATCAAGTGAAGTGGACGGAGTCAATACCTATTGAGGAGGGCTGGACAATAATTTAGCTAGTGCCTGCAACTTTAGCAACCTACTGACTACTCTCTCCACATCGTGATCCAACAGCCTACAGGATCGAGAGGAGTGACAGGATCGGTGGCTACGCTCACTTTGAAGTAATGGAGACCGAGGAGCCGAATGCACCGACTCTAAGGAAGGGGACCTCAGCCTCTTGTAGCTCCATGATGGCTCCGAAGCAACCGATGGAGCCGATGGGGAGGTTGTCTTGTCGGTGCCAGCCAGAACCGACTTAGAAGGTAAATCCTGCATAGGAGTCGGCTCTGAGGGAGGAGCCGACAGCTTAGTGGATTTTGGGGATTTCACTGGCTGTGAACTCTTTGCCGGTGAATCCTGGGGTTTTAACAGACTCCTAAGAATCAGTCTGTTCTTAAGCTCCTGCAGGACTCTTGGACTAAAAGCATGTCAAACAGAACAAGAGTCGTGCAGGTGAACAGTGCCCAAACAGTAGATGCAACTAGTGTGCCCATCTATCAGAGACATTTTCTGACAGCATGAGTCACACTTCTTGAATCCAGAAACCTTAGCTTCCTTAGATATGACTGTACCACACCAAAAAGGAAGACTAAGTAAGTAAATACAGACAAAAAACAGTACTACACTAGACAAAACACACCAGTACTATCTATAACTATGAAGGAAATCTAAGATATAATATAATTAAATATTTTATATATATATATATATATATATATATATATATATATATATATATATACATATATATATATTTTTTTTTTTTACAAGGGAAAAGAGAAATAGGAGAGCCTCTAAGTTAAACGGCTAACCTAGGGATGGGGGAGGGGTGGGGAGACCTCTCTAACTTAAATGAGTTCTGTCAAAAAGGGAGAGACACTACAGAAAAAATAACTACAACGCGTATAACTAACTCTAAATAGAAAGATACTAGAAATTTTAAATTCTAAAGGAAAGTTTACACAAAAAGTTAAATATACGAGCCTGTACCAGAAAAATGACACCCTCGCAGCTGAAGTGGCAAACGAGATCTGGGTAGCTATTGCTAGGCATTATGGGATAAGGGGTAGCCTCGAGCCAGTAAACAGCTCTCGAGCTATTGAAGATGGCCGAGTAGGAGCCGAGGATCGGCACCAATCCCAAACAGCAAGAATGAAGGCGAGATAGACAACTTAACATCACCGATCTCTCCTGGGAAGGGGTTTGAGAAGAACAAACACTTTTCTGGTGAAGGATTTCTAAGATGCATCCAAATGAGGCATCTTCGGGTGGAGATCTAGGGGACAATTCCCCTTCATCAAAATCGGTGTGTTCTGTGATGGATTCCTGTGGGGAATCCAAGTGTCTCCTTTTGCACACCCTCTTCAGAGAGCCCTCCTTACTGGGATGTTCTGCGGAGGTATCGGAAGAGACAGGGAGATCCCTGGTAGGAACTCCTTGGAAGCTCATCTGAGATGGCTGCCCCTGAGGTGTAGAATGTGAGGACTCAGACACAGGATTCAAAGATGGAACAGGGCATGGATCCAAAGAAGGGAGTCTCAAAACTACTCTGGGTTGACAGAATGACCTCTCCATCACTTCAAATGCAGAGGGACCAGGAGAAGCCAAGGACAATCTCACCAGAGATGAGGCTTCCAGAGCAGACAATCCCCAAGCCACCCCAACCCTCTTCTCAAAGGTAGGAGTCAGAGCTGCACTATCCAGCGCCAAAGTCAAAGTCAACCCCTCGGATATGACACTGATGCTTCAGCTCTGACAGCTGTCGTGGTCCAACAGGGTTGGACCTGATTAGGTTAGGGAAGTAGCTGGAGTCAAAGATGAAATAACCTTCGGATCTGATGGTTTGACTTTCAGGGCTCTCAGAGCCAAGGACTCCAAAATGGCTGGTAGGATTGGAGAAGGAGCATGTACAGGTTGAAAAGAAGGTTGACAGCTCATGGATCATTTGGGAGAAGGAGATGGCAAGACCCCCATCTGGATCTGTGTTTTGAGGAATTTCTTCATCATCGTATCCACCTCTGACTCAGACAGACTACGGGAAGACCTAATGGGAGAGGATGTGGAAGGTGGCCTTGACAACTTCTTGGGATTCTCTTGTAAACAGGGAGACCTTAAACTTGGGAATACCAGCTCTGGAGAAAACCTAGGAGTATGAAGCCAAGGGGATGAGACAGTAAATGGTGTCATTTCAGAAAACTTCAGATCCAAGGTTTTAGAAACATTCTTTGGTGGCTCTAAAGAAGGTGTTGACTGAGTAGACTGGGCAGGTGAACATTTACAGTGCTCCCTGGGCTTCTTCAATTTTTGAGAGTGGTTTTGAGCCCCTAAAGAAGAAGTGCCTGTAGAAGAAGCTGATGCCAGAAGGAGGCCTTTCAAATTAGTTTATTCCTCCTCTTGCTTATCGCTCTCGGGTTAAAGGCTGCACAGATGGAGCAAGAGGTATCCAAATGTGATGGGCCCAAACAATAAAAACACTGACTGTGGGCAGCCGAAGTAGGGATCTTATGTCCACAAGAACTGCATTTTTTAATTCCAGTTGGCTTATTAGCCATGCTTGACAATGCAAACACAAGTTGAGAGAATTTTTTTTATATAAAAAGGAGGAAAATGTATCAACTACCAACAATGGCATTAATAAGAAATTACCTAAGAGTAAAGAAAGAGGAATGGACTACCAAGAATGGTAGTAGAGAAATAGTGAAAACTCAGCAGACAAAGTTGTTGAAGGTAAGGGGGGCTGAGTTAAATAAGAAAGAACAAAAAATGTAAAAAGATAAAAAATAGCTGTCCACTAACAATACCCCAGAAGGAGTTTGAGCAATCACAATCCTGACTGTCTTGAAGAGCAGCAAATGAAATCTGAGGTATTGTAGTGGTCAGAGGCATTAAGGGTAAGGGAGGAGCTCAAGAATCTGATCCTAGAATCTTTAGAAAGTGGCCAGGTTGGATCCGAGGATTGCAACCGAATCCATTTGATGAGGAACAAATGAAAATGACAACATCAAATCCAGAATTTGTAGAACAGACCCATAAAGAGACAGGAAAAACATGCTAACTCCACACTTACAGAGTCAAGATATCATAAAGGAAACCTGAGCCTTGGAGCTGTCAGGCAGAGATCTTACCAGTGAACCTCCATACTGCTCAATAGTATCCATCCATCCATCTATCTATCTATCTGTCTATCTATCTATCTATCTATCTATCTATCTATCTATCTATCTATCTATCAATCTATCTATCTGTGACACCTGTGCACTGGCCAATCAATCAAGGAGCCTCAATCCTCACCACTGACACCAGTGAGGGGTGTCCATATAGGGAAAGGATAATAAATACACACACAGTAAAATACAATTTCCCTTAAGAGCACAAAGAGATCACAGTCAGTCTGGGGCTGGTTCATAGGTAGGTACTAGGCTATCAGCCCAAGGGCCTACGTAAGCCTAGCCAACAAGGTTCCCTGGCTTACGCCACCCAAGAAAGTTATTATCCTGTGCCACTGTTGAGGAGAAACACAGAAGTGATCCCAGGGGTGTATTTCCTATTTCCCATCCACTCATCTAGATTTTTCTTGAAGACTGCTAATGAAGAACTTTGCTAGACATAGATGGGTAGCCTGTTCCAGAGTATGGGAAGTCTCTGGGACAGGAATCTATCCCTCTAGCATGTCCTGTTTATTGTGGTGACAAGGTTTAGGTCCCTAGAGCATGTAGCTCGGAGGGATTGGGATTTCTTTAGGTGTAGCATGTCCAACAGCTCTAGGTTTGACATAGCTTTATATGTTAGGCAGAGATCACCTTGCAGAAGGCGATATGCTACGGAGTAAAGCTTGAGTTTTTTGAGACGGTCAGTGTAGGGCATTTGTTTGAGGCCAGTAATCCTGTTGTGAGGTACTTCTGTGGCCTTTCCAGCTGCTGTAGATATCTTGTGAGGTACATTCCAAAAGGGGCATTGACCTCTATAATGGTTCTAATGAGTGTCGAGTAGAGGGGAACAATTACCTCTTTTTTCTGGATGAGAACCCTTTTATGATGAGGTGTGCCACGCAGAAGGACTACCTGACTGCTGTGGCGATGTGACTATCAAAGGAGAGACTACTGTCCACCTGGGTCCCAAGGTCTCTTATCACACATTCGGTGTTAAGTAGATTGCTGCCTATGTGGTAGTTCATGGGTACAGAGTTTTTACCAAAGGGGAATGACACTGCACGTTTTGGCACTGAGCTTGAGGCCATGGCTCTGACACCAGGAATCTGTCTCAGCGAGGCCCTTCTGTAGGATGTCCACATCATTTGGGGACTTGACTATGGCTCCTAGTTTGCAGTCATCTGCGAACTTCGTTAGCCAGAGGCATTCTGTTTTAGCCTGTACTTCAGAGAAGTAGATACCAAACAGGAGAGGTCCCAGGACTGAATCCTGTGGTACTCCACTTGTCAATGGTTTGAGGTCAGATTTGGAGTCTGCAACTTTTACAGTGTAGGTTCTGTCAGTGAGCAAGTTGGCAACCCATCTTGTGACGTAGGGATTTATACCTAGTTTAGTGAGCTTAGCTATAATTCCAGAATGGGGGATGGTGTTGAAAGCCTTGGCGAGGTCAAGATAGGCTGTGTGAACCACCTAACCCTCATCTATGGCTTTGGTGATTGCCTCAAAGAAGTCGATCAGGTTCAGGAGGCATGATCTGCCTTTCATAAACCCGAACTGGGTGGGATCCAGAGTTCGGAGGTTACCAATGTCTTTGTTTATGAGTTCCATGATGATACGTTCCATGGCCTTGCAGACCAGGCTCGTCAGGCTAATAGAGCGATAGTTCCCAGGATCAGTGGTGGCTCCCCCTTTCTGGAGTTGGATAAATGTTGCTGTGCACCATTCAGTGGGCACAAAGCCTGATGCAAGGCTATTATTGAACAAGGTGCTTAGGTGGGGAGCCAGTTTGTTCTGAAGTTCGTGTAAAACACAGCCTGGGATGTTGTCCGGTCCCATGGATGATGTGCTTTTGGTTTTAGAGAGTGCAGCTTTTACCTGCGTAGTTGTGATTACAGGGACTCTGCATTCTTCCTGTATAGATATGGGCCCTTTAGGAGGTGAGGAGGGGAGTAAAGTTAACACTGAACCTATCTGCCAGGATGTTGGCAATATCAGTTGGTTCAGTAATTTTAGTGCCATTGTGCTGTAACTCAGAACAGATCTGGGTGTTGCCATTGAGATTCTTGACATAGCTATAGAATGCTTTGTGGTTATCCTTAGAATTAGTGGTGACTTTGTTTTTGTAGCTAGCTTTGGAGGATCTTTTAAAGGATCTTAGCTTCTTACTGAGGCTGACCAGGGAGCTCCTCCATTCATGGGATTTTACTTTTTTTTGCAACAGTTTTTTCCTTCTGTTGTACAGTTTGTTTATGGCAGGGGACCACCAGATTGGCTTCCTTTTTTTGGAGGATAGTATCTTGGCTCTGTTTGGGATAGCACGATCCATGCACTCGTGTAAGTGCTTATAGAGTGCATTTGTGTAGGATTCAGCAGTTGTAACTGTATTATCCATCTGCATGGGTGTCATGAAGTTCACCACTTGTGTCTTACGAAGCATGAAGTTGGCTTTGGAGAAATTTTTTACCATGGTTTACTTAATGGGGGGTGGGGGCGGGATGTGGATATCAAGGGTGATTAGCTTATGGTCGGATCGGACCAACGTGGAGTTGACTTCAGGTGTGGAACACCGGTCACTCATGTTGGTAATGACTAGGTCTAGGATATTGTTGCCCCTGGTGGGGGTGTGGATAAGTTGATCCAGGGCACTGGAGTTTATGAAACCCAGAAAGCGTTGAGCTAAGGAGTTGGTGCACGAGTAGTTTTCCCAGTTAATGATGGGGTAGTTGAAGTTGCCCATTATTAGGGTGTTTGGTTGAACTCTAATATTTTCCATTACATCAAGAAAACAGGAGTGGGAATCCTGGGGCATGATGGGGGGGATCTGGAGCAAGCTACAATTTGGATTGCAGTTTTGCCCAGAGTTAGTTGCACTTGGATAACCTCGGATGCATTATGCTGAGCAACTAACCTGGAGGTGTGGATATCCTTAAGGAATATGGACACACCTCTGCCTTTGGTGTTTCGGTCCAGGTTACACGGCCAAAAAGTGTGGTATGAGTTATAGCCTGGTAGTGCAGGGGTGCTCTCTGGAGCCTTGAACCAGGTCTCAGTCACTGCACAGATATCGATGTTCTCAATTTTAAGGAGTGCCTTGAGTGAGTGCATTTTGAGATTTGGGCTTCTAGCACTGAGTAGCATTACCCTTAGTTTTGCTTGCCTGTTCTTCTTATGGTGGTGAAGTTGTCATTTGAACCTTGCCTAAAAAAGGTACTATATGGGCGGCAAGAGCCTTAGCCAGTATCCAGAATTCCAGGGGCGACAGGTGCCTGGCAAAGCATAGTGGTCTGTCGACCATGTCATCCCAAGCAGACAGATACTGGATCCCCTTATAATGACACCAGAAGTTTAGCCAATTGTTGAAGTCAATCATTTTGTCATTGTACTGTGGTATCATTCTGGGAGATGGTTTCTCTCTTTCTTTCCAGGTCCCCAATAAGACTGCCCACTGGGACAGCTATAGGGTCCAGATCTCAGCCTAGTGGGCAAGATAAAACCTGCAGCACCCTCTCTGTCCAGTCAGTGCTTCGTGTCCTTGCCCAAGTAGCTGACACACACACGCTTTGAGGTAAGAGTTTATACAACCACACAGACACTCCTGAGGAAGGCTGGCACAGGTTCTCCAGCTGTGCCCCTTTCATGCCCAGCCTAAAAGGAAGTACAAGTTGCCACCACCCACTAATATCAGCTACTCAAAGGCCCTTTGAAAGGGTGTCCATTTATTACTGTGCAATATTATTATCCAAATGGTAAGTGTAACGGAACAGTCAAGGCTTATTAGAGTGACTTGGTACAGTATCACTATATACATGCAATGGACTCCACAGCTTAAATTAACTCAACATAAAACAGCCACAGTTGAAAGGTTTAAAAATATTTAATAATAAATAATAACACAAGACACTACTTCTTACTACACAGTGCTAGTCAAGAGTTCAGAGATCACAGAGAAAGACTTAAAATAATACGGAAGAAAAGTTCTGACATCACAGAAAACAAATTAGTCTAATCTTATTTTCTAGCTATATGTAAAAGAAAACACAGTTCTAAATATCTTACATATAGAGCAAAGCAGTGCTGGTGATGTTGGATGTTCTCAAGACAAAATGCTCTGAGCTCTCTTATTCTCTCTCTTTAAATTGATAACACATAGCTTCGTCACAGGACATCATTCTTCAAACTTCTCTGGTGTTCCCAGGCTAACAGAAACTACATTTACATTCTTTACACCTGGTCAGAAACCACAGCAATAAAGGCTATTTATACATGCAAATTCTAATCATTAACTCTGGTCTTAAAACAATAGGCAGGATGCCTCCGTCTAGACATATCAGCTCGTAATTTAGACATCAATGACAGTCATAAAATGCATGACTTAGCTTTCTTAAAGCAGAGTGCACTGTTGTTACATTTTTGCAGTTTAATATCCAATGCAGTCTTTTCACATTTAAGAGAACAAGCCTGTGGCTTACATTAATATTTACAAATAAAAGAATTATCTACAAAATTCTATCTGGCTAGGCTGGCAGCCTTCACCTATCTTCACACATCTCCACCCCCCCCCCAGAGAACTCAAGCTAGTTTTTCAAGTGACCCTTCAGAAACATTGCTTGAGAGGGTTAGGTCTATTGGAGTATACCATACCCCATTCCCTGTCTTGAGAGCCCATCTGCGTTGGCATTGCTAAACCCACTGCGGTGCTGCACTCACATGTATGCTTGCAACCCTAGGCTCCATCTTAACAATGTGGCATTTTGCTGGCTGGCTTTGTTTAACCATTTTAGGGGGTTGCGATCTGTCACTACTGTGAATTTTTTCCATATAGATAAGGCTGAAGTTTCTGCAGTGCCCACACTATGGCTAGACATTCCTTTGCTACAGCTGCATAGCATTCCTCCCAGGGTTGGAGCCTACGACTGAGGTAAACCACTGGGTGCTCTTCTCCTTCTAAGTCTTTTGGATTAAGCACTTGGGCTTCAGACCAGTTGTTTTACATTAGGAAGGTTTGTGGCCTGCACTGTGGTGGCAGGACAGGTATCTTACATCCTTCTAAGTTGGGAACTGCTGACTGAGGGCTCAGTGTCTGTTATTCTAAAAGTGTATTAATTCTGGTTTAAGCACTTGGGCTTCAGGCCAGTTATTTTACATTAAGAGGGTTTGTGATCTGCACTCTTGTGGGAGGAGAGGCTGGACTCTGCCCTTCGGAG
The DNA here is from genome assembly GCF_019279795.1 of Protopterus annectens. Lineage (NCBI taxonomy): Eukaryota > Metazoa > Chordata > Ceratodontiformes > Protopteridae > Protopterus > Protopterus annectens. Next base: position 1,989,737,346 of record NC_056726.1, on the reverse strand, counting down.
TTGGGAATTTCTGGTTAAAAGCCTACAGTGCCTGCATATTTGAACTGCTTCTTACTGAAATTGGTACACCTTGTTTGCTGTAGCATAGACTAGATCCAGGCCTGCTGAATCTAGCTTTGTTTGTATAACTTGAGCACTAATCCAGGCATTCTTTAAAGTATTCAATTGTATTTATTACTGCTTGGTAGTAACATGATTAAAGTGTAGCTATCATTCTAAGTATTTTGGATTAAGCACTTTGGCTTCAGACCAGTTGTTTTACATTAGGAAGGTTTGTGGCCTGCACTGTGGTGGCAGGACACGTAGCTTACACCCTTCTAAGTTGAGAACTGCTGATTGAGGGCTCAGTGTCTGTTATTCTAAAAGTGTATTAGCTCTGGTTTAAGCACTTGGGCTTCAGGCCAGTTATTTTACATTAAGAGGGTTCGTGGTCTGCACTCCTGTGGGAGGAGAGGCTGGACTCTGCCCTTCTGAGCTGGGAATTTCTGGTTAAAGGCTTATAGTGCCTGCATATTTGAACTGTTTCTTACTGAAATTGGTACACCTTGTTTGCTGTAGCATAGACTAGATCCAGGCCTGCTGAATCTAGCTTTGTTTGTATGCTTGTTGTTTGTTTGCTTGTTATTTCCCTGAAACACTAATTCCACCTAAAATGCGGCTTTTCAGCGCTTCTGTGGATCCCTAGTGATATCTGTATTGCTTTCTGTACTTATTTCCTTGTTTCACTTGAATGAAAGTCACTGTTTGTCATTTTGCATTTAAGTTACCTGTAGCACATTGCATTTAAGTTACCTGGCACTTGCTCACTAAAGCAATTATACAAGTCAGCACTAAAAAATTAAAAGCACTACACCCTCACAAACTCCCCTTGAGTACCTTGTTCCCCACTGGCCCTTTTTTTTCAATTATAAAGGAATTCCCAATACTATTCGAGCATGTGCAAAGGTCAGTTGTCAATCTCCACTCCGATCCAGCTGGTGAATCTGGGAATCTTGAGGCAATGTTACAACTGCCTCATGTACACAGACAACCCTCTCCTCCTCCCAACAAACTGCAACACATGTGAGAGATGCAACCATATAGCCAAACTGGAGGCTAAGCTCTCTCAACTCAGTACTGGCGTAACCAGTCAGGAGGAAAAGGAAACCACACTCACTACAATTCCAGTCCCACAAAGACCTACCACGACAGCAAACCAAACACATAAACACACAAAAACATACTCGGAGGCTCTAAATAAAAATCTGCCTAAGCAGCAGAGACCTCCAAAGCAGACACCCAAGCAGCCGCTACCCTAAACAAAACACGTGCAACACATAGCTCACAAAGCCAGTGTGCCAAACAGTCACAGCCCTTAAAGTTAAACAACACACCTGATACACTTGTAATAGGTGACTCTATCATCAGGCACACTGACATCCAACTCACCAGGCTGAACAAGGAGAAGGTCACGGTGAGCTGCCTGTCAGGCGCTAGGATCCGCCACATAACACAAGCACTCAGGTCACTCCAAGGCAAGTACAAATATGACTCAGTCATTGTCCATGCTGGTGTGAATGACCTGAGACGACCTCCCTAAACTACATGAAAAGAGACATAGAGGAGCTCTCTGAGCATGTAGCCCAGGCCGGTATGACCCTGACCTTGAGTAGCATCTTACCCTCACCAAGAATGATGCCACAATATGAGGACAAGATGATCAATTTCAACAATTGGCTTAAGTATTGGTGTCATTCAAAGGGGATCCAATGCCTGTCAGCCTGGGATGACATGCTCGACAAGCCATGATGCTTCGCTAGGGACGGCTTGCACCTATCACCCCTGGGCTTTCGGATATTGGCAAAGGCTCTTGCTACCCCCATAGTGCCTTTTTTAGGCAAGGCTCAAAAGACAAACCCACCTCCATAGGTATCACAAGGGATAAGAAACTAAGAGTAGTGCTACTCAACGCCAGAAGTCTAAATCTCAAGACGCATGCACTCGAAACTCTCCTTAGCATGGAGAACATCGATATCTGTGCAGTAACAGAAACCTGGTTCAAGGCTCCCGAGAGCACCCCAGCACTACCAGATTATACCAGACCAGTTGTTTTACATTAGGAAGGTTTGTGGCCTGCACTGTGGTGGCAGGACACGTAGCTTACACCCTTCTAAGTTGAGAACTGCTGATTGAGGGCTCAGTGTCTGTTATTCTAAAAGTGTATTAGCTCTGGTTTAAGCACTTGGGCTTCAGGCCAGTTATTTTACATTAAGAGGGTTCGTGGTCTGCACTCCTGTGGGAGGAGAGGCTGGACTCTGCCCTTCTGAGCTGGGAATTTCTGGTTAAAGGCTTATAGTGCCTGCATATTTGAACTGTTTCTTACTGAAATTGGTACACCTTGTTTGCTGTAGCATAGACTAGATCCAGGCCTGCTGAATCTAGCTTTGTTTGTATGCTTGTTGTTTGTTTGCTTGTTATTTCCCTGAAACACTAATTCCACCTAAAATGCGGCTTTTCAGCGCTTCTGTGGATCCCTAGTGATATCTGTATTGCTTTCTGTACTTATTTCCTTGTTTCACTTGAATGAAAGTCACTGTTTGTCATTTTGCATTTAAGTTACCTGTAGCACATTGCATTTAAGTTACCTGGCACTTGCTCACTAAAGCAATTATACAAGTCAGCACTAAAAAATTAAAAGCACTACACCCTCACAAACTCCCCTTGAGTACCTTGTTCCCCACTGGCCCTTTTTTTTCAATTATAAAGGAATTCCCAATACTATTCGAGCATGTGCAAAGGTCAGTTGTCAATCTCCACTCCGATCCAGCTGGTGAATCTGGGAATCTTGAGGCAATGTTACAACTGCCTCATGTACACAGACAACCCTCTCCTCCTCCCAACAAACTGCAACACATGTGAGAGATGCAACCATATAGCCAAACTGGAGGCTAAGCTCTCTCAACTCAGTACTGGCGTAACCAGTCAGGAGGAAAAGGAAACCACACTCACTACAATTCCAGTCCCACAAAGACCTACCACGACAGCAAACCAAACACATAAACACACAAAAACATACTCGGAGGCTCTAAATAAAAATCTGCCTAAGCAGCAGAGACCTCCAAAGCAGACACCCAAGCAGCCGCTACCCCAAAACAAAACACGTGCAACACATAGCTCACAAAGCCAGTGTGCCAAACAGTCACAGCCCTTAAAGTTAAACAACACACCTGATACACTTGTAATAGGTGACTCTATCATCAGGCACACTGACATCCAACTCACCAGGCTGAACAAGGAGAAGGTCACGGTGAGCTGCCTGTCAGGCGCTAGGATCCGCCACATAACACAAGCACTCAGGTCACTCCAAGGCAAGTACAAATATGACTCAGTCATTGTCCATGCTGGTGTGAATGACCTGAGACGTACCTCCCTGAACTACATGAAAAGAGACATAGAGGAGCTCTCTGAGCATGTAGCCCAGGCCGGTATGACCCTGACCTTGAGTAGCATCTTACCCTCACCAAGAATGATGCCACAATATGAGGACAAGATGATCAATTTCAACAATTGGCTTAGGTATTGGTGTCATTCAAAGGGGATCCAATGCCTGTCAGCCTGGGATGACATGCTCGACAAGCCATGATGCTTCGCTAGGGACGGCTTGCACCTATCACCCCTGGGCTTTCGGATATTGGCAAAGGCTCTTGCTACCCCCATAGTGCCTTTTTTAGGCAAGGCTCAAAAGACAAACCCACCTCCATAGGTATCACAAGGGATAAGAAACTAAGAGTAGTGCTACTCAACGCCAGAAGTCTAAATCTCAAGACGCATGCACTCGAAACTCTCCTTAGCATGGAGAACATCGATATCTGTGCAGTAACAGAAACCTGGTTCAAGGCTCCCGAGAGCACCCCAGCACTACCAGATTATACCTCATGCCATGCTTTTCGGCCCCAAAACTTGGACCGAACCACAAAAGGAGGGGGAGTATCAATATTCGTCAAGGATACCCACACCTCCAGGTTGGTGGCACAGCACGAAGCATCAGAGACTATCCATGTGCAACTAACAGTGGGTAAAACTGCCTTCCAGTTTATAGCCTGCTACAGACCACCCTCCCAAACCCAGGAACTCCACTCGGCCTTCCTGAGAACACTGGAAAATATGAAGGTCTCTCCAAACACCATTATATTGGGCGACTTCAACTACCCAAACATAGACTGGGAGCATTACTCTAGCTCCAACACCCTAGCCCAAAGGTTCCTAGAATTTATAAACTCAAATGCTATGGAACAACTTGTTACCACTCCCACAAGAGGGGAAAACATACTGGACCTGATCATCACCAACATGGGGACTCTATGCTCCAGACCAGAAGTGCATCCCTCACTGGTAAGATCAGACCATAAACTAATCTCACTGGCTATTCACATCCCGACCCCACCCCCTGCCCAGAAAACCACAGTGACAAAGTTCTCTAAAGTAAATTTCACACTCCTCAAAACCGAGGTGGAATCCTTCAAAGCCCCCGGACCTGTGGAAAATACGGCCCAGACCGCAGAATCCTTTATAAACGCATTCTATGAACACCTTCAGGAAAGCATGGATCATGCAATCCCAAATAAAACCAAGACTTAATCCTCCAAAGGAAGACGTCCTGTCTGGTGGACACCAGCCATAAACAAACTATACAATAGAAGGAGGAAGCTACTACATGATAGAGCCAAATCCCAAAAAGGGAAGGTATCTCTGATCAGTATTAGCAAAAAACTACGGGCACTCATAAAATCGTTTAAGGCCAGCTTTGAGAGAAAAATTGCACAGGACACTAAGGATAATCACAAGGCTTTCTTTAGTTATGTTAGGAACCTGGGTGGGAATTCCCAGATATGCTCAGAATTAATCCAAAATGACAAAAAATACACCGAACCCAGAGACATTGCCAACATCCTAGCTGACAGGTTCAGCGCAACCCCCCCCCCCACCAAAAGGGCAAATATCTATCCCAGCAGAGTGCTGCCCCCCTGACATCTCAGATGCTCAGGTAAGAGCCGCCCTCTCCAAAGCAAAAAAAACACAGCATCAATGGGACCAGACGGTGTCCCGGGCTGCATCCTACATGAACTCCAAGAAAAGCTAAACCCAAAGATAAAACTACTGTTCAATCTCAGCCTTACAACAGGATATGTACCCAAAGAGTGGCGTACAGCAACGGTGGTCCCTATCCACAAAGGTGGTGCCTCAACGGATCCTGGAAACTATCGCCCCATAAGCCTAACTAGCTTGGTCTGCAAAGCTATGGAAAGGATCATCATGGACCTTATAAATAAAGATATTGGGGACCTACAGACACTGGATCCTACCCAGTTCGGCTTTGTTAAGGGCAGATCCTGCCTCTTAAACCTGGTCGATTTCTTTGAAACAGTCACCAAGGCCATTGACGAGGGGAAGGTGGTCCACACAGCCTACCTGGACCTCACAAAAGCCTTCGATACAATACCCAACTCGGGCATTATAGATAAGCTCACCAGCTTAAATATAAACCCCTATGTCACTAGATGAGTTGCAAACTGGCTCAAGGACAGAACCCACATGGTTAGAATTGCTGGAGCCATGTCAGACTCCAAACCAGTTACAAGTGGCATCCCACAAGGCTCAGTCCTAGGACCTCTCTTGTTCGGTATATATTTCTCAGAGGTACAGGCCTACACGGAAGGACTGTGGCTGACCAAGTTCGCAGATGACTGCAAACTGGGAGCCATAATCGACTCTCCAGCCAACACAAGCATCCTCCAAAAGGGCCTCATAGAAACAGACAACTGGTGCCAGAGCCATGGCCTCAAGCTAAACGCCAAAAAGTGTATAGTCATCCCCTTTGGCAAAAACAAAGTGCCCACAAATTACCACATAAGTGGTAATCCATTAAGTATGGAAGAAGTAATTAGGGACCTGGGGACCCAAGTTGATGGCAATCTCTCATTTGACAACCACGTGGCCAAAGTGGTTAGAAAAACATTTTATATAGCCCACCTAATCATGAAGGGATTCACATCTAGATCAGGAGAGGTCATCGTGCCACTTTACTCATCCCTCATCAGGCCCATAATTGAGTATAATGCCCCTTTTGGGATGTACCTTACCAGACACCTGCAGCAACTGGAAAGACCCCAAAAGTACCTCACCAAGAGGATCAAAGGGCTCAAACAGATGCCATATGCTGCCCGGTTAAAGAAACTCCAGCTCTACTCAGTGGCATACCGCCTGCTCAGAGGCGATCTGTGCCTGATGTATAAAGCCATGTCTAACCCGGAATTAATGGACATGCTGCACCTCAGAAAATCCAAATCCCATCGAGCTACGTGCTAGAGAGACATGAACCTCAGCACTGAAATAAATAGGACATACTGGAGGGACAGATTCATAACCCAGAGGCTCCCTTCACTCTGGAATAAAATTCCAGTCCAGGTTAGGCAGAGTCCCTCATTGACTCTCTTCAAGAGGAATCTTGATGAGTGGATGGGGGATCATAGGTTTACCCCGGGTATCACTTCTGTGTCACTGTTAGACAGAGGCACAGTATACTAACATCGAAAAAGGGCATAGCAAAATTAATTTAAAATGGGTGGCGAAAGCCAAACACACTCTGGCTAGGCTTATAAATGCCCTAGGGCAGCTAGCCTAGTATGAACCTATGAACCTATAAGAAATCTGGCCAAGTACAGCCCCCACCCCATGGTTCGAAGCATCCACCTGCACAACAAATTCTTTGCTGTAATCTGGACTGGCTAACACAGGGGATCCTCCCAAAGGTTCTTTAAGCTTCTGGAATGCCTGCTCACATGCTGTGGTCCACACTACATTATCTGGCCTGTTCTTCCTTGTCAGGTCTGTGAGGGGAGCAGCTATGGTACTATAATTGGGGACGAACTTTCTGTAGTACCCTGCTGTCCCTAAGAATGCCCTCACCTGTTTTTTGGTAAGAGGTGCAGACCATGCCTGAATGGCTTCTACTTTGGAAGGTTCTGGCCTCATCTTACCACTCCCCACTCTATGCCCCAGGTAGGAGACCTCTGCCATACCCACCTGACATTTGCTCGGCTTAATGGTCAACGCTGTCCTCTGTAGTCTGCCCAGCACCTCCTTGACATGCTGAAGGTGCTCTTGCCAGGAATGGCTGTAGATGACAATATCATCTAGGTAAGCAAGAGCAAACACTCCTGCTCCTTCTAGGATATGATCTACCAGCCTCTGTAAAGTCACTGGGGCATTTTTATCCCAAAGGGCATCTTTGTGAACTCATACAAGCCAAATGGAGCCAAAAAGGCTGACTTCTGTTTAGCACTGGGAGTCAAGGGCACCTGCCAGTAACCCTTGGTAAGATCAATGGTTGTAAGATACTTAGCCCCACCCAGCTGCTCTAGGGCCTCATCTGTCCTAGGCATGGGGTAAGCATCTGACTCTGAGTGACTATTTAATTTCCTGTAGTCCACACAGAACCTATTGCTGCCATCCTTCTTTGGCACCAGCACCACGGGGAGGCCTAGGGACTGTTGGACTCTTGAATAAATCCTAGTTCCAACATCTCCTGTACCCCCGCCCAGAGTCTGTTTGACTCTCTCAGGCACCCTATAAGGGGCCTGCCTAATAGGCCTTTGGGGTCCTGTATCCACCTGGTGCTGCAACAGGTGGGTGCACCCTGGTTTCCCACTGTACATGTCCCCACAGTCCTGTAACATTTCTCGAACTTCGGTAGGAGAAAGCTGCTGAGACACTGCTACCCCTTCCACTGAGGTGTCTGTCCGAGCCACACTGAGGAGATCAGTCACCAGATCTCCCTCAGACTCCTTCTGCAATCCACTGCAAATGCTCAGCATAAGGGCCTTCCTATCATGGTATGGTTTCATCATGTTAACATGGCACAATTTGTGCCCCTGCCTTCTGCCTAGCAGTCCCACCATGTAGTTAACATCACTTACCTTTCTTACAACATTTTAGGGTCCCTCCCAAGCTGCTTGCAGCTTTTTGTGTCTGACAGGAATGAGAACCATTACCTGCTGCCCTACAGCGTACTCTCTACCTCAAGCATTCCTATCATACCACACATTTTTTTGTTGTTGGGCTTCTGTCAGGTTCTCCTGAGCCAAGCCCATGAATTCCCTGAGCCTTGTCCTGAGGTTCAGGACATATGCTACAACAGACGCCTTGTGAGATTCACACTCACCTTCCCACTCATCACAAATTAAAGCTAAAGGTCTCCTCACCCTATGCCCATACAGCAACCTAAAGGGTGAAAAATCTATGGATTCCTGGGGAACCTCTCTGTAAGCAAACAACAGATGGGGCAAATACTTGTCTGACTCCCTCTTAAATTGGTCTGCAAATGCCTGTACTATGGACTTGATTGTAGAGTTTAACTTCTCATCAAGACTATTAGTCTGGGGATAGTAGGGGGTGGTCTTCAGGTGCTTCACCTCACAGTACTTCCACAGACAAGCCAGCAGGTCTGACATGAAAATGGCACCTCTATCAGTCAGTATTTCTTTTGGGAAACCTACCCTGCTGAAAATCTCTAAAAAAGCATTTGCCACCTTTTCTGCCTCAATGGAGGACAGAGCCACTGCCTCAGGGTATTGTGCACTACCACTAGGATATACTTTTTTCCCTGTGGAACTTGGGGTACTCAGAGGCCCCACAATATACATAGCTACCCTCTGAAATGGCTCCTCAATCACAGGCAAAGGCATCAAAGGAGCTCTCACCTTGTCTCCTGCCTTGTCTACCTTCTGGCACTGCTCACAGGTCCTGCAATACCCTGTTCCATCTCTGAAAATTCCAGGCCAATAGAAGTTCTGCATAATACGTCTCTTTGTACGTTTTATGCCACTATGACCTGCAAAGGAAATATCATGGGCTATGGCTAGAAGCGCCAGATGGTAGGCGCTAGGCACTACCAACTGCTGTACCCTCTTCACCTTCTAACCCTCCCTCAGGGGTTCACTCTCTATACAATAACCCTTTGTCCCAGTATACAGATTTCCCCTTCCCTTGAGAATTAGCTGACTCACTAGCTACCTGCCTCAGGCCTTGCAATGTAGGGTCTGATAGCTGAGCCTGTCTCAACTGTCTCTTTGTAACCCTTCCCAGCTCCCCTTCCACAGGAAGTCTGGCATCCTGTGATAGTGGTGCCTCACTGTCAGCCTGGGTACTACTACTCACCTCTACCTTTGCAGTCACTCTGTCCAAGGGAACATCAGTACCCACAATCAGCTGTGGCTCACCTTCAGTTTCATTGCTACAGAGTAGCTCCCTCCCAGAAGTAAACACCTCACCAGTCCTGGCTGAAAGTATCCAGGTTACCAGACCCACATGCTTGTCTCCTAGCCTGACTGTGTGTAACTGCATAAACACGTGGTACTGTCTCATCCAAATCCTTTCCTATCAGGACATCTGCAGGATGGTAGTTCGGTACCATGGTTGTCTCAAGACAACCTACTTCTGGCATTTTGCCTTCCCCACTTACTGGATCTATCACCTGTTGTTCCCCACCTTGCCTCCGTGGACATCTGTATGCCACATGGCCCCACTGGTTGCATTCAAAACATTTAACCCTAGATCTTGGATGTATACCTGGACTAGTGGCTTTCCCTGCTACTGGCAGATTCTGTTGGGGCAGTTGGTGCTGCCCATCACGGGTTTCTTTAGACCCAGGGATGCCCTGCTTGCTAGGTATAGGTCTCCCTTCTTCCCCAACTCATCTGAAGTAGCACATTGTCTATCAGCTAACCAGATCCTCATGACTTCAGGCAAAGTGCTAAGGGTTTGTTTCCTCACCAAAAGGTCTGCCAGCCCTTCAAAAGTGGTGACTTGACATCCACTCATCTACCTATAAAAATAAGTGCTCAGTTCAGCAACATATTCACACACACTTTCATCTGCCTTGTGTCTATGCTCACGCAACTTTTTCCTATAAGTTTCTGGTGTTAGCTTAAATCATTCTAACAAGCAATGCTTAACAACAGTGTAATTAAAACAGTCAACGCTGGACATTTTAGACAACACAGTTACAGCTTTACCATGGAGTAAGGGGGTCAGGAACCGTACACAGAGATTTTGGTCAACATCATACTGTTTATATACCCTCTCAAACATATGAATGAAACTATCAAAATTATCCCCCTCTTTAAACTGAGGAAGAAATTTACTGACCTTTTGTGCTTCTAGGGTCCAGTTACTCCCTTCCCCATTACCTCCATGACTCTGGTGAAGAGTTAGCATCTCCTTCTCATGCTGCCTCTGCCTTTCCTTTTCCTCAGCTTCCAGGCATAGCAGTTTCTCATTCTCTTCAGCCTGCAGACATCTCAGTCTCTCAGCTGCTTCTATTTCCAAATGCCTGTCCTCCAACGCAAGTCTCTTTAGCTCCAGATGGATTTTTAAGTCCTCTGCAGAAAGGTTGAGCTGTCCATCCTCTGAGAGTGGTACATCTCCACTGCCAGTCTGATTGTCCTCCTGGTTGCTGTTTTCTGATGCAGCTGTGACCAAAGCTACAGTCTGCCTTAGTCAGGTTTCCATGCACCAGTCCCCTAGCCTGGCACATATCAGCCAGCTGGCTCCTTGTCAGTTTCCTTACACATCTGCAGACATGCTGCCTGTTCTCCCTGACTAACCAAGCTAACAAAATAAATAAAACAATTGCGATCTGAACTCTGAGTATTCACTGAGTGGCTGATTTAGAGTACAAAACACCTTCAGTGATCACTGTACACAAGCAGGTACAGGAATTGACTCTACCCACACCACTAAAAGCCAATTAGTATTTGCCAATCAATTAATATGTGGTGTGGATATCCCACCAGTGCCTAACAATTAATATGTGACGCCCATGCACTGGCTGAGCAATCGAGGAGCCTCAATCCTCACCACTAACACCAGTGAGGGGCGTCCATATAGGAAAATGATAATAAAAACACAAACAGTAAAGTGCAATTTCCCTTAAGAGCACACAGACATCACAGTTAGTCTGGGGCTGGTTTCTCCCTTTCTCTCCAGGTCCCCAATAAGACTCCCCACTGGCACAGCTATAGGGTCCAGATCTCAGACTAGTGGGCAAGCTATCACCTCCAGCACCCTCTCTGTCCAACCAGTGCTTCATGTCCTTGCCCAAGTAGCTGACACACACACGCTTTGAGATAAGAGTTTATACAACCACACAGACACTCCTGGGGAAGGCTGGCACTGGTTCTCCAGCTGTACCCCTTTTCTGCCCAATCTAAAAGGTAATACCAGCTGCCACCACCCACAAATATCAGCTACCCAAAGGCCCTTCTGAAAGGGTGTCCAATTATTACTGTGTAATATTATTATCCAAACAGTAAATGTGACTGAACAGTCAAGGCTTATTAGAGTGACTTGGTACAGTATCACCATATACATGCAATGTACTCTAGGAGATTAAATTAACTCTACATAAAACAGCCACAGTTGAAAGGTTTAAAAATATTTAATAATAAAAACACAAGACAATGCTTCTTATTACACAGTGCTAGTCAATAGTTCAGAGATCACAGAGAAATACTTAAAATAATATGGTAGAAAATTTCTGACATCACAGAAAACAAACTCGTCTAATCTTATTATTTCCTGGCTATATGTAAGAGAAAACACAGTTCTAAATAACTTACATATAGAGCAAAGCAGTGTTGGTGATGTATGTTCTCAAAACATAATGCTCTGAGCTCTCTGATTCTCTCTCTTTAAATTGATAACACAGAGCTGCTTCACATGACATGATTCTTCACACTTCTCTGGCGTTCCCAGGCTAACAGACAAAAGAAGTTATGTCCTTACCATAACGTTCCATGTAGAGTGTTCATCTTGCCTTTGTTCTTACACACGGCTCCGAGTCGGCCGAATTGCAAAGCTCTGAATCTCAGAGAAGCTCGAGACCAGCCCATATCCCACAATCCTCCCTGCCATTACTCAGATCTAGTTTGCAAACAAACCAGACCAAAGGATCCAACACCTGCGGTGTTAGAAGCATACATTCTCTTCAGCCATTCAGAGACACTCTCTCACCATAGCAATACCTAATGGTCTAAGCATATATCCCATGACACACGGGAGCATATAGGTTCATAGGTTCATACTAGGCTATCTGCCCTGGGGCAATTATAAGCCTAGCCCGATTCGGTATGGCTTACGCCACCCCTTGATTTGAGTATACTGTGCCCTTTTTAAGGTTTAGTTTACTGTGCCTCTGTCTAATAGTGACACGGGAATAATCCCTGGGACAAACCTACGATCCCCCATCCACTTATCGAGATTCTTCTTGAAGAGATTCAGTGAGGTGCTCTGCCACATATGAACTGGAATTCTATTCCAGAGCGAAGGGAGCCTCTGGGTTATGAACCTGTCCCTCCAGCAAGTTCTATTTATTTCTGTGCTGAGGTTCAAGTCCCTCGAGCATGTGGCTCTAAGGGATTTAGATTTACTGAGGTGGAGCATGTCCATTAATTCTGGATTTGACATAGCTTTGTATGTCAGGCATAGATCGCCTCGAAGTAGCCGGTATGCAACTGAGTAGAGCTGGAGTTTTTTTAACCGAGCAGCATATGGCATCTGTTTGAGACCCTTGATCCTCTTGGTGAGATACTTTTGGGGTCTTTCTAATTGCTGCAGGTGTCGGGTAAGGTACATCCCAAAAGGGGCATTGTATTCTATGATGGGCCTGATGAGGGATGAATAAAGGGGCACAATTACCTCTCTTGATCTAGATGTGAAACCCTTCGTGATGAGGTGGGCTATGCAGAAGGTCTTTCTAACCACTTTGGCAATGTGGTTTTCAAAGGAGAGATTGCTATCAACTTGGGTCCCCAGGTCCCTAATAACTTTCTCTGTACTTAATGGGTTTCTGCCTATGTGGTAATTTGTGGGCACATTGTTTTTGCCAAAGGGTATGACTATACATTTTTTGGCATTTAGCTTTAAACCATGGTGCTGGCACCAGTTATTTGTCTCTGTGAGACCTTTTTGAAGGATGTTTGTGTCAGCTGGAGAGTTGATTATGGCGCCCAGTTTGCAGTCATCTGCGAACTTGGTGAGCCATAGTCCTCCCACGTTTGCCTGTACCTTGGAAAAGTATATACCGAACAAGAGTGGTCCCAGGACAGAACCCTGTGGGACACAGCAACTCTCACTCTGTGGGTTCTGTCTTTGAGCCAGTTTGCGACCCATATTGTGACATAGGGGTTTATATTTAAGCTGGATAGCTTATCTATGATGCCCGAGTGGGGTATTGTGTCAAATGCCTTTTCAAGGTCCAGATAGGCTGTGTGGACTACGTTCCCTTCATCTATGGCTTTGGTGACTGTTTCAAAGAAGTCAACCAGGTTCATAAGGCAGGATCTGCCCTTGACAAAGCCGAACTGGGTAGGATCTAGTGTCTGTGGGTCCCCACTGTCTTTGTTTATGAGCTCCATGATGATCCTCTCCATAGCCTTGCAGACTAAGCTAGTCAGACTTATGGGGCGATAGTTTCCAGGGTCCGTAGAGGCTCCACCTTTGTGGAGTGGGACCACTGTTGCTGTACGCCATTCTGTGGGTGCATATCCTGTAGTGAGGCTGAGATTGTATAGCTGTTTTATTTGAGGGATTAGTTCCTCTTGTAGTTCATGTAGGACGCAACCTGGGACGCCATCTGGTCCCATGGAAGCAGTGTTTTTTGCTTCGGAGAGGGCAGCCTTCACCTGAGCATCTGAGATGTTTGGGAGGCAGCCCTCTGCCGGGATAGATACTTGCTCTTTTGGGGGGGAGAAGTTTGCACTGAACCTGTCTGCCAGGATATTGGTGATGTCTGTGGGTTCAGTGTATTTTTTGTCATTTAGAATCAACTCAGAACAAGTCTGGGAGTTGCATCCCAGGTTTCTAACATAACTGAAAAAAGCCTTATGATTGTCTTTGGTGTCCTGTGCAATTTTTCTCTCGAAGCTGGCCTTGGAGGATTTTATGAGGGATCGTAATTTTTTGCTAGTACTGATCAGAGATGCCTTCCCTATTAGGGATTTTGCTCTATCATGTAGTAGCTTCCTTCTTCTGTTGTACAGTTTATTTATGGCAGGGGTCCAGAACGCCTGCCTTTGGATGATTGGGTCTTGGTTTTGTTTGGGATAGCATGATCCATGCATTCCTGGAGATGTCCGTAGAATGCATTTATATAGGATTCTGCAGTTTGGGCTGTAGTTTCCACTGGCCCTGGGGCCTTGAAGGATTCCACTTCGGTTTTGAGAAGTGAGAAGTTCGCTTTTGAGAAGTTTTTCACTGTGGTTTTCTGGGCTGGGGGTGGGGTCGGGATGTGGACATCCAGTGAAATTAATTTATGGTCTGATCTTACCAAAGAGGGATATACTTCTGGTGTGGAGCATAGAGTCCCCATGTTGGTAATGATCAGGTCTAGTATGTGGTCCCCTCTTGTGGGAGTGGTGACTAGTTGTTCCATAGCATTTGAGTTTACAATTTCCAGGAATCTTTGGGCTAAGGTGCTGGGGCTTGAGTAGTGCTCCCAGTCAATGTTTGGGTAGTTGAAGTCGCCCAATATAATGGTGTTCAGAGAGATCTTCATGTTCTCCAATGTTTTCAGGAAAGCCGAATGGGTTTCCTGACTTTGAGAGGGTGGTCTGTAGGATGCTATAAACTGAAAAGCAGTCTTGCCCACTGTTAGTTGCACATGGATGGTCTCCGATACTGCAATGCCACTAACCTGGAGGTGTGGATATCCTTGATAAATATGGAAACTCCCCCTCCTTTTGTGGTTTGGTCCGGGTTTTGGGGCCGAAAAGCATGATACGAGGTATAGCCTGGTAGTGCTGGGGTGCTCTCTGGAGCCTTGAACCAGGTTTCTGTCACTGCACAGATATCGATGTTCTCCATACTGAGGAGAGCTTCGAGTGCGTGCATCTTGAGGTTAAGACTTCTGGCGTTTAGCAGCATTACCTTTAGTTTCTTGTTCCTTGTGCTGTCCATGGGGGTGGGTTTGACTTTTGAGCCTTGCCTAAAAAAGGCACTATGGGGGTGGCAAGAGCCTTTGCCAATATCCGAAAGCCCAGTGGTGACAGGTACAAGCCGTCCCTAGCGAAGCAACGTGGCTTGTCGAGCATGTCATCCCAGGCTGACAGACACTGGATCCCCTTTGAATGACACCAACATTTTAGCCAATTGTTAAAATCGATCATTTTGTCTTTGTACTGTGGCATCATTCTAGGTGTGGGTAAGATGCTGCTCAAGGTCAGGGTCATACCAGCCTGGGCCATATGATCAGAGAGCTCCTCTATGTCTCTTTTCATGTAGTCCAGGGAGGTACGTCTCAGGTCATTCACACCAGCATGTACAATGACTGAGTCATATTTTTTATTTGCCTTGGAGTGACCTGAGTGCTTGTGTTATGTGTCGGATCCTAGCACCCGACAGGCAGCTCACCGTGACCTTCTCTTTATTCAGCCTGGTGAGCGGGACATCAGTGTGTCTGACAATAGAGTCACCTATAACAAGAGTATCAGGTGTGTTATTCAGCCTTAAGGGCTGTGGCTGCTTGGCACACTGACTTTGCGGGTTATGTGTTGTGTGTGTTTTGTTTTGAGGTAGCGTTTGCTTGGATGTCTGCTTTGGAGGTCTCTGCTGCTTAGGTAGATTTTTATTTAGAGCCTCCAAGTATGTTTTTGTGTATTTATGTGTTTGGTTCGCTGATGTGGTGGGACTACATGATAATGGAATTGTGTTGTGTGAGGTTACCTTCTCCTCCTGACTGGTTACACCAGTTTTGAGATGAAAGAGCTCAGCCTCCAGTTTGGCTAAATAGTTGCATCTCTCACATTTATTTGAACCTGTTTGTAGGAGGAGAGGGTTGTCCGTGTACATGAGACAGTTGTAACATTGCCTCAAAATTCCCAGATTCACCAGCTAGACTGGAGAGGAAACCATTGACTGACCTTTGGACATGCTAGAGTAACAGGGAAACTGAATTTAAGATGGACCAATAGAGGACAGGGTAATCGTAGAGAGTATAAGAGTAAGTAGTGCTTATGGTTTAATAGTGCTAACTTGTAGGATTACTTAAATGGACCAGTGAAGGGCCTAAGAATGAGAATATGGTGTTTAAATTGAGAGATAGAGTAGTTCTAAGGGAAAAAGTGAAGAGCAGACTTTGTGGAGCCAGGAATAGTTTAAACCCAATTAGGCGACGCTGCCCGTTGTTGCGCTATGCTCAAAACCGCGCAAAAGAGGGTTTTAAGAGAGGAAGATGAAGGAGTTTTGGAATTGACCCAAAATGGCCAATAAAACTACAGTTTCAAGTCAGTAACCATTCCCACAGGAGCAGGCAGGCTGCTCAATGTTTTTCACTGCCACTGATCAACAGAGAGACTTTCCTTTAGCCCAAGCAAAAAATGGCCTCACAGAAACTTACAAACAGTTCAAGAACAGCAAGCCTGCAACTGAACTTTTTTAAATCTCAGAAAAGTGGGAAAAAAGCAAGATTTTTTTTGTTTTTTGTTTTTTCAGAGACAGCAGAGGTTAACAAGTATCAACAAGTTATAACAGTGCAGTAAATGACCCCACACAAGAGTGCTAGGCCAAAGACAGATAAAATGCAAGTTCTGAGAAAAAAACGATTTTAAAAATAAGTGCAAACAGGAAATTCAGTAAACAGCTCTAAGTTGTGCTCTAAATACAGTTACTAATGCAGAAATCAAATTAAAAAGCCAGAAAATGTTCAAACTAGGCGGCTATGCAGAAAAACTTAGCAAATAAACAGAGGAAAAATACTTAAAGTCTCAAAAGTGGCTCCTTTCTTCTCTCAGCATTTTCTCCTCTTGGTGTGTGCTTCACCAACAGCCAACAAGCCTGAAAAGATGCCAAAACCATGAGGCAAACAGGTTTTAAGAGAGGAAGATGAAGGAGTTTTGGAATTGACCCAAAATGGCCAATAAAACTACAGTTTCAAGTCAGTAACCACTCCCACAGGGGCAGGCAGGCTGCTCAATGTTTTTCACTGCCACTGATCAACAGAGAGACTTTCCTTTAGCCCAAGCAAAAATGGCCTCACAGAAACTTACAAACAGTTCAAGAACAGCAAGCCTGTAACTGAACTTTTTTAAATCTCAGAAAAGTGGGAAAAAAGCAATATTTTTTTTGTTTGTTTTTTCAGAGATAGCAGAGATTAACAAGTATCAACAAGTTATAACAGTGCAGTAAATGACCCCACACAAGAGTGCTAGGCCAAATACAGATAAAATGCAAGTTTTGAGAAAAAAATGATTTTAAAAATAAGTGCAAACAGGAAATTCAGTAAACAGCTCTAGGTTGTGCTCTAAATACAGTTACTAATGCAGAAATTAAATTTAACAAGCCAGAAAATGCTCAAAATAGGCGGCTATGCAGAAAAACTTAGCAAATAAACAGAGGAAAAATACTTAAAGTCTCAAAAGTGGCTCCTTTCTTCTCTCAGCATTTTCTCCTCTTGGTGGGTGCTTCACCAACAGCCAACAAGCCTGAAAAGATGCCAAAACCATGAGGCAACCAGGTTTTAAGAGAGGAAGATGAAGGAGTTTTGGAATTGACCCAAAATGGCCAATAAAACTACAGTTTCAAGTCAGTAACCACTCCCACAGGGGCAGGC
This sequence comes from Protopterus annectens, assembly GCF_019279795.1. Lineage (NCBI taxonomy): Eukaryota > Metazoa > Chordata > Ceratodontiformes > Protopteridae > Protopterus > Protopterus annectens. The sequence continues at coordinate 1,989,719,702 of NC_056726.1, read as the reverse complement.
AGGCTGTTCAATGTTTTTCACTGCCACTGATCAACAGAGAGACTTTCCTTTAGCCCAAGCAAAAATGGCCTCAAAGAAACTTACAAACAGTTCAAGAACAGCAAGCCTGTAACTGAACTTTTTTAAATCTCAGAAAAGTGGGAAAAAAGCAAGATTTTTTTTTTTTTTTTGTTTTTTCAGAGATAGCAGAGATTAACAAGTATCAACAAGTTATAACAGTGCAGTAAATGACCCCACACAAGAGTGCTAGGCCAAAGACAGATAAAATGCACGTTTTGAGACAAATACGATTTTAAAAATAAGTGCAAACAGGAAATTCAGTAAACAGCTCTAGGTTGTGCTCTAAATACAGTTACTAATGCAGAAATCAAATTTAACAAGCCAGAAAATGTTCAAAATAGGCAGCTATGCAGAAAAACTTAGCAAATAAACAGAGGAAAAATACTTAAAGTCTCAAAAGTGGCTCCTTTCTTCTCTCAGTGTTTTCTCCTCTTGGTGGGTACTTCACCAACAGCCAACAAGCCTGAAAAGATGCCAAAACCATGAGGCAACCAGGTTTTAAGAGAGGAAGATGAAGGAGTTTTGGAATTGACCCAAAATGGCCAATAAAACTACAGTTTCAAGTCAGTAACCACTCCCACAGGGGCAGGCAGGCTGCTCAATGTTTTTCACTGCCACTGATCAACAGAGAGACTTTCCTTTAGCCCAAGCAAAAAATGGCCTCACAGAAACTTACTCAGACTCTAATCCTACCAGTTCTTCCAAACACATGGGGGGGAAAGGGAGGGAATGTAAGAACAAAGGCGAGGTGAACACTCTACATGGAACGTTATGGTAAGGACATAACTTCTTTATGTAAGAGTGTTCAATCTCGCCATTTGTTCTTACACACGGGTAGCGTCCCTAGCTCCGTGACCCCGAGTGACTCATGGAAGAATGTTCCTAAGCACAGTGGAACCAAATGATGTCCTATCCTTGGAGACCTTGTCCACTCTATAATGAGTGATGAAAGTATGTGGTTTAGACCACGTGGCTGCTGCGCAAATAGTGTCCAAAGGCAAGCGAGCCACATGAGCTAAAGAAGTAGAAACGGATCTGGTAGAATGGGCCTTAGGTTTGGGTGGTAAGGATTGGTTTGATTTAGAGTATACAAATGTTATACAGTCAGCAAGCCATTTAGATAGTGTACGTTTAGTAATTGCCATGCCCTTTTTATTGCCTGCAAAAGCGATGAAGAGCTGATCCATTTTCCCGAAAGCTTTGGTCCTATCTAAATAAAATCTTAACTGCCTGTGAACATCCAACTTGTGCAACATATACTCCAGTTTGTTAGTATGGTTTTTGAAAAAGGTAGGGAGTTCTATAGACTGGTTAATATTCGTAACTGAACATACTTTTGGAAGGAAAGATGGATTTGTACGCAAAGAGACCCTGTCTGGATGGAATATCAAGTAAGGTGGTCTGTCCGATAATGCCTGCAGCTCTGAGACTCTACAAGCTGAGGTCACGGTGACAAGAAACAGCGTCTTCCACGATAAGAACTTTAGGAGACATGACGAAGCAGGTTCAAAAGGTGGCAGCATGAGTTGCGACAGCAGCAAATTCAGGCTCCATGGAAAAAAAGGTTTTCTGACAGGCGGTCTAAGATGGAAAGTTCCTTTCATAAAGGCTTTACAAAGTCTGTGAGACATAATGGGAGAACCTCCCTCACCAATATGGAAGTTTGATATGGCCGCCAACTGTACTCTTAGAGTGGAAGTAGAAGCACCTTCGTGAAAAAGGATGGATAAGAATTCTAAAATTTTATGTAGAGGAGCTACCAAGGGGTCTAAGTTTTGACTAGATGCCCAATATACAAAGCGTTTCCACTTACTCGTATAGAGCTTAGTAGTAGAAGCTTTATGAGAAGCAACCAGGATGTGTTGAACTGCCGGAGGGAGTAGATGAGACCTGGCTAGGCAGGGAAGCGGAGCAGCCAAGCTGCTAGTTTGAGGGACTGTAGAGACGGGTGAGGAACTCCCGACGAATGTGTCAGCAGATCTGGTACTGGGTCCAGAATCCATGATTCCTCTATTTGATGAGCTTGAAGAAAAGGAAACCATATTTGACGAGGCCAGAATGGGGCTATGAGTATTATAGTTCTTTCCAGGTTCCTGGCTTTCTGTAGAAATCTGGGAATCAATGGAGTCGGTGGGAATGCATATAGGAGACCCGGGGGCCAATCGTGTATCAGTGCATCCCTGGGAACATCCCCCGGAGGGGGTAGAAGGGCAAAGTAGCTTCTGCATTTTGCATTCAACGGGGAAGCAAACAGATCGCAGCAAGGCTAGCCCCATTTGCGGAAGATCTATTCCGCCATCTGTGAATTGAGGGACCACTCGTGAGGTAACAAGATGGCTCTGCACAACCTGTCTGCAATGACGTTGGATGACCCCGGGATGTGCGTTGCTATCAGAAAGCAACCCGTGGACTCTGCCCATTGCCAAATTCTCATGGCCTCTCTGCATAACGGGTAAGACCTGGTTCCCCCTTGTTTGTTTATGTACCAGACTACAGACATATTGTCTGTCTGAACTGCTACTGTTCCTAGAGGTAAGAGGACTTGGAAGTGTTGCAATGCCAGGAACACCACCCTCAACTCCAGAACATTTATATGTAGAGTGTACTCCGTGCTGGACCATTCTCCTTGGACTGTTCTTCCCTGAAAAAGGCCCCCCACCCTATCAGGGAAGCGTCCGTGGTTATTGTGGCTGTTGGACTGGGTAGAATGAACGGACGACCCACAGTGAGGTTCTGATCGTGCACCCACCATGAGAGGTCCCGTCTGCAAGATTCTGTTATCCTGATCTCGTGCGCTAGGGGTAGGTGTTGGAACGACCACTGCGCAAAGAGCAGCCATTGAAGAATCCTCATGTGTAACCTTCCCATAGGGACTGCAATTAGTGCGGCTGCCATCAGTCCCAACACTTTTAACACCAGTTTGGCTGGGGCTATCTTGCTGACTAGAAGAAGAAGGACCTGCTGTTTGAGCGTTGAAGCTCTTACTGGGGGGAGTTTCAGTAGTGTCGCTCGTATATTTAGATCTGCTCCGATGAAGGAAATACACTGTGAGGGTGATAAGCAAGACTTTTCGAAGTTTATGGCTATCCCTAAGTGGGAACAAAGGCCGATTGTATAGTCTCTGGCTTGCAATAGGCGACGCTCGGTGGTGGCAGTGAGGAGCCAGTCGTCCAGATAGGGAAACACCCAGAATCCTTGTTGTCTCAAGTGAGCCGCAACTACTGCCACGCATTTGGTGAATAACCTGGGGGCTGAGGTGAGTCCAAAGGGCAGAGCTCGAAACTGAAAGTGACTGGCCCCCAGCCGGAAGCGCAGGTGATCTCTGGATGGTCTGGCCATTTTGATGTGGTAGTACGCGTCTTTGAGATCTATAGAGCACATCCAATCGTCCTTCTGTAAGAATGGAAGGATCGATTGAAGCGTGACCATCCGGAACTTTTCCTTCTTCACGAAGTTGTTGAGATGGCTGAGATCTAAGATCGGCCTCCAGTCCCCCTGTCTTTTTTGGAACTAAAAAGAACCTTGAGTAAGTTCCGAATTCTCTTTGGTCCACCGGGACTGGTTGGATGACTCTGTTTTCGAGCAGCTTTGAAATTTCTACAGCTGCTAGCTTTCGCAGACAGGGTGGCACGTCTGGAAATTTTCTTTGTAGAGGTGGTGTTGAAATGAAGGGGATTTTGTACCCTCTGGTTATAATGCTTTTTACCCAAGAATTTGAAGTAATGTTTAGCCAGGCCAGTGGGTATAAAGCTAAGCGACCCCTGACTGCCTCCAGAGCAGGACAGCCGGGCCTCCGTTCAGGAGTGCTGGAAAGGCTTCCCAGGGACGGAATCCCTGTCGCCTTGGTTATGCGGACCCCCTCTGCTGCCGGGGTGGCATCTTCCATTTCTACCCCCTCCTCTGCCTCTGGAGGGAGTATCACTCCGTGTGGTCTGGAAAGATCCCTGATTCTTACGGAACCACATTTTTCCGCCTCGTTGCCCTTTGGGTACGGTCTAGTAGGAGCGGAAAAAACGGACCCCAACAGCAGACAGGGTCTTCCCCTCTTGCTCCCACCGAGTGAGAGTCTCCTTAACCTTGGGCCTGAAAAGTGTGGCACCATCAAAAGGGGCATTGGCAAAGGAAGACTTGAAGGCTACCGCAAAGGAGCACAGCCGCATCCATGATTGTCTTCGAAGAGCAATCGCTGAAGCTGCAGCTCTACTCGATCCCTCGGCTGCATACGAGATGAGCCTCATGGATGAGTTTACTATGGAGGTGAGGGTGTTAAGTTGTGCTGTTACCTTTTCTGAAACAGCAGCATCTGTGTTACCCTGGAGGGTATCTGTCAGCTCCTTGATGAGATCCCTCTACAAACGTGTGAAATGGGTCAGGTAGTTTAGTGAACGCATGGAAAAAGTCGCTGAACTAAAAATGCGCTTCCCATATCTGTCCATAGTCCTAGAATCCTTATTAGGAGGATGAACAGATGAGGAAGACTCAGACATCTCCTTTTTCGTGGCTGCCGCCACCACTATAGCGTCGACAGGGACTCCCTTGGTGAGATAAGATTTATCTTGGGGGGCAGTGATGAACTTGTTTGGTTTCCTAGGAACTGGTTCCACTGTGTCAGGTGTCTCCCATGCCCTTCGAGCAATCAAATCCATTAATTCATCGAAGGGCGGGGTCACCCAGGAGGTAGAAGGTTGAGCCCCAAAAGCCTTCAGCAGCACTGACTCATCCTCAGAGGGGGCTAGGGACTGCCAATCACCCCTCTGTTTCAAGATCTCCAGGATGTCTGCAAATGACACATCCTCCGAGGGTGATTTGGGGGACCCCTCTGCCTCATCCAAGTCGGTGTCAGACGTTAGAGATTCCTGTGGGGAATCTATGTGCCTCCTCTTGCACAACCGTTTCCTTGGGACCTCATCAGAGGGGTCTTCTGGTGAGGCCTCCAAGGAACAGAGGGAACCCTCTGGGAGTGGCTGAGGCAATTGGGCTCGACGCTTGGGATGGATCGTGGGAGCAGAAACAGAAAGTGGCCCTTTTGGGGAAGGAGAAGATTCCCCTGATGATGTGGTTGTCTGTGCAGACAATACCTTCCTCATAAGGTCAAAGGCCCCCGAACCCCTGGCCGAGGGCTCCCCCGGTTCCGAAGAACACGGAAGCATCCCAGAACCAGGTGCCGTGGGCTCCGACCCCGAGGACGGAGCCGAACCAGTCTGTGCCGAGGCCCCGAGAGGGAGAGTCGGCACCGACAGGTCGGTACGACTCTCGGTCCCAGAACCGAGCAAAGACCGTCGGCTCCGCGGCTCCCCTAATGGTTCCGAAGGAGTCGAAGTCAAAGGTGTCGATCGTGCAATGGACGGTTTCGGCACCGAGGGCTCCACTATCATCAGGTCATCTTCTCCCGGCTCCGAGATCTGGATGGGTCTCGAAGGAGGACCCGTTGGAGATATGGGGAGGCCTTCTAGTTTCAACACCAACTGGGAGGAAACTGCAATTAACTTGGAAAGGGCCGTGTTTTCCATGAGTTTCTGCACGACATGATCCACATCTGTGTCAGACAAGGGTCTGGAAGAACGGGTCGAAGGAGCCGAAGATGGCATCAACCGAAGAATGGACGGTGGTGGCAGTTCCGACACTTGTTCCAAGATCTGGGGCTCAGGAAAAGATAAATGTTTGACGCTCGGCCCCGACATCTGTGGAACCGGCGAACAAACCCAAGAAGATGAACTCGGAGCCGATGACATGGGCTCCGACATCTTCAACCCCTTCGAGGATTTAGAAGCCTGATCCGACTTGTCCAAAGCCACTTGAAAGGCAGGCTTCAGCAATCCTCTGTCTATAAGCTTCCTGCGTCTGTCTGTCATGACCCTCCCGCTAAAGGAATGGCAAATAGAGCAATCCTCTTGGAGATGGAGAGGGCCAAGACAGTAGACACAGGAAGCATGATTGTCAGTAATGGACATTTTCTGCCCACACTGACATCTTTTAAAGCCAGAGTTAGCTTTTTCTGACATAGTACAATAATAATAACAATAACCTTGATAATAGAAAAAAAAATACTAATCCTATAACAATATATGTATATGAAAAAGGTTATATACAAAAGACACTCACAAAAAAAACACACCCAAGAAAAAGGGTTCGGCCACAAAGGGTGCCTGAAGAAGAAAAATGGGTATATATATATATATATATATATATATATATATATATATATATATATATATATATCACACACACAGCACTTCTACAATAAACTACTAACTATAAGGAAATATCAGGAAAAAAAATTAGTATTCTTATCTGAAAATAGTAACAACAACTCAATTCTCTATCTGGTCCGAGCTCTCCTCGATCCGATCTGTTGCAGCGGCAAACTAGATCTGAGTAATGGCAGGGAGGATTGTGGGATATGGGCTGATCTCGAGCTTCTCTGAGATTCAGAGCTTTGCAATTCGGCTGACTCGGAGCCGAGGATCGGCTCCGAACCCGTGTGTAAGAACAAACGGCGAGATTGAACACTCTTACATCTACATTTACATTCGTTACACCTGGTCAGAAACCAGAGCAATAAAGGACATTTATTCATGCAAATTCTAGCCATTAACTCTGGTCTTAAAACAATAGGCAGGATGGCTCCCTCTAGACATATCGGCTCTGAATTTTGACATCAAAGACAGTCATAAAATGCTTGACATAGCTTTCTTACAGCAGAGTGCAATGTTGTTACATTTTTGCAGTTCAGTATCCAATGCATTCTTTTCACATTTAAGAGAACAAGCCTTTGGCTTGCATTAATATTTACAAATTACAGAATTATCTACAAAATTCTATCTGGCTAGCCTGGCAGCCTTCACCTATCTTTACACTATCTATTTATCTATCTATCTATCTATCTATCTATCTATCTATCTATCTATCTGTCTATCTATATTCCTTCAGAAAAGCTGTCCTATCATTTACTAGTATGTGGCATGTTTACTGAAAACCATTACGAATTTAAAGGAGCTAGTCAGTTCTTCTGCAGCTAGAACTAGAATCTCCAGAAGATTTAATGTGACATTTGCTCATAACTTTTCATTAAAAATTATTAGTTTTACTGTAATTCAATAGTGTATTGTGAATGGTCTCTGTTTTTGAAATATAACTGTTATACACAGAATTTTAAATGTATTGTTAGAGTTTATACTAATTACTTTTTGTGGCTGTCAATATACTTTCTTTAAATAAAATACTCTACCACATAGTTGTAATGAATAAATGAAATAAAGCACATTAATCCCATACTGAAGAAAGAGACAAGAGTATATCACTTTTAAATATGAGCAATATTATGTAATCTCTATTAGCAGCCATTCAATTTTGCAACAGCATACTTACTGCTAAACTTATACATCTATAGTATTCAGTTTAATGATTCTTTTTTTTTTATTATTATTGTGCATAAATATGAAACAAGCGACTGACCCAAGTCCTACAAGGGACATCTTAACTCTCTCACCAATAAAAAATTGACAAATACCTTATTCTGTGTAAGCTGTCATACTCTGTCACTGGTAAGCCAAAAAGTTGTTCTCCTGAAGAACAGGTAATAAATTTCCTCCACAAGTCATCAAAACGAGCCTGAAAATAAGTCAGAAAATTGTGTTTAAGTGCAAAGATAAAGACTGTACAACCACTGTAATTCCTATTTTTCAGAAAGAAACTTCAGCAAAACAGTCTTGCTCCAGAAGTTATAGAATCCTGAAGAAGCTAAATTTTAAAGTGGATTTTTTTTGCTAAGGTGAAATAAGTAAACATAGATTGTAAAAACAGTCAAAGATTAATCTGTTTGTTTCATTATAGCTGAACTACCACTAAAACAGGTTTATAGATGCACAGGTCAAAACTAAGCTGTTGATCTAGAAGACCATTAATATTCCAGCTACAATAACTTTCAAAGGGATGTCACCTATGTGAAAGATGCACAAATGTCCAGTTTTCCCTAAGGACACAGTGCTGCATTTCTTGGCATTTAATTTTAGGCCATGGTCCAGGCACCACTTACTGGTGCAATCCTGCCTGAAGAAATGAGAAAATAGAAATGGAAAAGTACTATCATGTAAGCAAACTTACCATAACAGCAGATGTTCTACTAGATCACTGCTGCAGTAGCTTAAGTTATTGGTGTCCTATCTAGGGTTGCCAGCTGTCCATTTTTTGACCAGACTGTCCGGTTTTCAGACAAATTGTCTGGTTAAAAAATTTAATCAAAACCGGACTCGTGAAGTCCGTTTTTTTTTGTACCGCCAGAAGAGAGGAGAAAGTAAATGTATCCAGCTCGAACGGGAGCTGCACGATACGTTACTAGATACTACACAACAATGAAATGCTTTTAACTTCAGTATTCCTGGTAGCTACGCAGTTTAGACAGTACATACTGTCTGCTGAGCGGCTGAGCCTGGAAAAGGCATTTTTAGTGAAGAGAATGTACATGATATACAACACATACATCAACAATTGTCCCTGGACTGTGCTATATGAACTTCCAACAGAATATAATCGGCAATTGTTTATGCTGCAAGCCTAGTCATTTTACCCAGGTGCACTGTACATTTACTTTTGCCATCATGCACTTATACCTCAGGTAGCCTCCACCTCTTATACCAGCGTTTGCTAACTCTTCCCTCCTAGAACTTCATGGATGCAGCCAATTATGAAACGGAAAACATGTTACATCTTAACAATCGAGTACCTGTCCCACACCCCAGTACAAACAGTATTTGACAAAACTTTCAAAATGCAAGGGAATGTTACGATCATCATTTCTGAACAAGCAGTAAAGTGATGTTATTGACTTAAAAGGTCTTATGGGGTAAATCGAAACTTACAATTTTTAATAGCAAAGATAACATGATTGCCCTGTGCATTTTTTTTTGGATTTTTTTAATCAGATTTACCACCATGTGCACAGGCTAGCTAGCTCTTGACCTTTTATCTCCATGGACCATCCATAATTAGGTTTAGGGACATAGAAAATAAGTAACTGGAGAAAAATGCACCATATTGACACTTTTCATCAATACTGGTACTTACAGCTGCAGCAGGCTAGCAGTGTAATTAGTGCCGCCCGTGTTCTCTTCTCCCCTTTAAGTACGGCTTAAGTCATCAAAGAGGGCGTTCCTATCAGCTGATGTCATGGTGATGTCACAAAATGGATGGGGCATGGGTGGGAGAGGGGGTGGAGTTATGGGTGATGCGAGGAGCACGACCATAATCCGGTTTTAGCCACAAAGAAACCTGGCAATGGCAACCCTAGTACTATCCCTTGTGACTCTCCAGCTTTCAAAGCTTAAGGGCTTCTTCTGCAAGTTCTAACTGTCATGAGTTTAAGAAGAACTCCATAAAAAGTCAGTTACAGTGTGAATATTCATAACAGCATTTTATTTTTTTGCCCATGAAGGGAGGCAAAAGCCCTGAAAGAACAACACTAAAAAACAAACCCAACAGTAAACAGTATGGTGTATTCACACTCTGGCAACACAGAAAAGAAAAAAAATACAACAAGGGGGCTAGAGTGAGAAGTGCCTACTACACTAGAGATCTATTAGAACATCTACCTTTGTAAGTTTACTTCTACAACTGCACTGTTTGATGCTTTGATGCACAGATCACTGCTGCAGTAGCCTTATCTATATGGATCAATTTCTATAGCTATGAAAACTAACAAAGGGAGAAGGCCAGTAAACTAAGACTCCAGGAGTCAATAGAGAATGGTCTGAGCAAAGCCTGTTCTTGACCTGGAAAAGAAAAATAATTTGTAATGTTTTGTAAAAGTGTCTACACAGGAATATGATGCAGGCTCTATAATACTTCTAGAGTTTATGCCTTTTCAGAAAGCCACCAAAAAGCCAAAGCCCTTGTGGAATGGGCCCTAATCCTGCCTGGAAGTGGCATATTACGGTGAGTATAACAAAAAGCAATACTAAGAGATAACCACTTGCAAATGGTCATCTTTGAAACTGGTTGACTTTTCTTCTTACCCTCGTAGGAGACAAACAGCTGATTAACTTTCATGAAGTCTTTTGAGTTTTATCACGGCAGTATCTGAGCTGCCCATGGATATCATGAGTGTGAAGAATATTTTCTCCTTTATTTTCTGTTTTAGGAAAGAAGACATGGAGATTAGTCTGGTTTAAAGTTAACTCTGAGATGACTTTAGGCATAAAAAAGAAGTTATGTTCTTACCATAACGTTCCATGTGAGTTGTTCATCTCGCCTTTGTTCTTTACACGTGGGTTTGGAGCCGATCCATCGGCTCCAAGTCAGCTGCTTTCCAAGCTCAAGATCTTTGAGTAGCTCAAGGCACAGTGCCTATAAAATGATGTTCTCCTACCAACCCCAGATCAAGTTTTCTGAACCAGCAAGAAAAAACACACTAAGCAAATAAAATACAACATGTATATAGTACATAACTATTTTCCAATAGATAAACAATAATCTGGCTGGAAAGAAAGACACTAGCAAGACCAACCAGACCACCATTCATACCCGTTCTTCCAGAACCTGGAGGGGGAAGGTGGGAGGGAGTGTATGATCAAGGCGAGATGAACAACTCACATGGAACGTTATGGTAAGAACATAACTTCTTTATGTGAAGTTGTTCAATCTCGCCATTTGTTCTTTACACGTGGGTAGCGTCCCAAGCACCCTAATCCTGGGAGGCTGACGGGAGTATATTCCTGAGAATGGTGGAACCAAAGGAAGCCCTGTCCCTGGAGGCCCTGTCCACTTTGTAATGAGTAATAAATGTATGAGGTTTGGACCAAGTAGCAGCTGCACAAATGGTGTCCAAAGGTAAACAAGCTCCGTGGGCTAGAGATGTAGAAACAGCCCTGGTAGAATGAGCTTTTACTTCATGTTCTAAAGGTTGTTTAGCTGAAGAATATACAAATTTTATACAATCAGAAATCCATTTGGACAATGTAACTTTGGATACCGAAAAACCTTTCTTATTGTCTGCATAGGAAACAAATAGTTGATCAGATTTCCTAAATTCTTTTGTTCTGTCTAAATAAAACCTCAAATGTCTGTGAACATCAAGCTTATGTAACATGTACTCCAATCTGTTAGCATGATGTCTGAAAAAAAGTAGGAAGGTCAATAGACTGGTTCAAGTTTGCCTCGGAGCAGACCTTAGGGAGAAAGGTTGGATTTGTTCTTAAAGACACTCTGTCGGGGTAAAAGACCAGATATGGAGGCCTGATAGAAAGTGCTTATAGTTCAGAAACTCTGCACGCCGAAGTAATACCCACCAGGAAAATTGTCTTCCAAGAAAGAACTTCAAAGGACAAGATGATGCAGGCTCAAAAGGGGGAAGCATGAATTGAGATAGTACCAAATTTAGATTCTAGGGAGTAACAGAATGTCTGATAGGTGGCCTAAAGTGATGAGTTCCTTTCAAAAAGGCTTTACATAATCTGTGGGACATAATGTTAGAACCACTGCATCCCACATGGAAGTTAGATATGGCAGCCAATTGAACCCTAATCGTAGAAGCTGCCACACCATCATGGAAGAGCGAAGTCAAGAATTCCAGAATACTATGAATAGGGGTGACATAGGGATCAATACCATGCTGAGAAGCCCAATGAACAAATCGCTTCCATTTGCTGTTATACAGTTTCCTGGTGGAGACTTTATGAGAGGAAACTAGAATATGTTGAACCGCGGGAGACAAATCATGTGACCTGGTTGGTTGGGAAGTGGAGCGGCCAAGCTGTCAGTTTGAGGGAGACAAGAGAGGGATGAAAAACTCCCGACGAATGAGTTAGAAGGTCTGGCACTGGGTCCAGAACCCAAGGTTCTTCCACTTGGTATTGCTGTAGGAAGGGGAACCATATCTGCCAAGGCCAAAATGAGGCTATCAGAATAACAGTCCTTCCCAAGCTTTTGGCTTTCTGTATGAATCTGGGGATCAGCGGGATTGGAGGAAAGGATTAAATGAGACCCGAGGGACAAACATGAATGAGTGAGTCCATTGGGCTGTCCCCCAGTGGAGGATATAGGGCAAAGTAGCTTCTGCATTTGGCATTCATCGGGGATGCAAAAAGGTCGCAGCAAGGCTGGCCCCATCTGAGGAATATCCTTTCCGCCACTTGTTCTTTGAGGGACCACTCGTGAGGCAACAGAATGACTCTGCTCAGTTTGTCCGCTATCACGTTGGATGACCCGGGTATGTGAATTGCTATCAGAAAGCGCCCGGTGGGGTAGGACTTGGTTACACCTTGCTTGTTGATGTACCAGACTACTGACATGTTGTCTGTCTGTATTGCAATCGTCTCTCGAGGTAGAGTCGTGAAAGTGTTTCAACGCTAGAAACACCGCTCTCAACTCTAGGACACTGATGTGCAAATGAGATTCCATGTCTGACCAAGTGCCTTGGACACTTCTTCCCTGAAACAACCCCCCCCTATCAGGGAAGCATCGGTGGTCACTGTGGCTGTGGGAGGGGGAAGTACAAATGGGCGACCTACAGTAACTTGGTGGCTGTTCAACCACCAAAGAAGGTCCAAGCATTTCTCAGAAGAATCTTGTGTGACATTGGAAGCTGTTGATAAGACCACTGTGTGAACAGTAGCCATTGGAGTATCCTCATGTGCATTCGTCCCAGAGGAACCGCTATGAGTGTCACTGCCATGGAGCCTAACAGCTTCATAACCTGGAATGCAGGGAACTTTCCTTTCCGTTAACAAATGGGACACTTGACTTCGAAAAGATATTACTCTTTCCTGAGGCAATCTGACCAGGGTGGTGGTGGTGTCTAGATCTGCACCTTTAAAGGAAATATGCTGCAAAGGCAATAAAGCAGATTTTTCAAAATTTAATGTTATGCCCAGCTTGGAACAAAGGTTGATAGTGTAAACTCTGGCGCGAATCAGTTGATGCCTGGAGGTGGCATTGAGGCGCCAGTCATTCAGATATGGAAACACCCGGAATCCTAAACATCTCAGGTGAGCCGTGACCACTGCCGTACATTTGGTGAACACTCTGGGGGCTGTGGTGAGACCAAAGGGCAGAGCTCGGAATTGGTAGTGACTGGCCCCCAGCCTGAAACGCAAGTGATCTCTGGATGGCCTAGCCATTTTGATGTGGTAGTACGCATCCTTGAGATCTATAGAGCACATCCAATCGCCCGTTTCGAGAAACGGAAGTATCGATTGAAGCGTGACCATCCGGAACTTTTCCTTTTTGACAAAGGTGTTTAGTTTGCTGAGGCCTAAGATGGGCCTCCAGTCCCCTGTTTTCTTTGGAACTAAAAAGAACCTGGAGTAAGTTTCGGATCCTATCTTTTACTGTTTTTCCTGCATTTCTGTGTACTTCTTAACCTAAAAAACAAAAAAAACAAAAAAATATCCTTGTTTTCCCACCTTTCTCGACTAGTTTAGACCAGTATACAGGCTTTGCTGTATTTTGGACTGTGGTGTAGTTCCTGTGTTGTCCATTGCCTTACTTGGATAGAAGGAAGTTTCTATGCTCACCAGTGGGAGTGGGGAGCCTTGAGCAGCCTATCTGTCCCTGAAGGAGTGACCTCAGCACAAGAGCTTGTAGTAATTGGTCGTTTTGGACCATTTCCAGCTCTTTTGAAGTTCCCTGTTTAAAATCCGCCCCTGTGCGTTTTTTTCTGGCTATACTACTCAGAAACAGCTCCTCGTGGTCCTGCAGAGTGGTGTTAGCAGCAGAGAACTGAAAAAAGCGACTACTTTCCTGAGCTAAGTATTTTTTTGCTGTTTTTACCTGAGAGACCTTCCTTTTCTTACTTTGAACAAGTTTAAACTGCTTTATTACCTGTTTTTTGCATTGTACATTATCTGCACTTAAAGTTACATTTGATCGAAAGTTTGTTGTTAAATTTAACTGTTGAGGCTACCCACTAAAGTGAGCTAGCCTGTGTAAGCGATTTATTACTCCTTTTCCTGCATTTCTGTGTACTTTTTAACCTAAAAAACAAAAACAAAAAAATATATATCCTTGTTTTCCCGCCTTTCTTGACTAGTTTAGACCAGTATACAGGCTTTGCTGTATTCTGGACTGTGGTGTAGTTCCTGTGTTGTCCATTGCCTTACTTGGATAGAAGGAAGTTTATTTGCTCACCAGTGGGAGTGGGAAGCCTTGAGCAGCCTATCTGTCCCTGAAGGAGTGACCTCAGCACAAGAGCTTGTAGTAATTGGTCGTTTTGGACCATTTCCAGCTCTTTTGAAGTTCCCTGTTTAAAATCCGCGTTTGTGCGGCTTTGTGCGATTGTGCGCATAGCGCAGCACCGGTTAAACAGGCTCAAACTATTCCTGGCTCTGCCAAGTCTGCACTTCAGTTTTTCCCTTAAGAAACCTCTACTTTCAACAAAATCAGTCTAATCGCTTTATCATAAGCCTAGCACTTGCTCCTAAAACCTTTCTTTTAAGTGAAGCACCCTTAAACTAATGTAAGCACTACATCCACCTACAACCTGTGCTAATACCCACTTCGCTTCAAAGTCCTCTCTCTGACCCAGTTACACATCACCCCCTTATACTATTTGGGCATGTCGAGTGGTATATTACTGACGTCCTCTCCAGTTCAGCTGGTTAATCTGGGAATCCTGAGACAATGTTACAATTGTCTCATGTACACAGACAACCCTCTCCTCCTCCCAACAAACACAAACACATGTGAGAGATGCAACTATATAGCCAAACTGGAGGCTGAACTCTCTCAACACAGGACTAGCAAGACCAGACAGGAGGAGAAGGTAACCACACACACAACAAACCCAGTCTCACATAAACTAACCACAACTGCAAACCAAACACATAGTAACACAAAGACATACTCGGAGGCTCTAATAAAAAACTTACCGAAACAACAGAGGCTCCCAAAGCAGACATCCAAGAAAACACCACCTCAAAACTCTGCACAAGCAACACATAGTACACAAAGTCAGTGTGCCAAACAATCACAGCCCTTAAGGTGAAACACCATGCCTGATACACTAGTAATAGGTAACTCTATAGTCAGACACACTGACGTCCCGCTTACCAGGCTGAACAAAGAGAGGGTAACGGTGAGCTGCCTGTCGGGAGCTAGGATCCGCCACATAACACAAGCACTCAGGTCACTCCAAAGCAAGTACAAATATGACTCCGTCATTGTCCATGCCGATGTGAATGACCTGAGATGTACCACCTTGGACTACATGAAAAGAGACATAGAGGAGCTCTCTGATTATGTAGCCCAGGCCGGTATGACCCTGACCCTGAGCAGCATCTTGCCCTCACCAAGAATGATGCCACAATACAAAGACAAGATGATCAGCTTTAATAACTGGCTTAATTACTGGTGTCATTCTAGGGGGATCCAATGTCTGTCTGCTTGGGATGACATGCTGGACAAGCCACGCTGCTTCGCAAGGGACTCTTTGCACCTGTCACCACTGGGCTTCCGGATATTGGCTAAGGCTCTTGCCACCCCCATAGTGCCTTTTTTAGGCAAGGTTCAAAAGACAAACCCACCACCCTAGAAAACAATAAAGGAAAAAAAGTAAGGGTAATGCTGCTCAACGC
This sequence comes from Protopterus annectens, assembly GCF_019279795.1. NCBI lineage: Eukaryota > Metazoa > Chordata > Ceratodontiformes > Protopteridae > Protopterus > Protopterus annectens. Next base: position 1,989,704,076 of record NC_056726.1, on the reverse strand, counting down.
CAGAAATCTAAATCTCAAGATGCAGGCTCTCGAAGCACTCCTCAGTATGGAGAGCATCAATGTCTATGCAGTAACTGAAACCTGGTTCAAGGCTCCTGAGAGCACCCCAGCCCTACCAGGTTATACCTCGTATCATGCATTTCAGCCTGGGCCAAACCACAAAAGGAGGGGGAGTGTCCATATTCATTAAAGACACCCACACCTCCAGGTTAGTGGCAACGCATGAAGCATCGGAGACCATCCATGTGCAACTAACCATAGGCAAAACTGCTATACAACTTGTAGCATGCTACAGACCACCCTCGCAATCTCAGGAACTCCATTCAGCCTTCCTGAAGACACTGGAGGATATGAATGTCTCACCAAATACCATCATAATGGGAGACTTCAACTACCCAAACATAGACTGGGTGCATTACTCAAGCCCCAACACCCTAGCCCAAAAGTTCCTGGAATTCATCATCTCAAATGCGATGGAACAACTAGTCACCTCCCCCACAAAGGGAAATAATATACTTGACCTGATCATCACAAACATGGGGACAAAATGCTCACACCGGAAGTATACCCCTCACTAGTGAGATCAGACCATAAACTAATAACCCTAGATATTCATATCCCACCTCCACCCCCAGCACAAAAGACCACTGTGAGAAACTTCTCAAAAGCCGACCTTACACTCCTTAGGACTGAAATGGTATCCTTCAAGCCCCCTGGGCCAGTGGAAACCACATCCCACACTGCTGAATCCTTCACAAATGCTTTCTACGGGCATCTCCAAGAATGCATGGATCATGCAATCCCAAATAAAACCAAGACCCTTTCCATCAAAGGCAGGCATCCTATCTGGTGGACCCCAGCCATAAACAAACTTTATAACAAGAGAAGGAAGCTACTGCAAGACAGAGCAAAATCCCATAAAGGGAAGGCATCCCTGATCAGCACTAGCAAAAAACTACGTTCGCTAATAAAATCATCAAAGGCCAACTTTGAGAGAAAAATCGCTAAGGACACTAAAGATAATCACAAGGCCTTCTTCAGTTATGTTAGAAACCTGGGCGGAAACCCTCAGATATGCGCAGAGTTAGTTCATAATGGCAAAAAATACACTGAACCCACAGATATTGCCAACATACTGGCAGACAGGTTCAGTGCAAATTTCTCCCCTTCCTCTCCCCCAAAAGACGAAATAAATATCTCAGCTGAATGCAAACTCCCTGAAATCTCAAATGTCCAGGTGAGAGCTGCCCTCAGCAAAGCTAAAAATACAGCATCCATGGGACCTGACGGTGTCCCAGGTTGTGTGCTACGTGAACTCCTAGAGGAGCTAAACCCGCACATAAGAACGCTGTTTAATCTTAGCCTTGCTACAGGATACGTCCCTGACCACTGCCGTACAGCTACAGTGGTCCCACTCCACAAAGGTGGCACCTCTACAGACCCTGGAAACTACCACCCCATAAGCTTGACCAGCCTGGTCTGCAAAGCTATGGAAAGGATCATTATGGAACTCGTAAACAAAGACATCGGGGACCTACAGACAATTGACCCTACCCAGTTCAGCTTTGTAAAAGGCAGATCCTGTCTTTTAAACCTGGTGGACTTTTTTGAAACAGTCACTAGAGCCATCGATGAAGGCAAAGCAGTTCATACAGCCTACCTGGATCTGGCTAAAGCCTTCGACACAATACCCCACTCAGGCATCATAGACAAGCTCAACAGCTTAAATGTAAACCCGTTTGTCACAAGATGGGTTGCAAACTGGCTAAAGGACAGAACCCACAAAGTCAGAATAGTTGGAGCTATGTCAGACTCTAAGCCAGTCACAAGTGGAGTCCCACAGGGCTCTGTCTTGGGACCCCTCTTGTTCGGCATTTATTTCTCAGATGTGCAGGCAAACATAGGGGGATTGTGGCTGACAAATTTCGCAGACGACTGCAAACTAGGCGCCATAGTCGACACACCAGCTGACACATGCATCCTCCAGAAGGGCCTCACAGAAACAGACGACTGGTGCCAGAGTCATGGCCTTAGACTAAATGCCAAAAAATGAACGTTCATCCCCTTTGGAAAAAACAAAGTACCCACAAATTACCACATAGGTGGTAATCCATTAAGTATGGAAAAAGTAATCAGAGACCTGGGGACCCAAGTTGACAGTGACCTCTCATTTGACACCCACGTCGCCAAAGTGGTTAGAAAGACCTTCTACCTTGCACACCTTATCATGAAGGGATTCACATCCAGATCAAAGGATGTCATTGTACCCTTATATTCCTCCCTTATCAGGCCTATGATTGAGTACAATGCCCCATTTGGTATGTACCTCACCCGGCACCTGCAGCAGCTGCAGAGACCCCAAAAGTACCTTACCAAGAGGATCAAGGGTCTCCAGCATATGTCATATGCTGCCAGACTGAAAAAGCTCCAGCTCTATTCAGTAGCATACCGCTTGCTCAGAGGTGATCTGTGCCTTACGTACAAGGCCATGTCCAATTCAGAATTAATGGACATGCTCCACCTCAAAAAATCCAAATCCATCAGAGCCACGAGAGCTAAAGATCTAAACCTCAGCACAAATATGAATAGGACATGCTGGAGGGACAGATTCATAACCCAGAGGCTTCCCACACTCTGGAACAGGATATCTGTCCATGTTAGGCAGAGCCCCTCACTGACTCTCTTCAAGAGAAATCTGGACGAATGGATGGGTGATCGTAGGTTTACCCCGGGGGTCATCTCTGTGTCATTGCTAGATAGAGGCACAGTAAACTAAATCTAATTAAAATTGTACACTTTTGTATCATTACATGGGGTGGCGAAAGCCACATACACTTTGGCTAGGCTTATAAATGCCCTAGGGCAGATAGCCTAGTACTATACTATGAAACTATGAAAATATCTGGTCAGCCGGGACTGGCTGGATGACTCTTTTTTTCTAGCAGCCTTTGAATTTCTATGGCTGCCAAATTCCACAGACTGGGTGGAACGTCTGGGATTCTTGTACGAATGGAAGGGGATTCTGAAAAGGGAATGATGTAACCTCTTGTAACTATGCTTTTTACCCAAGAATCTGATGTAATTCCTAGCTAGGCATCTGGGTATAAAGCTAAGTGACCCCCGACTGCCTCCAGAGCAGGACAGTTGGGTCTCCTCTCAGGAGCGCTGATAGGGCTTGCCAAGGAACTGCTCCCTGTCACCCTGGTTCTGTGGACCCACTCTGCCACCTGGGCGGCGTCTACTATTATACCCCCCTCCTCTGCCCCTGGAGGGGGATTCACTACATGTGTTCTGGAAAGCTCCTTGGGACTTTCATAACCACATTTTTCCACCTTTCTGCCCTTTGGGGTATGGTCTAGTGGGGGTGGAAAAACAGACTCCTACAGCAGATAAAGTCTTTCCTTCCTGCTCACACCTAGTGAGTGTCTCCTTGACTTTAGGCCCAAACAAGGAAGAGCCATTGAGTGGGGTATTAACAAAGGAAGGCTTGAAGGCTTCCGCAAAGGAGCATAAGCGCATCCAGGATTGTCTCCACAGAGCTATCGCTGAACCTGCTGCCTGGCTCGTTCCATCAGCTGCATAAGAAATGAGCCGCATGGATGAGTTCACAATAGAATTAAGGGTGTTAAGTTGTGCTGTCACTTTCTCATAAACAGCATCATCTGTTTTGCCCTGTAGAGTATCTCCAAGATCTTTGAGGAGATCTCATTGAAGATGGCTAAAGTGGGTTAAATAGTTAAGCGATCTCATTGCAAATGTCACAGAACTAAAGATGTGTTTCCCATATCTATCCATCATCCTAGAGTCTTTATTAGGAGGATGAACAGAAGAAGAGGTTTCTGACATCTCTTTCTTGGTGGCAGCCGCCACCACCATGGCATCAACGGGGACTCCCTTCATAAGAAATGATCTGTCTTGAGGGGGAGGTGATAAATTTGTTGGGCCTCCGAGGGACAGGTCCCATGGAATCAGGAGACTCCCACGCCCTTCGAGCGACCAAGTCCATTAATTTGTCAAAGGGCGTAGTAACCCAGGAGGTGGAAGGTTGAGACCCAAAGGCCTTCAGGAGCACCGACCCATCCTCAGTAGGGGTAAGGGACTGCCAGTCACCCCTCTGCCTTAATATTTCCAGGATGTCTGCAAATGAGACATCCTCAGAGGAGGAAAGTGGGGACCCTTCTGATTCCTCTAAGTCGCTGTCTGATTTTAAGGATTCCTGAGGGGAATCCAAATGCCTCCTCTTGCACACTTTCTTTCTAGGGACTTCCTCAGTGACTCAGTGAGTCTGGTGAAGTCTCCGTCAAGCAGGGGTCACCCAATGGGGTTACCTGAGGCTCTGGGTCTCGATGCTTGGTAGGAACCTGTGGTGTAGGGACAGAACACAGCCCTTTAGGGGAGGAAGAGGAAAGATCCAAAGAGGTAAGGGTCTTCGCAGACATGACCCTCCTCATGGCATCGAAGGCACTGGATTCCCGACCCAAGAAGTCCGCTGGTTCTGAAGAAGATGGCAACCTCCCAGGGGCCGAGACCACAGACTCCGAAACAGAGGACAAAGCCGAGCTCATCTGCGCCAAAGCCCTGAGAGGGAGAATCGGAACCGAAGCATCAGTTCGACTCTCTGCCCTGGAACCAGTGAGAGAGTGACGGCTTTGAGACTCTTCAATCGGAACCGAAAAAGTCAAGGTCGATGGGGCCGAGAGCACTGGAACAGGCCTCGGCTCCGAGGGTTCCACCACTATCAGATACTCTCTTTCCGGTTCCGAAGGCTCGACTGGCCTCGGTGGAGGAGCAGAAATCGTGGCAGGGGGTGTCATAGGCTTCGAAGTCAGTTGGGATGAAGCCGAAAGCAGTTTGGCCAAGGCCGAGTTCTCCAAAAGCCTCTGCACCACGTGGTCCACATCGATGTCAAAAAGGGTATTGGAAGAACGGGTCGAAGGAGCCGAAGAAGCCACCGACCTAAGGATCGGGGACTTTAAAACTTCCAACACCAGCTCCAACACTGTGATTTGGCTCCGAGGTAAGAGTTCAGTGCATGGCTCCAAAGGCTGTGGAGCCGGCGACCGAGTCTTCCCAGATGTGCTCGGAGCAGAGAACCTGTGCTCCAATGACACCTTAAAAGACTTCAACCCCTTCGAGTACTTGGAGGTCTGGTCAGCCTTGTCTAGCGCTTCTTGAAAGTTTGGCTTCAACAGCCCTCTATCCACCAATTTCCTTGCCTTTCTAACAAAACCCTGTCACTGAAGGTATGGCAGATACAGCAATCCTCTTGCAAATGTAGTGGACCCAAGCAGTACACATGAGAAACGTGGTTATCGGTGATGGACATCTTCTGTCCACAGTCACACCTCTTAAATCCTGATTTCTGTTTCTCAGACATGCTACCAAAGAAAACACAGAAATATCAGATCCCTGATAAACAATAATGTCAATAATCCGCTAAGAACTCCTAGAAAGTTCAGATCCCTGAACTGCAAATTGACTACAAGTATTATTTTAAAAGGTCTTGTCACAAAAACGTTCAGATACAACAAATCTAATAGCACCTATAAGTTATGAACAAGGAGGGGATAGGGAATTAAATTTGACAGAGCCCTGTCAAGTAAAACGCAACTAAAAAAAGGCCAAAGGCCTAGGAGCAACCGCTCCGATTTAGAAAGAAAAAAAAAATATTATACAGTTAACTTTGAAACAACAATATTAAAAGTCTCACATATATCAGATCCCTGATAGCTAAATAACTAAATATATATTCTTCTAAGAAGAAAAAAAGGTTACTGGCCCGAGCTTCCTCCGAAGATCGTGCGATCCATTGCAGTGGCAAACTAGATCTGGGGTTGGTAGGAGAGCATCATGAGATAGGGACTGTGCCTCGAGCTACTCAAAGATCTTGAGCTTGGAAAGCTGCCGACTCGGAGCCGATGGATTGGCTCTGAACCCACGTGTAAAGAACAAACAGCGAGATTAAACAACTTCACATATAATGTTTAGTTCTCAAAGAATAATAAGCAGAAGTCTTATATGTTAACAACCTAAGTTCAGCCTGATGAGCTGGTTTAAATGAAGACAGAGTAAGCTTTTCAAATAAACAGTTGAGCTCCCTCGGAGGAACCACCTGTTTACTAGGTGGACAGTTATGCAACACCCATTTCAAAAAATGTCCAACTTTAGTACATTTAGAAAGGGGGGATCAAAGGACAGGCAAGGAGAAATGTACGATAAATGCAGCTTCTCAAAGGAAATGCAGCTTCTCAAAGGAATAAGAAAGGCTAGAGGATAGTAACTTACACAATAATCAAGAACAAGGCAGCCGGGCCTAAAGAGGAGTCCTGGTTCTTGGACAGGCACCAACTAGACATTTTTTTTTCACTTCCACATATATAATTTCTTAGTAGCATTTTTTTCACTTCCTTGAATTTCTGATGCACGTCCTGAGGAAAAGGATGCCTAAAAGGTATCAAAATTCTATCCTCCTGGTATTTTGTTGAAGAGTTTTTAGACTAGGGTGTAGCCAACAACCCCAATAATGTATGAGGAAATCCATTCTGTGTGGAAGCTTGTGGTAATTGTCCCTGTTCAGATTGAAAAGAAGAAAGAGACACTACTGCCTGTGCCAAAAAGGAGTCACTACCACAATTTTTGGGTAGTCCTTCTGGACTTACAGAACAACTCTGGATATTAATGAAACAGGTGGAAAAGCATAGAGGAGCATTCCCATCTATGGGACTAATAAGGCATCTGTCTTCCAGGTCTGTTTGCAAGGAATCCAGGAGCAGCATTTCTCTAGAAGTCTGTTCTGAAAGGAGGCAAACAAATCTACTTGAAGTGTTCCCCACAGATGGATCAGATCTTGGAAAATCCTGGGACAAAGTTTCCATTCATTTGGGGTCTGTTCTGGTCCTGCTGAGCTTGTCTGCAATCAAATTTCCCTCTGAGGGAAATGTATGAAGCCTGCTGAGTCAAACTGAGCTGAGTTACTATCTCCCAAGTTATCATAGCCAGTCTGCTAAGAGGGCATGAGATGTCCCTCCCCCCATTTGATTGTGTACCACATCACTGTGGTGTTGTCTGTGTACACTTGCAGAGGCTCTGGGGACCAGAGATGATTTAAGACTTTCAAAGCATTGATCACTGCTGACATCCCTATGATATTTATGTGTTTCTGTCTGCCTGAAGGGTTCCACTGAGCTTGCACATTTACCCCTTTGGAAGTCGCACTCAACCCCAAGTCTGATGCATCTGCAGTAGCAGACTGTATGAGAGGTCAGAAGTGAGAGTGAGGGACCTGGACTGCAAAAGATCTTGTCTATCCACCAAAAAAAAAAAATCTCTCTTTTTACAAATCCCAATAATGGATTCTGAAAGGACATAGGATGTAGATGCTGAATCCAGACAGATGTGTGATAAGTAAAAGTTATGTACTTACCATAAAAAATAGAACTGTGTTTTCTGTCTCCTTCTGGTTCATTCTATGGGTTATCATATCTGACTCAGCTCGAACACAGGCCAAATCCTCCAGACTTCAACTTGCCGGGCTCCACCTCCCCTACCCTCAAATCCCCCGCTTCGAAACAGACCCCTCAGATCGAATCTGCCCCATCTGAAAATAGCTCTAAACTACATTTCTCCCATAAAGAAGGAGGACAAAGGACTCCAACAACAAAGGAGAAAGAAACCTCCTCCACTCAGTCATTTTAGACAAGGATACTTGCTAAGAAGTATGGGAGCAGGAGGGTTAAAAACAGACAGAGACAGACAACACTGATCTATCACTATAGTAAGTACATAACTTTTCGCTGTTGTCTTCTCCATCTGGCTTCAAACTATGGTAGCTCCCAGCCTTGTAAAAATCCTTGGGCGTAACTACTTCACAACACAGTGTAACCAAAGAAAGCCCTGGATCTAGACTGAATGCCTAGTTTGTAATGAGAAACAAAGGTGTCATGGCCCACCCAAGTAGCTGCTGCACAAACCTCATCCAAGGAAGTTCTGGAAAAGAAAGCCATATAAGTAGCCATAGCTCTAATAAAGTGACTCTTAGGTTTGCCAGGCAGGGTCTTGTCTCTGAAGGCATAAGCAAAATAAATACAGTCTGATAGCCACTTGGATAACATCATTTTTGACACAGGTCTGCCCAATCTGTATCTCAGAAAAAAAAAAAAAAAAAAAAACGGCTTGCTGGATTTTATAAAGATTTTAATTCCATCCAGGTAAAATCTCAATTGTCTATGCACATCCAAGCAATGCAGTAAGTATTCACCCTTATTTGAAAAATTTGGGAAAAACACGGGAAGGTGACTATACCTATTTAGATCACTCTCTGATGCTACTTTAGGCAGAAAAGCAGGATTAGTATGAAGTGAAACCCTGTCTTTATGAAACACCACATAAGGAGAAGAATCAAGGGCTTGCAACTCTGAAACTCTCCTATCTGAGATAATAGCCACCAAAAACAAGGTTTTCCAAGATAACAACTTCAAGTTTGAAGTAGTAGAAAGTTCAAAAGGATCACCTGCAAGGACTTGCATCATGAAAGGCAAATCCCAGGGAGGAACCAGATCCCAAACAGAAGGGTGCAACAAAAATGCACCTTTGAGAAAAGCCTTGGAAATTTTCAGGGCAGCCAAGGGAACACTGTCCTCACTAACAAGAAAATTAGAAATATCTGCCAGTTGTACTTTAATAGTAGAAAAACTAAAACCTGAATTAAACAACTCAAGTGAGAAAATCTAGAACTAATGGAGCAGAAAAGGGATCAAAACCCTTGAGATTCTGCCCATATCTCAAAATGTCTCCATTTATTGGAATGCACCTTCCAAGTAGCTAGCTTCTGGGATGAAGACAAGATATGCACAACACTATCAGACAGCCTGGGATGCCTGGTATCAAGTGAACTGGGGAAACCATGACTCAAGGGACTGCAGACTGGGAGAATCCAGACCCACTTTATGAGAAATGAGATCTAGATTGGGATCCAGAACCCAAAGGAGTATCGCAGAAGAGGACACAGAAGGAGCAACCACACCTGATAAGGCCAAAAACGAGTCATAAGGATCACAGTCACTCAGTAATGGTCTGTCTTCTGGAAGAATTTGACAATCACAGGAACTGGGTGATAAGCATACAGGATTCACAGGGGCCAAAAATAGAGAAGGGCATCTCTGGGTGACTGCACCTGAGGAGGGACTAAGGCATAACAGCGGTTGCACTTGATGATGTAAGGGGAGGCAAGCAGATCACAACATGGAGTGCCCCAGTGCTGGAAGATCCGAGGTGCCACTCTTCGATTCAGAGACCACTCATGAAGAAGAAGAATATTCCTTCTCAAGCTGTCAGCCAGAATGCTGGACTTTCCCGGGATGTGTGTTGCAACCAGAAATTGGTGAGATGAGATTACTCACTGCCATACCCTCACAACCTCCCAATAAAGAGGATAAGAGCATGTTCCCCCCTGTTTCTTGGGGTCCATATTACGTGATTCAATGGTCAAATATTCAAACAAGTAATATTCGACCCATAATAATCGAACAGCCACAATGTCGAATGGTTCAGTGGAGATCTCCGTACAGTGCGGAAAAGGAAGTTTTACATTGTCTGCACTGTAGTGCGATCTCGGAGTTGGTATATTTAAGTAGCGGGGGGTGTGGGGGGTGCAGGGTGGCTTGCCCCCTGCGTAGAGCATTTAAATGGTTTGTTTGAGTGGGTTTTTCTTTTTTTATTTTCCGTTCGACATTGTGGTGGTTCGATTATTACGTGTTTGAATATTTGACCATTCGACCACGTAATATAGACCCACTTCTTGAGATACCAGACAACACACATATTGTCCATCAGTATCAAAATCAAGGATAAATAGAGTAGGAGAAGCCATTCTAGACTTCTGTCTGGCAAATGGCTTGATAGTAGCCAACACGTGGTTCAGAAAGCAAGACAGTCACAAAATCACATACAACAGTAGCAAACATGCAACTCAGGTAGACTTCCTCCTAGTAAGGAAAAGGCACTGGGGTAGAAGCCATTGGTTCATTGGTTAGTACTAGGCTAATTGCCCTTGTGAGCCATTTTAAGCCTAGCCAGTTATCCCCTGTGAGATTCAAACCCTGTACCTTGTGTTTGTAAGGCAAACACCTTAACCATTAGGCCACCCTCCCATGATTGCAAAGCATCCCCAGTGAAACAGACGTCCAACAGCATAAACCACTAATTGCCAGAATCAGCTGCAAGCAGTGGTCAGAGAAAGCTCTAAGATCAACAGACACCAGGCTGAAGACTGGAAGTTGACCAAAGAGAAAGTACAACAGTTCAAGGAATTACTCGGGGCTCTAGCACCCAATGAAGAGGAGGAAATAGGTAGAGCTGAACAAGAATGGCAGTGCATAAAAAAGTACAGTTTTATACCTACCATAAATGTAGATGTTCGAGTGCACATACAGCTGCAGTCATCACACTTGGGTTATCTGCCGTCAGGCGGGTCCTCGGTCGGCCGAATTCCAAAGTCTAGGTCCGGTGTCGGTTGTCGTCGCCTCTTCCCTGACGTCAGTGCGGCAGGGGTATAAAAGAGGTAGCCAACGCCATTTTCTTCAGTTTTTCTTGCCCCAGATGTCAGGTGCCCCCAGAAAGGAAGGCAAAACATGATGTTATGCAAGCATACCTAAGTAGATAAATCAAAACAGTAGTTGCAAGCAAATACACCATAAAGGAATACCCCAAATAGGTTGTATGATAAAGGTGTTTGGCATAAGCCCTGTCCTAAGAGGGGATGGAGGGAGGGTAACCTGGACTGCAGCTGTATGCGCACTCGAACATCTACATTTATGGTAGGTACAAAACTGTACTATGTTCATCGTGCATACAGCTGCAGTCATCACACTTGGGTAGAATCCCAAAGCTAAGTAAGGGTGGCTGGTACTAAGCGGAATTAGGAGGGGCTAGAATGCCCTGCAGGACTGCTGTGGCAAAGCCCGTTCTAGATTTAGAGTATAGTGGAAGGTGGTAGTGCTTGGAGAAAGTGTGCACTGAACTCCAAGTTGCTGCTTCCAAAATGTCCTTGGTAGGGACCCCCCTGAGGAAAGCTGCTGAGGTAGCTGTAGCTCTGGTGGAGTGGGATCTGATGTATACAGGCACTGATTTTCCATGAAATGAATAACAATAGCATATGCAGTGAGCTATCCATTTTGAAATAGTCTGTTTGGAAATAGCCTTTCCTTGAGCACCTGTAGCATAGGACACAAAGAGCTGCTCAGATTTTCTGAATAACTTTGTTCTGTCCAAGTAATAACAAAGTTGCCTGTGAATGTCCAAGGAATGTAGAAGCCTCTCTCCTTTGTTCTGTGGATTTGGATAAAAGGCAGGTAAATGAATAGTCTGATTCAAAGCCACACTGGATACTACCTTTGGCATGAAGGTAGGGTTGGTTCATAAGGAAACCCTGTCCTGATGGAAAATGATGAATGGTTGCACAGCCATGAGGGCCTGTAGCTTCGAAACCCTACGTGCTGAGGTAATAGCCAGAAGGAAGGCTGTTTTCCATGACAAGTATTGTAGCTCTGCTGTAGCAGCCGGCTCAAAAGGAGGCAGTGTCAGATTCTCCAATACGAAGTTGATGTCCCAAGCTGGAGCTGGTGGTTTCCGTGGGGGTTGTATATTTTTTGCCCCTCTGAGGAACTGCCTTAAAAGAGGATGTGAGAATAAAGGAGGATCCGTATTGTACTGTGCTGAAATGGCTGAAGCGTGGATCTTGATGGAAGAGAAGGAAAGGCCACTGTTTAACATCTCACCTAGGTACTGTAAAATCTGAGGTATATTTATTACCCAAGGATTCTGACCCTTAGCTTGATTCCAGGAACAAAATCATTTCCATTTGGCGGAGTAGGTTTTTCTAGTAGAGGGTCTCCTGGCCTCCAAGATGACATCCTGTACCTACTTGGAGAGGAGAGTCTGTTGGCAAATTAAGGTATTCTCCATGCAGCTAGATTTAGAGTTTTGAGTTGGCTGTGAAGGGTCTTGTAATTGTGCTGGGACAAAAGAAGAGGAACTTGTGGAAGGATCCATGGTGGTGAGTGTGACAGGCTCTTTAGGAGAGGATACCAGTGCTGTCGTGGCCAGTCTGGAGCAATGAGAATCATTTGTGGCCTCTCTGCTCTGGTTTTTAATAGGACTTTGGCCAGTAGAGGTAGAGGTGGGAAGGCATAGACTGTCAATGTTGTCCAATTGAAAGAGAGTGCGTCCACTTTCCAGGCCTGTGGATGATAGGTCCTTGAGCAGAATTTCTTCAACTGGTAATTTCTGTGGGTAGCAAATAGATCTATGTCTGGCTGTCCCCATGCCTGAGTTATCTTTGAGAAGACTTGAGGATGTAACTTCCATTCGTGTGGGTCTGTCATATTTCTGCTTAAGTTGTCTGCCAGTGTGTTTTCCTTCCCTGGCAGGAATTGTGCCTGTAGTTGAATTTGTAATTCCAGTGCTGTGTTCCACAGGGTCATGGCTTGTCTGCACAGGGGGTATGAATGCGTTCCCCCCTGTTTGTTTATGTACCACATGGCTGTGGTGTTGTCTGTCCTTTGTTGAGACCATATGTTTTTTAGGTACCATTGTAGTTTCATCAATAGCAACTTTGCAAATGGTATGAGTAGGATACAAGATGCCATGAACCCCAGAGCCTGCAGGAGTTTCCTTGCAGTTAGCCTGGTTAAAGTTGCCATTCTGTTGAGGTATTGAGACAGTTGCCCTTGTTTGTCTGGCGTGAGGTAGGCCATCTGGGTCGTTGTGTTTAAGCTGGCACCCAGGAAAATTATCTGTTGAGAAGGTATTAGTTTTGATTTCTTTTTGTTCACTGTGTACCCCAGGCAGTTTAACAGTTTTATTACAAACGCCAGATGTTGCAATACAATGTCCTTGCTGTCTGCCTGGATCAGGCAGTCATCCAGATATGGGTAGATTTGGATTCCTCGTTGTCTGCAGAAGGCAATTACTGATGCCAGGCATTTCGTAAACACTCTGGGCGCAGTAGATAAGCCAAAGGGCAATGCAGAGAATTGGTAATGGGTTGAACCTGCAAGAAATCTGAGGTATCTTCTGCAATCTTGTCTGATAGGGACATGCAGGTATGCCTCCTTGAGGTCCAACGTTACCAGCCAAGACTCCTTGCCCAGCATGGGAAGAAGCTGCTGTAATGTGAGCATCTTGAATTTTGGTACCTCTAGATATGTGTTTAGAATAGATAGGTCTAAGATGGGTCTCCAATCTTTGTCCTTCCTTGGTACCAGAAATAGCCTTGAATAAAAACCTTGACCTTGTTCTTTTGCAGGTACCTCTTGAATTGCTGTCATATCCATGAGAGCGGTAATTTGCCTTTGTGCCTCTGCCCATTGATTTTGTGGCAGGTTTGGCATGCCTCTCATTTTTGGAAGGGTGTGAAAGTGGAACCTGTAGCCTCTGTCTATAATATCCAGAATCCATTTGTCCTTTGTAACAATGTGCCATTTTTTTGAAAATAAGGCCAGTTTTCCGCCCAAAGGTGCTGCCATTATAGCTTTGCTTGGCAGGCATAGGGGAAAGTCATTGCGTCTGTTTACTAAATGACTGTGGTCTATCTTCTCCACCTCTTGGGGCTGGTGTTTGCCACTGTCTAGCTCTGTAAGATCCTTGAGGATGTCCTCTACCCCTTGGGCGTCTGTATCTGCCCCTTTGGGGTCTGTCCGTGGCTGGAAAGGACCAATTGTTTGAAGGCCAGTTTCTGCTGAAGCATGGAGGCTGCACCTACAAGAAATCTTTAACTGTTTGCATAGATTTCGCTTTTTCCTCCATTTTCTTTAGTACCTCCTCAGCTTTAACACTGAACAATACATCTTTTTGTAGTGGTGCATCTAATAACTTTGCTTTGACATGATCTGGTAAAGTTTGCTCTTTGAGCCAGGCATGCTCTACATGAGGCATCCAAAGCATCAAAACCACACTGCAAGGTATGTTTCCTCACTTGTTCTGCTCCATGCAACAAATCCTGCAACTCTTTCAAGTCTGGTTGTTCTGTTTGCATCATTTTGCTTTTCAGCTGAGATAGCAAGAACTGTTGGTATTTTAACATATGAAATTGACAGTTTAATGCCCTCATGGTTAAAGTGGCTGATGTATACACCTTTTTCCCCCACCATTCTAATGCTCTGGAATCTCTCTCTGAAGGTAAAGGGTTTTTAGCAGTAGAGGCCTTAATCCCCTTGGGACCCTGTGAAATTGTTTCTGGGTCAGCAGTATGGCTTTTATAAAGGAACTGGTGAGAATCAGGAACCCGGTAATATCTGTCTGGTTTAACAGGGGCTGGAGGTAATGAGTCTGGATTAAGACTGGCTTCTGCGTACACATCATCCAAAATATCTAAGACAGGAGGAATAGCCAGGGGCCTATGCTGGGGAAGTAGTAGAAATTCCCTGAGCCTTTTCTTGGAATCTAAGTAATCTTGGCCTTCCCAGTGGAAGTGCTCTCTCAATGTATGCAGGGTTTCCCCAAAAGAGTGGTCCTCAGGGGGGGAGACCGAGGGAATAGACTCCTCAGCATCAGAGTCTTCAAATGGGGAATAGGCGTAATCCTGGTCCTCAGAATGGTCTGAGGTAATAGAAGCCTGGTCTGAGGAAGGGTTGTCTTCCTCCAACCTAGGTCTTTTGTCTGAGGGGGGGGGGGTTGAGAACCCCTGATGAGAGTAATCAAATCCTCAGCCATTTTAAGCATCTGTTTCTTAGGCATGGGGCCTTGAGAGGGGGTCTGAGGACCCTGTTTTTTTAATTTTCATTGCAGCTTTAGATTTAGTGAACAATTTAATAGAGGAGGTGGTAGGCCTAAAAACGCCTTCAGAAATGGCAGGCCTCGCTAAATTTTCGGTTTCCCCGGCAAAAGTGGCGTCGGTATCTGTAGAGGGAATGGAGACCGAGGATCCTGCGACTTCGGGTAATGAAGTCGCCAGTAAAGTAGTTTCATCAGTAGTCAGGGGCTGCGTAGGCGCCTCGCTGAGAACCGGAGAACCGGTAGTCGGCCTAAGCGTGATCTCAGTACTCGGAGCAGGCCTCGGATGTCTGTCCTTATCCTTGCGTTTTTTGCAAAAACTGGCGTCGGTGCATCCGACGACATGATATAATTAAATTTTTTGCCAAAATAATGAAGGGCAAACTCCGCCCGGCGCTTAATAGTGCGCTTGTTAAACCTAGCACAAAAACGGCAGGTCAAGACATCGTGGTCTGGCCCTAAGCAAGGTATACAGTAAGAGTGAAAATCCTTATGCGGTATTTGCTTCCCACAAGAAATGCAATTATTAACTTTGTCTGACATCGGTCTGAGGCAAGAAAAGTTTCCCCAACGGGGTACTTAGCTTTAAAGAAGACTTCGGCTGAAATACTATTCGTAAATCTCAGGAGCTGGCCGACCGGCACTTGCGAACTGCTTATGCTTCGGGCACCGCGCGGCAAGAAAGACTGAAGAAAATGGCGTCGGCTGCCTCTTTTATACCCCTGCCGCACTGACATCAGGGAAGAGGCAATGACAACCGACGCCGGACCTAGACTTTGAAATTCGGCCGACCGAGGACCCGCCTGACAGCAGATAACCCAAGTGTGATGACTGCAGCTGTATGCACGATGAACATCAGCATGTGTTAGGACTACAGAAAAGATATGTGGCCGAGCCAGGTATGGAAATTAGGTACATAAGGAAAACTTGTGGTGGAATGCAGAAGTACAGGAAATCATCAAAAGAAAGAAGGAGTGCAGGGAAGAAGTGGGAGATAGAAAATACTGACCAAGTTAGGAAATACTACTGGTTGGCTAACATAGAAACTGAGAAATAAGTCACAATAACAAAGAATAGGGCATCAGAGGCACTCTACCATCTTCTGGAAAGTGACTCAGTAAGTGGCACAAAGAAACTATATCAGGTTGCAAGGCAAACACAGAAAGATAAAGAAGATAGTCTGACACCCTTCATAAGGGATGCCAGCAAAAACCTGCTCACTAGTCCACAGGACACCAAAGGCATATGGAAGGAGTATTTCCAGCAGCTTCTGGATGAAGAAAACCCCACAGAAGCTGTACTTCCCTAGAAACAGCCTATAATGAGAGAAGAAGAGCAGCCCACCCTAGAAGAAGTAAGAACAGCACTAAGAAAAATGAAGTCAGGGAAAGCAGCAGGCTCAGATGAGGTCACTTCAGATATGATAAAGATGCTGGGTGAGATGGGGAGAAATGGCTCCTGAGGGCACTAATAGCATTGTGGAGAGAAAGGCATACCCCAGATGACTGGAGAATAAGCATACTCATGCCAGTGTACAAGAACAAAGGAGACATCCACAACTGTAGGCAGTACAGAGGCATCAAACTCCTATCACATTCCATGAAAGTTCTGGAGAGGGTGATTGATAAACGGATAGAATGTAAGATGGGAGATGAGCAGTTCAGATTCAGATCAGGATACAGCACAATTGCAGTGAGACAGATATTTGAGAACAAGCTAGAGATGAGGAGAGAGTCCAACTGGGCATTCTTAGACTTGCAGAAAGCATATGACAAGGCCCCAAGAAAGCTGATCTGGGCAGTACTGCGGTGGTTTGAAGTCCCAGAAACATTGGTAGAACTAGTGCAGGCTGTGTACAAGGGCCCAATGACTCAAGTACGAACAGTGTTTGGCCTCACAGAGGGGTTTCCAGTGGGTGAGGGTGTACACCAGGGTTCAGCTCTCAGCCCACTGCTGTTCATATTGTTGATGGACTACATTAGCAAACAGGTTGGAGGAGAAAAATCAACAAAGTTACTGTATGCAGATGATTTGGCATTACAGACAGACTCTGAGCTAGAACTTCAGCAAAGGATAGGATAATGGAATGCAAAACTGAAGACACATGGGATGAGACTAAGCACAGATAAGATGGTGGTAATGGCAGCAAATTGGGGAAATCCGAAGAAGCTGAGAATAGATACAGAAGGGAAGATAATGGAACAAGTAAACAGCTTCAAGTATCTGGGAGGGGTGTTTGAGGAGAATGGAAGTCTGAATGAAGAGGTGAAAGCTAGAATCAGAGGGTCTGCAGCCAAATGGCATACAATGTCAGGTGTAGTCTATGACAGATGAATGCCAAAGAAGCTAAAAATTAAGGTGTGCAAGACAGTGGTGCAACCAGTACTACTGTATGGTACAGAAACCTGGGCAGTAAAGGCAGAACAGTTGAAGAAGCCAAAAGTGATGGAAATGAAGTGCCTAAGAAGGGTGGCAGGATGCACATTGTGAGACAGACGAAGAAATAAGGGCATAAAAGCAGAAGCCAAAGTAGCTCCAATTGCAGAAAAGATCAAAGAGAACAGATTACGGTGGTTTCTGCATATTTATTTATTTATTTATTTATTTATTTAACATTTGTTGACCGGGAAAGTCTGACTAGGTTCCACAGAGCCTGTTTTCAGTGGAGGCCTGGGGAGAAATGCTCCAGATGCATGTCTTTGGAAAGTGGGAGGAAACCGGAGTACCCAGAGGAAACCCATGCAAACACAGGGAGAACATGCAAACTCCACACAGAAGGCACCCCAGCCGAGAATCGAACCGGAGAACCTCTTGCTGTGAGGCGACAACGTTAACCGCTGCACCACTGTGCCGCCCATATATGCAGAAAAGCAGAAGACAATCTGGCAAGGAAGATTTGGGACAGACAGGAAGAAGGTAAGAGGAAGCGAGGATGTCCAGCAAAGAGGTGGATGGATTGTGTGAAAAAAGATCTGCGACAATCAGGTGCGAGTGTTAAAGAAGGCAGGAGTATGACACTTAATCGA
Source organism: Protopterus annectens (assembly GCF_019279795.1). Taxonomy (NCBI): domain Eukaryota; kingdom Metazoa; phylum Chordata; order Ceratodontiformes; family Protopteridae; genus Protopterus; species Protopterus annectens. The sequence goes on along the minus strand of NC_056726.1, from coordinate 1,989,686,281 downwards.
GAAAGCTGGTGACAGTTAACATGATACCCTGACCCCATGAAGAAAAATGGGAAGAAATGGGCTGATGATGATGATGAGTATCAAAATCATATCCTGGGAAGAATTTCCTGAAAGGCCTGGAACCCAAGGATAAGAGCCCTAATCTCCAGTACACTGATGTGGATATTGGCCTTAGCAGAAGGCCAGGAACCTTGAACCATCCTCCCTTTGAAATGCCCCCCCACCCAAGAAGGGAGGCAACCATGGTAACCGTGGCCACAGAAAGGGGAAGAATGAAGGGTCTCTCACTGGTGACTAAGGGAGACTGTAACAACCACCAAATCTGACCATGAAACACCTTTATTAGTCTTACTGGAATGTCCAATGGATGGGTCAAGTATGACTACTACAATGCAAGAATCTATTGCAGAGCTACCATGTGATACCTCACTAAAGGGACCAACCCTATGGAAGCTGCCCTGTGGACTAGGAGTTTCACTGCATGAGCTGGAGACTTTGAAAGGATAAGCACTAACACTGCCTGGGCTCAAAAGCTGACCACTTCGAAACTTGGCAGCATGGCAATTTGACTGATAGTATCCATGTTGCAACCAATGAATTCTAATATCTGAATAGGTTGTAGGCTCAGCTGCAGATAGTTGACCATAATCACTAACTGTCCGCACAACTAGAATAAGGTATCTCTGGCCGTGATTAGTGACTTTGTGACATTCTCAAGGGGGCATTGAGGGGCCAATCATCCAGGTAAGGAAAGACCTGAAAAACCTGCAGCCAGAGCCAGGGTGAAACCACTGCCATGCATTTGTTGAACACCTGGGGGACAGTGGTTAGATTCAATGGCAGGCCTCTGAAATGATAATGACTGGTTTCCAGCCAAAACCGCAGAAACCTCCTGGAGTGCCTCTCTATCTTGATATGATGGTAAGCGTTCTTGAGGTCATTCAAGCACATCCAGTCATCCTTCCACAGCAGAGGAAGAATTTACTGCACCATGACAATCGGGAACTCAGTCTGTTTCACAAAGGGATTCAGTTTGGTTAAAACCAAAATAGGTCTGAGAACCTTGTTCTTCCTTAGTACCAAAAAGAACCTTGAGTAGACCATGGATCCTCATTGGTCTGGTTGGACCTCTTGGATGATGCAATTTGCCACCAACTTCTGAATCTCTACCACTGCCTGCAGTCTCTGATGGGGAGGAACTGTTGGGAAATGTTTGCAATAGAACCTTGAAATTTGTAAAAAAAGGGAATGGTATAATCTCTGGATATGATTCTTAACAACTACTCATCTGTGGTGATGGCCTCCGAAGCTCCTGAGTGATGAGCCAAATAACTCTCAACTGCATCCAAAGCAAGACAGATGGGCAACCCTTAAGGATCATTGAAAGAGCTCACTAGAGAATGTTCCATGGAAGCCCTGATTTTACAGACTGTCCCTGCCCTGTGGATGGCACACAATATGGTTCTCCCCCACTGGCCATGGAAGGAATCCTCAGAAAAAGCATTTTGGGAAGGCTGCTGTGACTTTCTAAAAAATAAGACATTTGCTCACTTTCTGATTCCTCAAGAAGGTTTGCTGAGGGGTAGTGAAACACACTTTTATGGAAGACAGCAACTTCCCTTAATGTTTGCTCCTATAAGAGTGTATTTAATTTTAGGCCTAAAGAAGGAAGAGCCATCAAAAGGGTGTTAATAAAGGATGCCTTGAAGCAATAAGCAAAGTTGCACAGATGCATCCAAGTGTGGTATTGCATGGCAATGCTACTGCCAGCCATATGGGATGCTCCTTCGGCTGCATTCAAAATAAGCCTTGTGAAAATATTGGCAATAGACAGCAGGGTAGACAGTTGAGTTTCCGGAGTCTTCTGAATATTTAGAGACTGCTGTGTCTTATTATTCCTCAATACCTAAGCCACAAGATTGCACTGAAGTCTGGTCAAGTGGGATAAGTAGTTAAGTGTCCTCACATCAAATGTTGCTCAGGTATAAGATCACTTCCCTAGGTGGTCCAAAGCCCGACACTATCTCTGTTCATGGGATGAACTGAGGAACTCTCATCAGATATTTCTTTCTTGATGGCAGCCATCACCATGGTCACATCCAGAGCCAGACCCTAACTCTAATGCAGTTGATCCTTGGGAAGAACAAGAATTTTGTCAGGTTTCTCAGGAATAGGTTCCACTGTGTCAGATTCCTTCAACACCCTCTGAAACACTAGGTCTATGAGTGCAACTGAGGGGGGTACAACCCAAGGTGTGGATGGGCCCCACTGAAGGATTCTAAAAATACTGACTCCACCTGAAAGGAGGCTTTGGGGTCCAGCACCCACACTGGCAAAGAAGCTCCCAAGAGATCACTGAAGGAGGTGACATCTTGCGGTGACTTACGGAAACTCTCTCTTTCCTTCTGGTCTGTATCCTCAGTGAGGCATTCATCAGGGAAGTCGAGCTTCTTCCTCTTGCACCACCTCTTGCTTATGACCTCCAGCTCTGGAGAAACCAGAGCAGAGGGGAAAGAGGTAGAAAGCCCTACTAGGGGAGCAGACTGGAGGCCAACTAGCACAGGCTGTGAAGGAGCAGGCTGATGACTGGTTTCAGGCATAGATGAGAATGGGGATGGAACACTGGCTGACAAAGCCAGACCCATCTTCTTAGTGAAGAACACCCTTTTTCCAAGATGTAGAAGACATGAACAGATGATGGCCTCCTGGAACCAGCAGTTCCAGCATTTGAAGATACCTGAGATGTGCATGAATCTAGGGGAGCTACTCCTTGCACAGAGCTTCAGTGTTGGACTGCTTGGCTGTGGATTCAACATCGGGGATCACTGAACCCAACCTGGAAATCCCAGCATCAATGCCAAAGTCTGTTTGAGTCTGATACATCTGGAGTCAACAAAACCAAGGTAGGAGTCAGAGTCAAGAATGGTCACACTGTCAGATCCAACCCCAAGGGTGGGGAAAACAGCTAGGCCAGAGAACCTCATATCTACAGGAATCAACAGAAGAAACCAGGATGACAGAGCCATGGTTCTGTGAAGACGTCCCAGACCTGAAGGGATAAGACCTAATTGCAGCTGGGTCTACAAGAAGGACCTCATCAGCTGCTCTAAGTCTGATGCTTTGAAATTGCCCACTAACCTCAACGATCAAGCAGATGAAGCCACCAATGGGGGTTGGAGGGTTGCTAAGTGGATGAGGAACCTGCTTGCCAGGTCTGAGCCAGAGAGACTCAAAACCAGGGTGAAGAAGGCAAACACTCCAGTAACATCTCCAATAAAGTTGACAGGGAGAAGGGGGAAGCTACCTGACCTGACTGAACCCTTTTACCAAAAAAAGGCTCAGCATGTTAAGGGCCAGCAATGGAGCCTTGCTAGTAGATGAAACTGAGGGTGATCGGCTCTGAGGAATTGGAGCTAACATCAGTGCTAAGGCAGCTGGGGCATCCAAAGGCCATGGGACCTTTGAGTCCAGCAAGCCAGAAGAGGGACCAAGAGCAGAGACAGAGTAGGACCTTTCACAGTCCTCTCTAGAGATCTTGTACTCCTTGGGAGAGTGGAGTTTCTTGGAGCAGATTTTTGGCACCAAAGAAGCAGTAGAAGAAGAACCAGCTGTAAGAAGGCCCTTTAAAGACTAATTTCATCCGTCTCTCGCTCACTGCCTAAGACCTGAACTCCTCGCAGATGGAACGTCAGAAATTGAGGTGGTCAGGCCCATGTGAGTTGTTCATCTCGCCTTCATTCTTACTGATGGGTTCAGACCCTATCCTTCGGCTCTGAGTCAGCCTACTACACAGCTCGAGCTCAAGTCCTTAATCCATGATGCACCCAGAGTTATCTCAGATCTTGTTTGCTGCATATAATAATACCATATGTCATTCTATCACTCCATAAGAAAAAGTATAGAAGGGTTGAGCAACCAGGAAGGATCCAGCATCTCAGTCTTCTAAAAGCCCAAGAGGGGGTAGGAGGGAGGGACATAAGAATGAAGGCAAGATGAACAACTCACATGGAATGTTATGGTAAGTACATAACTTCTTTATGTGAAGTTGTTCTATCTCGCCGTTCATTCTTACTGATGGGCAGCGTCCCAAGCACCATCTGTCTTGGGTGGCTCATGGGAGTTTAAGTGACCTAACAATGTCAAAAATCGGCTTCTTATATTTTCAGTGGGGGAGTTGCATGTGGTCCTTCCTGAATTGGTCCATTGGGGGGGGGGTAATGATCAGCCATTATCATGGTGGCTGTGGATCCATAGTGAGCTGATCCGGTATATTAATGAGGTAACAGCTAGAGGGAAAACATCAAAGCAAAAGTACCAGTCAGAAAATACAAGTAAAACTACATGTTGAATCTTCAGTGTGGATTGCATAATGTTTAAGTCTTTACCTCACAAATGCAAGATCCAGGGTTTGATTCTGACCTCTGTCTATTGCCAGACTTGTAGTAGTCTGCAAACTGATAGCCTAGTATTAATCTTTATACATAGAGAGTATTTATTAATATAATTTGTAGCTCAGTCAGACTCTTAACATAGATTGCTGTGGGGGAAAGGTTAGTTTGTTTTTCCAAGCTTTACTGGAAAGCTCACTAAGCATTTGCCACAGATTGCTGTAAGGGAAAGGTCAGTTAGTTTTTGCTTTCTTGTATTTTGTTTTGCTTCACTGCCTTCTCCTGTTTTATATACTGTGGTTTATTTTTTTACACCATGTTTTACTTGTATTCTGCTTTTAACTGCATATTTAAACTAGGAAAGATGCCACAGCTTTGACTCTTGTGAATCACACACAAATTTAATTACCCCCCCCCCCCCTTCTATGCTGGTGCTGCTGTGTTTTACACTCAACTGTCTTTCTAGTTACCTGCACCTTATGTTAATCTGACCACATATTTCCTTCCCTCTCCTCTTTCATTGGCTATTATGAGTAAGCACAAAATTATCATTTTCTAAAATCGCTTCCCTTCATCTATTTAAACTTACTGGCCATCCCACTGCATTACATACAGCAGAATACAAAGTGTCACCACCTTTCAATCTGTCTTGCTCTTTTAAAATTAGTGGCTTAAGTTACCCCTTTTTCATATCTAGCTGCTTACTGCACACTTCAACTGTTAGGATATTAACCCATTTTTCCATCTTATATTTAAAATCTGCAACATTGCATTGGGTGTGACGAGGATGGACAAGATTAGGTATCAGCATATTAGAGGGTCAGCTTAGGTTGGACAGTTTGGAGACAAAGCCAGAGAGGTGAGATTGAATTGGTTTGGACATGTGCTGAGGAGGGATGCTGGGTATATTGGGAAAAGGATGCTAAGGATGGAGCTGACAGATAAGAGGAAAAGAGGAAGGCCTAATATAAGGTTTATGGATGTGGTGAGAGAGGACATACAGGTGGTTGATGTTACAGAGCAAGATGCAAATGACAGGAAGAAATGGAAACAGATGATCCACTGTGGCGATCCCTAACGGGAACAGTCAAAAAAAAGAAGAAATAAAATTTGCAACATCTACTCCAAGACCACCAATTATTGGAACGCCAACATTCTGCCTGTCAGTAGTCATCTTAGGATTAGTGCTTCTGTTTTGCTCCTGGTGAGAGAAGGTACATAGGGACATTATTCCCTGGATACTGCTAATCACTAGAAAGCCTTAGAACTGCTTCATAGATGCCAGCTTAGAATTTGTGCATATATTTTGCTCCTGGTGAGAGGAGCAGAGTGCATTAAATTTTGACTGCTTATGATAGGATAGTGTGTAGATTCTTCCTAATCTGTCCGGTTGCTATTCAACACATCTACTAGGAAAGGCTACAACAAGCCTACAGACCCTTGCATCATCTGAAACATGACTGTTGATCACCAAAGAGCCAGTGGCCTGCTTCTTATCTTGGGATTGGTGCTAGTATTTTGCTTCTGTTGAGATAAGAAGCAAAAGACAATTATATCTCAGCAGTATGAAGCTGTGGTAAGACAAGCACTAGCAGTAGCCATTCAGGTGAATCCCTTCTTTTAATCATTCTTGAAAAAGCTAATTCTTTCTTTTCAGTAAGTACTGCTTGATTTGCTGCTGTCTAACCTAACTTCAGAATATCTTCCTAAATACTTCATCCATAAATCTTCAAGGTCTACTTACCAGTTTGCCCTCAAGTGTTTGGCATTTTTCCTGTAAAAGCACCCTTGAAATTTCACCGCTACCTAGTTGCACACAGGCCAAGTAGTTTGCAGTGACAAGCACTACCTCCAGAGTTGCAAACCAGATACTCCTGACATTAACTTATATTCTCACTTCAACTGTCTAATCAATAAAAAAGGGCCTGTTACCATCGATATGAACTTTCCCACTATCGCCATTACCACCTTGGAGGATATGGGCATCCTGAAGCAATGAAGAAACTGTCTCATGTTTACTGACAACCAGTAAATTCTCAAACAAACTGATACAGTATGTGAGACATGTATTTCCACAATGCCACTGGAGGCAAAGCTGTCGCATAAAAGCACTCCTAATGTCAGCCAGGTTGTCAGAGTACACACACTGCACATACTCAGGTCAAAGCAGACACATAGATCCACATATGGATGAGACACTTAAATGTAACCTTCCTAAATGCCAGAGACATCCTAGATGAAGTACACATAACAAATACCCTCAGCAGCCCTGAATTCACTCTTTCAAAACAACACCCATATCAACATATACAGCCACATTTCATGTAGTCTCCACTTCTAAGCCCATAATGCAAGCCATCGCACAGACCAAAACTCTGATCACTACAGACTCCATTGTGAGACTCACTGATTTCCGTCTCACCAGGCTGAGTGAGGAGAAAGTCATGGTCAGTTGCTTATCAGGGGCCAGGATCCACACATGCACTCAGGTCACTGGACCACAATAACCAGTATGACTCAGTCATAGTCTATGTGGGTGTAAATGACCTGAGATGTACTTCCCTAGACTATATGAAGAAAGACAGCACAGAGCTCTCGGAATATATGTCCCAGGCTGGCATGAGACTAATACTGAGCAGAATTTTATCTTCTCCAAGGATGATGCCCCAACATGAACAGATGTCTGACTTTAATAACTGGCTTAGTTTCTGGTGTCATTCTAAGGGTGTGCAATATTTGTCAGCATGGAAGGAGATGGTCAACAGACCACACTACTTTTCTAAGAATGGTCTGCACCTCTCCCCTCTAGGCTTTCAAATATTAGCTAAAACACTGTCCTCCTCATAGTGTCTTTGTTATGCAATGCCAAAATGCAAGTACTTCCATTAGAACAAACCAAAACTAAGAAAATCTAAAGGCATTACTGCTCAATTCTAGGAGACTAAACAAAAAATTTCACTCCCTAGAAGCTCTCCACACCATAGAGAATGCTGACATCTGTGTGGTCACTGAGATGTGGTTTAAGGACACAGAGAGTACACCAGCAGTGCAAGGCTGTAATGCCTTCCACATATTTAGACCAGCTACTACACAGACAAGAACTAAAGGTGGAGATGTCCCAATTTACATAAAAAATAAATATAATTCAAGGCTGGTCAAACAGGACAATGCACTTGAGTTTCTCCACATTCAAGTCACCATAGACAAAATCCCATACCACTTCCTTGCAAGCTACAAGGTCCCCCTTTATGACCCAATAACCCCATAACATGTACTTAAAGTTATTGGAAACACTCCCTACCAACCCCATACCATATTCACTGGCAACTTTAATTACTCAACTATTAACTGGGAATCATATACGGCACCAAACATAAAGGCACAGAGATTCCTGGATTTTGTAAACACAACCTCCCTCGACCAGAATGTCAATACACTGACCAGACGTGCAAACATACTGGATCTTGTCTTCACTAATATAGAAGAGTGCTGCACACCCCCTAGTGCAATGTCGTTTCTGGTAAGGTCAGACCACAAAATGATCTCATTTGAAGTAAAAATATAACCTGGAACTTCAGCTAATCCGGGTATATTCAGGAACTACTCTAAGGCTAATTTCCTACTATTACATATAACCTGGCAAAATTTCATAAAACCAAAGAACATTGCTGTCTACACAGAACTGTTCATATAATCTGTATATAAGGCATGTTAATAGCTGCATAGAGGCAGCTTTACCCAACAGGAAGAAGTACAGAACTAACTCAAAAAACAAGCCACCCTGGTGAAATCACAGTATCAGTAGGCTGTATAACAGAAAGAAGAAAATCATGGCAAAAATTAGGAGGTATAGCACCCAGCAGGATAAAGGCAGTCTCATCAAACTGAACAAACAATGTAGAGGACAAATAAAGTCTACCAAAGCCATATCTGAGGTAAATTTGGTCTCCCAGGCCAAGATCAGCCATGAGACATTCTTTGACTATGTCCAGAACCTCAAAGGCAATACACAGATGTGTGGAGAGCTCACTGTTAATGGAGCCACATATGATGAGCCAGAAGATATAGCAAACCTACTGGCCAACAAATACAGCTCAAACTTTAACCCTCTCTTTCCCTCAACCAACCCTGAAATACCATCAAATATAACTTCCCCTACTATCACCAGGAAGCAGGTCCTTAATGCTCTCTCTAAGGCCAAGAGCACTGCACTAATGGGCCCAGACAATATCCCAGGATTCCTTCTAAATAGCATGAAACATGACCTATCAGGGCCTCTGGAATTGCTATTTAACTGTAACCTCCAAAAAAGCTTCATGCCTCACAAATGAAAAACAGCAACAGTAATCTCTCTGCCTGCACAAAGGTGGGCCATCTACAGACCCTGGAAACTATAGACTCATAAGTCTCAGTAGTCTCGTATGCAAACCCATGGAAATAATTATCATGGAAATGATCAATAATGATATAATAAACCTCCAGACACTGGATCCAACCCAATCTGGTTTCATCAAGGGCAGGTCATACCCATTCAGCTTGCTGGACTTCTTTAATAAGCTCAGCAAAGCAATGGATAAGGACAAAAAGGTTCACACTACCCACCTTGATCTGGCCAAGGCATATGACATAATACCTTACACAGGCATTGTTGACAAATTCAAGAGGTTAAGTATAAACCCTCATGTCACCCTGTGGATAGCCAGCTGGCTCACAGACAGGATTTAGGAACTTAGAATTGGGGATTCCACCTCTACAAAGAGGACAGTCACAAGTGGAGTACCTCAGGGATCAATCTTGACACTGCTCCTTTTTGGCAGTTACTTCTCTGAAATCTAGGCCAATGTCAATACCCTCTGGCTGACTAAATTTGCAGATGATTGTAAATTAGGATTAGTCACAGAATCCCCACCGACACAAATAGTCTCCAGAAAGGACAGACACAGACAAATAACTGGTGTCACAGCCATGGACTAAAACTAAATGCCAAGAAATGCATAACAGTATCCTTTGGGAAGTCATCCACCCCTACTATCATACTGACAACACACCCAGTTTACCCAGTAGTCAGGGACTTGGAGACACACATAGACAGTAGTATAGTCTTTGATCATCACATGTCTACGATAGTGAGAAAACCATTCTATGTTGTGCAACTTATAAACAAAGATGCGGCATCTAGGTCCAAGGAAGATATTGTTCCACTGCATTCAGCAACTTTTCATTTGATTGAAACATGTACTTGGTGCCTTTTACTATTGTCATTGTTTATTGTTATTTGTTTTTTCTCCTCATACTGATTTCATAGCTAAGGTGCTTGAATGGCAACATACTACTAACCTGATATTTTTGAAGAGTTAAAATTAGGAAGAACCAAGGATCATCCTCTCATATTAAAGATTATTTTTTTGGAAACCAAGAAGAAGCAAGAATAACTGTCTAAAGTATTTTGTGCGATATAACTTTCCTTTATTTTCTAACATATACCATAAGCATATGTTAGAAGGGCATGCATAGTTTTGTATATGTCTTGACAATAGACAATGGGTAAGTTCTGATAAAATTATACCTTGTGTCCTGTTTTCAGTATCATTGCCAACCACAAATCCTATAATATATTTACATTTTTCCTGAATGTACTGAATACAGAACACCACCACCTCTGGCATTTGCAGTGTATGAACAAATAATGTACACCATTCAAAACTTAAAGAAAAATATAATATAAATAATGCTTTAGTGAAACATGAAATGATTGCTCATCATTTAAAAACTTCATATTTTAAGCGCTAGAACATGATGTTTGATAGTACAGGGGGGTTATTTATTTATTTTACATCTGAAAGCCCATTTTCAGTGGAGACCCGGGGAGAAAAGCTCCCTAAAATAGCAAGAGCTTTACAGTTATAAAGAGTATTGCAAAGGCAATAGCTTAAAAACAAAAAGCATATAAAATAAGACAGTGGTAACTCAAATATCTAGCTGGGAATTGGAAATACATTAAATGCAGGAAATACAGTATTGAATAGAGTTAAGTACAAGCTACTCTATACCATCATTAAGTGAGAGTATACACAGAGTAAGATGGAGGATCGATAGTCAGCAGAATTAGCAGGCATGTAAATATGGTTGACACATAATAAATGGCAGGCAAAATAATATGGGATTCCTAGTTGGGGTTGGAGCAAGGACAGAGCCATTGATTAGAAAAATGTTCTCTGAGACTTTGCTAGAATCTGGCGGTGTTGTTTAGACTGAGGATGTGTTGAGGTAATAGGTTCCAAGACATAGCTATTTTGTTGGAGTACAGCGAGTCTCTGAAGCTGTTTAGAGATTTGGTTACTTTTAGCAGAAGTTTGTCAGAGGAACGTAGGTCTCTGATATTAGTGTTAGCTTGGACTATGTCTTTTAGGTCAGGGCAGTTATTTGGTTTGGTTAAAATTGTATGGACAACTGTGAGTTGGTTGAGGTGAAGTAGATTGGGTAGCTCTAGCCAGCTGAGTTTTTGTAGAGCTAGGCAGTGGTGATCCCTCTAGGGAATGTTGGCAGCAAATTTGGCTGTTTTATTATAGCATGACTCTAGGAGACTAAGATTGGGCTTACGTAAGTTAGTGAAAATTTGTGAAGAGTACAGAAGGGTGGAGAGAAGAAATGACCTGGCAGCGGCTAGTCTGGAGGTACTGGTAAGACAGGGTTTAGCTCTAGAGTTGTCCTAATTTTATATGGACTTTTTTATAGTCATTGCTATGTGTTTATCAAGTTTTAGTTGACTGTCGATTGTGACTCCAAGGAATTTGTTATGTTCTACAGGTTCTATGGCAGTTTAGGTGGAAGACTAGATGGTGAGTGGAAAATGTTTATAAGTAGTCCTATTTTTGGTGAAGACCATGAGCTTTGTTTTTTTTTTTTTTTTTTTTTGAGTTGAGGATGAGTTTGTTTTCAGCTAGGTAGGTTTTCAAGTTTAGTACGGACTTTTTTATTTTTTCCTGAAGTTCGAATATGGAGGGAGCAGAGCAGATGAGGGTGGCATCATCTGCGTACTGGACTAAGGTGGCATACTTAGTAGCAGTGAAAAGGTTATTTGTAAAAATGGTGAAAAGAAGGGGTCCTAAAATGGAACCTTATGGAACTCCTACAGAGATAGTCTGAAGGGGAGAGAGGGTGTTAGCCCATTTGGTGGCCTGTTGTCTATTGGAGAGGCAACTGTGAAACCAGCAAAGGGGTGAGGAACTTAAGTTGCATGAGGCAAGTTTGTTGAGGAGTTTTTGATGGCAGACAGTGTCAAATGCTTTTGTCATGTCTAGAAAGACTGAGGAGACAAGAAGGCCTTTGTTTTTAAGGAGGTTTACTGTGTTGGTGAAACTGATCAAAGCAGTAGCAGAGTGAGCCCGAGTGAAGCGAGGGCAAATAGAGCAGGTTACCCCATGATGAAGACAGAAAAAGCTGCAGAAACTGTCAATCAAGTATCCTGCCACAGGTTAGTGCTAGCAGGGAAAGGGAGCACTTAAGCTGCTGGGTTCTGGCTATGGAAAGAGTTTAATGGACCCAAAAATAGTTTAGTGTACAAGACAGTATCTTTGCTACGAAAAGTGTGCCAGTTTGTGAGAGAAGGGAAATAGTAGAGTGGGAGACGGCCGGTAGGGAGTTGCAGCACTCCCATTAGTGTGTACGCCACAGCTGTATCAGGCAGACATGTAACCAAAGAGTGAAAATTAGCTAATTACACAGAGACCAAAAGGCACATACACTTTTACAGTCTTGTATAGATGTTTTTCTCATTACTTTTGATTGGAGGAGCTGGACAGTACACAGTCCTTAGCGGACAAGAGGGGCTCTGTTTAGGTAAGTTGCAGTAGGAGGATGACTAACTGTAATAAAACAGGGTGAAAAATATTAATATTAGTGTCAGGATGAGTGGGAGATTAAGTAAGGTAGAGGGAGACAGCAGAGTTCATTCTGAAAGTATGAGAGGAGAATGAGTTTAGTACAGAGGATAAGCAGAAACAACTTAAAGACTAAAGCTGGGTACCAACATTGAAATACAAATGCCATTTGAGGAACAGGCTGTATATATGCAGTAAACTCTACAATAGTCCTGAAGATCTGAACCCTGCAAGCACAGTGATACAGCAGCATAATTAAAAGCAGCTATGACGCCATTCGCCCAAGTACAATCAGGTTGTGCTTGAACAAAAAGGCTGACGCAAAAAAATGCACAGTGTTTAACAGTGAAATTATATCATTTTAACAGTGAGATTATATAATTTACACATTATATCATTAACAAAGGGTATCAGTAGAATACAACAGAACTCAAGGCACAAGTCTGCATAGAACACAAGTAAACACTCAGCCCAAGACTACTTATCAGGTGATAAGAAGTCCCCGTTGCAAAGGAAAGCTTGAGATGCAGACTAGGCAGGTAACTGTATGAGTTTAGCGTGGTTGGCAATATGTGGAGCAATGGGGTAAAAGCAATATGTGAGAAACAAAACCTTCCACAAATAGAACAACAGTAAAAAACACTAAAAATATAACTAGATATAATGAAATGGGCTAAACAGTCATGGATATTAATGGCAAACATTTTAAATGCTAATAAAATGCCAGGTATTAATGAGGTTATTAATAGCAGTATGTAGAGAAACAAGAAGTTATGTACTCACCATAACGTTCAATGTATGTAGTCCATCTCACCTCACATTCTTACCCGTGGGTTCGGAGCTGAATATCGGCTCCAACTCGGCCGATTTTACTAGCTCGAAGTCTCTCACTGGCTGGGCTGAGCAGGTATCCCATGGTGCACTGCTCCATATCCCCAGATCTAGTTTGCTGCGAAACTCATTTGTACTCCAGGCACACATCACATCCGCATAAAGAATAAGCTAAGTAAGGGACTCTGTAGATGATAACCTAACCTCCAAGTCCTCTAGGAAGTGGGAAGATAGGAGGGTAAGTAAGAATGTGAGGCGAGATGGACTACATACATCGAACGTTATGGTGAGTACATAACTTCTTGATGTTATGTAGTCCTAGCTCGCCTACATTCTTACCCGTGGGACAGCGTCCCTAGCACCTACATCCTGGGTGGCTCATAGGAAAATACTCCTGAGAACTGTGGAGCCACAAGAAGACATGCCCCTGGAGACCATGTCCAATTTGTAATGAGAAACAAATGTGTGAGGCGAAGCCCAAGTAGCTGCAGCACATATATCATCCATTGACAATCTGGCTTGGTAGGCTGTGGATGTGGAAACAGCCCAAGTAGAATAAGCCTTGACTGGAAAAGGCAGATCTTTACCTCCTGCTTGATAGATGAAAGAGATACAACTAGCTATCCATCTAGAAAGTGTGACCTTGGATATCGGGGAACCCATTCGGTTTTCCAAAAAGGAGACAAAATGTTGGTCAGACTTCCGGATATCTTTTGTTTGGTGTAGATAGAAGAGTAATTGTCTATGTACATCCAATTGGTGAAATCTAACTTCTGCTTTGTTAGAAAAATGGGGAAAGAAAACAGGCAGCTCAATGGACTGATTTATGTTAGACACGGAAGCCACTTTAGGAAGGAACGAAGGGTTTGGTCTAAGAGAGACCCTATCTTTATGGAAGATTAAATATGGAGGTTTGATAGAGAGGGCTTGAATTTCTGAAACTCGCCTTGCTGAAGTGACTGCTGTTAAGAAGACTGTTTTCCATGTCAAGAATTTCAACTTGCAGGTAGCTGCAGGCTCAAAGGGTGGTAAAGTAAGGGCTTGTAGAACAAAAGTGAGATCCCAGGGCATGATAGGTTCGGACACCGGGGGACGTAGCAACAGAGTGCCTTTAAGGAATGCCTTGCATAGTCTATGGGCCATGAGGCTAGGTTCATTCGCTACGTGGAAATTAGATATCGCCGCCAGTTGAACTTTGATGGTGGTTGATGCGGACCCCTGATGGAAAAGCATAGACAAGACCTCCAGAACTGAATCTATTGGAGCTGTGTAAGGATCAATGCCTCTGGTATGTGCCCAGATAGAGAACCTTTTCCATTTACTAGAATAAATATTTCTAGTGGATGGTTTATGAGAGGACGATAATATATGGACCACTTCCGGTGAAAAATTATGATAGTCTTACTAACGATGGAAGTGGAGTAGCCAGGCTGTCAACCGGAGGGTCATTAGGAAAGGGTGGAACTGTCCTGACATGTGTGTCAGTACATCTGGTTGAGGGTCCAGAGTCCAAGGAGTGTCCACAGTGAATTGCTGAAGAAAGGGGAATCAAACTTGACGAGGCCAGTGTGGACATATCAGAATGATTGTGCTTCCCAAGGATTTCTGAATCACCTTTGACAGCAGGGGAAATGGAGGGAAAGTATAAAGCAGACCGGAGGGCCAATTGTGAGCCAGAGCTTCCCTGGGTGACTCCCCCAGTGGGGGGATCAGCATGAAGTAGTTGCTGCATTTCGCATTGAGGGGGCTGGCAAAAAGGTCGAAGCAAGGCTGACCCCATCTGCTGAAGATTTGCTCTGCAACCAGGTGATTCAGGGAACATTCGTACGGCATCAGGATAGCTCTGCTTAGCCTGTCCGCAATCACATTGGACTTCCCCGGAATGTGCGTTGCCACCAGAAACCATTGGGAGGTTACTGCCCAATGCCACACTCGCATGGCCTCTCTGCACATAGGGTAAGACCTGGTTCCCCCTTGCTTGTTTAGATACCACACCAGTGACATGTTGTCTGAGTGAATAGCAATCGTCCCTAGAGGAAGAACACTCTGAAGTGCCTGCAACGCAAGAAGCACTGCACTCATCTCTAGGACATTTATATGCAGATGCATCTCATGTTCTTGCCACGTGCCTTGGACTGTCCTGCCAAGATAATGCCCCCCCACCCCATCCGGGAGGCGTCCGTGGTCACCGTGGCAACCGGGATGGTTGGAACGAAGGGCTTTCCCCCGTTCAAATTGTTGGTGCACAGACACTAACTGAGGTCCTGCTTGCATCTGTCCGTGAGTAAGATGGAATGAGATAGTGGAAGTCTTTGGAGAGACCATTGAACAAAGAGGAGCCATTATTCTCATGTGTAATCTCGCTAGAGGGATCAACATGATTGTTGCTGCCATGGTCCCTAGGAGTTGGAGAACCCATCTTGCCTTTGCTTGTCTGAGGGGCATCAGCATGTGTATCTGCTGTTGTAATACTCTGATCCTTTCTTGAGGTAAAAATGTTTGCATTCGAATGGTGTCTAATTCTGCTCCTATAAAGGTGACATGCTGTGAGGGCAATAAGGCAGATTTTTCCCAATTTATTGTTATACCCAACTGGCGACATAGATTGATTGTAGCGTCCCTGGTTTGAACTAGTTGATGCCTGGTGGGAGCGGTAAGGAGCCAGACGTCCAGATACGGAAACACCTGGAATCCCTGACTTCTCAAGTGAGCCGTCACCACCGCCATACACTTGGTGAACACCCTGGGGGCTGTGGTGAGACCAAAGGGCAGGGCTCGAAACTGGAAGTGACTGGCTCCCAGCCGGAAGTATGGGTGACTCCTGGATGCTCTGTCCATTTTCACATGGTAGTAAGCATCCTTGAGGTCGATGGAGCACATCCATACCTCCTCTCCCAGCAATGGGAGAATCGATTGTAGTGTGACCATACGGAACTTGGACTTGTGTGCATAGTTGTTGAGTTGGCTGAGATCTAGTATGGGTCTCAGGTCCCCTGTTCTTTTCGGCACCAAAAAGAATCTTGAGTAAGTCCCTAATCCGATTTGGTCTGAGGGGACACGCTGGATGGTTCCTTTTTCTAGCAGCTGCGAGACCTCTGAGGCTGCTTGATCCCTTTGACTGGGTGGTACATCTGGAATTTTTCTGATTGGCGGGGGTACGAATGAGAATGGAATGATGTAACCTCCGGAAATTACCTGTAATACCCATTGGTCCTGGGTAATGCTTTCCCAGGCTTCCAGATATAAGGAAATTCAACCGATGACTGGCTCCGGATAAGCACAGTCGGGCACACCCTCAGGAACGAGAGTATGGAGAACCATGGAAGGAGTCGCGGTCTCTTGCGTTGCGGGGGGCCCCCCCCTGCCTCTTGGGCGACATCTCCCTGAGTAACCCCCCCTCCTCTGCCTCTGGAGGGGGGTTCACCTTGTGCAGCAGGAAAAAACCTCTGTGATTTCTTGAACCCCCCCCCCCGGTGGGCCTTGGGGTAAGGCCTAGAAGGAAGGGAAAAATGGACCCCCTACGGCAGACAGGATCTTTCCCTTTTGCTCGCACCTGGTGAGTGTGTCTTTCACTTTGGTCCCAAACAAGGAGGAACCATCAAAGGGGGCGTAAGTAAAGGAAGACTTGAAGGCCTCTGCAATGTGACACAGGCGCAGCCAGGCTTGCCTTCTAAGGGCGACCCCTGAGCTTGCTGCCCTACTCGCTCCCTCGGCTGCATACGAAATGAGCCGCATGGATGAGTTGACAATGGAGTTGAGGGTAGAGACCTGGGTGTTAACCATCTGAGCCACTGCCTCAGGAACGTTACCCGCAAGAGTACCTCCTAACTCTTTGAGGAGATCTCTCTGGAGCCGAGTGAAGTGAGACAGGTAATTCAGTGACTGTAATGTAAAGGTCGCTGACAAGAGGGTACGCTTCCCATACTGGTCCATGGTCTTAGACACCTTGTTAGGAGGATGGACGGATGAAGAAGACTCTGCTACTTCCTTCTGGGAGGCTGCCGTCACCACCATGGCATCTACAGGGACTCCTTTTGACAGAAACTCTTTACCCTGGGAGGGGCGGAAAGAAACTTGTTGGAACACCTGGGCATAGGCTCCACAGAATCAGGGTTCTCTCATACTCTTCGACAAATCAAGTCAAGGAGTTCGTCAAAGGTTGGAGACACCCAGGAGGCAGAGGGTTGAGTACCAAAAGCCTTAAGGAATACTGACTCCTCCTCGGAAGGGGCTTTGGAAGGCCAGTCACCTCTTTGTTTCAGTATCTCCAGGATATCGGAGAAGGAAACATCATCAGAGGATGACTTGGGGGACCCCTCTGATTCCTCGAGGTCAGTATCAGAGGTGAGGGACTCATCTTGGGAGTCTATGTGCTTCCTCTTGCACATTTTCTTTCTAGGGGGCTCCTCAGGCACAAACTCTGAGGGACCCTCAGAAATTTGGGGACCACTCATGGGGGTATCCCTAGGCCCTGGTGCTCCGCTGTCCATGGATGGGTGGTGAACAGAAGCTCTCACCAGAGTGGTGGGGGACAGAGTGACCGACCCGCCTGATGTAGCTGACGATCTGGCCAGCGCGGTCCGCATAACCTCGAAGCCCCCCCCCCCCGAGTCCGAGGAGCGAGCAGTCTCTGAGGCCATGACGGGTGTCGGAGTTCCCCGAGCCGAAGCACCGAGAGGAAGACTCAGAACCGAAATAAGTCCCGAGATGTCACCCTTGGGCCTGACTGAAGAATCCCGAGTCCAGAACCCCAAGGGCGGAGCCGACGGAGTCAGAGCCGATGCCGGTACCGATGGAGCCAAATGGGGCATCGGTGCCGGCCTAGAAACATCATGCAGCGCAGAACACTCAGGCTCCGAAGACAGAGATGTGCTCGGAGGAGGAATGATCAAAGAAGGTGTCGGGATGGGCTCCGGAGCCAACTGGGTCGGAGCTGAAAACAATTTTGCCAAAACCAGTGATTAGAGGAGCCTCTGAACCACCATATCCACCTCCACATCTGAAAGGGTCCTGGAGGATTTGGAGGACAGGGATGGAGAATGCGATCTCCTCTCAGGAGAAGAAGGTTTGAGACTGGGCGATCGGCTCCTAGGAGGTTCCAATACAATTGCAGCCAACGCCGGTTCCATAGATACCAATCCTTCCTGCGGCCCCGAGGACAGTGGAGCTGAGGAGGTCGATGCAGTTTTAGACATTTTCTCCGGTGGCTCCGATGAAGCTGACGGAGCCGGAGATCTCTTTTTTGACTTGCCAGATTTAGACTTGCCACTGGAAGCCGAACCCAAAACAGGGTTTTAATAGTCCCTTTAAGATTAGCTTATTCTTTCTCTCTTGGAGAACTCTAGGGCTGAACACATGACAAAAACTGCAGGATTCCTGCAGATGGATGGCTCCTAAGCAGTAGACACAAATGGAATGCCCATCGGTTATGGACATTTTGTACCCACATTTTGAGCACTTTTTAAACCCCGAAGGTTTATGCTCCTTCGTATCCTTAGACATTTTAATTACTGCGCCCACAATGCAAAACCAAGTCAGTACAAAAAAAGGCGTTCACTCTATAAAGGCGGGAACGACACTGAGGTAACCAACACCAAAACAGCGATCAAACACACACAAAAACTCTAGCACAATCTTGAACAATGGATAGGAACACAAGGAGAGGGTAGCCGAAACCTCTAATTTAAATGGTTTGGAGCGAATACAGAAGGCAACAGAGGATAACTAGGCCCTCTAACTGAAATGGGCCTAGCCCGAGGAACAGTAAGAGGGATACCACACAAGATTCTCACAATCACAAAACCTAACACACCAGACAAAGTTAGACAGACTTAAACAAATAGCTATGAAAATAGCTTTTGACTGAATCAAACTTTTCTTAAATCAAGAAAAAGAAGGTACTTAGCCACAGCCAAGCGAGACCACATCCTAGCTACACGAGCGGCAAATGAGATCTGGGGATATGGAACAGTGCACCATGGGTACCTGCTTAGCCCAGCCAATGAGAGACTTCGAGCTAGTAAAATCGGCCAAGAACCACGGGTAAGAATATAGGCGAGACAGGACTACATAACATGGTGTATTCCAGATGACTGGAGAATAAGCATATGAGTGGCAGTATACTAGAACAAAGGGGATATACACAACTGTGGGCAGTATAGCGGTATCAAATTCCTGTCACACTGCATGGAAGTATTAGAGAGGGTGATTGATAAATACACAGAGAAGTAGAAAGTAAATTTTCAATTTTCTCTCCCAAATATTCAAATATTGTTATTATCTGTACTTGATTATAGCTTAATTTTTTTATATTAATATTTTTTTATATTAATATTGTATAATAAGTTTTCTGTCTATGCTTGGAGCTTTTCTCCACGGGCCTCTACTGAAAATGGACATGTATCCAGTTAGACTACCCAGTCAACAAATGTAAATAAATAAATAAATAAATAAATGTGGCTTGGATTCAGATCAGGCTGCAGCACAACCACCCTAATGTTTGCACTGAGACAGATAGTCGAGAAGAAATTAAAGATGAAGAAAAAGTCCAACCGGGCATTCCTAGACTTGGAGAAAGCATATGACAAGGTCCTAAGAAATCTGATTTGGGCAGTCCTGCAATGGTTTGAAGTACCAAAAAAAAAACAGTAGAATGAGTGCAGGGTATGTACAAGACAAAAAACAAAAGTACAAACAGTTTTTGGACTCATAGAGGGGTTTCCAGTGGGACTGGATGTGTATCAGGGTTCAACTCTAAGCCCACTGCTGCTCATACTGGTGATGGACTACATTAGCAAACAAAGAACCAAAGCAAATAAGAAGTTATGTACTCACCATAACGTTCCATGTGAGTTGTTCCATCTTGCCTTTATTCTTCACTGATGGGTTCTGAGCTGATCCATTGACTCCGACATGGCTGTTAGCAAAGCTCAAGGTTTACCAGTAGCTCGAGACCAAGCCCCTTATCCCATGACGCACTGCTGGAATTACCTTAGATCTTGTTTGCTGTATGTACCATATTTCTGTGACAGAACTACTCTCCCAAGAGAGAGAATGACTGAATAACCATGATGAGCTCAGCCTCTAGGTCAACTATCAGCCAGGTGGGGGATGGAGGGAGGGATGTAAGAATGAAGGCGAGATGGAACAACTCACATGGAATGTTATGGTGAATACATAACTTCTTAATGTGAAGTTGTTCAATCTCGCTTTTCATTCTTCACTGATGGATAGCATCCCTGGCACCCTGAATCCGAACTGGTCTGGGGGGACATGTTGGATGGCTCTTTTTGCTAAGAGCTGTTGAATTTCCACAGCTGCAGCCTCTCTCTGATCGGCTGGGATGTCGGGGAGGCATTTGGGTTGGTGAGGGATGTGAGAAAAGGGAATTTGGTATCCTCTGGATATGATGCGAAGCACCCAGCAGTCTGTTGTGATGGACTCCCAAGCTGTCAGGTGCCTCGAAAAACGTCCCCCGACTGCCTCCAGAGAGGAGCAGTCGGGCAACCCCTCAGGGTCACTGGGTGGGCTGGTCAGAGAAAGCTTCTCTGGACCCACCATTTCTCGGGCCCCCTCTGCCTCTAGGGCGGCGTCCACCCTGTCCTCCTCTGCCACGGAAGGACTGGGGATCCGGAGCGGACTGGGATTGTTGCGACTTCCGGAACCACATCTTCTTCTGTCCGTTTTGGGTCTTGGAGAAGGACCTCTGGGGAGCAGAGAAGCGGACTCCGATGACAGACGTCTTCCCGTCATTTTCGCTCTGGACCAAAGTCTCGCAAACGGTCTTGCCAAACAGGGCAGAACCATCGAAAGGGGCATTCACAAATGACACCTTGAAGGGTTCCGCAAAATCGCAATGCCGGAGCCAGGCCTGATGTCGCATGACGAGGCCTGCTCCGCTGGCTCTAGCGGCTCCCTCGGTGGTGTGGGACAACAGCCGCATAGAGGTGTTAGATATGGACCTGAGAGTGGCCATCCGAGTGGAGTACAACCGTTTGTCCTCCACCGACATGGACTCCGGGGGTGACGCAGCATACTCTTTGATAAGGTCCCACTGCAGTTGAATAACATGTGCCATGTAGTTCAGAGACCTCACAGAGAAGGTCGCTGAACTAAAGGCCCGCTTCCCTAAACGGTCCATCAAACAGGACTCCATGCTCGCTGGATGGACCGAGGAACTCTCCTGAGCTAATTTCCTCTTGGTGGCTGCCGCCACCAACATGGCATCTACGGGGGGACCCTTGCTCCAATGGGACATCTCGGAGGGCGGACTAAGGATCTTGTCCAGGTGTTTGGGGACTGGCTTCACAGTGTCCGGCTCCTTCCCTGCCCTAGTGGTAATAAGGTCCACCAAGGGGTCGGGAGAAGGGGACACCCAAGAGGTAGATGGGCCTGCTTTGAATGCCTCCAGGAACACGGATTCGTCCGAGGAAGCCTTGGGGGCAGACCACCCCCCTCTTATCCTGAGCATTTCCATGATGTCTCCGAAGGAGACATCCTCGGGGGGTGACCTAGGGGAGCCTTCCCCTTCATCCAAATCCATGTCATCAGTCAAGGAGTCGGGGGAGTCCACGTGCCTCCTCTTGCACTTTCGCTTGTGAGGGACGTCCTCGGGGGGGCTGTCCGAGGACGTCTCACCAGCCACGTCCTGTTCCAAGGGAACGACCTGGGACATCAAAGCAGGCTGTCCCTGGGGCCGGGTGATGGAGGCCGGACCCAACAGAGAGGGAGTGCAGGGCAGAGCCGCAGCAAGGACCGGGGGCCTGGAAGCACTCGACAGTGCCCTCTCCACCACATCGAAAGCCAAAGGAGAGCCACTCTCTCTCAGATCCGAGAGCAGGCCCTCGCTCGGATCCAATGGACGGATCGGGGTCGGCGCCGAAGCCATCAGATCCGACGGACCAGTGTGCTCCAACCTAGACGGAGCCGAAGACACACTGATTCCCTCGGATCCAACATTCAGCCCACGGCTCCGAGAGCCCGATCCGACAAAAATGGACCCGACAGGCTCGAGGGAAGAGTCGGTGCCGAAGTACCCGATACTGTCGGCGCCGATCCACCTCCGGCTCCAAGGCTGCTTGGCTCCGAAGGCTCCGAACCCGGGAAGCGGGTCGGAGAAGGAGCTATCGGGGCAAAGAAAGGTGTCGAACTCCCCCCCGGAGTGGGGGGAGGCAGGAGCACTCCCATCTGCAGTTGGGCCTGAAGAAACCTTCGCATCATCCGGTCCAAATCTGCGTCGGAAAGGCTGCGAGTCGATCTCGATGAGGCCACCGAGGCTGGCTGGGAATGCCGCCTCGATGACCTTAATGGAGATCGGGTCTCCTCCTCCTCGGGCCCGGTGAGAAGCACGGAGACCAGATCTGAGAAGGGGGAGACCGGGAAGCCCTGGAGGGAGAAGATCGCTTAGCCGGGGGGGCCGAAGCAGAGGCCTCGGCCCGTCGCTTGTGGTGCTTCTCCCTCCTTTTTTCTTTCCTGGCCTCCCTCTCCTCCGGAGCTGCAGCGGGAGTTTGAGTCCTGACCGGAGGGAGAGAGGCAGGAGTGGCCGCCGCCGAAGCCAGGGAGGAGGCCACAGAAGCACCGGACGCCGAAGCCGAATCCGGTGGCAAAAGTCCCGCTAGGATCAGCTTCGACCTCCGGTGCTTCAGTGCCCTGAGGTTGAACGCCGCGCAGATGGAACACCCAGAGGAAAGGTGTTCAACCCCAAGGCACCACACACACCGAGTGTGGCCATCCACTAGGGAGAGCTTATGGCCACACTCAGTGCACTTGGAAAAGATGGGTTTTGGGGCCTCAGACATATTAAATAAAGATCCACTCGTTAGGCCCCAAACACACAACACACAGAATGCTACAACCAGTGAAGGGGAGGGAGGGTAAGTTTTAACTAAAAAGGAGATATTAACTAGGGTAGTTTTAGTCAAAAAAGGGAACCTGAACACACAACACTCACTCGACTTAAGGAGATAATAAAAAAATTGAAAAACTCTCACAAAAACCCTACGACACCAGGAGCTCAAAACCTAGCTGCAGACAAGAAGCGCGGCAAACTAGATCTGAGGTCAGTCAGGGTTGGCAGGGGATTATGGGTGAAGGGGAGGAGCTAGGAGCTCGGATCTAAGCTATGAAAGATTGCCGGCTCAGATCCGAGGTCGGATCCGAATCCCAAAGGTTGCTGACAAATGGAGTTAACTTCTTCAGATCATTATTTGCCAACTGAAATGGCTCGGTCCTCCAGGAGCCAAAGGCTGGGGCAAAGAGGATGGGATGTAAGAATGAAGGCGAGATGGATAACACACATAGAATGTTATGGTGAGTACATAACTTCTTTATGTGATGTTGTCCTATCTCGCATTCATTCTGTACTGGTTGGGACAGTGTCCCTAGCACCATCTTTCTTGGGTGACTCAAGGGAGAACATTCTTCAGAATAGGGGACCGAAAAGAGGCCCTGTTCCTGGAGACCAAATCCACTTTGTAATGAGTGATAAATGTATGAGGCCTTGTCCATGTTGCTGCAGCACAAATGGTATCAATTGGTAGTCTTGCCTGAAAAGCAACAGAGGTTGCTATAGCTTGTTGAAGGACTTTTTACATGTTCAGGGAGTTCTTTGTACTGCGATTTGTAAGTGAAGGTAATACAATCGGACAGCCATTTAGTAAGTGTGACTTTAGACACCAGAGCGCCTTTCTTAGGATCTGAAAAGGATACAAATAGTTGGTCGGATTTTCTGAAATCCTCTGTCCCACGTAAGTAGAAATGTAATTGTCTATGCACATCTGCCTGGTGTAGCATATATTCTGCTTTGTTGCCACAGTAGGGGAAAAAAGACTGGTAGTTCTACAGACTGATTTAAATTGGATTCTGAACATACTTTATGCAGAAAGGACGTGTTTGTTCATAGAGATACTCTGTCTTTGTGGAAAAGCATGTAGGGCAGCTTTACAGACAATGCTTGAAGTTCTGAAACTCTTCTAGCAGAAGTGATGGCTATCAAAAGAGTTGTCTTCCATGTCAAAAATTTTAGATCACAGGATGATGCGGGTTCAAAGGGAGGAAGAATCAGACGGGATAAGAAGAAATTGAGGTCCCACGGTGCTGGAGGGGCTTTAATGGGTGGTCTTAATAAAAAAGTGCCCTTAAGAAAGGCCTTGCATAATCTGTGGGACATTAGATTTGACCCTGATTCACTTATATGAAAGTTAGATATCGCTGCTAACTGAACTTGAATAGTAGCTGCAGCTGCACCTTCACTGAAAAGCTTTGTCAAGAATTCAAGAATTGAAGCTATGGGGGCAGAAAAAGGATCAATGCGGTTATTAAAGGCCCAAGAAGAAAACCTTTTCCATTTGCTCATGTATAATCTCCTCGTTGAAGCCTTATGAGATGAAATTAGGATATGTTTTGCTGACTGGGAAAGGTTAGGGAGCCTGGCTATGTTTAGAATTGGAGCAGCCAAGCTGTCAATTTGAGGGTTTCAAGATAGAGATAAAGCATCCCTGATGCATGAGTCAGGAGATCCGGAACTGGGTCCAGAATTCACAGCTCCTCCTGTAGATGAGGCCAAAGAAAGGGGTACCAGATTTGGCGAGGCCAGTATGGGGTGATAAGTATTAAATTCCTGCCCAATGAGCTGACTTTCTGAAGAACTATGGGTATCAATGGAAAAGGAGGGAAGGCATAGAGGAGACCCAAGGGCCAATCGTGTGTAAGTGCATCCCTTGGTGACTCCCCCGTGGGGAGGGAGATTAGGGCAAAAAATCTGCTGCATTTGGCGTTCATGGAGGTGGCAAAAAGGTCGCAGCAAGGCTTGCCCAATCTGTGGAAAATCATCTCCGCGACTTCTTGTTTGAGGTGTCAGAATTGCTCTGCTAAGTTTGTCTGCTATCACATTGGATTTCCCCAGGATGTGCACTGGTAACAGAAGGTATAGTGAGGAGGTCACCCATTGCCATTCTCTCATGGCCTCACTACAAAGGGGGTAGGACCTAATTTCTCCTTGTTTGTTTATGTACCAAACAACTGACGTTGTCTGTCTGTACTGCAATAGTTCCTAGCGGAAGAGAGTCCTGAAATGCTTGAAACGCTAAAAGCACTGCTCTCATCGCTAGAACATTGATGTGCAAATGGGCCTCATGTTCTTGCCAAGTGTCTTGATCTGTCCTTCCCAAATAATGCTCCCCCACCCTATCTGAGAAGTGTCAGTGGTCACTGTGACTAAAAGCTGAGGAGGGAGAAAGGGACAACCCGAGGTTACATGAGTGGAGTAAAGCCACCAGTGGAGGTCCTTCTTGCAGGATTCGGTTATCAAGATTTGGTGGGATATGGGTAGTTTCTACATGGACCACTGAGTGAATAGAAGCCACTGAAGTATTCTCATGTGTAGGTATGCCAATGGGATCAGAGTAATTGCAGCTGCCATAGTTCCCAGTACTTTGAGGATTATCCTTGCCTGTACTTTTCTTTTGGAAAGAATGTTTAGGACTTGGGATCACAGGACTTGAACCCTTTCAAAGGGAAGTTTTGCCACCATGTGTCTTGTGTCTAGCTCTGTTCTTATAAAGGCAATATGCTGAGAAGGCAACATGGCAGATTTTTTTGTAATTTATTGTGATCTCCAAGTGATGCAGAGCTGCAAGGTGGTGTCTCTCACTTTGGTTAGTAGATACTCGGTGATGGCAGTGAGGAGCCAGTCGTCTAGGTACGGAAACACTCAGAATCCTAGATGTCTCAAGTGAGCCGTGACTACTGCCATACACTTGGTGAACACTCTGGGGACTGTAGTGAGACCAAAGGGCAGAGCTCAAAACTAGCAGTGACTGGCTCCCAGCCAAAAGAGCAAATGACTCTTGGAATGCCTGTCTGTCTTTATGTGCTAGTACACATCCTGGAGGCCTATGGAGCACATCCAATCATCTTTTCCCAGAAAAGGAAATATTGACTGCAGTGTCACCATCCAGAACTTTGCTTTCTTTACTGATTTGTTTCATCTGCTGAGGTCTAGAATGAGTCTCCAGTCCCCTGTTTTCTTTGGAACTAAAAAGAACCTTGAGTAAGTTCCATATCCTATTTGGTCTGCAGGGACTGTTTGGATAACTCTTTTTTCTAGCAACTTTTCGATTTCTAGTGTTGCCTGTTCCTTTTGACTGAGTGGAATGTCCTGGATGTTCATTATGTTTGGGGTGGGAAAGGAAAAGGGTATGGAGTAGCCCCTAGATATGATGCTTTGTACCCACTTGTCTGTTGTGATTTTTAGCCAGGGTTCTAGTTACAAAGATAAGCGACCCCCAACTGCCTCCAGAGATAGACAGAAGGGCCTCCTTTCAGGAGCACTGAAAGGGCTTGCTAAGGAAGGATTCCCTGTCGCCCTGGTATTGCAGACCCCCTCTGCCACGTGGCCGGCATCTTCCATTATTGCTTACCCCTCTGCCCCTGGGGGAAGGAATACCTAAGTGTATCTTGAAAAACTCTCTGGGATTTTCAAAACCACATTTTTCCTCCCTTTTGGCCTTTGGGTTAAGGTCTAGTTGGTAGGGAAAAATGGACTCCCATGGCAGAGAGAGTTCTTCCTTCCTGTTCACACCTGGTTAGTGTGTCTTTGACTTTAGGGTCGAACAAGGACAAGCCATCGAAGGGGGTATTAACAAAAGACGACTTAAAGAGCTCTGCAAAGTTACACAAGTGCATCCAGGAATGCCTCCTTAGGGAAATCCCTGAACCCGATGACCTACTTGTTTCATCAGCTGCATAGGAAATGAGTCTTATGGAGGAGTGTACGACTGAATTCAAGGTGGAGATCTGGGAGGAAACTTTGTCTGATACCCCCACAGCTAGTGAACCCTGGTGAGTATCAAGTATCTCCTAGCTCCTTCAGGAGATCTCTCTGTAATCAATTGAAATGGGTAAGGTAATTCAGGGACCTGAGTGCAAAGTTCGCTGAAGAAAACATCCACTTTGCATATCTGTCCATTGTACAAGACTTTGTTTGGAGGATGGACAGAAGAGGATGTCTCTAACAGTTCCTTCTTGGCGGCTGCTGCCACCACCATAGCATCTACTGGGACACCTTTTGTAAGAAAAATTTTATCCTCAGGGGATATAATGAATTTATTTGGCCTCCGAGGAACAGACTCCACTGAATCTGGAGGTTCCCATGCCTTTAGATAAACTAGATCCATGAGTTCACCGAAAGGCAGAGACACTTAAGTGATGGAAGAGTGAGACCCAAAAGACTTCAGGTAGACAGACTCCTCCTCAGAAGGGTTGATGGGCTTCAAGCAAACTGTCTGCTTAAGTATTTCTATGATGTCTCCAACACAGACAACCTCAGAGGGTGACCATGGGGACCATTCTGACTCACTGAGGTCTCTGTCAGATGTGACTGACTCCTCTGGGGAGTCCAAATGCTTCCTCTTACATAATCTCTTGCAAGGGATCTCTTCAGAAGAGTATTCGGGAGAGGTTTTGAAGAGAGGGGTTCACTCATTGGGGCATCCTGAGGCCGTGGGTCTCCACATCTGTGTGGATGCAGTTGTGCCGAGATGGACATTGCTGCCTTTGGGGGAGGAATGCCTGGTTCTGAGAGTGGAGCTGCCCATGGTGACAGTGCTGTCCTCATCGCCTTGAAGACCCCCTGCCCATGATCCAAGGAAGCTCCTGGCAATGAAGAACTAAAAGGCATCCCTGACACAAATGGGGTTGCCTCCAAGGCTGATGTAGGAGCCAAGCTCACCCATGCCGAAGTCCTGAGAGGCAAGTTTGGATCAGACAAAAGTCTGATCCCACTGTCCTCCCTGGACCCGACCAGACAGTGTCGGCTCCTAGACTCCTCGAGCTCAGATGGCACCGAGGAAGTCAGAGCGGTGGTCAGGACCAAAGATCCTGGAGCAGGTCTCGGCTCTGACGGTTCCACTACCATTAGCTCTATGCATTCTGTCTCCAAAGTCCCGAGTCAGGTCGGAGGAGGAATCAATGTTGACAGCCAAGGCTTGGTCAGTTCCAAAACCCTCAGGGTCAGCTCCGACAGTAACTTGGCTAGTGCCGGTGTCCTCAAAAGTCTCCGCACCACGCAATCCACATCATCATCAGAAAGGCACCTGGAGGATGAAGAGGAGGGAGCAGCAGATCTTGAAACCTGCAAGATGGGGGATCTCAAAGTCAGAGAAACTGGTTCCAAGCTTGAAACACCCACGGTTCTGACACTGAAGGAGCCGAGGTGGCAGGTTTCTCTGGCCTGACAGTTTTTGGGTCCGAAGAGGAAATTTTAGAGGCTGCCCATGCTATGGAACAGACTTCCCATACATGTCAAGCAGAGCACCTCACTGACCCTCTTGATGAGTGGATGGGGTACAGAAAATTCACCCCGGAGATAACTCCAGTGGCTCTACTCGACAGAGGCACTGGGAACTAAGGTCGAGTGGCACTATGCCAGGGTAATCCTATGGCTAGGCTTGTAAAGGCCCAGGGTCATTAACCTAGTACACACCTATGAACCTATGAGTGAGATTCTGAAGAAGCAGAAGAAGATCTCTTTCCTGATTTTTCAGATTTTTCAGATACTGAAGAAGAGGAAGAGGTCTGTTTTGCAGGACTCTGACCTTCTCTTAAGGCTTCTGAAAACATAGTCTTCAGCAACCCTCTTAGAATTAACTTGTTCTTCCTTTCAAGAAGAACCTTAGAACTAAATGAATGACAAATTGCACAAGATTCTTGCAGGTGTGCTGTTTCAAGGCAATACACACACACAATATGACATTGGTCATGGACATCTTTTGACTACATTTAGAACATTTTTTTAACCCAGAGGGTTCTGTTTCTTTGGTCTGCTTTGACATCTTAATCCAATTAACAAAAATCACTATATATCTAAAGACACACTAAGGGGAGGCCCTTTAATTTAAAAAGACCAAGCAGCCCTCTCACTAAAATGAGCTTACTTACTGGATAGAAAAAAAAATCCAAACGGTAACAGTTTTTTTTTTTGAAACTCGCTAAGCAGAAAATAAATAAAAGCACAAAAAGCACACACTATAGAAAAACCCTCTAACTTAAACAGGTTGTTTGGATGGTAGAGCAGTCCACCAAAAAGGACAGTTAGTCAACCAATGTAAATAGGACTAATTCACACAGAAAAAGAGAACGAGATCCCTAAATTGAAGGGATCAGCCAGCCCTCTAATTTAAAAGAGTTTTCTTAAACAGAACGCACACTATCTAAATTATTTAAATATACTTAACACTCTAACAGCTCAGACAACGAGTCTAATACAAATATTCTAAACACACTTTTAGAAAGCCGGGATAGGGTGTGTGTGTGTGTGTGTGTATATATATATATATATATATATATATATATATATATATATATATATATATATATATATATATATATATATATATATCCCTATCAGGTGACAGAAACTTCATATGACTGAAACTCATTGACTGAGACCATAAGACTGAAATTTCAAAATACTGACAAATCACTTGACTGAAACCCATAATACTGAAGTCTTACAATGCTAAATTTCAAAATACTGAATTATAAAGTGGGCGATATAAAACCAGAATAGGTGGGAATGCATAAAGGAGACCCGGGGGCCAATCGTGTATGAGGGCATCCCTTGGAGATTCTCCCGGAGGAGGAATCAAGGCAAAGTAGCTTCTGAATTTCGTGTTCATGTGACTGGCAAAAAGGTCACAGCAAAGCTGGCCCCACTTGCAGAATATCCTGTCCTCTATTTCTGTCTTGAGGAACCACTTGTGGGAAAACAAAATTGCTCTGCTCAGCTTGTCTGCTATCACACTGGATTTCCCCAGGATGTGAGTTGTTAACAGAAAGTGCTGGGTGGAAACAGCCCACTGTCATACTCTGAGAGCCTCGCATCAAAGGGGATATGATCTGGTTCCTCCTTGTTTGTTCAAATACCAGGCCACTGACATGTTGTCCATCTGAATAGCAATTGTACCCAGAGGAAGAGAGTCCTGGAAGTAGTGCAACGCCAAAAGTACTGCTCTCATCTCTAGGACATTGATATGCAGATGAGTCTGTTGATCGGTCCATGTGCCTTGGGCTGTCTTTCCCTGAAAATGCCCCCCCACCCTATCAGGGAAGCGTCCGTGGTCACTGTGGCCACTGGAAGGGGTAACACAAATGGGCGTCCTACCATAACATGAAGTGAGGTCAACCACCACTAAAGATCCTTTTTGCAGGAATTTGTGATCGTTATCATGTGAGTCATGGGGAGTTCTTGGTAAGATCACTGAGTGAACAACAGCCATTGCAGTATCCGCATGTGCATATGAGCAAGTGGTATGGCCAGAATTGCTGCTGCCATCATTCCTAACAATTTCAGAACTTCTGATGCTGGTGCTTTGTTTTTGGATATTAGCATGCGGACATGCTGACGTAGAAGTAAGACTCTTTCTACTGGAAGCCTTAGCAAGGTGGTGGTTGTGGTGTCCAGTTCTGCTCCGATAATGACGATATGCTGCGATGGCAACAAGGCAGATTTTTCTGAGTTTATTGTAATGCCCAGTTGATTGCAGAGTGACAAAGTGGACTCCCTGGCCTGAATATGTTGATGCCTGGTGGTGACTATAAGGAGCCAATCGTCTAGGTACAGAAACACCTGGAATCCTAAACGTCTCAGGTGAGCCATGACCACTGCCATGCATTTGATGAACACTCTGGGGGCTGTAGTGAGACCAAAGGGCAGGGCTCGAAACTGGTAATGATTGGCTCCCAACCGGAAGCGCAGATGATCCCTGGATGGCCTGGCCATTTTTATGTGGTAGTATGCATCCTGGAGATCTATCGAGCACATCCAATTGTATTTCCCTAAGAAGGGAATTATCGACTGAAGCGTGACCATCCGAAACTTCTCTTTCTTTACAGATTTGTTTAGTCTGCTGAAGTCCAATATAGGTCTCCCGTCCCCTGTCTTTTTTTGAACTAAAAAGAATCTTGAGTAAGTTCCGAAGCCTGTCTGGTCTGCTGGGACTGGTTGGATGACTCTTTTTCTTAGCAAAGTCTGGACCTCTACTGTTGCTTGTTCCCTGTAACTGGGTGGAACATCCGGAATTTTCCTTCTCAGTGGAGGGGGTGTGGTGAATGGGATGAATTATCCTCTGGAAATGATACTTTGTACCCAGTTGTTGTTTGTTATTTTGAGCCAGGCATCTGGGTACAAAGATAAGCGACCCCCAACTGCCTCCAGAGTAGGACAGTCGGGCCTCCTTTCAGGAGTGCTGGTAGGGCTTCCCAAAGAAGTGATCTGTGTCGCCCTGGTTTTGCGGCCCCCCTCTGCTGCAAGGGCAGTGTCTTCCATTATTGCCCCCTCCTCTGCCTCTGAAGGGGGGTTCACCAAGTGTGTCCTGAAAGGCTCCTTGGGCTTTTCGGAACCACATTTTCCCTCCCCTTTGACCCTTGGGGTAGGGTCTGGTAGGGGTGGAAAAATGGACCCCGACAGCAGAGTGAGTCTTTCTGTCCTGCTCACACCTGGTTAAAGTTTCCTTAACTTTGGCCCGAAAAGGACAAGCCATCAAAGGGGGTATTCACAAAGGATGACTTGAAGGGCTCCACAAAGGAACACAAGCTCATCCAGGAGTGTCTTCTAAGTGTAACTCCTGTACCCACTGCCCTACTCGTTCCATCAGCTGCATATGAAATGAGGCACATGGACGAGTTTACTATGGAATTGAGGGTAGCAAGCTGGGAGGCAGGTTTGTCAGTAGCTCCTGCAACTACTGTACTCTGAAGAGTATCTCCCAGCTCTTTAAGAAGATCTCTTTGTAGTCTCGTAAAATGGGTTAAATAGTTAAGCGAACAAAGTACAAAGGTCGCTGAACTAAACATGCACTTCCCATATCTATCCATGATCCTGGATTCTCTGTTAGAAGGATGGCTAGATGAGGAAGTTTCAGACATTTTCTTTTTGGTGGCTGCTGCCACCACCATGGCATCAACTGGCACACCTTTAGTCAAGAAGGATTTATCTGGGGGGGCAGATATGAACTTATTAGGCCTCCTAGGGACAGGCTCTATGGTGTCTGGAGACTCCCACGCCCTTCGTGAGACCAGCTGGATAAGCTCATTGAAGGGCGGACACATTCAAGAGGTGGAGGGCTGAGATCCGAAAGCCTTCAGGAGGACTGACTCGTCCTCAGTAGGGTTGGTGGACTGCCAGTCGCCCCTCTGCCTAAGGATTTCCAGTATCTCTGCAAATGAGATATCCTCAGAGGGGGACCGTGGGGACCCTTCTGATTCATCCAAGTCAGTATCAGATGTTAATGACTCCTGAGGGGAGTCCAAATGTTTCCTCTTACACACTCTCTTCCTGGGAACCTCATCAGTGGGAGCTTCTGGAGAGGTCTCGGAAGAGCATGGGCCACCCAATGGGGCTTTCTGAGGTTCTGGGTCTCTGCGCTTAGCTAGGATCTGAGAGGTAGAAGCAGACACAGGCTCTTTAGGGGATGAAGAAGCCGGACCTGAAGATGAGGATGTCTTGGGAGACATAAGTCTCCTCATGGCTTCTAAGGCCTCTCTGCTCTGATACGAAGGGACCGATGCATCCAAGGAAACCATCGATACCCCTGGCACCGGGACAGTGGGCTCTGAGCCCGAGATAGGGGCTGAGCTCATCCGAGCCGAAGCCTCGAGAGGCAAAGTCGGAACCAACAAGTCAGTTCGACTATTCTGCCCGGACCCCACCAGTGAGTGTCGGCTCCTAGAGTCCTCGATCGGCGCGGAAGATGTCAGAGTGAATGGAGCCGAAGACACTGGAGCAGGCGTCGGCTCCGAAGGCTCCGCAATCAGCAAGTCCGACTCCTCTGGCTCCAAACGACCAGTATGGCTTGGAGGAGGAAGAGATATAGCTGGCATAAGGGTCTTCGGCTCCGAAGCAGCCTGGGTCGGAGCCAATAATTTGGCAAAGGCCGGTGCCTGTAGAAGCTTCTGCACCACCTGATCCACATCCAAATCAGATAGGCTAACAGAAGATCAAGATGATCGGACCGATGGTACTGAGTGGAGTAGAGGCGATTTAGGAATTTCAGATACCGGTTCCAAAACCGGGGACCGGCTCCGAAAAGAAAAGACAGTTGGCTTCAAGACCTATGGAGCCGATGTCACAGACTCTCTTAATTTTTTTGAATCCACAGAAGTATTGGAGGACTTTGAGGACTTACTAGAACCATCCTGGTCACTCAAAGCCTCCTAGAAAGAAGGTTTCAACAAATCCCTGTCAATAACCTTCCTTTTCCTCTCTTGGAGGACTCTAGAGGAAAAGGAATGACATACAGAACATGTTTCGTATAAGTGCAAGGCACCCAAGCAGTAGACACAATTCACATGGCAGTCAGTAACAGACATCTTCTGCCCACATTTAGGGCATTTTTTAAACCCTGACTTAGGGTGTTTGTCCTTGTCATCAGCCATGACAGAAAAACTGGACACACCCAACAACAACAATATGGATTAGCCCTCTAATAAAAAATGGGCTAAATATACACACTAACACACAAGCCCTTAAACTAGGGCTAACAACAAGGAGAAATGTAAATAAGCTTTCTAATAAAAACAGGCTAAATACAATCACACAAGCCTTTAACTAGCCTAGAAATTTATACATACAAACACACACTTCTTTTCTATCAGATATATCAAAGAACAACTACTAAAATTTAATCTAAAAGCTGTAACAAAGATCACTAAGTAAGCACACAATACTATTAACAAGCAAAAAAAAGAGACAGAAAGTCACTTACAAAACTACTATTTAGTCAGAAATAGGCCTAATAAAAAACAAGGCCAAGTAACTAAGTAATAAAAGGCACACAAGGGAAAGGCAAACTACAATATGAAGCTGTAAGAGCTTAACTAACTAACTATCTAACTATAATATTCTAGAAATGTGAAAAATATTTTGAAATATAAGAAAAATAAGGCTTTTACTGGCCCGAGCTAGTAGAACTTCCAATCAGTTGCAGCGGCAAACTAGATCTGAGGTAACTCTAGGTGCATCATGGGAAAGGGACTTGGCCTTGAGCTATCTGGAAACCTCGAGCTTTGCAATAGGCCGACTCAGAGCCGAGGGATCGGCTCCGAACCCATCAGTAAAGAATGAATGGCGAGATAGAACAACTTCACATTTAAACTTAATAATACCTTACTATTACTATAAACAAAAGAAATGATAGGCAGCAAGCTGTAGAATTCCAACCAGTTTATTGTTAGCACTTTCGTTCAGGAAATACATGAACTTCTTCAGACAAACAAACCCCAAGAGTCCTCAGTTAAAATACAACTGTCAATTAAGATGAGATAATTAATTTAATTTAGTCAGTGTTATACAATGTAAAATGTATATGTAAATAAATATAAATGCTTTTTTGTTTTTGTTTTTGGTTACAAGTTTATTTTTTGTTTTGACCTTACTATTACAATGTCCAGGCCATTCAGCACCTTCAATGACTTGGCTAAAGTAGGTATCAACAAAGAGTCCAAAACCAGGGCTGCTGGGGACAGTAATGATAATAAATCTGAAAAGGCTAACCCCAAGGCCAAGGATACCTATTGATACCAGAGTTTGGGGCTGTTGTGAACACCAGCTTCTTTTGTGACTTTGAAGCCCCCACCAACAAACTGAAAATCTGAGCATAGGAGCAGTATACTTCACCTTGGACCAAGGGGGTTGAGGCTGACACCAAAGAGTCAACCCTCAGCACTGAGACAATGGTCACCCCCTAAGATGTTGAAGCCAAAACCAATGACTGGATCAGTATCAGGGCCATTAAATATAACTACATCAACTCTGAGATGGCTATCAGTATCAGTGTAAAGGTTGAAGAGTCAATAGATGGCCTTGAAAGAATCTGGGCATGAACACAGCAAAGTCTGAAAAGTCTGGTAATGTCAGTGCTCGGCAGCCTCTAACTGTAGTGGGTGAGGAAGGCTTGTGGTGTCCTTCGGCACAAGAAGAGTAAGGACAGGGGGAGATCATGAACTCTGATTCAGATACTACCAAACCTATACTCTCTGAACAAGGAAAGTGTGAAGAAATATATTTTGTAGGTAAATGATTTTGAACAACAGGAGGCTTAATAACATTGGCAGTATCAGAAATAAGCACTGCATCCTGCTCCACTGGCACTTGGCTTACCTGCAGTCTATGCTTCTTGACAGATTTAGCAACATCTTTATCTAGCAATCTTTTCCTGAATAGATTCAGGTGAAGGAGAAGGAGAGACAAAGGCACTAAGATTGGAACCCATGGTGTTCCTGACCTTCTCAAGCTCGTTAAGAGTAGATGGCTTGAAGGTTGCACAAATGTCATGTATATCACGGAAGTGGCCTCAACCCAGGCACTTCAAACATTTGCCGCATTTGTCCTGCAGGGGAATTTTCAGCTTCCAAGGACACTTCTTGAGGGAAAAGTAAGTCAGTTTCTTCACTGTGAAAGAGAAATATTGCTTAAAAAAATAGAGAAATATGAAGAAACATTTTTCTTTTTTTTTTTTTAAACAAAAAAATGCACCAAGGTTAGGGGAACCTAAGTACTCTACAGCTGAACAAAAGGAAACCAAATAGCACTGATCTGACCTGAATTTGTCACACAAGCTATTAGAAAATAAAGTCTGAAGTAATTTACCCTTGACTGGCTTCAACCACAGTTGCAGAGATCTGGAGGCAGAAGCCTCAGGTACTAGGAATTATATTTTGGGGAAGAGGCTATAGCACTTTGGGAAAAATTTGTTAGCAAATATGACATAAAACTGCCAAAGTACTAGAAGTGAGGAAGTGGCAATTCTAGATGTCAGATATTTTTCTTTCAATAGTCAGCACTTTGCAAAACAGTAGCAAACAGTATTTTCCTTTATAAAAATATCAACAAGTTTAGTAAAATCAGTCAAAATTAGTAGGATTGAAAGGAAGGCTTTTTCCTGTAGTTATCACTGAATTCCAGCTCATGGAACCATTCTTAAATTTAGAAGCTGCCTTTTGTGAAATGTCTTTTGTTTCATTATCTTTAGGCAAATAAATAGACTTCAGAACATACACGTCACTTTTAATATACATCTTTGGTGCTTTATTCTTAAGCATTTACAAAAGCTTTGGGAAAAAAATACTGGACAAAAGAATTCTGAACAGACCAAATTTCCCCACCCACCATTACTATTTAAAACTCTAAATGCCTGCAGATCACAACCTTACCCTGCATCTGAGTCTACCCTTTCTGGATGTACTGCCATTTACTCAGAGTGGCAAACTCATTTTATTTTTAACTTTTTAGCCACTTCTTAACACGCACTTGCACGGTGATGAATACCACAGAGACAAGAAATAAACTCTACATTTTCCTTCTCTGAAATGAAGCATTTTGTATTTGAAAATTGGAGTTTTACCATTTGAATGCACAATGCGTTAACAGAAAGCCAAACCATGTGGTAGTTTCTCTTCCCAAATTAGTTATCCGCTTCTGTCTCTTAGGTGTTGCCAGCTTGCAAAATGCAGATGGTAGCCCCCCCACTGTAAGCTGTTACTTGTCTGACAGCTTTAGATAAATGATTTACAAAAAGTCTTTGTTGTATTGTACATCAGTACAAACATGTCACAAAGTAAGAATACAAAATGGTAAATTTTGTTTATCATGTAAGCTGTAGCATCAGATACTAATTTCCTAATTTTTTGGATTGAGTTACTCCATGTTAAAAATCTCAATGCACATAACTGACTCTTTTGCAAGAGCGACCCCCCCTGAGCTGCTATAATCCATTTAAGTGACCGATTCTGCAATACACAATACTTAAGTGAGGAATGTGGAAATTACAACTCCGGTCTGCAAGACTCAACTCATTCACGACTTATTTTCATAATCACAACTTCTTACAGTTTACATTACATTACAAGTGAACATTAATACATACAACTATAGAATTCTATGCTGTTATTTCAAGTGAATTTCAATATCTAAAAAACCTGACAATCCTTACTTGACAGATTTGTAGCCTAGTACTTGCTTCTTGAGGAGGAATCCCAGGAACCATTGGGCCATCCTAGCATAAAGTGAAAAGAAAAATTATAGTACAGATATATGTCCATGTAGGTTTTCACTTTTAAATTATACAATTTCAAATGAAAAAAAATATACTTAAAATAGAACTAAAGTCTGTAAACCTCATACAAATAAGCAACACTACGTCAAAACTCATTATATTGGTATTCCTTGCAGACAGCCTTCTACACTGCACGACTGATGAGTACTTATCATTACTACCCTCTCACATACCTCCAGATTTTCTCAGTTGCCATATTTACAGGGATGTAACCATTTTGATCCATGCTAGCAGAGGACATGCACTCCACAGTGACTCCCATTCTTCCAGATTGGAAAATAAACACAAACAATGGAAGAGAGATATTTATTTTATTTTATTTTATTTATTTGCCATTTGTTAACCAGGTTAGTCTGGCTGGGCAGGTGCCCTTTTTTCAGCAGAGACAGAAGGAGAAAAGCTCCAGAAAACAATGTTTAAAGTTATAAAAGTGATTAACAGGTGTATGCAAGAGAGAAAATAACAGATATAAACAGAGACATTAACAAAAATCACGATACAAAAATCAATAAAAAAATATACACTGTGCTAAAACATTTGTACAAGCTGCCCTTAGTAACCTTAAAATAACACTATGTGCAAACCTAGTTATATGGTAGGGGAAAGAGGAAAAGGGAGGACTAGAAGTTAGGCAGGACCTACTTTTAGTGCAGAGTCAAGTCCTGTGGGTAAGAGCAGGAGAGACATAGGTGACAGTTGTAGGATGCTCTAAAAAGCATAAAAAAACAAGCACAAAACCATAACAAGATGCGATAAGACTGAAGACATTTGGTTCTGCTTATACAACCTAACAGTGAGAAAGATAGCTGAGCTAAAACCAGTGTGAAGGGGGAAGGGTAGTAAGGCATACAATTAATTACTTATTGCAGAGGGTCTTCTACAACATTTTAACCTATGAGTAGTACTCATATATTAGTACTATATATTTTTAAGTTTGTATTTTATCTGATTTATAATTCCTACAGCAAATGTTGACTTTGCACAGTTTTATAAACATTTTAATAACTACACCTTGTTCATTCAGTATGCTATTTAATAGTAGTATAACTGCATTCTTCAGTAAAAATAAGCATCTGAATTCTCTTTGGTTACACAAAATATATGAGGCTGAGTCGGATCCAACCTTGGATCCAACTCAGCTGTTACTACAGCTCAAGGAAACCTACAAACTCTTGAGCTCTTTTCTACCCACAATGCACCGGTCCCCTCTCACCTCAGATAATACATATAGCTTGAGAGAAGAAGTAGTATGAACAAAGAACATGCAAGATGCCATCACTGGAGCTCAAATCCAAAGGAGCAAGGGATGTTGACTGTGTTCTCACAACTATATTTCTTGTCAAAGATAATTTGAGCCAAAAGAAAAAAGGCTGGGGGTTGGAGGGTGGGGAGCTGAGGCTGAATGAAAATCGACAAAAAAGATGGAATGTTATGGTGAGTACATAACTTCTTTACCTGATGTTGTCAAATTTCATTCATCCTCAAGGAATGGGACAGAGTCCCCAGCTACTGGGTGGACCCTAAGGAAAGATGTTCCTGAGGAAGGCTGAGCCAAATGCCATTCTTCCCCTTGAGCCAGGTCTAATTTGTAGTGGTTGATAAAGGTATGTGGATTTGACCAAGTAGCAGCTGCGCAAATATCATCCATGGAAGCTTTGGATGGAAAAACCATGAAAGTTGCCACAGATCTGTTAGAATTAGCTTTTACATGTTTGTGGAGGGGCACGTTCAATTTTGCATACACCAAAGAAATACATTCCATTATCCATTTGGCCATAGTTACTTTCTTAATAGGTTGCCCCAACTTATGGTGTGCAAAGGAAACAAAAAGTTGGTCACATTTCCTGAATTCCATTGTACAATGCAAATAGTAATGCATCTGTCTATGGATATCCAATGAATGCAGCAAGAATTCCCCATTTTTACTGAAATTTGGAAAAAATACTATTAGGTGAATGGCCTGATTAATATTGAATTCTGTTACCACCTTCGGTAGAAAGTAAGCACTGGTCCGTAAGGTAACCCTATCCTTGTGAAAGACCAAGTAAAGGGGTTTTGAGGATAAAGCTTGAAGCTCTGATATTCTCCTGGCTGAGATTATGGCAACAAGAAAAGCTGTCTTCCAAGAAAGAAATTTCAAATCACATTTGGCTGCAGGCTGAAAGGGGGAATGAGTCTGGTCCTGCCATACTAGAGCTAAATCTCATGGAGGAACAGGGTCCTTAAAGGGAGGTGTTAGCAGAAGTGTACTTTTTAGAAATACTTTACAAATTTTCGCAGAAGCCAAAGAAGAATTGTGTAAACTCAACATAGAAATTTGAAACTGCTGCAAGCTGAACTCTAATAGTAGAAGCGCTTGCTCCTTCATTAAACAATTCCGTTCGAAATTCAAGGACCGCATGTGTAGGAGCTCTAAAGGGTTCTGTGATTTCACACTGCCCAATAAACATCTTTTCCACTTGCTTTTGTACAATTTCCTAGTAGAAAGTTTATGGAACAATAACAGAATTGAATGGACTGGGGAAGAATGCATAGGTTACACGGCCATCAACAGAACTGGAGAAACCATGCAATCAGTCTGAGGTTGGGAAGGACTGAGGGAATCAGTCCTGTAGGATGGGGCAAAAGGTCTGCAGTCAAGATCCAGAATCCAAGGTGGAGATAGCAGGTGAGGCCAAATAAAGGGGAACCACACTTGTCAAGTACGGTGCAATGAGGATTACTGTGCTCTTCAATCTGGCTGCCTTCTGTAAGAATCTGGGAATCAAGGGAGTTGAAGGATAGGTGTATTAACAGACTGGGGGGGGGGGCAATCATAGAGAAGAGCTTCCCTCGGTGGCTCGCTCACTGGGGAAATTAGGGTAAAGAAGCCGCTGCATTTGTTGTTTAGGGGAGATGCAAAAAGGTTGCAGCAAGGCTGCCCCCACTGATGGAAAATCATTTTCCCCACTTTGTGGTTGAGGAACCACTCATGAGGTAACAGAATGGACCTGCTGAGTTTGTCTGCTATCAGATTGGACTTCCCTGGAATGTACATTGCTACCAGAAAGTGAAAGGAGACCATCTCCCACTGCCACACTCTGAGAGCTTCTTGATACAGTGGGTAAGACTTGGCTCCCCCTTGTTTGTTGATATACCAAACTACTGACACACTGTGTTTTAAGTGCAATTGTCACAAGAGGGAGAAAATCATGGAATGCTTGCAACACCAAAAGCACCGCTCTCATCTCCAGAACACTGATATGCAGATTGACATCTATGGGAGACCAAGTGTCTTGGACTGTTTTCTCCAGATAATGCCCCCCCACCCAGTCTGAGAAGTGTCAGTGGTCAATATAGCTTTCGGCTGAGCAGGTATGAAGGGACGATCTTGTCGGGGCTGGCTTGACTGTGTCCACCATGAGAGGTACTTTTGCATATCTGAGCCACCTTCATCTTTGTAGCCATAGGGTGAGTGAAAATAGTCCAACATGTTGGTAACATCCATTGTAACACTTTCATGTGATACCTTGCTAGGTCTACTAAAGTTATGGCTGCCGTCATCAAGTCTAGAGCCTGCGGGACTTTTCTAGCAAATATCTTCATACTACAAATGATTGGTTTCTGATGTTCTGTACTCATAGTAATGGGATGGCCTCAAGCATGGATTGAGTGTCAAAGATTGCTCCTATGAATTCCAGGTTCTGGGTGTGTTGTAAGTGTGATTTGTCATAATTTATTGTAATCTCTAGAGTTAAACAAGTTTCTAGTACTTGGTCTCCCACTTATACCAGTTGATGCCTGGTTGGGGCGGTGATGAGTCAGTCATCCAAATATGGGAACACCCAGATTCCCCACAGTCTTAGATGGGCTGCTACCACTGCCATGCATTTGGGGAAACACACTGGGGGCTGTGGTGAGGTCAAAGGGCAGTGCTCTGAACAGGTAGTGACTGAATCCCACTTGGAAGCATAAGTACTTCCTGGACCATCTCTTTATCTTTTTGTGATAGTATGATCCTGGAGGTCTATCAAGCACATCCAGTCGTCCTTTCGTAAAAAAAGGTAGAATGGACTGTACCATGACCATCCAGAACTTGGCATGCATGACAGACATGTTTAGCACACTGATATCCAAAATTGGTCTCCAGTCCCGTCTTTTTTAAAAACAAAAAGAACCTTGACTAAGTTCTGGATCCTCTCTCGTCTGGTGGGATCTCTTGGCTGACTCTGTATGTGAGCAACTGTTAAATGTGCTAAGTTGCTGGCTTCTTTTGACTGGGTGGAACATCGGGGAACTTTGTTATTGACCGGGTGGAAGGAAAAAGTGTATGATATAACCTCTGGTAAAAATTCTCTGCACCCAAATAGCATTTGTTATACTTAGCCAGGCCATTTGTTGCACAGAAAAATGACCCCAACTGCCTCTAGAGGAAGGCAATCAAACCTCATTTCAGGAGCGCTGATAGAGCCTATTGAAGAAAGTATCTCTGAACCCTGCATTCTGTGCTCTGCCACAAGTGCATCGTCTGTTGTTACCATTTTCCCCTCTGTTTCTGGGAGAACCAGTTCCACATGTGTCGGGGAAGGGACCTTGAGATTTTTTTGAACCACATCTCATGGCCCTCCCTGCTGATTCCAAGAAAAGGTATGTTGTGGGGGGTCAAAAATGCACTCCAGTGACAGTCAAGGCCTTCCAGTCTTTTTCTCACCTGGAGAATGTTTTCCTTTACAGTGAGTCTGAAAAGCAAGCAGCTGTCAAAAGGACCACTGAAGGAGGAAGACTTAAAAGGCTCTGCAAAGTCACATAGGAGCATCATGGCTAAGCCTGAACCTGCCTCCTGTGAGGCACCTTCCTTTGCGTTGATGATAAGCCTCATGGACGAGTTCACAACCAATTGTAAGGTAGTCAACTGAGGGGCCACAGAACTCTGGTCCTCTTCTGTAGTGATCCTTGCTAACAAGCTGGAAAGTTATTTTATTCAGTCCCTTTGCAGTCTCGTGAAGTGGGTTAGGTAATTCAGCAAACATATGGCAAATGTTGCTGAAGCATATACTCGCTTCCCCAATCAGTCTATTGCCCTAGACTCTTTGTTAGGGGGGGGTGGACAGATGAGCTCTTTTCAGTGAGTTCCTTTTTTGTTGCCGCCTCCACAACCATGGCATCAACTGGTACGCCCTTACTCCAATACAGCCTTTCTACTACAGGTGCCATAATTTTATCTGGTCTCTTGGGGATGGGTTCGGCTGAGTCAGGTTCCTTCCACACCTTCTGTCAAATTAAATCCAACAACACATTGTGAGGTGGGGCTATCCAGGAAGTAGACAGGCCAGTCTCAAAAGCTTCAAGGTGTACTCCTCAGGGGGTGGATTGTGGGCAGACCAACCGCCCTTTTGTTTCAGGAGTTCAAGGATGTCTGCAAAGAAGACGTCTTTAGGTGGTGATTTGGGAGATCCTTCTCCTTCATCAAAGTCGGTATCAGTGGGGAAGGACTCTTCAAGTGAGTCCAGGTGTTTGCTCTTGCAACATCTCTTCCTAGGAACTTCTTCAGTGGGGTGGTCCAGAGAAGTATCAGAAGAGGTAGGGGCCCCAGACTGGGTAGGCTGGAAGCTCTGGGCCAGCTGTCCTCAATGCATAGAATGGTCAGGATCACATGGCAAGGTCAGCTGAGTGGTCACAGGTGGACCCAGGGGGGAACCACATGGTCTGTGGACACAGAGAAGGCCCTCTTCACCACCTCAAAGGCAGGCCTCCCTGGAGAGGAGGAGACCAATGGAGCAGAGACTGAAAGTCCGTGGTTCACCACCTCCCCCTTTCCCACAGGTT
The DNA here is from genome assembly GCF_019279795.1 of Protopterus annectens. Taxonomy (NCBI): domain Eukaryota; kingdom Metazoa; phylum Chordata; order Ceratodontiformes; family Protopteridae; genus Protopterus; species Protopterus annectens. The sequence continues at coordinate 1,989,643,267 of NC_056726.1, read as the reverse complement.
GCTCATCCAAGGAGGAAGCCAGAACTAAGCTATGAAGCACTGAAGCTCCGACAGGAAGAAAGCTCCAAAAATCTCTGAGATGATCACCCCCCCCTGCATTCAACGTGAAGGCTTCAGCTCAGACAGCCATCTTGATCCAAACACATCGGTGCTGAAGAGCTAGAGCCATTGTCAGATCTGAAGACACCAGTCTTCCCAGATACAACACAAATGGGTCCAGAGCACTCAGATCTAAGAACTCTGAAACCAAAGGTCAAGTCATAGAAGAGGAGGAGAAGACTCTGGAGGGAATCCCTGATTCAATGGGGTCTGAAACATAAGGGCACCCTTCTGAAGTTGCTCCATTACTAGTTCCCTCACCATCCTAGCCATATCTGCTGCAGGCCTAGAATGCCTGTCTAGAAAGGGACAGGGCACCCTAGATGGAACTGGATCTAAGGATGGCTAGCAAGCAGTCTTAAGAAGGGGCTTTGGATCTGAGGACTTAGAAGAATTTGGCTCCAACAAGGAAAGAGCTTCAGCCAATCTCTCCTATTTGGAATGATCCCTTTGCTTAGATGTCAAAGTTTGAGACCCAGCAACAGCCTGGGAAAAATATGATGGCAACAGCCCTTTCAAGATCAGTTTGTTGTTATGGTCTGTGAGGGCCTGAGGATTGCTGGATGAGGTGATCTATACCCAGGAAGTAAACCCACAAAGAATGTCAATGTGAAAAGGGCATCTTGTGTCCACATTGCCTGCACTTCTTGAAACCTTTTTCAGGCATGTTCCAGGGACAAACATGGTATTCCAAATGGAGAATACAACACACACACACACACACACACACACACACACACACACACACACACACACACACACACACACACACGGAGACAGACACACACACACACACACACACACACACACACACACACACACACACACACACACACACGGAGACAGACAGACAGACACACACACACACACACACACACACACACACACACACACACACACACACACACACACACACACACATGCAGCAAAGAGAAATAAAGGCAGCTTTCGGGGATTTTTTTAAAGAAGAAAGGGGAAGAAAATAGAAATAACAACAATGGTAATCAAGAAGACCAAAAAAGGTCACAGGGAGAAAACGTAATTAGAAGAAGGAGGGTAGGGAAAAAATTACCAATGATAGTAACTAAGAGGACCCAAACAAGGGTCATGAAAGGTCACAGAGAATACAGAAGGTTTACACTGAAAAGGGATTAGAAATAATGGAAAGAAGAAAAATATAATCAAAAAATGTACTTATCACTCAAAGAACGCACACACACACACACATACATATATATATATATATATATATATATATATATATATATATATACACACACATATAAAGAGAGAGCAATAGATTATATATATATATATATATATATATATATATATGTATGTATATATATATATATATATATATATATATATATATATATATATATATATACATAACATCTAGCTAAAATGGCAAATTCATTTAAAAGCTCTCTTCACCCAAGACTGGACTAGACAGTCAAGAGGAGAAGGTAAACACTTGCACCACACCACATTCATCACATAGTCCCTCAAAACCTACACCACCAAAACACACACATAGCAATACAAAAAACACCTACATTAGCGGAGGCTCTCAATAAAAATCTTCTCAAGTAACAGAGACCTCCAAAGCAGAAACACATGCAACTTCCATCACTGAACACAACCCAAATGACATATAGCCCACAAACTCAGTGTGCCAATCAACCACAGCCCATAAGGCATAACAACGTACTCAACACTCTAGAAATAGGTGACTCTAAAGTCAGGCACACTGATGTTCCACTCACCAGACTAAACAAGGAGAAAATTACTGTCAGCTGCCTGTCGGGTGCCAGGATCCGCCATATAACGCACACACTCAGGTCACTCCACACCAAGTACAAATATGACTCTGTCATTGTCCATGTTGGTGTGAATGACCTGAGATGTACCTCCCTGGACTACATGAAAAAAGGCATGGAAGAGCTCTCTGATCTTGTAGCCCAGGCAGGTATGACCCTAGCCCTGAGTACCATCCTGCCATCACCCAGAATTATACCATAGTACAAGGACAAAATGATTGACTTCAACAACTGGCTAAGCTTCTGATGTCATTCTAAGGGGTTCCAGTATCTGTTTGCCTGGGATGACATGATCGACAGACCACGATGTTTTGCCAGAGATTTCCTGCACCTACCACCCTTGGGATTCCGGATACTGGCTAAGGATCTTGCCACCCCTATAGTGCCTTTTATATGCAAGGTTCAAATGACAAATTCATCACCGTAACAGGTACATGCAAGCAAAATCTGAAGGTAATGCTACTCAATGCTAGAAGTCTAAACCTTAAAATGCATTCACTTGAGGCACTCCTTAAAATGGAGAACATCGACATCTGTGCAGTGACAGAGACCTGGTTCAAGGCTCCAGGGAGTAACCCTGCATTACCAGGCTATAATTCATACCACACCTTTCGGCCACCTAACCTGGACTGAAACATTAAAGGTGGAGGCATGTCCATATTCATTAAGGATATCCACACCTTCAGGCTAGTTGCTCAGCATAACGCATCCGAGATTATCCAAGTGCAACTAACTCTAGGCAAGACCGCAATCCAAATTGTAACTTGCTACAGATCCAGCACCATGCCCCAGGATTCCCACTCCTCATTTCTTGATACACTGGAAAATATTAGGGTACAACCCAACACCCTAATAATGGGGGATTTCAACTACCCCACCATTAACTGGGAAAACTACTCATGTACCAACTCTTTTGCTCAACGTTTTCTGGAATTCATAAATTCCAATGCCTTGGATCAACTTATCCACAGCCCCACCAGGGGCAGCAATATCCTAGACCTGGTCATTACCATCATGGGCGACCGGTGTTCCACACCAGAGGTCAATTCCTCATTGGTCAGATCCGACCACAAGCTAATCAGCCTAGACATCCACATCCCGCCCCCCACCCCCCATTAGGGAAACCACCGTAAAAAATTTCTCCAAAGCCAACTTCACGCTTCTTAGGACAGAAGTGGCAAATTTCACGACAGCCATGCAGACGGACAATAGAGGTACGACTGCTGAATTCTACACAAATGCACTTTATAAGCACTTACACTAGTGCATGGATCGTTCTATCCCTAACAGAACTAAGATGCTATCCCCCCAAAAAAGGAAGCCAATCTGGTGGTCCCCTGCCATAAACAAACTCTACAACAGAAAAAAGAGACTGTTGCAAAAAAGAGTAAAATCTCATGACTGGAAGAACTCCTTGGTCAGCCTCAGTAAGAAGCTGAGATCCCTCATAAAATCATCCAAAGCTAGTTATGAAAACAAAATCGCCACTGATTCTAAAAATAACCACAAAGCATTCTATAGATATGTCAAGAATCTCAATGGCAACACTCAGATCTGCTCTGAGTTACAGCACAATGGCACTAAATATACAGAACCAACTGATATTGCCAACATCCTGGCAGATAGGTACAGTGCTAACTTTACCCCCCTCCCTCACCCCCTAAAGGGCCCATCTCTATAATGGAAGAATGCAAAGTTCCTGTAATCACGGCTGCACAGGTAAAAAACACTCTCTCCAAAGCCAAGAACACAGCATCCATGGGACTTAACAACATCCCAGGCTGAGTTCTACATGAACTACAGAATGAACTGGCACCCCACCTAAGCACCGTGTTCAATCATAGCCTCACCTCAGGCTTTGTGCCCACTGAATAGCGCACAGCGATGGTTATCCCACTCCACAAAGGGGGAGCCAGCACAGACCCCGGGAACTACCGCCCCATTAGCCTAACGAGCCTGGTCTGCAAGGCCATGGAATGTATCATCATGGAACTTATAAACAAAGACATTGGTAATCTCCAAACTCTGGACCCCACCCAGTTCAGGTTTGTAAAAGGCAGATCATGACTTCTAAACCTGAATGACTTATTTGTAGCAGTCACCAAAGCCGTAGACGAGGGTAAGGTGGTTCACACAGCTTATCTAGATCTTGCCAAGGCTTTTGATACTGCCCCCACTCTGGAATTATAGATAAACTCACTAAACTAGGTATAAATCCCTATGTCACAAGATGGGTTATAAAACAAAAAACAGCTGACGAGAAAGCAGTTCCAAAATTTACTAAAAATCACAAGTACATACAAGGCTTAAAGCGCTTTTCGTTTGCACTGAAGCAAACTTCTTCAGAAGACCTTGCAATAAAAAAACGCCACAATTAAAAATACATCACTGCTTACATCACAAGCACAATTGCTTTACAGCGATGAACAACTTAAAGTTACAGAACTCGTAAGACTTAAAACCGTTACAAAAAAGCAATATCACCACAAAAAAATTAAATTAAACTTGACTTTAAACAACTATGACATTTACATATGTACTTTGTCATAAACCCCTACAGAAAGGCAGACTACAATAAGAAATAAGAATATAGCACAATGGTTAAATCACCTATTTCTAACCAGTAACCAAATAGGTTCAATACTATAACGAAACTGATAGATCTTATATTAGACGAACATTTTTAAAGCATGGCATTAAAACATGACATGATTTACTGGTAACATACTATCTACCTAAATTTTTATTTTTCAAGATACAACTTATAGAACACAAGTCATTCAGACCAGGAGGTTTACATGCCTCAAGTCTGATTTGCCATGCCAATTCCAATTCTTCCAACAGAATTGGCAGCAGGCTTCCTCTTATAGATGGAACTATTTGGTCTATAGCCATAAAAGTAAAGGTATGATTAGGGAAAGAATGTACATGTTTCGCAAGTGCATTATCTAACTTCCCTTTGTTAATCGCATACTGGTGCTCATAAACTCTCTCACGCAATTTACATTCTGTTTTGCCAATATAAAAAGCAAAACAGTGTTTACATTTTGCTAAATAGACAATAAACTTGGATTGATAGTTACACTTAAATCTAAGCTTATATTCCATGTTGTTAACCACAAACATGCTAGATGTTACCATATAATAGCAATAGTTACATGCCTCGCATTTAAACATACCAGTTAATTTAGTACTATGGGAATTTGCCAACTCAAGGTGATTTTTCAAATTCCTACCCCTTCTAAAACTTGTGTGAAATGTGTCTCCAAGTTTATCCCAAAGTACTGGGGATACCCTGAAACGTTCCCAGTTTTTCTTTAATATGCCTGTTACCAAATGGCTATCACAACAAAATGTGGTTATAAATTTCAAACAGGAGTCACTGTCAGTGAGTATCTTGTTGTTATTGACACTAGAAGGGGTTACTAAAACAGCAGACTCACATGACGACTCTAAGGCAGCATCTGTCTGAAACTTGACTGTTAAAATTGGAGAATAAACTCCATTATATCTTTTGGCAGTAACCTCATCAGTCAACCTGACAATTAAATCCTCTGGATAACCCCGACTCAAAAACATGAGTTTATGATGGTCACATTCCGCAAGGAAGTCACACAATTGTGTGTTGATATGTGCCGCTCTTACTAATTGACCTTTCAGAACAGATCGTTTCTGATAAAAAGGATGGCAACTTGAAAAGTGAAGGAAATCATTTGAATATGTTGCTTTCCTATAAATACTTGCTTGAAAACAATGTTGTGATCTGTTCTTTACTAACATCAGGTCCAAGTAAGGTATGGCATCCGTGTCAAATGTGGACGTAAATCTAAGAAAGTCAGTTGTACCATTCAAATAATGGAGAAAGTCAGTAGCTTCCTCACCTGAACCTTTAAAAAGAATAAAGATGTCATCCAGAAACCGAGTATAGTATATTACATTACTAACTACAGTACTGTCTTTAAAAACAAATTCATGTTCCCACTGAGCCATAACGGTGTTAGCAAAACTGCCACCACAAGGAGAACCCATAGCGACACCAGACTTCTGCAGGTAGAAGGATTCACCAAATAGAAAGAAATTATTTGTCAAAACCAAATCTAGTAATTCAATAATTCAACTAACTTCACTATTTGAAGCCCCATTTTGTTTCAATCTAATGGCTGTCCAATCCATACCGACAGAATGAGGTATACAGGTGTAAAGGTCCTTGACATCTATAGTTAAAAAGTTGTAATGAACACTATAGCTAAGCTTGTTCAAGTCACTCAAAAAGGACCACGAATCTTTACACACCTGTACTTCTGGTGTCAAATACTTTTTTAACAAACCATCTACGAATTTCGCTATGGGGTAAGTAGGTGAATTTCGACAGTCTATTAACGGACGCATGGGTGGCTGAATTAGACTCTTATGCAGTTTAGGAATACCAAACATATATGGGTAATGTGGATATGATATAGAAAGATAGTTAAAGGTTTTCTGGTCTATCCTGCCATCAATGAACAAATCCCTAAGAGTCATGTTAATCAGCTGGTATGCTCCATTTACCTCAGATCGAGAACTGACCTGGTAAGCTGGAGTGTTAAGTGATTCCTCCATACGTAAACTATAATCATCGATATCAAAAATAGCAAGCCCACCACCCTTATCTGGCTTGCATACCCTTATTTTTTGGGATCTAATGAAGGCGAAGAAGTCCCTTTCATCACTAGTGATATTACATTTAACAGTATTTTTGGTTTTATTAGAATGGGCAATCTGCCTAATGTCAAGTTCGCAAACTTGTTCAAACAACTGTAGAACTGGATTAAGTGGAGGGTTGAAAGTATTAGACACAAAAAGAGGGTCAACAGCATGTGTAGATTTACCCAATAACAAAGAAAGATTCAATTTCCTCACAAAAAGTTTAACATCAATGATAGTTTTAACCAGATCCAAGTTTTGTGTAGGTACAAAAGTACTCCCTTTTGCCATGTCAGTAGTGATGGTAGAACTTGAATAATTGTAGATCTTGTAATCACCCTTTCGGTTAAAAATCAAAACTGGACCACAACCCGAACTAGATGTTTTATGTCTATCTTCCTCCAGATCAATCGGCGCATGTGAACAGTTGTCAAGTGGATCCTGATTGAAACCCGTATTTACACTGATGATACTAAGTTCACTAAGTTTTTAGTAAATTTTGGAACTGCTTTCTCGTCAGCTGTTTTTTGTTTTATTAGTCTTTCAGTTGTTAGCGAATTCTTGGTCACAAGATGGGTTGCCAACTGTCTCAATGACAGTACCCACACTGTGAAAGTACCAGACTCCAAATCCGACTTCAGACTAGTGACAAGTGGAGTACCACAGGGTTCAGTCCTGGGTCCTCTCCTGTTTGGTATCTACTTTTCTGAAGTACAGGCTAACACAGAAGGTCTTTGGCTAACGAAGTTCGCAGATGACTGCAAACTAGGAGCCATAATTGAAACTCCTAATGATGTGGACATCCTACAAAAGGGCCTCACTGAGACAGATGCCTGGTGTCAAAGCCATGGCCTCAAGCTCAATGCCAAAAGGTGCATTGTCATCCCCTTTGGAAAATTCTCTGTATCTATGAGCTACCGCATAGGTGGTAGTCTACTTAACACCGAAAGTGTGATAAGAGACCTTGGGATACAGGTGGACAGTAGTCTCTCCTTTGATAATCACATCGCCACAGTAGTCAGGAAATCCTTCTATGTGGCACACCTCATCAGAAAAGGTTTCTCATCCAGGGAAAAAGAGGTCATTGTTCCCCTCTACTCGTCACTTATTAAAACCATTATAGAGTACAATGTCCTTTTGGTATGTACCTCACAAGACATCTACAACAACTGGAAAGGCCGCAGAAATAACTCACAAAGAGGATTACCAGCCTCAAACAGATGCCCTACGCAGACGGTCTCAAAAAACTCCAGTTTTACTCCGTCGCATATCGCCTACTCAGACGTGATCTCTGCCTAACATACAAAGCTATGTCAAACCCAAAGCTGTTGGACATGCTCCACTTAAAGAAATCCCAATCCCTCCAAGCTACACGCTCTAGGGATCTAAACCTTGTCACCACAATAAAACGAACATGCTGGAGGGATAGATTCCTGTCCCAGAGACTTCCCCTACTCTGGAACAAACAACCTATCTATATCAAACAAAGCCCCTCATTAGCACTCTTCAAGAAAAATCTTGATGATTGGATGAGAAATATGAAATTCACCCTGGGGATCACCTCTTTGGCTCTGCTCGACAGGGGCACAGGAAAATAATTTTCTTGGGTGACGAAAGCCAGGGTACCTTTTTGGCTAGGCTTGTATAGGCCCTAGGGCTGACAGCCTAGTACCTACCTATGAACCTATAAATGTCTACATAATACCAGGACTCAATGCAGGCTGCTCCATGAAGAGTATGTTACAAGTTAGGAAAATCAACCATAACTTTTTTTACTAATAAGGAGGGGAAACTAGCTCACAATCCTCAGCATAAGGACAATTCTCAACAAGGAGACTACGATAGCACACCAGTGACCATAAGCCAGAGCTGGATCCAGCACCAGGCGACCAAGGCAGTCGCCTAGGGCCTATTAGCTGGGAAGGGGGCCCCACTGGTTGGGAGGATGCTCAGTGGCCAGGGGACTGTCACACTTACTTTTTAATAAAAAAAAAATGTGTTTTATTTTTTTAAGGGTGTTCTTTAAGAGAGAGAGAGAGTGTGTGTGTGTGTGTGTGTGTGTGTGTGTGTGTGTGTGTGTGTGTGTGTGTGTGTGTGTGTGCACATATGCTCAGGCTCAAACATGCACCTTAATTACACAAAGTAAGGGCTTGGATCTTCTACCCTAGCCACCAAGCTGCTAAAAAGATTGAATTTTCAAGGAATCGAATTTCAAGTGCATTTTCAAGTTACTGAGTTTCAAGTGCATTTTCACAGACTTTAGTTTCAAGTGCATTTTTCAAGGAATTGAGTTTCAGGTGCATTTTTCAAGGAATTGTGAGCTTCAAGGGAAGAGTTTACTGCTGCTCATGCTAAGTCTGGTTACAATGTGCAACTATTTTGTTTAGCAAACGGTATCACTATTGTGCTATAGAATTGAAAAGCATTGTTAGTACATACTTGCGTTTGATGCAGAAGGCAGTGGGTTCTACTCCCATAGCATGTAGATGGATTGCCAATATGTGCTGTACATTAGGGGGGTGGTGCTGCAGTCCTCAGTATGTCCTCCTTTGGATAAGATGTCTAGTAATTATGAACCTGTCGTTTGCCATCCAGTCTCTATTGCAATATTACCAGCTTACTTTTTTTAAATGTAACATAGGCAATTCATTCTTCAAGAGTAGCAGGCGCTGAATTCTGTAGATGAAACACTGAAATATAAAGTTGTTTGCTAGCAGCAACCTCTTCATTAGTTATAGATCTCTTTAATGTGGAATTATCCAGATGACTTTTCCTTCTGCAGAGAATGTACATATTGACTGATATTGGTGGATTATAATAACAGAAGTTTGAGTGGCCTTTTATGGCTGAAATGTTCTGAATTGAGCAGTTTGTCATTATTGGTTCATACAGGTTGTTTCACTGCTTACTGGAAAAATGTTCAAAACTACAAATTTAAAACACGCTCCAACAGATGGTGTTGTATTATACAAGGAATATAATTTAATACAATCAGGAAGGTGAATCAAAGAAGGGTTGGGAGGGTGGCCTAATGGTTAAGGTGTTTGCCTTACAAACACAAGGTACAGTGTTTGAATCTCACAGTGGATAACTGGCTAGGCTTAAAATGGCTCACAAGGGCAGTTAGCCTAGTACTAACCTATGAATATGCACATTTGCATGGTTCTAAAAAATGTGTGCAAGGTGCCTATGATTTGTAAAAAGCCCAAAGGCAAACTTTAACTGCCATTGGCCGGCCAGATGCATTTTCTTTGAATGTGGGTTTCAATGCCGTTTCAATAAATGTGAGTTTCAAGGGCACAGAAGTTTTCATTGTGAGACTGTATTGCTATGTTTTGCAAATGTCTATCAGTGTTTGTGCTATAAAATGTGAAATAAGTTTTAAATTGAATCCAAATAACTGTAATCACTCTGGAAGTAAAGCAGAAAACAGTATGCACACTGAGAGTTTTGAACAGTGTTTATGGTAAATGGGGAGAAATTGCCAAGTAATGGAACACTGGAATGGTTGCAGGTGGGGGGGGGGGGTAGCTGTGAATGGTGTGGCTAGGATGACTGTGAATTGGGGCTGCTGATCCATTACCCTGCCTAAGGCATCATTTGACTATGATCCGTCTCTTCCAAGAAACTGATCTGCAGGGATTCCAGTAAGCAAAAACATACACTTTTCTAGCATCCCAAACAGCCACGAGGCCAGCTAACTACACGGGCCCACTTGACTCACTGTAAAGGAATTGGCATGTTTTTCAAATATTTTTTATATCTACTGAAAAGGCCTTCGTGCAGGCTAATTTTCTAATGTTGTATTTTCACCTGTTTTACTTTCAGATTGAATGTTTACTTGTTTGATTCTTGTTTTCTGGTTAATTATCTAGTCTTGCTACTAAATTAGCTTACAGACAAAGAGATCTGAGAAAGCTCACTTGCAGTAAGTGAAAGCACTCTTTCTGCCAGTATTTAACCTCAGAGAAAACACCTCTTCCTCTTTTACATTCCTGGTATTATGACTAAAAAATCATCATAAAAGCAGGCACAGTCCTCATGGCAAAAATATTATTAGAATATTTTGATACAAGATATCCTGTATAAACAGGCACCAACCAAGCCATCTTGCCCCATAAAAGATGTAGCTCCTTGTTTACTCTCCATAAGAAGCAAAGATAAAGAAACTGATGATTTTTACTAAATAATAACAACCTGAAACAAGCCTGTATTTTAGTGTGTAATTATTAAAGCCTTTTAAAACTGGGGGTACTTGGGAGAGTGGGCAGCCTAGAACTATACATGCAAATCTGCTAACTTTTTTTCCACTAACCACACACACACACACACACACACACACACACACACACACACACACACACACACACACACACACACACACACTTCTGCATGCAAATTAGGTGAATTTTTTCCACCAACCACACACTTACACACAAACACACCCTCTTACTTTGAGTCTAATCAAGCTGACCGCCTAGCCCACGCCCCCCTGATATAACATTTAAAAACCTTGATACTAATTTTGAGCTAAAGGCCTGTAACTGACGAAAACACACTTCATGATTACCTTCAATAAAGATCTGAAAAAGGAGTCTTCTTTCTTGTGGAGTTTTCTTTTAAAGTGGAGCTCAGGAAGCTTACATTTTTCTTTTAAAATTACATGTCTGGTCATTATCTTTCATCTGAACTGCTACGATCTGGCATATCTACTTATATGTGTGTGTGTGTGTGTGTGTGTGTGTGTGTGTGTGTGTGTGTGTGTGTGTGTGTGTGTGTGTGTGTGTGTGTGTGTGTGTGTGTATATATATATATATATATATATATATATATATATATATATATGTATATATATATATATATAGGTTCATAGGTTCATACTAGGCTATCTGCCCTAGGGCATTTATAAGCCTAGCCAGAGTGTGTTTGGCTTTCGCTACCCATTTTAAATTAATTTTGCTATGCCCTTTTTCGAGGTTAGTATACTGTGCCTCTGTCTAACAGTGACAAAGAAGTGATACCCGGGGTAAACCTACGATCTTCCATCCACTCATCAAGATTCCTCTTGAAGAGAGTCAGTGAGGGACTCTGCCTAACCTGGACTGGGATTTTATTCCAGAGTGAAGGGAGCCTCTGGGTTATGAATCTGTCCCTCCAGCATGTCCTATTTATTTCAGTGCTGAGGTTCAAGTCTCTTGAGCGTGTAGCTCGATGGGATTTGGATTTTCTGAGGTGCAGCATGTCCATTAATTCCAGGTTGGACATGGCTTTATACGTCAGGCACAGATCGCCTCTGAGCAGGCAGTATGCCACTGAGTAGAGCTGGAGTTTCTTTAACCGGGCAGCATATGGCATCTGTTTGAGCCCTATGATCCTCTTGGTGAGGTACTTTTGGGGTCTTTCCAGTTGCTGCAGGTGTCTGGTAAGGTACATCCCAAAAGGGGCATTGTACTCAATTATGGGCCTGATGAGGGATGAGTAAAGAGGCACGATGACCTCCCCTGATCTAGATGTGAATCCCTTCATGATTAGGTGGGCTATATAAAATGTTTTTCTAACCACTTTGGCCATGTGGTTGTCAAATGAGAGATTGCTATCAACTTGGGTCCCCAGGTCCCTAATTACTTCTTCTGTACTTAATGGATTACCACCTATGTGGTAATTTGTGGGCACTTTGTTTTTGCCAAAAGGGATGACTATACACTTTTTGGCGTTTAGCTTGAGGCCATGGCTCTGGCACCAGTCGTCTGTTTCTATGAGACCCTTTTGGAGGATGCTTGTGTCGGCTGGAGAGTCGATTATGGCGCCCAGTTTGCAGTCATCTGCGAACTTAGTCAGCCACAGTCCTTCCGTGTTGGCCTGTACCTCCGAGAAATATATACCGAACAAGAGAGGTCCGAGGACTGAGCCTTGTGGGACGCCACTTGTAACTGGTTTGGAGTCTGACATGGCTCCAGCAATTCTAACCATGTGGGTTCTGTCCTTGAGCCAGTTTGCAACCCATCTAGTGACACAGGCGTTTATATTTAAGCTGGTGAGCTTATCTATAATGCCCGAGTGTGGTATTGTATCGAAGGCTTTTTCGAGGTCCAGGTAGCTGTGTGGACCACCTTCCCCTCGTCAATGGCCTTGGTAACTGTTTCAAAGAAATCAACCAGGTTTAAGAGGCAGGATCTGCCCTTAACAAAGCCGAACTGGGAAGGATCCAGTGTCTGTAGGTCCCCAATATCTTTATTTATGAGGTCCATGATGATCCTTTCCATAGCTTTGCAGACTAAGCTAGTCAGGCTTATGGGGCGATAGTTTCCAGGATCCGTTGAGGCACCACCTTTGTGGAGAGGGACCACTGTTGCTGTACGCCACTCTTTGGGTACATATCCTGTAGTAAGGCTAAGATTGAACAGTAGTTTTATGTTTGGGTTTAGCTCTTCTTGGAGTTCATGTAGGACGCAGCCCGGGACACCGTCTGGTCCCATTGCTGCTGTGTTTTTTGCTTTGGAGAGGGCAGCTCTTACCTGAGCATCTGAGATGTCAAGGGGGCAGCACTCTGCTGGGATAAATATTTGCCCTTTTGGTGGGGAGGGGGGGGGTGTTTGCGCTGAACCTGTCAGCTAGGATGTTGGCAATGTCTGTGGGTTTGGTGTATTTTTTGTCATTTTGGACTAATTCTGAGCATGTCTTGGAATTCCCACCCAGGTTCCTAACATAACTAAAGAAAGCCTTGTGATTATCCTTAGTGTCCTGTGCAATTTTTCTCTCGAAGCAGGCCTTAGACGATTTTATGAGTGTCCGTAGTTTTTTGCTAATACTGATCAGAGATGCCTTCCCTTTTTGGGATTTTGCTCTATCATGTAGTAGCTTCCTCCTTCTATTGTATAGTTTGTTTATGGCTGGGGTCCACCAGACAGGACGTCTGCCTTTGGAGGATTGGGTCTTGGTTTTATTTGGGATTGCATGATCCATGCATTCCTGAAGGTGTTCATAGAATGCATTTATAAAGGATTCTGCGGTCTGGGCCATATTTTCCACAGGCCCGGGGCTTTGAAGGATTCCACCTCGGTTTTGAGGAGTGTGAAATTTGCTTTAGAGAAGTTTTTCACTGTGGTTTTCAGGGCAGGGGGTGGAGTCGGGATGTGAATATCCAGTGAGATTAGTCTATGGTCTGATCTTACCAGTGAGGATACACTTCTGGTCTGGAGCACAGAGTCCCCATGTTGGTGATGATCAGGTCCAGTATGTTTTCCCCTCTTGTGGGAGTGGTAACAAGTTGTTCCATAGCATCTGAGTTTATAAATTCTAGGAACCTTTGGGCTAGGGTGTTGGAGCTAGAGTAATGCTCCCAGTCTATGTTTGGGTAGTTGAAGTCGCCCAATATAATGGTGTTTGGAGAGACCTTCATATTTTCCAGTGTTCTCAGGAAGGCCGAGTGGGGTTCCTGGGTTTGGGAGGGTTGTCTGTAGCAGGCTATAAACTGGAAGGCAGTTTTACCCACTGTTAGTTGCACATGGATAGTCTCTGATGCTTCGTGCTGTGCCACCAACCTGGAGGTGTGGGTATCTTTGACGAATATTGATACTCCCCCTCCTTTTGTGATATGGTCCAAGTTTTGGGGCCGAAAAGCATGGTATGAGGTATAACCTGGTAGTGCTGGGATGCTCTCTGGAGCCTCAAACCAGGTTTCTGTTACTGCACAGATATCGATTTTCTCCATGCTAAGGAGAGTTTCGAGTGCGAGCATCTTGAGGTTTAGACTTCTGGCATTGAGTAGCATTACTATTAGTTTCTTATCCCTTGTGATACCTATGGAGGTGGGTTTGTCTTTTGAGCCTTGCCTAAAAAAGGCACTATGGGGGTAGCAAGAGCCTTTGCCAATATCCGAAAGCCCAGGGGTGACAGGCGCAAGCCGTCCCTAGTGAAGCATCATAGCTTGTCGAGCATGTCATCCCAGGCTGACAGGCATTGGTTCCCCTTTAAATGACACCAATACTTAAGCCAATTGTTGAAATTGATCATCTTGTCTTCATATTGTGGCATCATTCTTGGTGAGGGTAAGATGCTACTCAAGGTCAGGGTCATACCGGCCTGGGCTACATGCTCAGAGAGCTCCTCTATGTCTCTTTTCATGTAGTCCAGGGAGGTACGTCTCAGGTCATTCACACCAGCATGGACAATGACTGAGTCATATTTGTACTTGCCTTGCAGTGACCTGAATGCTTGTGTTATGTGGCGGATCCTAGCGCCCGACAGGCAGCTCACCGTGACCTTCTCCTTGTTCAGCCTGGTGAGCGGAACGTCAGTGTGCCTGACGATAGAGTCACCTATTACAAGTGTATCAGGTGTGTTGTTTAGCCTTAAGGGCTGTGACTGTTCGGCACACTGGCTTTGTGAGCTATGTGTTGCACGTGTTTTGTTTTGGGGTAGCGGTTGCTTGGGTGTCTGCTTTGGAGGTCTCTGCTGCTTAGGCAGATTTTTATTTAGAGCCTCCGAGTATGTTTTTGTGTGTTTATGTGTTTGGTTTGCTGTCGTGGTAGGTCTATGTGAGACTGGAATTGTAGTGAGTGTGGTTTCCTTCTCCTCCTGACTGGTTTCGCCAGTACTGAGTTGAGAGAGCTTAGCCTCCAGTATGGCTATATGGTTGCATCTCTCACATGTGTTGGAATTTGTTGGGAGGAGGAGAGGGTTGTCTGTGTACATGAGGCAGTTGTAACATTGCCTCAAGATTCCCAGATTCATCAGCTGGACAGGACAGGAGATTGACAAATGACCTTTGGACATGCTAGAGTAGTATTGGGAATTCCTTTATAATTGAAAAAGGGCCAATGGGGAATGAGGTACTCAAGGGGAGTTTGTGAGGGTGTAGTGCTTTTAATATTTTAGCGCTGACTTATATAATTGCTTTAGTGAGCAAGTGCCAGGTAACTTAAATGCAATGTGTTTCAGGTAACTTAAATGCAAAAACGACAAACAGTAACTTTCTTTCAAGTGAAACAAGGAAATAAGTACAGTAAGCAATGCAGATATCACTAGGGATCCACAGAAGCGCTGAAAAGCTGCGTTTTAGGTGGAATTAGCATTTCAGGGAAATAAGCAAACAAACAAGCAGCATACAAATAAAGCTAGATTCAGCAGGCCTGGATCTAGTCTGTGCTACAGCAAACAAGGTGTACCAATTTCAGTAAGAAGCAGTTCAAATATGCAGGCACTATAAGCCTTTAACCAGAAATTCCCAGCTCAGAAGGGCAGAGTCCAGCCTCTCCTCCCACAAGAGTGCAGACCACGAACCCTTTTAATGTAAAATAACTGGCCTGAAGCCCAAGTGCTTAAACTAGAATTAATACACTTTTAGAATAACAGACACTGAGCCCTCAATCAGCAGTTCCCAACTTAGAAGGATGTAAGCTACCTGTTCTGCCACTACAGTGTAGACCACAAACCTTCTTAATGTAAAACAACTGGCGTGAAGCCCAAGTGCTTAAACCAGAATTAATACACTTTTAGAATAACAGACACTGAGCCCTCAATCAGCAGTTCCCAACTTAGAAGGATGTAAGCTGCCTGTCCTGCCACCACAGTGCAGGCCACAAACCTTCCTAATGTAAAACAACGGGTCTGAAGCTCAAGTGCTTAATCCAAAAGACTTAGAATGATAGCTACACTTTAATCAAGTTACTAATAAATACAACTGAATACTTTAAAGAATACCTGGATTAGTGCTCAGGTTATACAAACAAAGCTAGATTCAGCAGGCCTGGATCTAGTCTATGCTACAGCAAATAAGGTGTACCAATTTCAGTAAGAAGTAGTTTAGATATGCAGGCACTATAAGCCTTTAACCAGAAATTCCCAGCTAGAAGGGCAGAGTCCAGCCTCTCCTCCCACAACAGTGCAGACCACAAACCCTTTTAATGTAAAATAACTGGCCTGAGGCCCAAGTGCTTAAAATAGAATTAATACACTTTTAGAATAACAGACACTGAGCCTTCAATCAACAGTTCCCAACTTAGAAGGATGTAAGCTACCTGTCCTGCCACCACAGTGCAGACCACAAACCTTCCTAATGTAAAACAACTGGTCTGAAGCCCAAGTGCTTAAACTAAAAGGCTTAGAATGAGTTACACCAAGCAGTAATAAATACAATTGAGTACTTCTAAGATGACGCAAAAGCAAAATTAAGTAGGAAGAAACACAAGTACAGTAAAAGCAGATTTTTTTTTGTTTTTGTTTTGAGTGAGCAAATGAGATGGGCCCAGGAGTTACAGGACAGAAACAAGTGCAAATGCAGGCCTTCAAATTAGAACGTTGAGAGAGACGGAAGACCACCCAAAAAGCCAATAACTACAAATTCTGGGCCAGAACCACTCCTTATGTGGTAGACAGGTTACCTAGTGCTTACCACTCCCACTGATAAGCTAGAAGGCTTCCCTCCAACACAGAAAGGCTTGGGGGCTCAGAAGCCTACAACTTAGCTTATCCAGTCCTGGATACAGCAAATCTGTATCTGGAACACTAATTACAGGAAAGGTAGGAAACAGGCTTACAATTTTTTTTTTTTTTTTCAGAAAAGTAGCAAAAACAGTAGTAAAAACAATTCACACACACACACACACACACACATATATATATATATATATATATATATATATATATATATATATATATATGGGTCCCCTTCATATGTTCGAACTTTCAAAAGTTCGAATTTCATATGGCCAAAACCGTATGATCGAACTTTTGAAAGTTCAAACGGTTATAAAGGAGATCTCCATACAGCACGGAATGGGAAGATTTCCCTTTTCCGCACTGTAGTGCGATCTCGGAGTTGGTATATATAAATAGCAGGGAGTGTGGGGGGAGCAGGGGGGGCTTTTTCCCCTGCTTAAACCATGTGGGTAATCTTTATTTTTTTTTACATTTTTTTATGTGATGTTCGAACTTTCAAAAGTTTGATCATAAGGTCTTGGCCATATGAAATTCAAACTTTTGATAGTTTGATCATCTGAAGTAGACTCATATATATATATATATATATATATATATATATATGTATATGTATGTATATATATATATATATATATATATATATATATATATATCTGTGTGTGTTTTTATTTATTTATTTATAAATGGAAAAGTCAAAATCCTTCAAGTCTTACAAGTACAAAGCAAATAATGAAGGGGAATGGAGGTAGGGTTGTCATATTGGATGGACATGAACAAAAAGATCTAGCATTATGATAACTGCAAAACTTTCATATCTTATTCAGTCAGTTTATCTGAGCCAACCTGTGGGTCAAAATCCCAAGTTGTTTGAACCAGGGTGGCATCATGACAGTAGGCCTTTACAGAATAGAGCTAGCCCAATAAATGGAATTCAGTTTGTAGTGTTTAATGAAAGTGTGCATAGAGGATTACATGGCAGCTGCACGAATTTCAACTACTGATGAATACCTGAAAAAGGAGGCAAAAGTTGCAACTGCCCTGTTGGAGTGAGACTTGAGTTTACTTGACAGAGGCCAGCTGTGCAAGACATAGATGTAAACAATGCAGTCCAAAAGCCTTCTGGAAAGTTTAACTTTGGAAACTGTTTTTACCTAGCTTGTTCAATGCAAAGGAAACAAACAGTTCTGAGTCCTTCCTAAAAGTTCTGGTTCTATGAACATAGAATCATAATTGTCTAGGCACATCCAAAGTATGAAGAATGTACTCTCTTGTTAGAATGATTGGGAAAAACACTGGTAAATACATAGACTGCATCAACATAATTTCAGAAGCGACTTTAGGAATAAAGGAGGGGTTAGATGGAGTGATACTCTGTCCTTGTGAAAAAACAAAAAAAAAAAAAACAAGAGGCAGATGAAGAAAGTAATAGCTAAGAAAAACAATGTATCTGATGTTGTCCATTTCATTATTTCTCACTGATGGGTCCTAGGATCCAATCTCGGATCCAACTCTGCCATTTCACAAGACTAATGACTGGTGCCTTGAGCTCCTCCTTCTCCCATAATGCCTCACTTCTCCCCTAACTCCTCAGATCTTGTTTGCCACCTTCCACCAAAGATGCGATTCTGTTGCCTTGATCAGATAAGAAGATTGTTTCTGTTTTTTGGTACATTTTTTTATATCCAGTTTCTCTGAATTTCTATTAGATCCTTCGTACTTTGTCTAAATCAGCCTCTATGGTAGTTTATTAGTTAGTTAGTTAATAGGTTCGTTTTTTCACAGGCATTTGGGTTTCACCCCCTCCCCCAACACACTTTCTTCCTCTGTAAGCTGTCCATTGGTCTGTTTCTTCTTTCTTCTTAACTTAAAAAAATAAAAAATAAAAAAAAAAACTTTCCCGGTATGTTTCCTTTGTAGGTAGCTTTTTAGTTCCAAGAGAGTTGTGTGTGTGAGTGCACAATTCCCTGTGTGTCAGAGTTATGTCTGAAAACCAACAGGGTTTAAAAGATGCATGTCTTTTGGGCATAAAATTATAATTTGGATGCCCACAAGAGGTGTGTCTGTTGTCTTGGGCACTGGCACTTAGAGACAGATTGTAATATTTGTGTGGCCTTTAGCCCTCATTCCCTTTCAGATCAGAGAAACAAGCTTATTTTAAAGGGTCTTTTGCTGGCATCCTGGGCTCTAACCACCTTCTTCTTCCAAGAAGGTGAAGAGCCATACTCCCTCAGAATCTCTGGCGGCTACGTCCTCTGTACCAGAGAAGAGACCAAAGTTGTCGGATACAGCTGCCTTGAATTCTACAGATATTCGGGCCTCATCAGATCATAAAGGTTCCCTGTATCTGACAGAACCAGGACTGACCAAGATTGTTCCTCTGATATGAACATCATCGGATCCTAATACATCAAGTTCAAGCACCCCTTCGGATCGTTGGACATATTACGGATGTGCAGCTCACCATCTCTGAGCATGTACTCCTTGGATCCCGAGCCCTTGAATTGGAGGTCTAACAGCAGTATACCAATTCAGAGCAAATAGCCATCCCCAGCTCTGACAGCTCAGACCAGTCAGTCTCCTGCAAAATCTACTTATTCCTCAGCCTCCTCTAGATCTTCTCAGCTATCCCATGCAATATAGACAGAAGGATGCGGAGTTTCATCAAGGCTCAGATAAGTTGGGGATTCTCCTGTTTCCATCCCATCCTGGATCAATGAGAGCTCTAACTCCCACAGCGCAAATTCCTCTTCCGATCTGACCAGTCACTTTGGAACATCAAGATCTGGATTACCACAGAGAACCATCATTGGAGCCACAGATATTTCTTTCCGCAACTCTGTCAGTGTCCCAGACCAGCTCTGCTCTGATGCCTTCCGAGCAGAGTGGGTCATGGACCAGACACTTTAGTGCCGACTCCGTTGGGTTGACCTCAACTTCGATTTTGTCATATCCTTCTCTTTCCCTCAGGACTCTGACCTTTGGCAGTTTGGGTCTGGTGCTATCCAGAGGTGGCACCTCCAGGGTTGATTCTGCTTTTTCTCCTTTGGTGGCTTTGTGGTTGGGGGAAGGGTAGAGTTTTTCTGGGTGTGTCTGCCTTTCAGCTGGCAGACAGGACTTTCTCCATGGTTCAAGATGCATCTCCACCCCCCCTGGCTTCCACCCAATCACTGGCTGATCCAGGTTTTGGGCCCATTTATCCTGTCCATAGTCAGACACTCCAGGAAAGCCTCTAGGTCCATCCCCTGCAGGAGGTCCCCACCTCCAATTCCTCCCCTGAACATTCCAAGGGGGGGGGTTCTTCAGAAGAAACAGTGCAAGAGGAAGCACTTGGACTCCCCTTTGGAGTCATTGACTGAAGATGCCAACTTCGATGAGGGAGAAGGGTTCCCCCAAGCTCCACACGAGGACATCCCCTTCGGAGATATTTTAGAGATCCTGAGGCAGAAGGGTGGATGGTCATCTCACTCCCTTCTTCTGAGGAGTTGGTTTTCCTGGAGGCCTAAAGTATGGGCCCATCCATGTCCTGGGTGACCCCACTGGTGGATGAACGTATTGACTTAGTTTCCTGCTGGGTGTGGAAGGAGCCAAACACCATAGAGCCCATTCCCAAGAGTGTGGAAAAGCACTTAAGCCCACCTGCAGATCAATAATTACACTGGAGCAAGGGTGTTCTAATCGATCCCGTTGTGGTGTCGGCAGCCACCAAGGAGGAGCTAGCAGAACAGATCTCCACTGTCCAACCCACAAACAAGGAGTCTCAGGTGTTGGACAGACACAGGAAATGCGCTTGTGCCTCAGCTACCTTTAAACTGATGGCACTGAAATACTTAGCACACCTCACACACCTATAGAGGGATGTGGTTAAGGAACTTACCAACTCTCTGGCAGAATCCTTGTCAGAGGAGGACCTCAAGAAGGGATCTCCCCAGATGGCCACTATTTCCTCCATATCTAATTCCATGACAAAGCTGATCTCTAATGCTGCAGAGGGA
The DNA here is from genome assembly GCF_019279795.1 of Protopterus annectens. Taxonomy (NCBI): domain Eukaryota; kingdom Metazoa; phylum Chordata; order Ceratodontiformes; family Protopteridae; genus Protopterus; species Protopterus annectens. Next base: position 1,989,622,230 of record NC_056726.1, on the reverse strand, counting down.
ATTTCTCATCCAGCAGGTACAAGCATAGCACTCAGAAGACATGCCTGGATAAGGCTTTGTGGGTGTGTAGAATCCTTTAAGGTGTCCTTCATTAATGCTCCCTTTCATGGTTCTTCTCTTTTTGCACCATCGGTCAAAGAAAGCCTTACCCACAGCAAGCAGGAGGGAAAGACCTTATCTGCTGTAGGGATCAAGTTTTCTTCTCCCCCAATAGATCTTTTCCAGGAGTCAACGGAGTGAGAAGAGGATGTGGTTCCAAAACTCTCAAGGTTCTTTCCCAGATTCCCAAAAAGACTCTTTGTTCAGGGGCAGAGGGAGAGGATCTAATGGCAGACATTGCCCTAGAGTCAGAGGGGTCTGCAAAATCAGGGCATCAGAAAACCTTTCTCTGGCAGACCCTTCCAGTGCTCCTGAAGCATTGCTCAATTGTCCTACTCTGGAGGCAGTCTGGGACAGATTTTTTATTGCACCTAGACAAACATAGCAAATGACAACTGGGTGCTAAACATTATTTCCAGAGGTTACTTTATTCCCTTTTCCCTTTCACCTACAAGCCCTGGGAGGAATCTCCCTGATATGCCCAATCAGGAGGAGAACGCTATCTTAGAGGTTCAGAATCTTCAAGAAAAAAGAGCCATCCGAGAGGTCCTGACCAAATAACAAGGATGCAGAACCTATTCATGCTTCATTTTGGTGCCAAAATGACGTGGGACCTGCGACTTGATCTTAGATCTGAGCAATTTGAACCTATTTATCAAGAAGTTGAAGTTCCTCATGGTTACAGTTCAGTCCATACTGCCACTGCTGCGGAAGGACGACTGAATATACTTCATAGATCTCCAGGATGCGTACTACCATATCAAGAAAAACATGCACTTCAGGAGACATCTGCACTTCTGGCTGGGAGCCAGTTATTGCCAATTCAGAACCCTGCCCTTTGGACTCAACACCACCCACTTCAGGTGTTTACCAAATGTATGTCAGTGGTAGACAGCACACCTGAGACTGCAAGTATTCCAGGTGTTTCCATTTTTGGACGACTGATTCCTAACTGCACCAACAAGACATCAGCTTCTTCAAAACACTCAGTACCTACTGCACCTAATGCAAACCTTCAGCCATCTGGGAATCATGATAAACTTTGTGAAGTCAAAACGGTCCTCTGTGCAAATATAGAGTTCACAGGGACACAACTAAATATGATCACACAGATAACTGCATTATCCCTACAGTGTGTAATATCTCTAAGACAACAAGTGCAAGCATTATTAGACATGACCACTCCACCCGCGCATTAAGTCCTGACAGCCCTAGGATCTATGTCAGCTGCCATACTACTAGTACCACTGGCAAGGTTCTTCATGCGAGTTCTACAATGGACTCTGGCAGTCCAGTGGTCTATCTTATACCAACCTCTGTCTGTTCCTATCAGACTAACACCAGTTTGCAAGCGTCACCTCCAATGTTGGATGCTGTTGAACAACCTATACTTGAGCAGGCCCTTCTCTCTTCCACTTCCAATAGCAATAGTGATCAGGGACATTTTCCACATGGAGTGGGAGGCAATATCAGGGGAGATTAGTCCAAGGCATGTGGTCCACTATAGAGATGAAATTGCACATAAATGTCCTAGAGATGACAGTAGTTCTCCTGATGTTGCAAGGCTTTCACAACTGTCTTCCGCTGGGAACAATAGCAATTCATACAGACAACATTGTAGTAGTCTGGTACATCAACAAACAGGGGACCCATTCATACCCATTGTGCAGAGATGCCATCAGTGTGTGGGAAAGGGCGATCTCTTCAAGCCACTCTCTCATTGCAATGCACAATCCGGGGGAGAACAACTGGCAGACAGGCTAAGCAGATCCATCTTGATTTGCCACGAATCATACCTGAATCAATCAGTAGTGAACCAAATATTCAGCTGACAGCAACAAAATTGCTGTGACCTCTTTGCCTCTCCTCTGAATAACATGCAACAAGTACTTTGCTCTGATGCCTCAACTGGGGAGTCACTGAGGGATGCTCTAGTCCATGACTGGCCTCCAGGTATCCTGTAAGTTTAACCACCAATATCCCTGATTCTGAAAATACTACAAAAAAACAGCAGGCTGAAGAGTACCTTGATCCTCATCACCCCCTTCTGGACTTGTCAGCTGTGGTTCCCATTCCTATGGTCTCACATCAAATATCCTCCATGGTTACTAGATCCCAGATAGGATCTAATTCCCCATCCACAGAGCAGATACATCCCAATCTCAGACCTTTACAATTGACCACTTGGTTTCCCCACCTCCAATGATTCCACAAAAGTCCAGGCTAGCTTCCACGGTCCAGGAGATTATTTTTGCTTTTCAGAAGCACTCCACAAAAAAGGTTTATAATAGCAAGTGGAACAGATTCTCAATCTGGGCAGCAGAACAGAATATCAATCTCTTTCCAGCTGCTATTTTGGCTATACTTATGTTCCTAAGTTCACTTTTCCAACAGGGTGACAGTTTCTCCATCATAAAGCTGCAGCTGGCAGCAATTGCCAATTTTCATGTAGAGGAAGATTCTTCTTCTTCCTTCTCTCTTCATCATCCAAATTATGTAAGGCTTTTATGAAAGGGGTATTCCTACTTAGACTCCCTATAAAGGATCCTTCTCCTCCTTGGGACCTCACCATTGTACTTTAAGGTCTCACTAAGAAGCCCTTTGAACCTGCTGATTCCTGTGACTTGAAGTTTCTATCTTGGAACACCATTTTTCTTGTGGCCATTACTTCAGCAAAAAGAGTGCCTAAACTACAAGATCTGTCATCCAAGCCACCTTATAATCACCTTTTTCGTTTACTAAGTCTCTTTAAGAATGAATGCTATCTTTATACCTAAGGTGGCCACAGAATCAAATATTAACCAATCCATTCATTTACCATTTTTCTTCCCCAATCATTCCATCAAGCGTGGAAAAGAAGTTATGTACTCACCATAATGTTCCATGTGTGTTGTCCATCTTCGCCTTCATTCTTAGCAGGATGGGTTTTAATCCGATCCTAGGATACGACTCAGCGTTAAATACAAGCTCGAGGTCTTCCACTAGCTCGTGGCTAAACCCTATCCCAGCATGCACTAGGAAAGCTCCCCAGATCTTGTTTGCAGTTATAATAAAAGAATACAAAATAAAGGCACTTTAATACCTTAGAGAGCAATAAAGAAGGTCAGAGATTAATAATATCCAATTGCACCAACTCAGTCTTCCAGGAGTAAAAAGGCTGGGGGGAAGGAGGGTGGGATGTAAGAATGAAGGTGAAGATGGGCAACACATATGGAATGTCATGTTGAGTACACAACTTCTTTATGTGCTGTTGTCCTGTTGCGCCTTCATTCTTACCAGGATGGGACAGTTTCCCTAGCACCATCTTTCCAGGGTGGCTCAAGGGAGAATATTTTTCAGAATCATGGAACCAAAGGAGGCCCTACTCCTGGAGGGTAAAACGACTTTGTAATGAGTCATAAAGGTATGTGGTCTTGCCCACGTTGCCGCAGCACAAATGGTATCAAATGGCAGTCAAGCCAGAAAGGCGGAAGAGGGTGCAATGGCTCTTGTAGAGTGGGCTTTAACTCTATGAAGAAGATCTCTGTTTTGAAATTTATAAATGAAGGTTATGCAATCAGAAAGTCATTTCGAAAGTGTCACTTTAGAGACTGGAGCACCTTTTTTTGAATCTGAACAAGATATAAAAAAGTTGGTCAGATTTTCTGAAGTCCTTAGTCCTGTGTGAGTAGAAGCATAATTGTCTATGCACATCCAATTGGTGTAACATGTATTCTGCCTTATTCTCGTAATTTGGAAAAAAGACTGGCAGCTCTATGGATTGGTTCAAATTTGATTCTGAAGATATTCTGGGTAAAAAGGAAGGGTTTGTTCATAAAGAGATCATGTGTCTGTGGAATAGCAAGTAGGGGGGCTTTATTGACAAGGCTTGCAGCTCTGACACTCTTCTAGCAGAAGTAATTGCTACCAAGAGAATAGTTTTCCATGTCAAAAATGTGAGATTGCAAGATGATACTGGCTCGAACGAGGGAAAAATTAAACAAGATAAGACAAAATTCAAGTACCATGGTGCTGGAGGGTCTTTAATAGGTGGTCTTAATAATAATGTACCTTTAAGAAAGGCTTTACATAGTCTGTGAGACATAATATTGAGGCCTGATTCACCTAAATGGAAACTGGATACCGCTGCTAGCTGAACTTTAATGGCAGCTGTGGCTGCACCTTCATTGAATAGTTTTGCCAAGAACTCTAGTATAGAATTTACTGGGGCAGAAAATGGGTCAATATGATTATGAGGAGCCCATAAAGAGAATCTTTTCCATTTGCTTCAATATATCTTTCTCGTTGAAGCCTTATGAGAAGATATTAGGATGTGTTTAACTGATGAAGAGAGGTTAGAAAGCCTGGCTATGGTTGGAATTGGAGCAGCCAAGTTGTCAATTTGAGAGTTTAAAGGGAAGGATGGAGCGTTCATGATGCATGAGTCAGACGGTCCGGAACTGGGTCCAGAATCCAAGGCTCCTCCTGAAGATGAGGCCACAGGAGGGGGAACCAGATTTGACAAGGCCAGTATGGGGCGATGAGTATCAAGTCCCTTCCCAAGTAATTGGCTTACTGAAGAACTTTGGGTAATAATGGAAAGGGAGGAAAAGTGTAGAGGAGACCCGAGGGCCAATCGTGTACAAGTGCATCCTTTGGTGACTCCCCCAGAGGGGGAAGGGCAAAGTAGCTGCTGTATTTCGCATTGTGGATGTGGCAAAAAGGTTGCAAGAAGGCTGGCGCTATTTGTGGAAAATCTTTTCTGCTACTTCCTGTTTTATGGACCACTCGTGAGGCATCAGAATCGCTCTGCTGACTGTCTGCTATCATGTTGGATTTCCCCGGGATGTGCACTGCTATCATGAAGTGCTGGGAGGAGGTCGCCCACCGCCATACTCTCAGGGCCTCCCGACAAAGGGGGTAAGATCTGGTTTGTCCTTGTTTGTTTATGTACCATACAACAGACATGTCTGTATCGCAATAGTTCCCAGCGGAAGTGAGTCCTGGAATGCTTGCAATGCCAGAAGCACCACTCTCATCTCTAGGACACTGATGTGAAAACGGCCCTCATGATCCTGCCAAGTGCCTTGGACTGTCTTTCCCAGATAATGCCCCCCCCACCCTATCTGAGAAGCATCCATTGTCACTGTAGCTAAAAGTTGGGGAAGTACAAAGGGTCGACCTATCGTCACATGTGTGGAGTAAAGCCACCAACGAAGGTCTTTTTTGCAGGATTTCATTATCAATACTTTGTGGGACGTAGGCAGTTCCTGCATCGACCACTGAGTGGACAGTAGCCACTGGAGAATTCTCATGTGCAGATGTGCTAATGGGATCAAGGTTATTGCAACTGCCATGGTCCCCAAGACTTTTAGGACTGTCCATGCTTGTGCATTTTTTTTTGTAAGAAAATTTAAAACCTGATGTCGTAGAAATTGCCTCTTTCTGGAGGAAGTTTGGCCATCATCCTTGTTGTATCCAATTCTGCTCCTATAAAAATGACATGCTGAGAAGGCAACAAGGCAGATTTCTCGTAGTTTGTTGTGATTCCTAGGTGAGAGTAGAGTTGCAAGGTGGTGTTTCTCACTTTTATTAGTAGATGCTTAATGGTGGTGGTTAGGAGCCAGTCATCTAAATATGGAAACACCCAGAATTCTAGATGCCTCAAGTGAGCCACGAAAGGGTAGAGCTCGAAACTGGTACTGACTGGCTCCCAGCCGAAAGCGCAGGTGTCTCCTGGACCATCTAGCCATTCTTTTGTGGCAGTATGCATCCTGGATGTCTGTCAAGCACATCCAATTGTCTTGTCCCAGATAAGGAAGTATTGACTGCAGTGTTACCATTCGAAACTCAGACTTTCTTACAGATTTGTTTAGGTCACTGAGATCCAGAATTGGTCTCCAGTCCCCTGTTTTCTTTGGAACTAAAAAGAATCTTGATTATATTCCAGATCCTATTTGGTCTGTGGGGATTGTTTGGATGATTCTTTTGTCTAGCAGTTTTTGAATTTCTAATGTTGCCTGTTCCCTTTGACTGGGTGGAACATATGGGATGTTTTATATGTTTGGGACAGGGAAGGAAAAGGGTATGGAGTAACCTCTGGATATGATGCTTTGTACCCACTTGTCTTTTGTTATTGTTAGTCAGACTTTGTGTACAAAGATAAGCACCCACCCGACTGCCTCCAGAGATGGACCCTTTGACTGGGTGGAACATCTGGGATGTTTTTTATGTTTGGGACAGGGAAGGAGAAGGGTATGGAGTAACCTCTGGATATGATGCTTTGTATATACTTGTCTTTTGTTATTGTTAGCCAGGTTTTTGGGTACAAAGATAAGCACCCCCCTGACTGCCTTCAGAGATGGACAGGTGGGACTCCCTTCAGGAGCACTGAAAGGGCTTACCAAAAAAAGATTCTCTGTCAACCTGATTCTCGGACCCCCCCTCTGCCAAATGGTCAGCATCTTCCATTACTACTTCCCCTCTGCCCCTGGTGGAAGATTCACCATGTGTGTCCTGGAAGGCTCTCTGGTATTTTCAAAACCACATTTTTCCACTTCCTTTCTGACCTTTGGTATATGGTCTGGTAGGCAGGGAAAAATGGACTCCTACGGCAGAGAGAGTCTTTCCTTCTTGTTCACACCTGGTTACTGTGTCCTTGACTTTGGGCCCAAACAGAGACAAGCCACTGAACGTGGCATTCACAAAGGAAGATTTAAAGGGCTCTGCAAAGTCACACAAGTGCATCCAAGAATGTCTCCTTAGGGGAAATTCCTGAACCTGCTGCTCTACTCGCTCCATCTGCTGCATAAGAAATCAGTCTCATGGAGGATTTGACCTCTGAATTTAAGGTAGAAAAGTAAGAGGAAACTTTCTCTGACACCCCTTCAGCTAATGAACCTTGGAGAATATCTCCTAACTCCTTCAAGAGATCTCTCTGTAATCTAGTAAAGTGGGTCAGGTAATTCAGCAATCTAAGAACAAAAGTTACAGAAGAAAAAATGTGCTTTCCATATCTGTCCATCGAGTGAGGCTCCTTGTTCAGTGGATGGACAGAAGAAGATGTCTCTGAGAGTTCCTTCTTGGTGGCTGCCACCACATCCATAGCATCTACTGGGACTCCCTTATTTAAAAAGTTTTTGTCTGAGGGGGAGGTGATGAACTTATTTGCCCTCTGAGGAACAGGTTCCACTGAATCTGGAGACTTCCACGCCTTTTGAGAAACTAAGTTCAGAAGTTCGTTGAAAGGTGGAGACATACAAGTGGAGGAAGGGTGAGATCCAAAGGCATTCAGGTGCACGGACTCCTCTGCTGAAGGGTTGGTGGACTTCCAGCTGCCTCTCTGTTTAAGTATTTCTAAGATATCTCCAAAGGAGACATCATCAGGAGGTGACCATGGGGACCCTTCAGTTTCATTGAGGTCTGTATCCGAAGTGACAGACTCCTGTGGGGAGTCTAAATGCTTCCTCTTACATAACCTCTTCTGAGGGATCTCTTTAGAGGGGTACTCTAGAGAGGTTTCAGAAGAGTGGGGGGCACCCTGTGGGGCATCCTGAGGCCTAGGATCTCCATGTCCCTGTGGATGCAAGGGTATAGAGGCAGACACCGGTGCCTTTGGGGGAAGAACGTCCCGAGATGACAGTGGAGCTGCCTGTGGAGACAACACTCTCCTCATCACCTCAATAGCCCCCCTGCCCCTGATCTGAGGAAATCCCTGGATTCGAAGAACCTGAGGGAATGCCCAGAATCAAGGAGGATGGCTCCGAGGCTGAGGAAGAAGGACAGCTCACCTGAGCCAATGCCCTGAGAGGCAAGTTTGGATCTGACAACTGTCCAATCCGACTTATCTGCCTGGACCCGACCGGAGAGCATCAGCTCCTAGACACCTCGAGCTCCGATGGTTTAAAAGATCCTGTAACAGGTCTTGGTTCTGATGGTTCCACCAATTTCAGCTTCGGACATTCTGGCTCTGAGGTCCGAGGTCGGATCAGAGGAGGAATCAAAGCAGAAGGGAAGGATGTGGTCAGATCTGAAGCCCTTGGGGTTGGATCCAACAACAGCTTGGCCAATGCCAGTGTCCATAACAGCCTCTGTACCACACGATCCACGTCATCGTCAGATAGGCTCCTGGAAGACTGAGTGGAAGGGGCTGAAAACTTGGAAGGCTGGAGCAAAGGTGATCTAAGAGTAGGGGAGAACGGTTCCAAGACAGGGGACCAGCTCTGCAACTCGAAGTCAACCGGCACCGAGACTGATGATGCCAGAGCAGTAGATCTCTCTGATCAGATGGCCTTTGGATCCGGAGGGGAAACTTTTGTCATTTTTTAGAAGGCACCAATGGAGCACCGGCAGAGGAAGATGTCTTCCAGACTTGTCCGATCTTGAGCAAGGAGACTGGTCAGACTTTGAACAACCCGGACCTTCTTGTACTGCTTCTGAGAAAGGGAGTTTTAAGAGACCACTTAGTATTAATTTGTTTTTTCTCTCCAGAAGACCCCTGTGATTGAAGGAGTGACAAAATGAAGAAGACTCCTGGAGGTGGACAGCTCCTAGGCAATACACACAAATAATGTGTCTGTCAGTGAGGGACATTTTCTGTCACCATTTCTCACATTTTTTGAACCCAGACGGTTTTGAATCTAGAGGACATTGCCAAAAAAGGAACAGTAACACGAAGAAGTGCTAGAACAGATTTTTTTTTTTTAATTTTAACAACTACAACAACAGCAACAACAGTAACCACAACAGTATTTAAACAACTATCACTTGTAAAGGAAAGGAAACGGGATGGCACAGCCCTCTAACTTAAACGGGCTATGCCCGGAGGACTGAAAGAAGGGGGAAGCCCTCTAACTTAAATAGGCTAAGGGTAAAGCAGTTCAACTTAAACAAACTAGCTTTAAACAGTTTTAGAGAAAAACAAAAGTAAAAAGAGCCCACTAACTAAAACGAGCTATCAAAAGAGGAGGCCTGGATAGGGAAAAAAAGGCCTAGCAGAAAACGACGGCCAACAGCAGATTAATCAGCAGAACAAAGCGGAAATCACCACAACTAACACCAAATTAGTTATCTAGATTAAGAATAATTAGGAAGAAACAATTTTCAACAATATTTGTAATAATCAGTGGTATACTTAGCCAGCGCCAGTAGAACGAGCACACGATCTTGTTTAGCAGCAAACGAGATCTGGGGAGCTTTCCTAGTGTATGCTGGGATAGGGTTTAGCCACAAGCTAGTGGAAGACCTTGAGCTTATATATATATATAAAGCCGAGTCAGATGACATTCCTGAATGCTATACTCCAACATTTCATTGACCACATATATTTTCCATGTATTCCTGAGGACAGGGCCAGAAATATGTAGGAGTTCTACCCTGTAGTGCACTGCCCTGAAGTACTGGGTGGTATAGATTGCACACACTGAAATTAAGGCACCACCTGAGTAACAGGGAAGGCTCTATATAAAAAGAAAGGGCTTCAGCTTTATTAACAGCTAAGTCATGTGTAAGGCCAAGGAAATCATCTTCAATGTGTGTGCTGGCAATCCAGGCAGTTACCACAATTCACAACTCTGGCACACCTCCAAACTGTCAGATGCTCACTGGGGGGACATCCCACAGGGTCATTTACTGGGGATGCAGGTTATGCATGGCAACCGTGGCCGATGACGCCCATCAGAAATGCACACACACTCACTGAAGAATGCCATAATGAGGCACATGCTCAAACCAGAAATATCATAGAGCATGTGTTTAGACTTCTGAAGTCGCGGCTCTGGTGTCTAGATATATCTGGGGAAGCCCTGCAGTACAATCCATGTACATGTACTGAAATACTCACTATATATGCCATGATGCACAACATCATCCTGAGAATACAGCTTCAGCAGGATCAAGAAGGGGAAGAGGCACACATCCCACCAACAATGACAAGGTCACCACAGCCATACGAAGGTGAGAGTCAAGAGGGGGAACCAGCACCCGTTGTGAATGTAGGCAGACATAGGCATGCTCAATATGCCCTTGCATTGTCTAACAGGGAATACACAGCACACTCACTCACCACCTAAGGGGCTAAAACCTTCCTCCTATGCACATACATATAGTAACATCGATGCCATGCAAACCTCACAGTCTTTACCTACCCCTGTAATGGCTGTGTTCTCCTACCATCAGACAAAGTCAGCCCTGAAATAAAACTGTTGCAACTGCTGGATTTACAAGGTAAGTGTCAAAACTGGAGTGTATTGTGTAATAATAAGAATTAATGGCATATCCTTGCATGTTGTTACTTGGTACTGTATGCAAGTTAAAGGTTGGTGATTTGTACAGAAATGACTTTGACATATGACAGTAGAGACTTATGTGACTTACCTGTGTCCATTATCAAGTAGTAGACATCAGGCATCAAAGATTCACACAGTCATACTTCTCAAAAGTACTGACAGTCACCAAATGTCATCAGTTCAGCACCATACTTTTGTACTGGAAAATCATTAAAGGGAGAAGGTGGAAAGTAATGAGACTCGTTTCAGCTTCAGACTTCACAACCCTCACAAAATCATTAACAATACTGGTGCTATCAACTGTCTAACTTTCTAAGACCAATAGAAGTCAAAGGAAAAATTGGAAATTGAACAACACAAATACAGATATACTAAGCACTAAGTCAGCTATGTATGCTGAGCATCAGACACAAATGTTATGTATCACTGAATCCAAAAGATAGAAAACAGGGACATGGCACAATTATTGTCATTTGCACAGGGTGTTGTGTGGGGGAGCAGGAAGCCTAGGCTGACACAAAAGGTTGGTGAGTGTGTATAAGACAGAGAAGCAGGCAGACACTTGGATGAAGTAACTAATGGTCAGTGAGAATAAATGAGCTTTAAGTTTCACGGCTGAACCTGTGTGTGTGTGTGTGTGTGTGTGTGTGTGTGTGTGTGTGTGTGTGTGTGTGTGTGTGTGTGTGTGTGTGTGTGTGTGTGAGTGTGTGTGTGTGTGGGTGTGTGTGGGTGTGTGTGGGTGTGTGTGCGTGTGTGCGTGTGTATCTGTAATGGGTCCTTCAGGTGAAATTGGTGTGTAAGTGTCTGCATGAACACATCCAAGCTCTGTGCTAGCTCTACATCTTGATATGTCAGACAGGTGTGAGCTGTACATGGTAGAGGTGTCAGTTCATAATTGTCATACCTGACCATGATAACTGACACTGCCAGGAGTTGCACTGTCACATCCACATCCATGGTCAGATGCACTGCTGTTATCTGAATGTGACTGATGTCTTCTGGACAAGTTCCCCTCAAGAGGATACCCAGGACCATGACCCCATGACCTGCCACATCTGGGTGTGGACACTTTAACCACTGACATAGTAGTGGAAGTACTGCCACTAAAGGAGTGTGATCGGGCACAGCCACATTGGCTACCAGCAGATGATGTGGCTGACCTACACACACAAGGATGCTGTCCTCCTCCCAGAAGACATTCCATCACAGACAGAGCCCATTCCATTGTGTTATTTATCTGATCATTGAATCAGCAACACGGTGGAGGCAGTCACACGTCAGCCTGTGCCACATCTACAACCCTAAGCATTTCTCTGGTGGACCCATGGGAATGTGCCTGTGCCTCTATGATGACCCAAAACATATGCTGAGTGGCACAGGAAGACACACCTGGATCAGGTGGGGGATAGCCAGCAGGCCTCCTTCAAGCAACCCTAACACCCCCCCTGCGTGGCACCCTGCCCACACTTTGGCTATGGCCAGAGACAACAGGCACTGAAGCTGCAGTAACCACACTTCCCTGATTGAGTGTCTCACCCTCCACCTGTCCAATATCTGAAGGCTCACTGGAATGGGTAAGCATGGGCCTACTGGTTGTGGCTGACATAATTATATGGGATGACTGAATGTCAACCTCAGGGTCAGATTCAACCTCTGCACCCCCTGATTGTGCTTTTGTTTGTCCACCACCACCATCATCAGAGTTTGCTGATACTCTGCCATCAGGTAGTAGGATTCCCACATATCCATTGTCAGGATTACCTGTGATAATAAGCAATAAACACAGAAATAAATTAATATGTACACTATTATAGTCCAATATATGCTAACAAACTAACAGTGGCACCACTATTACAGACAGTACAGCAATATATACAACACTCCTGACACCCACATCACAACACAAACTAAATATTTCTTTGAACTGCTCATCAGTACTGACATAAAAATGTTTGGCTTATGATGTGCAGATGATTGTAGACTCCCTATGCTGGATGGTCCTGGAAGAAGTTAAGCAAAAGATAAGGGCAACATCAGTACAAAACACAGGGGGTAAAACTTTTTCCCTTTATATGTCCATCAACTATACTTTCAATAAGAAATTGGATGACAAGTCCAACCTAAGCCCATGTGTAAGCAATCAGAATGTGTTGTTAACTTTAGCAATCTACAATCCCCCCAACCAATGTCTTGTTAAAAAGAACTAATGTATTGCTGTAAATATTTTACTACACAAGAATATTTAACAATTGAGATACATAAGCCTACCTGGAAGGTCCTGCTGGGACATACTTACTGTCCTTGAAACAGTAGCACCAATATGAAGGATATGTCTGCACTTTTCTGTGAACTGTCTGGATCCCAGACAGTGGACAGGAACTCTTCATTTGCTGTTAGTGGTGGCTCTGTAATGGCTCTCATGTACCCATCATCATGGACTACTGCAGCTGCTCTCCTTCATACAGATGACATCATGTCAATGGCCCTATGACGTACCTGATCATATGTCCTGTTGTGGCCTCCTACTGCATTCACATCTGCAACTATCTGTGCCAAATTTGCATTCTGCCTGACATATCTCCACAACTCCTCTCAAGCAGAAAGGCAAAGTATCTCCAAAAAAGCTTCTGCAATGCCCTGATTCTCACGGTTACTGAAGGGGAGGTTTCAGGGATTGAGATGCCCAGGTGCCATAATCTTAGGTTAACTAAAACATAAGAGAAGGCTAATACACATAAGTATCACATAACTAAAAATTCCTGTTTAGAGATAAAACAGAAACAGTAGCATTTCACTTTTACCCACTGGAGACTTTTACCCACTGGAGAAACATAAAACAGTCTACATTTTTGAAATATGAACAGGAACTGTGTGGCTGTAACATATTACATTCATACACAAAGCAAGGCTGGGTAAAATACAAGGAGAGTAATAATAGCAGACATCTTGTTTGTGCCAAAACAGAAATGCAGCTTTGCTCCCCACCCCCAAAATAACAGGTAAATTACAGATTTTATTTATTTATTTAAAAAGAAGTTATGTACACACCATAAAGGTCCATCTGAGTTGTTGCTCTTCATTTGTCTTCAACCTGTGGGGCACAGATCCGGGACGGATCCAATTCGGTCACATTTCTCAAGCATCGGATACAAGCTCCAAGCTCCTCTGCTACCCATAATGCCCCCTGTCTCCTTCCTCCCTTGAGATCGAGTTTGCTGCTCACCCCAGCAACTCAACCTGACACAATGTTTTATCCCTTGGTACAAGAACCCAGAAATTATTACAAGTAATGACCATTTATGCCAAGAGAAGGGCCATGTCTTTTTCAGCCAGACCACCACAAGCCCATATAAGGCAGAGGGAAGGAGGGAGGGGTTGTTGAAGACAAATGAAGAGCAACAACTCAGATGGAACATTATGATGAGTACATAACTTCTTTATGTGAAGTTGTCTTCATTTGCTCTTTAACCACCTGTGGGGCAGAGTTGCCAGCTACCAAACGCCTATGAGGCCCTCATGGAAGGATATTCAGTAACACAGTGGAGCCAAAGGATGCCCTACTTCTGGACAGAAGGTACAACGTGTACTGGGAGATAAAAGTATGTGAAAATACCCAAACAGCCGCAGAGCAAATGTCATCCAAGGAAACTCTGGACCAAAAGGCAGCTGAAGTAGCCACAGACCTAGTAGAATGCACCTTAACATGACCCGGCAGGGACAATCCTTTAGTTGAATAGCCCAAAATAATACAGTGAGAAGTCCAGTGAGCAATGGTAACCTTAGATACAGGTTTCCCTAGAAAGGGCTTAGAGTAGGAAACAAAAAGTTGATCAGACTTGCGAAAGGCCTTTGTCCTGTGTAAGTAAAAACGTAACTGTCTATGAACATCCAGCATGTGCAATTTATACTGTCCCTTATTCTGAAAGTTTGGAAAGAAGACAGGGAGGTTGATAACCTGATTGATGTTTGATTCGGAGGCTACTTTCTGCAGAAAGAAAGGGTTAGTGTACAAAGATACCCTGTCTTTATGAAAGATCATGTAAGGAGGCTTAATCAATAAGGCCTGAAGCTCCTACACTCTTTTAGCTGAAGTAATAGCAATTAGGAAGGCTGTCTTCCAAGACAGAAACTGTAAATCCACTGAAGCAGGAGGTTCAAAGGGAGAAGAAACCAAGGCTTGGAGTACCAGAGTAAGGTCCCAAGGGGTGTAGGGTCCTTGATCGGTGGCCTAAGAAGAAATGTACCCTTGAGAAAGGCTTTGCAGAGCTCAGAAGAGGCTAGAGAAGCTGAATTCTCCCCTATGTGGAAATTGGAAAGAGCCGCCAGCTGAACTTTAACCATAGAGGAAATGACACCCTGTTGAAAAATGCCTGCCAGCAACTCTAAGAAAAAAGGAATCAGAACAGTGAAGGGATCCAAATCCCATTGAGATGCCCAAATTGAGAAAGGCTTCCACTTACTTGAGTAGACTTTCCTCGTGGAAGATCTATGAGCCGCTACCAAGATCTTATTAAGCAGAGAAAATAGCCCAGGAGTCCTAACTATCACGGGAACTGGAGCAGCCAAGTGATGAGCTTCAGACTGGCCAGAACTGGATGTGGAACCCCTGAAGGATGAGAAAGGAGGTCTGGAACCAGATCCAATGTCCAGGGAGGCCCCACTATGTGAGACCACAGAGAAGGGAACTATATTTGGCGAGGTCAGACGGGGGCAATGAGGATGACTAGGCTCCCCAGCCTTTGCACTTTCTGAATAAACTTCATAATCAGAGGAAGTGGAGGGTAAGCACAGAGGAGACCAGAGGGCCAAGCATGAACCACAGCATCTCTGGGGAACTCCACACTTTAGAAAAAAGACATTACGTACTCACCATCACATTCCATGTTTGTTGTCCATCTCACCTTCATTCTTTGCTGGTTGGGTTTGGAACCGAGAATCAGTTCCAACTTGGCCTACACTAAAGCTCGAGAGCTTCCACTGGCAGAAGGCACTACCCTATCCCATCATGCTTAGAGAGATTACCCAGATCTTGTTTGCAAATACTGAACGGAGTAACAGCTATATACACATAATAGTACACACATAAACATGTGCCACCTAGGACGAAGAATGAAATCAGAGAATATAAATAATAAAACCAGTAGAGACCTCTCGATCCTCCAGGAGTGAAGGTTGGGGGAAGGAGAGTGGGACACAAGAATGAAGGTGAGATGGACAACAAACATGGAACGTTATGGTGAGTACATAACTTCTTTATGTTATGTTGTCCTATCTTGCCTTCATTCTTTGCTGGTTGGGACAGCATCCCCAGCACCTTCTTTCTTGGGTGGCTCAAGGGAACAAACTCTTCAGAAGAGTGGATCCAAATGAAGCCCTGTTCTGAGAGGCCAAATCTATGTTGTAATGAGTGAAAAAGGTATGAGGTTTTACCCATGCTGCTGCAGGACAAATTGCATCCATAGGTAGTCTAGCCTGACAGGCAAATTAGGTTACTATGGCTCTTGTTGAATGACCTTTTATTTTCCCAGGAAGTTGTCTATTTTGGGAAGTATATGAATAGCTAATGGCACAAGTAAGCCACTTTGACAGAGTAACTTTTGATATTGGGGCATCCTTCTTTGTATCTGAAAAGGATATGAACAGTTCATCAGATTTCCTGAATTCTTTGGTTCTGTCCAGGTAGAAGCTTAATTGCCTGTGTACATCTAAATGGTGTAATTTATATTCTGCCTTGTTGCCACAGTTTGGGAAGAAAACAGGTAGATCAATAGACTGATTCAAGTTTGCTTCAAAGCAAACTTTGGGTAAAAATTAGAAGTTATGTACCTACCATAACGTTCCATGTTAGTTGTCTTCTCTCGCCTTCTTTCTTGCTGGATGGGTTCGGAGCCGATCCTCGGCTCCAACTCGGCACTTACTAAGCTTGAGAACTCCTTTTACCAGCTCAAGGCAACCCTATATCCCATGATGCAAGGCGAGACTACCTCAGATCTCGTTTGGTAGCTAAAACACCCTGCTAAATAAAAGTATTCCCAAAGGAAGAGCAAAGACTAGCCTAGAAGGACTAGGCAAAAAGTTCTTAAGATAGACTCTTTCTACTGAAGACTCAGGAGAGTGAAAACTGAGAAAGAGAAGCCCTTCAAGATCTGTCCAGGCCAGGGGGAAGGAGGGAGGGACGCAAGAAAGAAGGCGAGAGAAGACAACTAACATGGAACGTTATGGTAGGTTCATAACTTCTAAATGTTAAGTTGTCAATCTCGCCTTCATTCTTGCTGGATGGGGCCGCGTTCCTAGCACCTGTATCCCGGGTGGCTCAATGGAACAGACTCTTGAGTACTGTGGAACCAAAACTGGCTCTGTCCCTGGAGGCCAAATCTAATTTATAATGAGAGACAAAGGTATGAGGAGTGGCCCAAGTAGCTGCTGCACAAATGGTATCAATGGGTAGCCTATCCTGAAAAGCTGTAGATGTGGACAGGCTCCTGGTTGAATGTGCTTTTGGTTTTGAGGGTAGTTGCTTGCCTCTGAGCGAATACACATAAGAAATGGTAGAAGACAACCATCTGGATAAGGTCACTTTCGACACTGGGAGACCTTTCCTGTTTTCTGCATAGGAAACAAATAATTGATCAGATTTCCTGAATTGTTTAGTTCTATGCAAATAATATCTGAGTTGACGATAGGCATCCAAAAATGAAGTTTTTGTTC
The DNA here is from genome assembly GCF_019279795.1 of Protopterus annectens. Taxonomy (NCBI): domain Eukaryota; kingdom Metazoa; phylum Chordata; order Ceratodontiformes; family Protopteridae; genus Protopterus; species Protopterus annectens. The sequence goes on along the minus strand of NC_056726.1, from coordinate 1,989,605,158 downwards.
AGCTCTGTCGGAATAATTAGGGAAAAAAACTGGTAGATCGATGGATCGATTAATATTAGTCTGAGAAACAACTTTGGGCAGAAAAGATGGATTAGTTCTCAAGGATACCCTGTCCTTGTGAAAAACTAAGTATGGGGAACGGATGCAGAGAGCTTGAAGTTCAGATACCCTCCTTGCTGAAGTGACAGCCACTAAGAATATTGTTTTCCAGGTCAGCAACTTTAAGGAGCATGAAGCAGACGGTTCGAAGGGGGGTAAAATCAAGGATGCTAACATCAAATTCAGATCCCATTGTGGAGGAGGATGTTTTACTGGAGGCTTTAGGAGAAAAACACCTCTCAGAAAAGCTTTGCATAGTCTATGCGACATTATGTTATGATCTTGCAAGCCAACATGATATTTAGAAATTGCTGCCAGTTGAACTTTAACTGTCGATGAAGAAGATCCTGACTGAAAAACTTCAGCCAGAAAATCTAAAATTGAATGCACCGGCGCAGTAAAAGGATCAATGCGCCTGGAGTTTGCCCATAGGGAAAAACGTCGCCACTTGCTAGCATAAACCGTTCTGGTGAACGACTTTAAGGAAGCTATTAAGATATCTCTGACAGGATCAGAGATCATAGGAAGCCTGGCTAGGGAAGGAAGTGGAGCAACCAAGCAGTGAGGTTGAGAGAACGAATGGCCCAGTGCTGTTGACCCGTTTGGTGGATCAGAAGATCCGGAACTGGGTCCAGATGCCAAGGCTGCACCAGGAGATGACGATGTAGGGACGGAAACCAAATTTGTCGAGGCCAGTAACGGGCAATGAGAATCAACTTGGCTCTCAAAACGGTAGCTTTCTGAATGACCTGTGGAATTAAGGGGAATGGGGGAAAGGCGTACAGAAGTCCCCGGGGCCAATCCTGGGTTAGAGAGTCTCTCAGGGGATGGCCTGGTAGGGGAAAGAGGGTGAAGAAGTCTGGGCATTTGCTGTTTTGGGGTGTAGCAAAAAGGTCGCAACAAGTGGTGCCCCACTTCTGAAAAATCTCGTCCACTACCGATTGTTTGAGAGACCACTCGTGAGGCATGAGAATAGCTCTGCTCAGTCTGTCCGCTAAGAGGTTGGACCTGCCGGGGATGTGCGTTGCTATCAGAAACCGATGAGAGGAGATTGCCCATTGCCAAAGTCTGAGAGCTTCTCGACATAAAGGATAGGACCTGGTCCCGCCCTGTTTGTTGATGTACCAGACTACAGACATGTTGTCCGTTTGAACTGCAATAGTCCCCAAGGGAAGAAAGTCGTTGAGGGCTTGCAACGTTAAAAGCACCGCTCTCATCTCCAGGACATTTATGTGCAGATGGTATTCTGTGGGTTGCCAAGTCCCGTGGACCATCCTGCCCTGATAATGCCCCCCCCACCCGATCAGAGAGGCATCCGAAGTGACTGTGGCAACCGGAGTTGGGGGAACAAATGGTCGGCCCTGATGGAGCAGAGGAGAAGATATCCACCAGGTTAGATGAGTCATGCACGACTGTGTAACCAAAATTTCGTGCCTCATGGGTAGGTTCTGGAACGACCACTGAGTGAATAACATCCACTGCAGAAGACGCATGTGGAAGCGAGCTAATGGTAGAAGTACAATGGCCGCAGCCATAAGACCTAGAACCTTCAGAACCAATCTGGCTCTGACTCTGTTGCTCAGTAATATGATCCAAACGTATTTTTGGATGTCCAGAATTCTCTGATTTGTTAGTCTGGCTAACATACTGATGGTGTTTAGTTCTGCGCCTATAAAGGTGATAGATTGGCAAGGCAGCAGAGAAGATTTTTCGAAATTCACTGAGATTCCCAACTTTTTGCAAATCTGCAGAGTGTAGTCTCTGCTTTGAAGAAGCTGATGCTTGGTGGTGGCGGAGAGGAGCCAGTCGTCCAAATAAGGAAACACCTGGAATCCTTGACATCTTAGATGAGCCGTAACCACTGCCATGCATTTGGTAAACACTCTGGGGGCTGAAGTGAGGCCAAAGGGCAGGGCTCTGAATTGATAATGACTGGTCCCTAGCCGAAAGCGGAGAAACCTCCTGGAGCGTCTGTGTATCTTTATGTGATAGTACGCGTCCTGAAGGTCTATCGAGCACATCCAGTTGTCCTTGCCCAAAAAGAGCAGAATGGACTGAAGTGTGACCATCCGGAATCTTGCCTTTCTGACAAATCTGTTTAGATTGCTCAGGTCTAAAATTGGTCTCCAATCTCCCGTCCTTTTGGGGACCAAAAAGAATCTTGAGTAGATGCCGGATCCTACTTGGTCTGCTGGAACAATTTGGACGGCTCTTTTTTCTAGGAGCTTTGAGACCTCCTGTTTTGCCAAATCCCTTTGACCGGGTGAGATGTCTGGAAGGGATTGGTGAGGTACGGGATACCTTTCGAAGGGGATTTTGTAACCCTCGGATATGATCGACTGTACCCACATGTCTTGTGAGAGGGAACGCCAGGCTAATGGGTACAGCGATATCCTTCCCCCGACTGCCTCCAAGGGTGGACAGTCGGGCAACACCTCAGGGATGCTGAAAGGGTTTGTCAGGAAGAGGCTCCCTGCTACCCTGATTCTGGGGACCCCCCCCTGCATCTAGGGCGGCGTCTGTTATTGTTACCCCCTCTGCCTCTGGGGGTAAACTGACCACGTGTGTCCGGTGTAACTCCTTGGGCTTTACGGAACCACATCTTTCCTCCTTTCTGACCTTTGGGATAGGGTCTTGAAGGAGTGGAAAAATGGACTCCTACGGCAGAAAGGGTTTTGCCGTCTTGTTCACACCTGGTCAAGGTTTCCTTCACCTGCGGTCCGAACAAAGCCGAACCGTCAAAGGGGGTATTGGTGAAGGACGCCTTAAAGGGGTCCGCGAAATTACAAAGCCGCATCCAGGCCTGACGCCTAAGTGCCACTCCTGTGCCTGCGGCTCTGATCGCTCCATCGGCCGCATAGGATATGAGCCGCATGGAGGAGTTGGTTAAAGAATTTAGGATTGCTAGCTGTGAGGCAATCTTGTCTTGAGCCCCAGCAGCTGAAGGATCCTGAACCACTTCACCTAGTTCCTTGAGAATGTCTCTCTGAAGTCTGGTGAAATGACAAAGGTAGTTCAGCGAACGCATAGCAAAGGTTGCTGAAGAAAACATCCGCTTGCCATACCTATCCATGGTCCTAGAGTCTTTGTTAGGAGGATGGACAGGCATGGAAGGATCCGCAAGTTCCTTCTTGGTGGCCGCCGCCACCACCATAGCATCCACAGAGACGCCCTTAGAAAGATACTGCTTGTCTGAAGGGGCCGTAATAAATTTGGATGGCCTCCTGGGGACAGGTTCCACAGAATCCGGGGCTGCCCACGCCTTCCGAGCCACTACCTGCATGAGTGGGTCGAAAGGCGGAGACACCCAGGAGGTGGAGGGTCAGGATCCAAACGCCTCCAGGTATACCGACTCATCCTCGGAGGGGTCAATGGAAGGCCAGTTCCCCCTCTGTTTGAGGAGTTCCAGGATGTCTGAAAAGGAGACTTCCTCAGAGGCGGACCGGGGGGAACCCTCCGACTCATCTAAGTCGGTATCTGATGTTGTAGACTCAGGGGAGTCTGTGTGTTTCCTCTTACACGTCCTCTTGCGCGGGGGTTCTCCTGCGGGATCAGGAGAAACCTCAGAAGAGGAAGTTATTCCCAATGGGGAAACCTGGGGCGATGGATCCCTGGGCCTGGGAGCAAGAGGCTGGCAAGAGACATCAACAGGCACCGAAGAGGGAGGAGCTAAAGGAATGGACCGTTGACCTGGCTCAGGTGCCAGGACACTCCTCATCACCTCAAAGGCTCCTCTCCCAGGGAGACCAGAATACTCCTGTTCTGAAGAGACAGGAATTCCCGGCTCCACTGAGACAGGAGGCTCCGAGGCCGATGTCGGTGCCGAGCTCACCAAAGCTGAAGCCCCGAGAGGGAGAGCGGGGTCGGACAAGGGTCCGATGCCACTAGCCCCCTCGGAGCCGACAAGGGAAACTCGACGACCGGATCCCTCCAAGGAAGGTCTCATGGAGGAGATCGGAGCCGAAGACGATGGAGCCGAAAGGGGATGTATCTGCCCCGGCGCCGACACGGTCACTGTCCCGAAAAGCTCCGGCTCCAAACTCTGGAGGAGAGTCGGAGGAGGAAGTTCAAGGGGAAGAGCAATAGCCGAAGTCTGTTGAGATGGGCTATGGAGCATTTGGGCTAGTGCCTGTGACTTCAACAGCCTGCTTACCACCCTCTCTAAATCGTGGTCTGACAGCCTGGAAGATCTCGAAGATCGGCTCCGATGACTCCATTCCGATAAAAGAGGAGACCTCGGAGCCGAGCGAATCGACTCCAGAGAAGGGGACCGAGATCTCTTCTTGGACGAAGCCATCGGAGCCGACGTCCTCTCAGTTCCAGATGGAGCCGAAGACTTTTCGGCTCCGATACTGGATAACACCTCGGCACCAGCCGGTGCTGACAAGGCAACTGGAGACTGTGTGTCGGAGCCGGAAGGAACCGACACTACCATCTCAGTGGAAGAAAGATCGGCTCCAGCCGGAGCCGATCTCGACTCCGAAGGAGTCGGAGCCACCGGGGAAGTCTTAACAACCGTAGCCTGAACCTTAGGTGGCTTGGAAGGTTTACCCGACCCAGTCTTTGTCGGTGAACCTTCTGGCTTTAATAAGCCACGGAGGATCAACTTGTTCCTCCTCTCCTGCAGGACTCTCTGGCTAAAAGAGTGGCATATAGCACAGGAGTCCTGCAGGTGTAAAGGCCCCAGGCAGTAAACACAAGAAGTGTGACCATCTGTCAGAGACATCTTCTGACAGCACGAGTCACACTTCTTGAAGCCTGAGACCTTTCCTTCCCTAGACATAGTCTAAGAAAAAACAATAAAACACACACTCAACAAAAGTCACACAATTAACCCCAAAACACACACAAACTGACAGGAATTAAAGAACTGGAAGGCTTAGGCCTAACCGAAAGAAATTTAACTTTTACCCAAAAGGAGGAATATAGGGTGGGTACTATAGTATAGTTATACACACTATAATATAAACTAACAAAAAATAAGAAAAGGGAGGGAAAACCCTTGAATAATCTGTTGAATTGGAAAACTCACCTGAGCTGGCAAAAAAGAGACCTCTTCGCGAAGCGGCAAACGAGATCTGAGGTAGTCTCGCCTTGCATCATGGGATATAGGGTTGCCTTGAGCTGGTAAAAGGAGTTCTCAAGCTTAGCAAGTGCCGAGTCGGAGCCGAGGATCGGCTCCGAACCCATCCAGCAAGAATGAAGGCGAGATTGACAACTTAACATTGATGGATTAGTTCTCAGGGAAACCCTGTCTCTATGGAAAACCAAGTAGGGGGGATGTATAGACAATGCTTGGAGTTCTGATACCCACCTTGCTGACGTGATGGCCACCAAAAAGACTGTTTTCCACATTAGGAACGTTAGATGACAAAGATGAAGCCGGTTCATATGGTGGCAGGATTAAAGTGGACAATACCATTTTGAGGTCCCAAGGGGCTGGTGGCTCTTTTATTGGAGGCCTAAGCAAAAATGTACCTTTCAAAAAGGCTTTGCACAGTCTATAGGAAATAATTTTGAATCCCATTTCTCCAATGTGGTAGTTTGATATAGCAGCCAATTGAACTCATATGGTAGCCGCTGTTGCACCTTCATTGAAGAGTTTTGCTAAAAAGTCTAAAATATAAGTTACAGGGACCATGAAAGGATCAATATAATTGTTGAGAGCCCAACAGGAAAATCTTTTCCATTTGCTAGCACAAAGCTTTCCAGTTGCCATCTTATGGGATGTGATCAGAATTTGTTTCACAGCGGGGTATATATCCGGAAGCCTGGCTAGGAGTGGAAGTGGAGCAGCCAAGGGTTTTGAGCGAGGGATGCAGCGTCCCTGACAGATGAGTCAAGAGGTCTGGAACTAGGTCCAGAATCCACAGATCCTTTTGTAGATGGGGCCACAGGAGGGGGAACCAAATCTACTGAGGCCAGTATGGGGCAATGAGTATTAACCTGCTTCTCAATGTGTTGGCTTTTTGAAGGACTTTGGTGATCAAGGGAAAATGGAGGGAAGGCATAAAGGAAACTTGGGGGCCAATCGTGTACAAGTGCATCCCTTGGTGACTCCCCCGGAGGGGGATCAGGGAAAAGTAGCTGCTTCCTTTGATGTTCATGGACATGGCAAAAAGGTCGCAGCAAGGCTGGCCCCACTTGTGAAAAATATGTTTTGCAATTTTCTGTTTCAGGGACCACTCGTGAGGCATTAGAATAGCTCTGGTGAATTTGTCTGCAATCACGTTGGATCTCCCTGGGATATGCATTGCTGTTACAAACCATTAGGAAGAGACTGCCCGCTGCCATACTCTTTGAGTCTCTCGACATAGGGGGTAAGATCTGGTTCCTCCTTGTTTGTTTATATACCACACGACTGATATATTGCCTGTATGGATTGCAATAGTTCCTTGTGGAATGGAGTTGTGAAATGGCTGCGACATCAACAGCACCGCTCTCATCTCTAGGACATTGATATGCAAGTGGTTCTCGTATTCCTGCCACACTCCTTGGACCGTCTTCCCCAGATAATGACCTCCCAACCTAACTGGAAAGTGTCCATGGTCACTGTAGCTATTAGTTGAGGGGGGATGAGCTGTCTGCCCAGAACCACCTGAGAAGACTGAAGCCACCAGTGGAGGTCTCTCTCTTGCAGGATTCCATTATGATAATCTTGTGGGGCATGGGCAGTTCTTGTATGGACCACTGGGTGAAAATTAACCATTGGAGAACTCTCATGTGTAAGCGTGCGAGCGGTACCAAGATTATCGCTGGTGCCATGATACCCAACATCGTTAGAACAACCTTTACCTGTACTTTCTTCTTTGTCAGGATGTTCTGTACTTATTGTCATAGGGTTGTATCCTGTCAGGAGGAAGTATGGCTACCATTTCTCTTGTATTTAAGTCTGCTACTATAAATACAATATGTTGTGATGGCAACAAGGCAGCCTTTTTGAAATTTATTGTAATGCCTAGTTGAGAACAAAGGTGGAGGGTGGTGTCTCTTGCTCTGGTACGTAGATGCTCGGTGGTGGCAGTCAGGAGCCACTCGTCCAAGTATGGAAACACTCAGAATCGTAGACGCCTCAAGTGAGCTGTGACTACTGCCATGCATTTGGTGGGCACTCTGGGGGCTGTAGTGAGAGCAAAGGGAAGAGCCCGGAATTGGTAATGACTGGCTCCCAGCCGAAAGCATAATCGCCTGTCCATCTTTATATGGTAGTAAGCATCCTGAAGATCTATCGAGCACATCCAAATGTCTTTCCCCAGAAAGGGGAGTATAGACTGCAGTGTCACCATCTGGAACTTTGATTGTTTTTACTGACTTGTTTAGTCTGCTGAGATCCAAAATGGGCCTCCAGTCCCCTGTCTTTTTTGAAACTAAAAAGAACCTTGAGTAAGTTCTGGATCCAATCTGGTCTGCGGGGCCATCTTGGATGACTCTTTTTTCTAGCAACCTTTGAATTTCTAAGGTTGCATGGTCCCTCTGATTGGGCAGAACATCCGGGACTGACCTTTTTTCTGAAGGGGGAGAGGAAAAGGGTATACAGTAGCCTAAGGATATGATCGTTTCTACCAACTTGTCGTTTATGTTTAGCCAAGCATTTGCGTACAGTGACAAGCGATCCCTGATTGCCTCCAGGGGTTTACAGGCGGGCCTCCTTTCAGGAGTGCTGCAAGGGCCTACACCAAGGAATATATCCCTAACACCCTGATTTTGCGGACCCCCTCTGCCGTGAGGTTGGTGTCGTCCATTGCTGTTTCCCCCTCTGCCCCTGTGAGAAGAATCACCACGTGCATCCGGAAAGACTTTTTGGGACTTACAGAACCACATCCCCCTCCTTCTCGCCTTTGGGGTAAGGCCTGCTAGGGAGGGAAAAATGGACTCCTGCGGCAGAAAGAGCCTTTTCCTCTTGCTCACACCTAGTCAGAGTCTCTTTCAATTTTGGCTCGAACAAGGACGCGCCATCAAATGGGGCACTGATAAAAAAAGACTTGAAGGGCTCTGAAAACTAGCATAAGCGCATCCAGGAATGTCTCCTTAGGGAGATTCCTGTACCCACCGCCCTACTCGCTCCATCAGCCGCATAAGAGATAAGTTGCATGGAGGAGTTTACCACAAAATTTAAGGTAGAAAGCTGAGAGATCACCTTGTCTGAAACCTCAACAGCTGTAGAACTTTGGAGGGTACCTCCCAACTCCTTCAGGAGATCCCTCTGAAATCTGGTAAAATGGGTCAAATAGTTCAGCGACCTGAGGGTAAAAGCTGCTGACTAAAACATACGCTTTCCGTACCTGTCCATCGTATGAGATTCCTTATTCAGCAGATAGACAGATGAGAAAGTCTCAGACAATTCCTTTTTGGTGGCTGCCACCACCACCATAGCATCTACCGGGACACCTTTTATGAGAAATTTCTTGTCAGAAGGAGCTGTAATAAACTTATTTGGCCTCCTCGGAACAGGTTCCACAGACTCTGGAGAGACCCACTCCTTCAGACTGACTACATTCAGGAGTTGGACGAAAGGCGGAGTCACCCAAGAGGTGGGAGGACGAGACCCAATAGCCTCCAGGTATACGGACTCATCCTCAGAAGGGTTGATGGACTTCCAGCCACTTCTCTGCTTAAGGATCTCTAGGATGTCTGCAAATGAGACATCCTCAGAGGGTGACAGTGGGGACCCTTCTGAATCATCGAGGTCCATGTCTGAAGTGATGGACTCCTCAGGGGAGTCTAGACGTTTCCTCTTACATGTTCTCTTCTGAGGGACCTCCTCAGAGGGGCACTCTTGGAGAGGTTTCGGAAGAGATGGATGCACCTAGTGGAGCATCCTGGGACTTCGGGCCTCCACACTTGGGAGGGAGAGGTGGTAAAGAGACAGACTCTGGCACTTTTGGGGGAAGAGTGTTTGGATCTGAGAGTGGAGCCATCTGGAGTGACAGTACTCTCCTCATGACCTCAAAAGCAACACGGCCCCGGGAAGCTCCTAGCTCCGAGGAACCATAGGGCTCCTCCTGAACCAAGGCAGTGGACTTCGAGGCCGATGTAGGTGCTGAGCTCACCTGCGCCAAAGCCCCGAGAGGGAGAATTGGTTTGGACAACTGTCCAACCCAGCTCTCCTCCCTGGACCTGACGGGTGAGCAACAGCCCCTAGACCCCTCAATAGACGATGGCACCAAGGATGTCAGAGCAGAAATCAGGACCAAAGAAGCTGGAGCAGATCTCGGCCCCGACAGTTCCACTATGATCAAATCCAAACTCTCCAGCTCTGAAGCCACCATATGGGTTGGGGGAGGAATCCAAGAAGGGGTAGTGACTGTTTGTCAGACCCGAATCCTTCTGGGCTGGTCTTGACAGAATTTATGGCCAACACTGGTGTCTGTAACAACCTCTTGACCACCTGCTCCACATCGTCATCCGAGAGACTCCTGGAGGACCAAGAGGACAGGGTCGAGGATTTAATGGACTGCAAAATAGGTGAGTGCAAGACTGAGGAGACGGGTTCCAGGACTGGGGACCTGCTCCATATGCTATACTTTGTCGACTCCAAAATAACCAGCAGAGCCGAAGAGATAGCCTTTTCAGGACCAAAAGCCTTCAGGTCCATAGATGAATCCTTAGCCTGCTTCTTCGATGGTTCAGATTCCGGAGCCGTGGAAGCAGATCTCTTTGAAGACTTGTCAGATCTGGGGGATTGAGACTGGTGAGGGTATTTGGAGAAACTCTGTTTTCCTTCTAAAGCTTCAGAGAAAGTAACCTTCAACAATCCCCTAACAATCAACTTATTTTTTCTCCCTAATAAAACCCTGGCGCTGAAAGTGGTAGAAAGAGCAGGACTCCTGCAGATGGACCACACCCAAACAGTACACACAACTGGTGTGCCCATCTGTCAAGGACATTTTCTAGCTGCAACAGTTACATTTCTTGAAGCCCGAAGGCTTCACTTCTTTAGTATCTTTAGACATGACTAACCTAACAGTTCTAACAACCAACAACAATCAAAAACACAGCAAACTTTTTTTTATTTTTAAACAAAGCACAACTAACAAACCAGGGAGACCAGGGGAGAAGTCTCTAACTCAAACGACAGTCTCCATTAGCCAAAGAAGTCTCTAACTTAAACAAATCCTCTAAGAAAAAATGACAGGTAAGGGAGAAAGCCCTCTAATTTAAATAGGTTCATAGGTTGGTACTAAGCTATTGGCCCTAGGGCCTATACAAGCCTAGCCATAACAATTCCCTGGATATTTCTTTCCACAATATTTACTTCTCTGGACCCCTGTCCAGCAGGGCGACTGACATGATCCCCAGGGTGAATTTCCTATCTCCCATCCAATCATCAAGGTTCCTTTTGAAGAGGGCCAATGGGGCGCTCTGCTTGACATGTATGGGCAGTCTATTTCAGAGTATGGGGAGTCTCTGGGTCAGGAACCTATCCCTCCAGCATGTTTTGTTCATTGTGATGACAAAGTTTAGATCCCTGGAGCGTGTGGCTCTGAGGGATTGGGATTTCTTTAAGTGGAGCATGTCCAACAGCTCAGGGTTTGACATGGCCTTGTATGTTAAGCACAGATCACCTCTGAATAGAAGATATGTCACAGAGTATAGCTGGAGTATTTTTAGATGGTCAGCATATGGCATCTGCTTTAGGCCTGTGATTCTTTTAGTGAGGTATTTCTGTGGCCTTTCCAGCTGTTGCAGATGTCTTGTGAGGTACATACCAAATGGGGCATTATACTCTATAATGGGTCTAATGAGGGATGAGTACAATGGGACAATGACCTCCTTTTTTCTGGATAAAAAGCCCTTAGTGATGAGGTGTGCCACATAGAAGGATTTTCTGACTGTTGTGGCGATGTGGTTATGGAAAGTGAGACCACTGTCCACCTGTGTCTCTAAGTCTCTCATCACACTTTCAATGCTTAATGTACTGCCACCAATGTGGTAATTCATGGGCACATGTTTTTTTCCAAAGGGGATAACTGTACATTTCTTGGCATTAAGCTTGAGCCCATGACTCTGGCACAAGGCATCTGTTTCTGTAAGGCCCTTTTGTAGAATATCCACATCATTTGGGGATTCAATAATGGCTCCCAGTTTGCAGTCATCTGCAAACTTTGTTAACCAGAGTCCCTTAGTGTTGGCCTGTACTTCGGAGAAGTAGATGCCAAACAAGAGTGGTCCCAGGACTGAACCCTGAGGTACTCCACTTGTCGCTTGTCTGGAGCTGGATTTGGAGTCGGCTACTTTTACAGTCTGGGTTCTGTCAGTAAGCCAGTTGGCAACCCATCGAGTGATGTAGGGATTAATGCCCAGCTTAGAAAGTTTATCTATGATTCCAGAGTGGGGGATGGTGTCGAAGGCTTTGGCGAGGTTCAGATAGGCTGTGTGGACCACCTTACCCTTGTCCACAGCTCTGGAGACTGATTCGAAGAAGTCAATCAGATTCAGGAGACAAGATCTGCCCTTCACAAACCCAAACTGGGTGGAGTCCAGTGTTTGAAGGTTGCCAATGTCATTGTTTATAAGTTCCATGATAATGCATTCCATGCCCTTGCAGATCAGGCTTGTCTGACTGATGGGACTGTAGTTCCCGGGATCCAAGACGGATCCTCCCTTGTGGAGTGGGATAACTGTAACTGTGCGCCACTCAGTGGGCACGAAGCCTGAGGTGAGGCTATGATTAAACATGACACGTAGGTGAGGTGCCAGTTCATTTTGTAGTTCATGTAGTACACAGCCTGGGATGTCATCTGGTCCCATGGATGCTGTATTCTTAGCTTTGGAGAGTGCGGTTTCTACCTGTGTGGCCGTGATTACTGGAATTTGGCAATCTTTTGGTATTGAGATGGGCCCTTTAGGGGGTGAGAGGGATGAAGTTGGCACTAAATCGATCTGCCAGGATATTGGCAATATCCTTGGGATCAGTATATTTAATGCCATTCTGTTGTAGCTCAGAGCAGATCTGAGCATTGCCATTTAGATTCTTGACATAACTACATAATGCCTTGTGGTTGTCTTTGGAATCTTTGGCAATTTTATTTTCGTAACTAGCTTTTGAGGATTTTATGAGGGATCTCAGCTTCTTACTGAGGCTGGTGAGGGAGTTTTTTGCATCCTGGGATTTTCTTCTTTTCTGCAACAGTTTCCTCCTTCTGTTGTATAGTTTGTTTATAGCAGGAGACCACCAGATTGGCTTCCTTTTTTGGAGAAGTGCATTTTGGTTCTATTTGGAATGGCACGATTCATGCATGAGTGGATGTGCTCATACAGTGCCTTAGTGTAGGATTCTGCAGTCGAACTTTCAGATCCCGTCTGCATGGGTGTCGTGAAGTTTGTCACTTCTGACTTCAGTAGCATGAAGTTGGCTTTGGAGAAGTTTTTTAAGGAGGTTTCCTTACTGGGGGGTGGGGGTAGGATGTGGATGTCAAGGGTTATTTGCTTATGGTCAGACCTGACCAATGGGGGGGTGACCACTGGTGTGGAGCATCTATCTCCCATGTTGGTAATGACCAGGTCTAGAATATTGGAGCCCCTGGTGGGACAATGGATTAGTTGATCCAGGGCATTGGAATTTATGAATTCCAAGAACCATTGGGAAAATGAGTTGGTACCCGAGTAGTTTTCCCAGTTAATGGCAGGGTAGTTGAAATCACCCAGTATTAGGGTGTTTGGTTGTATCTTAATATTTTCCAGTATGTTTAGAAAGGTGTAGTGAGAATCTTGGGGCATAGTGGGGGATCTGTAGCAAGCTACAATTTGGATTGCCGTCTTACCTAGTGTTAGTTGTACCTGGAGAATTTCAGATGCATTGTGTTGGGCAACTAGCCTGGAGGTGTGAATATCCTTGGTGAATATGGATACTCCTCCACCTTTAGTGTTTCGGTCTTGGTTTTGTGGCCGTAAAGTGTGGTAAGAGTTGTAGCCTGGTATTGTAGGGGTGCTCTCTGGAGCCTTGAACCAGGTCTCAGTTACTGCACAGATATCGATGTTCTCCATTTTTAGGAGTGCCTCGAGACAGTGCATTTTGAGGTTTAGACTTCTAGCATTGAGTAGCATTACTTTCAGATTTTGCATGCTTGTATCTGTTACACTCATGGTTTTATCCTTTGAACCTTGCCTAAAAAAGGCACTATAGGGGTGGCAAGAGTTTTAGCCAGTAACCTGAATCCCAGGGGTGACAGGTGCAGACCATCTCTGGCAAAGCATTGTGGATTGTCGATCATGTCTTCCCAGGCAGACAGATACTAGATCCCCTTTGAATGACACCAGAAGCTTAGCCATTTGTTGAAGCCAATCATTTTGTCCTTATACTGTGGTATCATTCTGGGCGAAGGCAGGATATTACTCAGGGCTAGGGTCATACCTGCCTGGTCCACATGATCCAAGAGCTCTTCCATGTCTCTTTTCATGTAGTCCAGGGAGGTACGTCTCAAGTCATTCACTGCAGCATGGACAATGACAGAGTCGTATTTGTACTTGTTTTGGAGTGACTTGAGTGCATGTGTTATGTGGTGGATCCTGGCACCCGACAGGCAGCTGATTGTAATTTTCTCCTTGTTCAGCCTGGTGAGTGGGACATCAGTGTGCCTGGCTATAGAGTCACCTATGACTAAAGTGTTGGGTATATTGTCTTGCCTTAGGGGCTGTTGTTGGGTGGCACACTGGTGTTGTGAGCTATGTGTCACTTTGGTTGTGACTGGTGTTTGTTTGCATTTCAGCTTCGGAGGTCCTTGTTGCCTGGGCAGGTTAATGTTAAGGGCCTCCGCATATGTGGATTTAGTGTTGCTATGTGTGGGTGTTGATGGTGTGGATTTTGAAGGGCTATGAGTTGCTTGAGGTGTAGTGCAGGTGTTAACCTTCTCCTCTTGACTGTCTAGTACAATCTTGGCCGGAGAGAGCTTTGCTTCCAATTTGGCTATGTAAGTGCATCGCTAGCAGGTTGTAGTGTTGGGTGGTAGGAGGAGAGGATTGTCTGTGTACATGAGGCAGTTGCTGCATTGCCCCAGTATTCCCAGATTCACCAGGTGGACAGGAGAAATCACTGGAAGCTGACCCTTGGACATGCCTGTTTAGGTGCTTTTTTTTGTAAAGTTTAAGAGCTGTTTTCCCTTACCTTTGCAAGGTACTTTGCAATTATAGGCTGTTTAGTGCCTATGATTAATTACTCCTTATTGACAAGGAGAGTTGAGTGCTTGTATCAGTTTCAGGCTTCCTAGTGCTTTCCAGCAGGTTCTAGAGCAAGTGCTAGTCACGGGGTTCAGATTTTAGTGCTACTACTGAGAAACCAGCTAGTTCTAAGGGAAAATTTGAAGAGCAGACTTTCTGGCACCTGGAATAGTTTAACTGTAGCCTCGCAGTGTTGCACAATGCGAAAAATGTGCAAACACACACGTTTTTAAGCCAGAAAGTTGAAAGGGATAGAAATCAGCTCAAAAAGGTTAATAAAATACAACTGCAGAGCTGGAAACCACTCGTCTAGCGTTAGATAGGCAGTACAATGCTCACCACTCCCACTGGTAAGCTGTAGGACTTCTTTCTACCACAGCAAGGTCTGGATAGCTCTGAACACAGAAAATAAAGTCCTGAGATAAGCAAAGCCTGGGATATGGACTGGCTAGGAAAGGTGGGAAACAAGCAAACAAGATAGTATTTTTTTTTTGCTGAAACAGGCTAAACAATGCAATAATACAGTAAATAAACACAGAAAAGGCTAACACACTTGAGTGTGTAGTCCTAAACACTAAATGCAATTAAACATCTACAAAATTAGCAATTTAAAACTTTTTTAATGAAGCAAGGCAAGTGCACAACTGAAAAACGATTTAAGAGGCAGTAATACAGCAGAATAAGTAGCTAGTTTACAAATACAGAGAAGTCTATATATACAGAAAAGCAGCTAAAACACACAAACAATTCAGATGCAGTCCAACCTAGAGCACTTGAGTTGTAGCAATAATAAGGCAATTACAGTTATAATAAATGCTCTAAAATATACTCTATATTTCCAAAATGTTTGAGAAGCACAGTCAGAACACAAGGAGATTCAGGAAATATATATATTTTTTGAAAGGGAAAAAGGAGAAACAGAAGACCTTCTCAGATGTTCTCTCTGTATTAGGTAGAATGAGCTAATGATACTAGACTGGGAGGAGTGTCCCAGATCAGATTTACAGTAGGGACGGGCAACTGCAAAGCCACCAAGTATAACAAAAAGACACCAACAGGGAGGTGGGGACCAATACTAAAGCTATTAGCCTACATACAGTAAACACTACAGAAAGCCACAAAATGAAATTTTTTAAACAGATAAATGAGCAAAGAGACTCTACAGAATGCTTTTAACTGCAAACTAATCAGTTACCCGTGCAGATTTGTTAATAGCAATAAAATACAGTAAAAACCATGCAGCAGGCAATAAAAAGTGCTATATATAAATTGCTAGAAACAATAATCAGTATAAACAATCTAAAAAAACAGGATACTTATATATCTCAGATCAGAGTTGCAGTCAACGCCCCTCCTCCACTCTGCTCAGTGTGTATAGACAGAAATCCTCTCAAAGTTAGGGCTTAAATACCAGAAGATACAACCTTAGACAACTTTATTTTTTTAAAAAAGCACAAAAGAACCATCCCCCACTAGCCAGCAGCCAATTAACACAATCTAGCCAAGGTAAAGAAAGGCTTCTGCTAATTCAAGATGGCCTGTACATGTGCTTTGAACAATCGCTGTAGTAACAAACAGACACAGAGCCAGCAAATCTGAACTAGGACAATACTAAAGCTATTAGCCTACAGACAGTAAACACTACAGAAAGCCAAAAAATGAAAGTTTTTAAACAGATAAAGGAGTAAAGAGACTCTACAGAATGCTTTTAACTGCAAACAAATCAGTTACCCCTGCAGATTAGTTAATAGCAATAAAATACACTAAAAACCATGCAGCAAGCAATAAAAAGTGCTACATATAAATTGCTAGAAACAATAACCAGTATAAATAATCCAAAAAAAACAGAATACTTATATATCTCAGATCAGAGTTGCAGTCAACGCCCCCTCCTCCACTCTGCTCAGAGTGTAAAGGGTGGAAAAAGAGTACTGTAACTTAAACTCCTTACACTATAGAAAAAGGGGTTGACAGGATAGCTTAATATACATAATAGCAATAATTTTCTACCTCAAAGAGCCTGAGGCCAAGAGAGGGAATAAGATAACAGCCTAGCAAAAGTATGACGGCCAGCAACAACAGTAACATCAAACTGCGACAAATGTTACAAAAATTGAAACAACACACTAACAATAGCACAAGCAACCAAACACTCTAAGAATGTAGACCAAAAATAGTATAAATGTGGAAAAAAGATTCCACTTACATAGCCTGGAGCCTAGTAGGAAGAACCCGATCTCGGTAATTTCCCTAAGCATAATGGGATAGGGTATTGCTTCAAGGCAGTGGAAGCTCTTGAGCTTTAGTACAGGTCAAGTCAGAACCGATTCTCAGTTCCGAACCCAACCAGCAAAGAATGAAGACAAGATAGGATAACATAACAAGATCTGTTTCGCTACTGAAACATTCAGAGACCATTCATAAGGCATCAGGATAGACCTGCTGAGCCTGTCCGCTAGAATGTTGAACCTCCCAGAATGTGTGTTGCCATCAGAAAACAGCCAGTGGAGATCGTTCACTCCCACAATCGCATGGCTTCATGACAAAAAGGGGAAGACCTGGTTTCTCCCTGTTTGATGATGTAACAGACTACCGACATGTTGTCTGTCAGGATAGCAATCGTACCTAGGGGAAGGTGGGCATGAAGGGTTTGCAACACCAAAAGCACCACCCTCCTCTCCAGGATGCTGATATGCAACTGGGTCTCTAGGGAAGACCACATGCCTTCAACTGTCCTTCCCAAGCAATGCCCCCTCACCCAAGCAGGGAGGCGTCCGTGGTCACAGTGGTCAGAGGGGTGGGAAAAATGAACAGCCGATCGCAAAGAAGATCCGGGGACTGAATCCACCACAGAAGAGAATCCGTGCATGCTCGCAAGATACGAACAGGATGTGACAGTGGTAGATCTAGAAATTACCAATGGACCGTCACGAGTCCACTGGAGTACCCTCATGTGCAACCAAGCTGTGGAAACGAGGGTGATTGTGGCCACCATGGACCCCAATGCCCCTGAAACAAACTCAGCTGGAGGAGATGGGACCTGAAGAATATGCCAGACATGAAGTTTGAGGGACTAAAGTCTGTCGAATGTCAGGAAAACCTTGGTCTGAATGGTGTCCAATGGGGCTCCAATGAAGTCCAGAATTTAAAATGGTTCAAACAGGGATTTGTTGAGGTTGACGGTAATACTCAACTGGTGGGCAGTTTGGATGAGGAAATTCCTGGCTTGGCAGAGTCGATGTCTGGAGGGGGAAGAAAGGAACCAATCATCCAGGTAGGGGAAGACCTGGAAGCCCTGCAGCCGCAGGTGAGCTGCTACCACTGCCAGCACTTTGGTGAACACCCTGGGTGCTGTAGTGAGACCAAAGGGTAGTACTCCGAATTGGCAATAATTGGTCCCCAGCCGGAAGCGGAGAAACTTCCAGAAGCTTCTGTCCATTTTGATATGATAGTAGTCGTCTTGGAGGTCTACTGAGCACATCCAGTCGTTCTCCTGCAGGAAAGGCAGGATAGATTGAAGTCTGACCATCCGGACTTTCAAGGCTGCTGCGTAGGCCTGTCTGAGAATGAGTCCTGAGACCCTTGGTTCCTTGGGCCTCCTCTGCTGTGAGGGTGGTGTCTGTCAAATCCTCCTCTGACTCTGGGGGAAGGAGAGTCCCAAGCATCCTGGGAATAACCCTGAGACTTACAGAACCACATCTTCTTCGCCCCTCACTGATTCCTGGAGAAGGATCATGGGGGGGTTGAGAAGTGGATTCCGATGGCAGACAGAGTCTTCCTGTCCTTCTCAATGTGGACCAGTGTATCGCGTACTGTCTTTCCAAAGAGAGTGGAACCATCATACGGGGCATTTGTGAATGATGCCTTGAAGGACTCTGAGAAGGTATAAAGTCGGAGCCAGGCATGCCACCTGATGGCAATGCCTGCTCATGCAGCTCTGGCAGTGCCCTCGGTAGCATGAGAGAGAAGCCACATAGAGGTAATGGCAATGGAGATGAGGGTGGCCATTCGAGAGGAGAGAACCTTCCTATCGTCTGCCAACATGGACCCTGGGAAAGAATTGGCGAGATCCTTCACTAAGTCTTGCTGAAGCCTAATAACATGTGCCATGTAGTTCAGCGCACATACCAGGAATGTTGCTGAAACGTAGGCCCGCTTCCCAAAATGGTCCAAGGTCCTAGACTCTCGGTCCGGCGGATGGACCATGGAGCTCTCCTGTGTGAGCTCCTTGTTGGTGGCTGCTGCCACCACCATGGCATCAACAGGGGGTCCCCCTTAGACCAGTGTGGTTTGTCAGTAGTGGCACTGTGGACCTTATCAGGCATTTGGGGATAGGCTCCATTGTGCTGGCCTCCTTTAATGCCCGAGATGTAACAAGATCCACTAGAGGATATGCAGAAGGGGGCACCCAGAAAGTCAGGGTCCTGCACCAAATGCCTCCAGAAACACCAACTCCTCAGGGTTGGGTTTTTTAGACAGAGAACCCCCCGCGCTCCATGATGTCTCCAAATGAGACATCCTCGGGGGGGGTGATCAGGGGAACCCTCTCCTTCCTCTAAGTCAGTGTCCTCCATGAGAGACTCCAGCAGGGAATCTAAGTGCCTCCTTTTACACATGCGTTTTCGTGGAACCTCCTCAGGGGGGTCTCTGGGATGGACTTGAAAACATCCAGTTGTTCTCGTATAGGAGCTCCCTGGGGTGGAGAGGCAGCAGGCTGTCCCTGAGGTAGCAGGATGATGGAATCCGGACCAGAAACAGAGGCAGCCAGGGCAGATTCTGATGACAAGATTGTCAAGGGTCTCAATGGGATAGAGAGAACCCTCTCCACCACAAAGAAGGCAGAAGGAGAATGAACTCCCTGGGTTGGGGCTACGGTCGGGTCCATAATCCTTTGGATCAACAGGGGAGCTGAAGCTGAACCACCAGGCACCGAGACTCCAATTGGAAGGCTCTGCTCCAAAAAACTTGGAGCCAAAACCATCACCTCGGATCCGGCACCGAGGTTATGGCTCCGAGCTTGTCAGATCTGGCCTGCTCAAGGTAATGGCTGGCATTGAGGTACCAGGTACCATCGGCACTGACCCTTCGACACTGAGGGTCCTCGGATCTAATGACTCCAAAACCAGGGGTTGGATCAGAGAAGGAGTAATCGGGATGAAGGTGGACTGCATGCCCCCACTCCAGAGGGAGAGGGTACAGGCAAGACTCCCTTCTGTATCTGGGTGCTGATATATCTCTGCATCATCCTGTCCACCTTGGCTTTCGAAAGGCTGTGGGTGGATCTGGAAGAAGAGGCCACCGACACCAACCTAGAGAGGTGGTGAGGTGACGCCGATGACGGGGAATAGCTC
The DNA here is from genome assembly GCF_019279795.1 of Protopterus annectens. Taxonomy (NCBI): domain Eukaryota; kingdom Metazoa; phylum Chordata; order Ceratodontiformes; family Protopteridae; genus Protopterus; species Protopterus annectens. The sequence continues at coordinate 1,989,585,551 of NC_056726.1, read as the reverse complement.
CGAAGCACCTCCAGCTCCAGGTAGAAGCAGAGGGATCGGAGTCAGGGAGACCCAATACTAGGAGCCGAGTGAAGCTTGGCTGGTGATCCACCTGATGAACAGCAGTTGGGGGACTGCTTCCTCAGCATGTCTCTATATTTGTGCTGGTCTCTGTCCCCAGTCCTCTTAATGGGAGGTTGAGTCCCAGAGGTTGGGGTGGAGACAGAAGAAGTAGCCGGGGTAGAAGTAAAGGGTGGCCTGAGCCCCCATAGTAGGTGGAGAGAGAAGGCCCTTCAGAATAAGTTTATTCCTCCTGTCAATCAATGCACAGGGATTGAACATCATGCAGATCAAGCAGGCAGAATCAAGATGGGCAAACCCTAGACAAACAACAGACAGAGTGTGGCCATCAGCTGGGGAAAGCTTATGGCCACACTCTGTGCACGTTCACAAGGCTGGTTTGGGTGGCTCTGACATAATACCAAGAGAGAGAGGCTCAAACAGAAAGAGACACACTCACACACACACTCCTAGAGATAGAACAGCTACAGCAAGGAAAGATTTTTTTTTAACCGATGAGAAATGCGAAAGGGGAAGTGATAGGAAAGAGACAGAAAGATAATCTAACTCTGTAACTTAAATGCACTTACCCAAAATAGCCTGAAGCAGCAGATCACAATGCTTGCACGAGCAAAGCAAACGAGATCTGAAGGGAGGAAGGAGACAAGGGACATTATGGGTAGGGGAGGAGCTTGGAGATCAGATCCAATGCTGGAGAAATGCGGCAGAGTCGGATCTGTTCTGGATCCGAGTCCCACAAGTAAATGAGGACAACTTCAGATCATTTGTTTACTGGGAAAGTCCAACTTGGAAAGAAACCAATTTTCTTCAGAGGCCCAGGGAGAAATGCTCCAGACACGTCTTTGTAACGTGGGAGGAAACAGGAGCACCAGCAGAAAGCCCACACAGATGCAGGGAGGACATGCAGACTCTGCACAGAAGACACCCCAGTGGAGAATCAAAGCAGAGAACCTCTTGCTGTGAGGCAACAATGCAACCGCTGCACCATTGTACTGTCCAGTTCCTAACAAACCATCAGTGAAATGCTAATGGTGCTATCAAATGAACCGTCCCTGAAACATGTCTACAGATTTAACACAGAACATTCTATTTTAAGGTACTGCCAATCATGCATGCCTGTGAAATGCCCTGACAAACATTCCCTGCCCTACCTTCAGTGGGTGTGTCAGGTTAGACTTAAAGTGTTAGAAATTATTTTGTCAAGGCTGGAAGTGTAAGTAAGCAGCACACAATTAATGGGGTGCTCATTAACATCCAACCTTACCTTCACTTGTTGAGTTGTATATTACTGCCATTTAATATCCTCACACATTTTAAGGACACTGATACAGAATGGCTTACAGACTCCATGTCTCAGGTTACTGGTCAGATAAGACAAGAATGAGCAACAAACACAGAGAAGTAAGACATAACTGCATATTTGCAAGCAATACTCATATGTTTGTGTGATCACTCAGTGCACCACATCCAGAATTAATACATGTACAAATAACTGTTATATGGTTTCATAGTACTGTGGATAATTCTGCAATTGGCTGAATGCAGAATGATTTCAGTTTTCTGCTGCAAAGCTGTTTGTGTGGCAAAGAGGGATAAGGCACCCTTACTGTGTTCTGAAGGTTCATTGGAGTCAGAGTTCAAATCCAGACCTATGTAGAAATAATAGAAATATTTCATGTCTGCTAACAAACATTTTGTAGTGTTTAAGTCATAGACTGCTTTTCTTCATTTCAGCTACTTTTTCCTTGTATTTTTTTTTAAATTTTTCGGACAGTGTTTGCGTGGTGTGCAGCTTAGCACAATCAAGGTAAATGGAATAAAAACGAATGTCAGATTTGGGCGTGCTTATTTTGTTTGTGTGACGGTTAGCAGTGCACAAACCAGGACTAGTGGTCTACATAGGAAGCAGACAGAACACTTATAGGTTCATAGGTAGGTGCTAGGCTATCGGCCCAAGGGCCTACGTAAGCCTAGACAACAAGGTTCCCTGGCTTACGCCACCCAAGAAAGTTATTTTCCTATGCCACTGTCGAGCAGAGACACAGAAGTGATCTCCAGGGTGTATTTCCTATTTCCCATCCACTCATCAAGATTTTTCTTGAAGAGTGCTAATGAAGAACTTTGCTTGACATAGATGGGTAGCCTGTTTCAGAGTATGGGAAGTCTCAGAAAACCTGCAGACAGGGCATCTTTAAAAATGTAAAGGTTAAAAAGGATACATTGTTGCAAATTTTCCTTTACATCGCGCATGCGGTTAGCAAGACTCCCCAACACATGCAGTCAATGAACACCTACAGACAGGATGGAGGCAGCCAATAACTGAAAACAGATACATTCAATTAATTCTGTTGTGCGCTGTGCAAACATGGTAAGCGGTGTTGTGTGGCAGCTAATACAGAGAACTTAAGAATGGGTAGGAAATTATGGAAATGATGTAACTACTCCTGTGGCAGCAGGTGTAAGTGTAGGGTTGGAGTTCAGATGGGCCTAGGTTTTAGTACAGGATGTGCAGCCTATTTTTACTGTTGTGACAGTGCAGCTCATAGCAATGAAATGAAAAATGGATAAGTGTTATTTCAATATTCTTGTGGCAACAGGTATAAGAGTAGGACTACCTTACACATGGTCTTGGGTTCTAATACAGGATATTCCAAACATTTTTACTGTTGTTCCACTTCCCATTATATTCATTCTCTTTTATAACACTTTAGATAGTGCAGCTGATATGAGTTATATGTATGAGCGGTAGTACACCCTTATTGTGTTTTCAGATGTATGACTGAGGGTATACTGTCTACTATATTTATGTAAGCATAATTCTGTTATCTTTAATTCCATGGCCTTCACAATTAAATAAGACAAATACACAACTGGATCTATATACAAGAAACTTGTCAGTTCATACAGATACAATGTGTAACACCTCAAACTGTCAGCTGTATTTATAAATGACTGCTGATTATGTCTGAGCAGCAATTCTTCTGTGGCAAAGATGGAAAATCAACGCTGTGGAAGAAAATGTTTCTCCCTTATGCCTAGGTTTGAATCCCACACTTTAAAAATCAATTTTATCAGTGTATAAAGCCAAAAATCAAATGTGTTAGATCATGACATTTATGTCCCCAGTGCATGTCTGCAAAGTTAATTCACTTATCAGTTACCTTCCAATTTTCAGTATATATTTCCAGGCTACATCAGCAGATACCCCTCAAACTAATGTCAACTGTCAGATTAACCTTCCTATGTCAAATATTTATTTCATCCGTGCTTGGTACTGCTGCTCTCCCTTTAACATTGCGCAAACACTGTTGGCATCATTGCTCAGGTTTGCACACTACCAGTAAATGCGATAAAGCTACAGGCCCCTAAATTTGACTCAAGATACCCACCCACCTATCTGGAACTCTTTGAATCTCTCAAGATTCAACCCTTTACCCTGATCCTGGGTGACTTATCTACCCAGCCACAGACTGGAAAAACTACTCATGCCAGAATGCAAATGCCCAGAGATTCCTCGATTTTATCAATGCAAATGCCTTGGAAAAGCTAATCGATACCCCCACGAAAAGTGATAATATCTTGGACTTGGTATTAACCAACATGAGTAACCACTGCAACACCCCTACACTGTCATCCTCCTTGGTAAGATCCGACCATAAAGCGGTCACTTTCGAAGTCAGCATTTCCCCTGACCCCCCCTCTAGTTAGGATCATACAAAGATGATTACAACCTCCTGAGGGATGGTATAAACAGCTTCCCAGCCCCCTCCCCCTTTGTTGTAACTGGCATCAATGTCCAAATCTACACCAAAGTACTATACAAGCACTTACATAAATGCATGGAATCAGGAATAACTGACAGGACAAAATTTTACTCCGCAAGGAAGAGTAAACCTGCCTGGTGGACATCTACAATAAATAAACTATATAACAAAAGGAAAAAAATTTGGTGAACCTGAACAAGCAAATAAGAGCACAAGTGAAATCCTCTAAAGCCAACATTGAGTCCAAATTGGCCACATCTACTAGAGACAATCATAAGGCCTTCTTCACATATGTCTGTAATCTCAAAGGAAGCACCCAGATCTGTTCAGAACTGGTGGTCTAGGATATCATATACACAAATGCTATAGATACAGCCAACATACTGGCTGACAGATTCAGTGAAGACTTCACCCCTCTGTCCCTCCCATCAGTAAATCAGGACATTCCAGTACCTGCTCCCTCCCCTTATCTATAGGGAACAGGTCATCAATCTCCTCCCAAAGGCAAAAAATACAGCCTTGATGGGACCAGATGACATACCAGGCTGCATCCTACATGAACTAAGGCATGAACCTGCAGCACCATTAGGCACCCTATTCAACCAAAGCCTGAGTACTGGCTTTGTCCCAGCCAAGTGGAAGACAGCCACTGTCATTCCTTTACACAAAGGTGGAGCATCCACTGACCTGGGAAATTATAGACCCATCAGCCTAACTAGCCTGATCTGCAGGTCCATGGAACAGATTATCATGGACCTCGTTAACAGGACAATGGCAATCTCCAATCACTCGACCCCACACAGTGTGGCTCTGTCAAGGGGAGGTCATGTCTGTTAAATATGATTGACTTCTTTGAGACAGTCACCAAAGCCATGGATGTGGGGAAGATGGTGCACACCGCCTATTTGACCTGGCCAAAGCCTTCAACATTATTCCCCACTCAGGCATAATAGGTAAAGTCTCTCAACTATGCATCAATCCATATGTTATCAGATGGGTAGCAAACTGGCCCACTGACAGAACCCTATTAATCAAAATAGTGGAAGCCACCTCAAGCAGTAGACCCGTAATTAGCAACATACCCCAGGGTTCAGTCTTGGGCTTCTGTTATTAGGGATATACTTCTCTGAAGTGCAGGCCAAAACCAGTGGGCTATGGCTGACCAACTTTGCAGATGACTGCAACCTGGACACAGTCATCAATTCCCCAAGGTGATGTGGACTTCCTCTAAGAGGGTCTCACCCAAACAAATGACTGGTGCCAGAAACATGGCCTCAAGCTGAATGCCAAAAAATGCATCATCATCTGTTTTTGGGGAGAGTGATGTCCCCACATATTATCACAATTAATAACAATGTCCTAAGCATGCAATCAGTCATGGGGGATTTGGGCACCCATGTTGATAGCAACCTGTTGCTTCCATTGTACAGAAAGCTTTCTACATGGCCCACCTCAAAACTAAGGGTATCTCATCCAGGGACAAGGAGGTCATAACATCCCTGTATTCTTCCCTTATAAGGCCAATTATTGAGTACAACGCCCCCTTCAGCATGTACCTAGCAAAGCACTTGCAACAGCTGGAGAGACCACAGAGGTTCCTCACCAGAATAATACAGGGCCTCAAACATGTACCCTACACAGATAAGCAAAAAGCCATGTCCCTCTACTCAGTTTCATACAGTCTCCTCAGAGGTGACCTCTGTCTGGCATACAAAGCAATTTCAGACCCCGCCTTGACAGGACTGTTGCATATCCGCAAGTCTAGCTCCACTCGAGTAACCCACATGTGAGACCTCAACCTGGTCTGTGACATCAATAGGACTTGTTGGCGGGAATGATTTGCGTCCAGGGACTCCCCCAATTGTGGAATAGGCTCCCTTTCCACATCAAGCAAAGTACCTCATTATCCCTTTTCAAGCGCAACCTGGATAACTGGATGGGAAACAGAAAATACACCCCTGGGATTCCACCTGTGTCCCTGCTGGACAGGGGCTTTGGGTGCTGACTTGTCCAAACATGGGCTAAAGTTTTGGCTAGGCTTATAAATGCCTAGGCCCAATAGTCTAGCCACTTCCTATCATCCTATGAATTGAAATTGGCTGGAAATCAGTAGTTGCCATTGCTCTAGTTTGTGTGTTAGACATGTCTGGAGTTAGTGGATAAGCTGCCCAGTTTAGGGTACAGAGGTGGGGTATCCAGGAGTCCAGGATATTTATTTGACTCATGGTAAAGCCTCACAGCCAAAGGCTTCTGCAAGGACAGTATTCTGGCTCTCAGTACAAGTCTAAGGTATGGAACAGTTTGGCTCAGACTGTGTCAAGTGCTACTGGCATCCCACACACTAGAGAATGGTATAGGCATCATTTTAATGACATACAGAGGTGAAAAAGAGGTACCCTCAACTGTTGGTTGACGGCATTTGAAACTATTGACATCCCTTAGCTGTGTAAGTATGATACTAAGAGAGTATTTGTAATAGAAACCTAAATATAGACAAGACTGGTATGCATAATGTTCTTCTCTTCATTTCTGTTCTTTCCCCAGCTAATACCGAAACAGAGTTCAATAGATGAACTCATGCTGATTGAATGGAGAGACTGAGGGAAGCAAGTGGTATGTATGCAGCACAAGAGAAGTACTATTGCAGCTTTTAAAGTTAAAGATAGATTTTTTTTATACAGTTGTAGCAAGTTGAGCATGCTTATCCTAACAGTAAAATCAAATATGCATGCATTAGTAGCACAAACTAACTTTAGGAGTCAAATATAAGACTGTAGTCAGAGGCTGTGTGTTCAAATACCATGAGTCACAACTATACAATACTGCATCTCTTTAATATGTACAAATAGCACAAATTCCCTGATGTTAATTGTAATCTGTATAACTGGACCATACATATGTGCAATATATACACACTTCAAGGATTGATTTCAGCAATCTGTAGTTAGTGTTTATTTATTAGGATGTATACTTAAATGTAATACGTCAAATAAAATAGTTGCATAACTGTGCTACTGCATTGTATGTCACATGTGATGTGACTAATTATATCTATTTTTCCCCCGTCACCCCAACCCGTATCTCTCTTTTTTTATTTTCTATTGTGTGTCATCAAAATGCCTCCATGTCACCCATGTGTACCACATCACTAAATACTACACAGTACAGTGAGGTAGGCCAGGCCCAGTGGAGCAGCCTGTGCCCACTCCACCGGCTTCAGCACAGATGCCCAGCACATTTGGGACCCAACCTGGAAGCACTGCCTCTGCTGCCCCTGCACTATCTGTGCTCTCAGGTAGTACTGCCCTGGCAGCTGGTGCTGTGGCACCCTCTGGGAGCAGTGGCAGAATTGGGGATTTCATCACCTGTTGGGAGATGCGAGGGTTGGTGCATAAGGTTATGCATCGCACCACTGGTATCATCTACACCAGACGGAGAAGCTGTTCTCCCTCATGGTACGTAGGAGGAGAAGATGTCAAGCACTCCAGGCACCAGCGGAGTAAGGGGACAGTGGTGATAGTCCAGTGGGTGAGAACCCGATTCTCACTGTTACCATGTTTGGTGGGCCTGAGCCTGTGTTGTCCCCTCCCTCACCTCAATCATGCCCCCAACCTTTGTGTCCCTCACCATCTCTGTGTCTTGTCTTATCCATCTTGTTTGCATATGCTTCCTCACATACCCAACTTACCTGACCCAGAAATACCTATGTCCCTTACCCAGCATTCTTCCCTTACTGAATTAAAAATAAAAAATGGGCACCTGTCCCCAAAAAAAATATCATTCATGTGATGACAGGAGGTACTGCCAGCCATGCCTGGAGAACTAAGGCAGTGGATGCATGACTTGTGCCAGCACAACTAGCTGGAATTTTGTAAATAATTACATCTCATTTGTATATCAAACTGATTTGTACAGATGCTTGTGCTGAAAATGTATTTGTGAGGTTTGCTTGTGTTAAAATGTATCAACAGTGCACCCTGCTGGAATGAAAAGAAATGTACATGCAGTACTGTAACTGAATTAAATGTATAAGTTTTAATGGAAGATACTGGAACAGCAGAGGTTAACCAGCTAGCTTACTGTAATAAAAATAAGGGAAATGTAATGAGCTGTTAAACCATTAAAATAGCACCCCATAATGCTGAACAGGATCGAAGACAATGGGTCTGGAAGAAGCATTTGTTCTTAGCTCAGTAAAAAGAAGGGGAGCCCCAGGCAAAGCTATAAACATTTAGATGTGTATTGTAGCTGTCTATGCTAAATTCCTGTCTCAGCTTCAAAGGGGATACTGTGATAACCTAGAGTCAGGTGACCAGATGAGGTTATTCTACATTTTACAGGGAGCAAGCTCTGAGTATAGAGTATTCTGTTTTGGGGAACATGACTAGAAAGACTGGTCACATATTTCATTGTGCCTTGCACTATCAAATAAGATATTACATAATAGTAATTATCCTAGATTCAGTCAGGAAAATAGTGAAGCTTAGTTTAGAGAATGCTTTTACTTATTTGTATGAGTCTATCCATCAATGTTATTTTCAATATTTCTTGTGATTTGAACTCTTGTGGTTTACTGTAAATACATATTTAGTATTTTTTGTTCATTTATTATTTATTATTAAAATAAAATAAATAAATAACTAAATAAAATATATTCAAACTTTTCATTGTGGCTGGTCCTTTTTAGAAAATATTTAAGCTTTGAGAGTATTTGCACATATTTATTTTGCGACAACTCTGGCCACTCGTGAAAGCCTTGCTGTTTGGTTAACATTACTGTTTGTATTAATATTAACTCAGCATAATTGGTTACCCTTTTAAGAGCCTTACAGTAACTGACTGGTGGCAGTGAATCTACTTTATATTCTGGGCAAAATTGGTAGAGCGGGTAATCTCTGCCAGCCTTTCCCAGGTGTGTGTGTGTGTGTGTGTGTGTGTGTGTGTGTGTGTGTGTGTGTGTGTGTGTGTGTGTGTGAAAATAAAATCTCAAAGAGTGTGTGTGTGAATGTGTGTGCGTGTGTGTGTGTGTGTGTGTGTGTGTGTGTGTGTGTGTGTGTGTCAACTACTTGGGGCAGGGACACAAACCACTGGCTTCACAGTGCCAGTGGGGAACATTACTAGGGATCTGGGGAGAGGTAGATAGAGACACAAAGAACCCTGGACTGAGTGTGTGCCCTGCATGCTCTTAAGGGAAATTGTGCTTGATGCAGACAGATCTGCATCTGGAAATACTGAGTGTATCTATTTGTATTCCAAGAGCATGTCACTCTCCAGTGTCAGTGGTGAGAATTTAGGCTCCTTGATTACTGGTCCAGCATGGGGACATCACAGTTCCATAGACAGCTCTCCATTCCATACACGTGTCTTCTTGATACACATGATTCAGTTCAATTGGCTATGTAACATGATTATGTTGTTGCCACCCCTCTTTCTGGAGGTGACAGTCCAAATTCAGCTAATATTCTGCACATATTATCAGTTTTCACTGTTGAGGAAATGGATAGCTATGGTTCTTACCTACCTCCTTCCTCCATATTCCTGTATTGCTTTCCCTTTGTTCTTCCGCTGCTTGCTTCCCTTTTTACCACTTTCCTATCTACCTCATATTAACAGCTACAATCTGTTCATAAAATAGAATCATACAAAACGCACATAAGTACCAGTAAAAGCAATGGGATTCCTTCATTTTTGGCCTCTTTGCTCGGAGTTTGGTATCGTGCACCAATGCCAAGTGATGGTGAGCGGCCCTACAATGCTGTGGTTACCTCCGCGCAATGCCACTTAACCCCACTGCACTATGCCAACACACAGCAACACGTGTACTATAAAGAATTAATGTCATTGCATTTTCACTGTTTAAAAATATTAGATACACCTGGATTCAAACCCAGTATCATTTTGGCTCAAAAATAAATGGGTTAATGCATTTACACCTGCTACCACAGAGTCAGCTAAGCAGCAGATGTGTTTCATACACTCAGTACTAACTCTCAGACTTTCAGCAATGCAGCTCGCATTTGTGAACTGTTTAACTATGCATAAACAGGGAAAGTAATGGAAATGTGTATCTCACATGCACAAACACTTTGACAACCATTGCTCAAACCTGCTGCTCACCACTGCGCTATGCAAAGTTAATATTAGCATGTATTAGTGTTGTTTATTGTCCATTTACTCTTCATGCCATGAAACTAGATGTAGAAACGTAACAAACTGAAGTCCCTATCTAACAATATATCACATATTTACAATGCAGCCATGTGTTCCCTCCCCCCAATGCACTGCAACTTTGGTGTCTCAGTACTTGTTCACAAAGATAACAACTACACTACACAAATTCATATCAAATGTTGTGTGATATGCAATGCACATCAATCCATCAACTGACCCTGGGAACTACTGACCCATAATCCTAAGCAGCCTTATTTGCAAGGCTATAGAAAGAATCATCATTGACCTTATCCACAGTGACAAAGGTGACCATCAACAGTCTTGACCCAAATCATTGTGGCTTTGTCAGGTTAGATCTTGCTTATTAAACCTAGTGGACTTCTTTGATAATGTCCCCATAGCCCTGGATGAGGGAAAACAGAACATGCTGCCTATGTGGATTTAGCCAAGGCCTTTGACACAATCCCCCTATTCAGGTATCATATAGAAAATATCCCATCTGAGGATTAACCCATACATTACTGGATGGGTAGCCAACTGGCTCACCAACAGAACACACACTGTCCAAGCTGGGGAGTCCACCTCCACCAGTAGACCAGTTACCAGTGGAGTACCACAAGGACCTATGCTGGCCCTCTACTGTTTGGAAACTGTTTTTCTAAAGTCCATGTGAAGGTAGATGACCTGTGGCTTACCAAGTCTGCAGATGACTGTCAACTGAGAGCAATCATATAGAGCCCCCCCCCCCCAACGATGTTAACATACTACAGAAAGGGCTGTCACAGACAAATGATTGCTTCCAAATTCATAGACTGAAACTTAATGCAAAAAAATGTCTCATTGTCTCCTTTGACAAAGAAGTGCCTCTGCTAATTATGATATGCACAGTACCCCTCTAAGCTCAAACTCGGTGGTGCGAGACTTGGCAATATAGGTTGATAGCAATCTAAAATTCAATCACTATGTGTCCATAGTGGTAAGACACACATTCTATATTGCACACTTCATAAATATGGGCATTGCATCCAAGACCAGGGAGGCGATAACTGTGCTGTACTCCACCCTTGTCAGACCACTAATTGAATACCATGCTCCCTTCTGTATGCACCTCACCAGACACCTGCAGCAACTGGAGAAACCACAGAGGTTTCTGACCAGGTGAATCCAGGGGCTCCAAAACATGACATACATGGAAAAACTGAAAGCCTTGTCACTGTACTCAGCATCATACAGGCTGCTGAGTAGCAACCTGTGACTGTCCTACAGAGCAGTCTCAGACCCTGCCCTACTGAAATGCTGGACATCTGCAAATCAAATAGGACAAGAATAACTTGCATCAGGGATCTCAACCTAGCCTGTGACATAAACAGAACATGCTAGGGAGACAGATATATCTCCCAGCGACTGCCACTCCTCTGCAATAGGCTCCCACTGCATGTGAAGCAATGCTCTTCAATGACATTATTCAAGCACAACTTTGACAACTGGATGAGTGATTCCAAATTTACCCTAGGGGTGGCACCTATGTCCCACATGGACAGGGGCAGCTGGTGCTGATCAAGAAATTACTCTGCTAACAATGACCATCGAACTAAGCTCAATACGAGTACTTGTGGTTTACACAGCTAGGCTTGTAAAGGCTCTAGGGCCATTAGCCTAGTAACCTCGTATTAACCTATAAAGCTATAAACCTATGCAGGCCTTCCAACATCTTCTCTCCTACATCCACTGTTGATGTCATCCAATATAAGTTGTTCTGCAGCCTTGTAAAAGTCAGACTTGTGCTGCGGCGCTTGCATAAGGTACTGAGCTCTGTAGTCTGTGTACTTAGATAGGTGTGAGATTCTGTTCCCCTACAGGCAAGTGTGTGTGTGTGTGTGTGTGTGTGTGTGTGTGTGTGTGTGTGTGTGTGTGTGTGTGTGTGTGTGTGTCTAGCCAGAAGAGCATAAGTGCATATCCTACAGTTATCACTCCAATCTCATGGATTGACAGTATTCTGACACTTGCATATGTCTACACATCTATTTTATGCAGGCCTCCCAACATCTTCTCTCCAACATCCAGTGCTGATGTCATCCACTATAAATTGTCCTGCAGCCTTCTAAAAGTCATGGTGCTTTTGTACTTGTGTAAGGTATTGAGCTCTGTAGTCTGTGTACCTAGATAGGTAGGGGGTTTTGTTTTGACTGCAGTCAACTGGTTTTGTGTGTGTGTGTGTGTGTGTGTGTGTGTGTGTGTGTGTGTGTGTGTGTGTGTGTGTGTGTGTGTGTGTGTGTGCATATTTGTGCACTTGCTTGATATTACAGACAGATTTTTACACCAGCATGTGGGACTCTGTTATTACTATATTCTCCTCACCAGACACTGGTGCAGTCATCAGCTATAAAGTGCTGTCTGAGACTCTTTAAGTCAGACTTGAGCTGTGGCACTTGTCTTAAATGCAGAGTTCTGTAGTCTGTGTACTTAGATAGGTAGGGGCACTGTTCTCACTGCAGTCAACTGGTTTTGTGTGTGTGTGTGTGTGTGTGTGTGTGTGTGTGTGTGTGTGTGTGTGTGTGTGTGTGTTGTGTGTGTGTGTGCACACGCGCGCACTTGCTTGACATTACAGCCAGGCTTTTACATCAGCATGTGGGGCACTGTTATTACCACATTCTCCTCACCAAACACTGCTGATGTCATCAGCTATAAAGTGTTAAAAATCAGAAATAACAAGTATCGGACCAACACGGCTCAGCACCAAATAGTTTATTTGTAAAAACAACAAATAATAAGAGTTAAAAGTAACCACTTTTGTGATCACAACATCACTTCATCAGACTAGTTAGAAAGTAACAAACAATCAGTTTAAAAGGAGAGATTAACCAGTCAGTTATAGTGGGTTGGTCAAACCAATTAATGCTAAAAGATGTACTCACTAAACAAAGAAAAGCAAACATCTAAAAGCAAGAAAAGGTATCTATAAAAATAATACTAAAATACAAAAATACATTAAAAACAGACTAATGTTTACGTGGACAAGCTTTCAAGAATGGTTTGGGGCTGGATACCCCATTTAGTCCAGGCGGTTTATCTGCATTGAAAAGTAAAATCCATTTCTGTTCAGCTGTCTCTGGTTGATTGACTAAATCACCACCTCTATTACCCTTATCAAGTATCTATAGTACAAAAAACTTGAAAATATGTTCCGAACCATGTGAAATAACATGCTGTGCTAGGGCACTGGTGTCTTTCTTGTTTTTAATGTCCCTATAGTGTTCCTTTAAAGGTCTTTTAATCTTGCCTATATAAAAGACATGACAAACTTGGCAACTGCTGAAATAAACAATATTATTAGTTTTACAATCAGCATAAACACTGAGCTCAATTTTAAAGTTAACATATGGGTGTATATATACTGAACATGTAAAAATATACTTGCAAGCTGAACAGGACCTACAAATAAAAGTGCCCAGCCTATTTGATCGAACTCCTGTGTTATAATACTGTGATCTATAACACAGATGTTTCTTCAGGGGCTTATTATTCTTAAACATAAAGTGTGATGTATCTAACACTCCCTTCAATTCCTCTACTGTATGTAAGACATTCCAATTATTTTTAATAATGTCACAATATTTACTAATGTCATTGGATTATGGTAGGGAGACACTAAAGGTATCTCTCACAACAGGAGATGGCTGTGGTGTGTCTAGTACAGGATGATTAGTAAAATAAGCTCTGCATCTCCTATCCCTCTCTTTCCATGCATCAATAATGCAGGAGTCAATTTCTTGTTGTACCCTCTACGCAGGAAATAGTTTTTGAGGGAGATGAGCGCTTCTTGTAATTCAGAGTCATTATTATGCAGTCTCACAGTTCTACAGACTTATCCTTTCAACACATTGCATGTAACATGTCTTGGATGCATGCTACTTTTATGCAAAAAATTGTTCTTCTTGGTAGGTTTTTTATAGATACTAGTACAAAAGTTACTAAAATCAGTTTTACTAACTTTCACATCTAAAAACTCTATTGCTACAGTAGAGTATTTATATGTAAATCTAAGAAAGTTAGTCATACTGTGCATATAGGTAACAAAATCTTTTAGCATTGCTTGAGAGCCCTGCCATAACAAAAACATGTCATCCATGAAAAATACATACCAGGCTTTATGTACAGAAAAAGCATTATTGTGTAACAGGAATGTTTTCTCCCATTGTACCAGTGCAAGGTTGGCATAGCTGTTGGCACTGTTCCTTTTACATGTTAACACTTTTCCTGAACATATAGCCTGATATGTACATGACATGCAAAACAGAACATTATACTCTAGCTTCAAGTACAGTGCTATAATGTAATCCTCAGATCTGAATATGATGGTGTCACTTATGATACACACAACACAGGCTTTCAATACCAGTGTGGACACTTGGTCGAAGTTCAGATTGCTATCTATGTGTGTTCCCAGTGCTTGCATCACTGGGTTTCAGTAGAACAGGACTGTTGTCAATGTTGAAATTAGCAGGGAATTCCACTTTTCAGAAGGACAAAATAAAGACTCATTCTTGCATTTCTTTGTAGAATGTCTGGCTTTGTCACCATTCATTTGTCTGTGTTCTCCCTTCCTGTAGTATGTTATCATCATAGGTGGACACAATGACTGCACCCAGTATGCAAGAATCAGAAAACACAGTAAGCCAAAGGCCGTATACTTTAGCACGACCTGTCGAGAAATAGTTTCAAAACAGTAAAGGGCTAAGCACAGATCCCTGGGTATGCCAGTGGTGACAGCTCTACTGGTACAGGTTGATTCACCAAATTTCACAGTATGCATTCTGTTAGTGAGTGAACTGGTTACCCATCTAGTGACATAAGGGTTAATCCCCAGCTGGAAGAGTTTCTCAATGATACCTGATTGGGGGATTGTGTCCAAGGCTAAGGCCAGATCAGGATAGGCAGTATGCACTGTCTTAACTTCATCCAGTTCTATCATACAGAATCAATGGGCTGTGACAACATCAAAGATTGCCCATCGCATGACTCAGAACATACACTTTCCTGACACAGTCGAATACACACTTCAACATACCCTCCACACAGACTATGTTCCTATAGAAGGGAGTACATCAACATGCATCCATTTGAGTTAGAGGGACAGCACCCAATGCATGCTTGTATAGACACATCCTGACTCTCCTCATCTGTGAGGTAGACCAACATATCATCATGGACCTTTTCTAAAAGAACACTAGTAATATCCCAGCTGTGTGCAACAGACCTGTGTGCGTTGTTAATGCTACATCATATGTCTGTTACATCTGGTAGATGTCCTCAAAGAAGTCATCAAGGGCATGCATGATGACAACACAATCATCCTTTTAAACCTGACAAGCCCAAGGCATTTGACACAAATCAGCACTGAGGTATTCACTTAACACTATGAGATGTGGCCATAAACACCAATATCACAAAGTGGGGAGACCACTGGGTCACATATTTGGCATCTAAATATGTTGAAATGTGTGACGTGACCTATATCTCAGGTCCAGTGATCAGGTCCATGCATCAGTGCTGTCTGCTAGGCTTCTTCCTGTCCATTATTTATGTCACAGACTTCACAAGTGACATATACATCCAGTGTCCAAACAGCTGTCTGAAGGACTACATACTGTGGGCAATCATTGATTCCAGCTGTGATATTAGTATAATACAGACAATATCAACACACACCAAAGATTGCTGCCACAGCCATGACAACACCTGCAATGTAAAAACATGGGGGGGATTTGTTACATCAGAAAATACACAACCCATGTATAATGTAGATATCACACCTATAATCAGACCAATAGGTATGTGACCTGTGTCCTGGGGTAGATGGTATGTGGAACGTCAACCAGCATGTGGCCACAGTGCTGACTACTCCCTTGTATGTAACACAACTACTGAGTATGTGAAGGACATCCACATCACAGGCCATAATAACTTGAATGTTCACAGTTTTCATCACATCCATAATTAAGTACAATGCACCCTTCTTCATGTACCTCTCTACATATCTTCCAGGATGTGTAACTGAGGTGTAACACATTTGCCACAGTGGGCTGTCACACATCTTACTGGCCATACCTAGGTATTCTTTTTGGAGCATAAAGGTTACTTTCTGATAGTGTGGAACCCCCATCAAGCTGTTACACTATATGCATGTGTGATACCTGTTATGGTGATGCACCCAGTGCATACATAGTTGTTTGGCAACATTAATGGCACAGGTAACATTCGTGACAATGTGGATTGTGCCATATATAAAACATATATATATATATATATATATATATTTATATATGACACATGGGTCTACTTCATAACTTTGAAAGTTCATAACATTGAATTTCATAACACTGAGACCAGAAGATCGAAAATTTAAAACATCAAAAACCCAAAACACTGAAAACTCAGAACATTGAACGTGTACTTCATAACACTGAAAACTATAATGTATATATAAATAACATGCTCTCCACCTATAACAACACCTAACTAACAAACACACTTTCTACTATGTTTCTGCAGGGGGGACAAGCCCCCCTGCACCCCCCCTCATGCGGGTGGCTCTGCCCCCCACCCCATAAATTAAATATACCAACTCCAAGATCGCACTACAGTGGAAAAAAGTTCATTTCCTAACTTCATGGGGGGGCTTGCCCCCCGCAGAAATGTAGCAGAAACAGAAGTTATGTTCTTACCATAACGTTCCATGTTAGTTGTCTTCTTCTCGCCTTCTTCTTGCTGGATGGGTTCGGAGCCGACCTCGGCTCCGACTCGGCCACTCTAAAAGCTCGAGAGTTGGTTCCACCGGCTCGAGGCTCCCCTTATATCCCACAATGCTAGGCGAGAGTTACCTCAGATCTCGTTTGTAAGCTAACCCAGCTTATATCAATAACAGTATAACTGTGAAACAGAATCCACCTCTAACAGCAGGAAGAAAAGGTGACCTATATCCTGAAACAAGAAATATGCATAATAGCATATGACTAAGAAAGAGGTGGTAGAAAGAGAGGTCACGATCACAACTCCTCTAGGTCTGTCCAGGCCAGGGGAAGGAGGGTGGACGAAGAAGAAGCGAGAAGAAGACAACTAACATGGAACGTTATGGTAAGAACATAACTTCTGTATGTTAAGTTGTCTATCTCGCCTTCATTCTTGCTGGATGGGACCGTCCCTAGCACCTTGTCCCGGTGGCCTAACGGAACAGACTCCTGAGAACAGTGGAACCAAAATTAGCTCTATGCCTAGAAGCTAAATCCAACTTATAATGGGAAATAAAAGTGTGAGGAGTAGCCCAAGTAGCCGCTGCACAAATGGTGTCAATAGGCAGTCTGTCTTGGAAGGCTAGAGAAGTAGCCAAAGCTCTGGTGGAATGGGCTTTAGGTTTATTAGGCAGTTTTTGGTGTCTAATCTCATAAACAAGGGTAATCAGAGATGTTAGCCATCTGGATAATGATACCTTTGAAACTGGAAGTCCCTTTCTGCTTTCCGCATAGGAGACAAACAGCTGATCAGATTTTCTGAATAGTTTCGTCCTGTCCAAGTAGTACCTTAATTGACGATGAACATCCAGGCAGTGTAATTTTTGTTCAGACCTATTTGAATACTCTCTGGGAAAAAGACAGGGAGGTCAATGCATTGGTTTAGATTTGATGTTGAAACCACCTTAGGCAAAAAGGACGGGTTAGTTCGTAAGGAAACTCTGTCCTTATGGAACGCAAGATAAGGAGAACGACAACTGAGTGCTTGAAGTTCTGAAATTCTTCTAGCTGATGTGATAGCCACCAGAAAAAGAGTTTTCCATGATAATAACTTCAAGGAACATGAAGCTGCAGATTCGAAAGGGGAAAGAATCAAAGAAGCAAGAACTAAATTTAGGTCCCAAGGAGAAGGAGGATTTCTTACAGGAGGTCTGAGAAGAAAAACTCCTTTCAAAAAGGCTTTGCAGAGTTTGTGGGACATTAGGGCAGATTCAGAAATACCCACATGGAAATTAGAAATAGCTGCCAATTGAACCTTAAGAGTAGATGGAGATGAACCTGCATGGAAGAGTTCAGCTAGAAAATCAAGGACTAGTTGGATGGAAGCGGTGAAAGGATCTATGTCCTTTCCTTGTGCCCAATATGAGAAGCGTTTCCACTTACTCAAATAAATCTTCGAGTGGAAGATTTATGGGAAGCTATCAATATATCTCTAACAGAGTGAGATAATTGAGGAAGCCTGGCTACGGTTGGAACTGGAGGAACCAAGCAGTGAGGTTCAGAGAGGGAGGGAGCGATGAAACTGACCCGACTGATGGATCAAAAGATCTGGAACTAGGTCCAGATTCCACGGTCGCTCCAAAAGAAATCGATGTAGAAAGGGGAACCACACTTGTCGAGGCCAGTAAGGAGCAATGAGGATCAATGAGGCCTTCTGAGCGATAGCTTTCTGTATTACTTGAGAGATCAGTGGGAAAGGAGGAAATGCATACAGAAGTCCGGGGCCAAACTTGGACTAGCGTCCCTGCTGGGTTGGCCTGGTAAAGGGAATAGAGTGAAGTATTCTCTGCACTTGCTGTTTTGGGGAGTAGCAAAAAGATCGCAGCAAGGCTGACCCCACTTGAGAAATATCTCTCTCACTACAGAGTCTTTCAGAGACCACTCGTGAGGCATGAGAATAGCTCTGCTCAACTTGTCCGCAATGTGATTGGACTTCCCGGGGATGTGCGTTGCTATCAGAAAACGCTGAGAAGAAATCGCCCATTGCCACAGTCTGAGTGCTTCTCGACACAGGGGCTATGATCTGGTTCCGCCTTGTTTGTTGATGTACCACACTACAGACATATTGTCTGTCTGGATTGCAATCGTTCCCAAGGGAAGAGAGTCTTGAAGGGCTTGCAACGCTAAAAGCACTGCTCTCATCTCCAGAACATTTATGTGCAAGTGGCATTCGTTTGGTTGCCATGTGCCCTGGACTGTCCTGCCCTGATAATGCCCTCCCCACCCGATCAGGGAGGCATCCGTTGTCAGAGTAGCAACCGGAGGAGGTGGAACAAATGGTCTCCCCAACAGGAGCTGGGGGGAAGACATCCACCACATGAGATGCTTTTTGCACGCTTGCGTGATCATAATGGTGTGAGACATTGGAAGTTCCTGGTATGACCATTGAGAAAAGAGCATCCACTGAAGGATCCGCATGTGGTATCTGGCCAATGGGAGGAGAGGTATGGTCGCTGCCATGATTCCCAACACCTTTAGAACTAACCTGGCTTTGGCTCTGTTGTTGTTGAGAAGAAGTGACACCAATTTTTGAATGTCTGATATCCTTTGGTTCGTTAGTGTTGCAGACATGTTTATAGTATCTAAATTTGCGCCTATGTAGGTAATAGTACGACAAGGCGACAAAACAGACTTTTCAAGCAATTTATTGAAATACCCAGTTTTTGACAAACGCGAAAAGTATAATCTCTGGCCATTAGAAGGAGATGCTTGGTGGGAGCTGTGAGAAGCCAGTCGTCCAAATATGGAAACACCTGGAATCCTTGTCGTCTCAGGTGAGAAGCTACCACTGCCATGCATTTGGTAAACTCCCCGGGAGCAGTGGTGAGACCAAAGGGCAGGGCCCTGAATTGAAAATGACTGGTTCCCAGCCTGAAGCGGAGGAATCTTCTGGAGCGTCTGTTCATTTTTATGTGATAGTACGCGTCCTGAAGGTCTATAGAGCACATCCAGTTTCCTTTTCCCAATAGGGGAAGAATGGATTGCAGCGTGACCATCCGAAATCTTGTTTTCTTGACTGATCTGTTCAAGATACTGAGATCCAAAATTGGTCTCCAGTCCCCTGTTTTCTTTGGAACTAAAAAGAACCTTGAGTAGATTCCGGATCCTTGTTGGTCTGCTGACACTGGCTGAATAGCTCTTTTTGCAAGCAGTTTTGAAATTTCCAAAGCTGCTATATCCCTTTGAGCGGGTGGAACATCTGGAAGGGATTTTTTTGACTGATTTGGAAAACGAAGAAAGGGGATAGAATAACCTTCGGAAATGATGGACTGTACCCATTTGTCTTGAGTCAGGGATAGCCAGGCTTCTGGGTACAGTGACAATCTTCCCCCGACTGCCTCCGAAGATGGGCAGTCGGGCAACACCTCAGGGATGCTGAAAGGGCTTGTCAGGAAAGGCTTCCCGATTGCCCTGGTTCTGCGGACCCCCCCTGCCCCTAGGGCGACGTCTACCATTGTTATTCCCACCTCTGCCTCTGGTAGGAAAACGACCCTGTGCGTCAGGCGAAGTCCCTTGAGATTGTTTACGGAACCACATCTTTCCACCCTTCTGGCCTTTGGGGTAAGGCCTAGAAGGAGTCGCAAAACGGACTCCGGCGGCAGAAAGGGTCTTGCCATCAGTCTCGCACCTAGTCAGGGTTTCTTTCACTTGAGGACCAAAAGAGATGATCCATCAAAGGGAGTTCGTGAAAGACGTCTTGAAAGGTTCCAAAGTTGCATAGCCGCATCCAGGCGTGCCTACGTAAGGCTACCCCTGTTCCTGCGGCTCTGCTCGCTCCATCGGCCGCATAAGAGAGGAGGCGCATGGAGGAGTTGGAAATGGAATTAAGGATAGCCAGCTGCGTGTTCATTTTCTCTTGGAAACCCGCAGCTGTAGGGTCCTTCAACATTTCACTCGCTTCCTTGACCAAGTCCCTTTGAAGACGAGTGAAATGGCACAGGTAATTCAGCGAACGCATGGTAAAAGTCGCTGAGGAGAACATCCGCTTCCCGTACCTATCCATGGACCTAGATTCCTTGTTAGGTGGATGGACAGGCACTGAAGGATCAGCCAGTTCCTTCTTTGTGGCGGCAGCTACCACCATAGCATCCACAGAAACTCCTTTTGATAAAAATTGCTTGTCTGATGGAGCTGTGATGAATTTGGAGGGTCTCCTGGGAGTGGGGTCCACTGAATCAGGAGCCGTCCATGCCTTCTTAGCAACCACTTGCATGAGGGGGTCGAAGGGGGGGGGACACCCAGGAGGTGGAAGGACGAGAGCCAAACGCCTCAAGATACACAGATTCGTCCTCCGAAGGGTTGAGGGCTGGCCAATTTGCCCTCTGTTTAAGGATCTCCAGAATGTCTGCAAATGAGACATCTTCAGAAGGGGAACGGGGAACCCTCAGAATCATCCAGATCTGTGTCCGACGTGATAGACTCAGGTGAGTCAATGTGCTTCCTCTTGCACTTCCTCTTCCGAGGGGCTCTTCTGCCAAATCAGGAGAGGCCTCGGAAGAGGATGAAATCCCTAAGGGGGCTCCTGAGGAGCTGGCTCTCTGCGGTCCGGGATGAGGGAGTGAGTCGACTTACCCTGAGGCAGCATAGAGGGAGGGGCTGACGGAGCCGACTGTGGAGTAGAGCCAGGCTCTAACACACTCCGCATGACCTCGAAAGCACCCCTGTCAGGCAGAGCCAGAGGTCCCCGAGGAGCTAAGGACCCCCCTCGGCACCGACAGAGATGGCTCCGAGGCCGATGTCGGAGCCGAACTCACCAGCGCCAAGCACCGAGAGGAGAGGGGGTCGGACAAGGGTCCGATGCCACTCACCCCTCGGAGCCGACGAGGGAAGTCCGGCGCCGAGATTCCTCCACGGAAGAAAACGGAGCCGACGACGGAGCCGAAGACAATTGTCTCGGCTCCGAAGTGACCACAGTCTCGGTTCCGACACGACCCGGCTCCGAACTCAAAAGAGTCGAAGGAGGAAAGAGTTGATGGACCGGGGCAGGCACCGACTGATGATTCGGGCTCTGAAGCATCTGGGCTAGTGCCTCGGACTTAAGTAGTCGACTCACCACCCTCTGAAGGTCATGATCGGAAAGCCTCGATGACCTAGAGGAATGAGACCTTTGGCTCCGTTCAGACAGCAGGGGAGATCCTGGAGCCGAATGAACGGAGCCAAGAGAAGGTGACCTAGACCTCTTTCTGGTTGTCGGCTCAAGATCTTGCCGGAGCCGACACGGGTACCTCGATAACCTCGGCTCCGGCCAGAGCCGAGGAAGCCACAGAAACTGTGGACTGAGTCTTATTGGCTCCAGCCGGAGCCGATAAAGGCAAAGGTTGAACAACCTGAGGTCTCGGCTCAGAAGCCGGAGCCGAAGACCTCGATGCCTTAGAGGGCTTCCCTGTTGAAACTGACAGGGAATCCTCTGGTTTTAACAAGCCTCTCAAAATTAACTTGTTCTTTCTCTCCTGCAGGACCCTGGGGCTGAAGCCATGGCACACAACACAGGAGTCCTGCAGGTGCAAAGGCCCCAGACAGTAGACACAAGAAGTGTGAGCGTCTGTCAGAGACATTTTCTGACAGCACGCATCACACTTCTTGAATCCAGAGACCTTTGCTTCCTTTGACATTATCCTAACTGACAGGTGTACACTAACACACACCAGACACACAGTTATACCCTGTCAGAAAAATTATTAATACTAAAAATAATTAACAATTTTAGTAAAAATAGTAGAAATTAAGCACAAAAAAGTTAAAGTAACTACACAAACACACCCTAGGGAAGGGAAGGCCAAAGGCCCAAGGGAAGAACCAGTGGTTCTTTTAATAAGAAAACGGGGAAAAATAGGGTCGGGGATAAATAACTATATCCTACACTAATTTGTGAAGAATTAAGGTTAAAAGGGGAAAAAAGAATAACTTTTTAGTATAAAAAGCTAACACTCACCAGGAACCGGTAGAAGCAACCAACCTCGAAGCTGTAGCGGCAAACGAGATCTGAGGTAACTCTCGCCTAGCATTGTGGGATATAAGGGGAGCCTCGAGCCGGTGGAACCAACTCTCGAGCTTTTAGAGTGGCCGAGTCGGAGCCGAGGTCGGCTCCGAACCCATCCAGCAAGAATGAAGGCGAGATAGACAACTTAACATAGTGTGTTTGTTAGTTAGGTATTGTTGTAGGTGTCTGGGATCTTATTTATTTCTGCAATGTAGTTTTCAATGTTATGAAGCACACTTTCAATGTTCTGAGTTTTCAATATTTTGGGTTTTCAATGTTTTGAATTTTCGATGTTCTAGTCTCAATGTTATGAAATTCAGCGTTATGAACTTTCAATGTTATGAAGTAGACACATACACGTAGGGTCTATGCTAAATAAATGAACACTTAAAATGTCGAGTACAACATACTCGAACACCTTTAAGCAAATGTGTATTTAACTGACATCTCACAATCTCACAAACCACAATGCCGAAAAGTTTTGTTTGGCCATCTACCCTTCCCGAGTACTGTACTACACTAAACCAACTAACAGCAAGTTCACATATATCATAAGCAAAAAAAAAATGAACATACCATAACAGTGCGAGCAGGGGGGCAAGCCCCCTTGCACCCCCCACACCCCCCCTACTTAAATATACCAACACCGAGACTGTACTGCAGTGCAGAAAAGGGAAATTCTCCCATTCTGCACCATAGGGCGCCATTAGCAGTAGCTTACATGACGTAACGCATCTCATATTTCCGTGCTGGCCAAACGAAATGTTTTAGAACTCCATTTTCCAACATTGTCAGCTCTCGTATATTGATCATGTCTAAATAACTAAATGTGTCTGTAATTTTTCTTTGTGGAGCTTTTCTCCCCGGGCCTCTGCTGAAAAAGGGCCTTTTCGGCTCAGTCAGACACCCCCGGTTAACAAATGTAAAATAAAAAAAAAAATAAATAAATAATAAATAAACGTTCACTTAAAAGTGTTTGAGTATGTTGTACGCGACATTTTAAGGATTCGTTTATTTAACAGAGACCCTACACATATATGTATGTATATATACCATGCACACCAGTCAACTGGCCTATATTGATCATAATGTCACCTACAGGTATAGCAGTGTCCCTCCTAACACCTCTAGCAGATTTTACAGTGTCAGGACAGTGTGTGTGATTACCCTCATAGACTGCAGACAGTATGTTATGTCAGAGACATGGCATTACTGGTGGTATTATTCTAACATTGTACATGATTGTGCTTTGCTTCTTTTAATGTTGTCCATGAGGCTTTTGTAGATCAGAGTGTGTGTTGTACCATTAAGAGCCATTCCAGTCTATCGGCACATGCATATAAGTGCTGAGCACTAGCAAGCAAGAGTGTCATTTTGAGTGAGCAGACAGAATGAAAGCATGTATGTGTGCAGCAGTCAGTCAGTTAGTTTGTTTAGGTTTTATGTTCCTGTCATCCATCCTGATGTGTTTGTGCATAATAATCAACTTAAATGAACATCCAAGCCTCATTACCTTATCTGAATACATAAGATGAGCGACATGGTGTCAGAATGGAATTGAAACTTCTTCAGAACCATGAGGCACACAGTTAAATAGGAGTAATATACAGAAGTGAATCATCCGAAGCTCAAACAACTAGCAAACAGGTCAGGAAAGATAATTCCAGGCACTAACACTCGTTTAAATGATTTTTTACTCAATGAATATAAAGCAAAATATTCAAAATGCTCAAATGAATTTCTAATTAAATATAATACTCAGATGTGCGACATATTTATAAAAGTACCCAAATGGTTACAAAAATGCTTAAAATAACTTCCGAATCGCATGATATGCATAAAAAGGGAAAACAGCCATATTTTTTCATCACATGCTTCTTTTTCTTATTAACTAAACCTATTCAAAATATCCAAAGTGTGCAAAGTGTTGGCAAGTGTATGCAATGTTACAGTCCAGTTATTTCACAGAATACAGTTATTTTGAAGAGACTGTTGTGCAAGTACCTGGTGTGTGTTTGAACATAATTACAAGGGCCAGGTCTGTACTGTGTCTAAAAGCAGTTTGTTGGCATGGCAGAGGGATTTCGCAGACCTGCTTCTTTTGTGTTTGATAACAATGTTGCAGAACATTGGAGAGTGTTTGAGCAATAGTATGATATTTTTATACGGACTGCTTTTTCCGATAAAGACGCACATATAAAAGCATTTATTTTGCTTAATATAGCTGGTTCAGAAGCCATCGAAAAAGAGCATTCAGTTGTGTATGGACCTGCTATGTTTGCAGGGGAGGGGGAAGACCAACATATTGTTGTACTGGCTGAAACCTGGAAGAGCCTGAGTGCTTAAAACATAAATTTAAAGACCCAAACAAATATTACAACGGAAAATCACATATTTTACACAAAAGATCAAAAGCCTGTTGAAACTTTTGCAGCATATATAACCAACTTGAGAAATAAGGCAAAAACATGCAGATTTGGTAATCTGAGAGATGAGTTGATAAAAGACAGGCTTGTGTGTGGTATTAAAGATGATGCAGTGAGAAAGATTTTGCTTTCAGATAGTGATTTAATGTTAAGCAAGGCAGTAGAGATTTGTCAAATATATGAGCTTACAGAAAAGCACACAAATATGTTTACAAATGAGAAAAGCATGCTTGCAGTGCCTTCAAGTGCTAATATTGATAGCATGCAGCACAAGGTTAAAAGATACAGGCCTAAGGGTGTGGTCAATTCAGCAAAACCTAGAGCAGCTACAGTATAACCCAGGGTACACTCAGTAAAGCAGAGGGTGATTCAGCAAAACCTGTGACAAGCCTCATAGTCAACTGTCATAGCTGTGGAGGTAGCCATGAGCCCAAGCGAGAGAAGTGCTTAGCTTTTGGTCAGCAGTACCACACATGTAAAAAGTAAAATAATTTCAAAGGACTCTGAAAATCTAAAGGGGCACATTCTTTTATTAAAAAAAAACAGCATTCAAAGAGGCAAGTTGATCAATTAGAAAGCTCCGACTCTACTTTTTATGTTGATGGTGTGTCTGTGCTTGGTGAAACAGTCAGTGCAGTAGATTTGTGGGCAAAGAACGAGGTATTTTGCACTGTTTGGATTAATGAGAGACTTGTAGAGCTCAAAGTTGATATTGGTTCAAAGTGCAATGTTATGTCAGCAGAAATGTTTGCCAGAGTAAAAGCTGGTAAGAAACTTGATCTGGCAAAGTGTGGAAGCTTGTTGCTTCTGGTGATGAAGAAATTCAAACCGAAGGCTCAGTAGTGCTTTCATGTTATTCTGCTGGGAACAGCTATGGCTTGCAATTTTACATAGTCAAGAGACACATGCAGTCCTTATTAGTCCTCAAGGACAGTTTGAAAATGAGACTGTTTTCATTTAATAAAGAAATCCACCATATAAGCATGTGTAACAATGAGAATTTCCCACAAACAATTTTTCTGACTATGCTGATATTTTTGAAGATGTTAGGCAAACTCCCAGTTGTGTGCTCCATGACATTAGACCATGAGGTAAGCCCAGTCATTAGACCAGCATTGAAAGTTCCAGTAGACCTACAAGGCAGATTCAAAGCTGAGCTAGACAGAATGGTGTACCTAGGAGCAATTTGTCCAGTAGAAGAACTAACTGAATGGTACCCTCCAAGGTGGCAGCTCACAAGAAAAGCTCAGATGATATTAGAATATATATTTATCCAAGAGATTTGAACAAAGCACTAAAACAACCTCATAATCTGATGCATACAGCTGAAGAAGTTACTGCCCTTATGCCAAATGCCACTATTTTTTCTGTCTTAGATGAAAAAAGTTCATTTTGGCAAATTTTGCTTGATCGAAAATCTTCACTGCTAACTACTTTCAGTACACCATTTGGAAGATATAGATTTTTGAGTATGCCATTTGGAATACATTCTATCAGTGAGGTCTTCCAACATGCGATGGAATAAAATTTTCTGGCTATCCCTGTGCTATAATAATTGATTATATTCTTGTAGGAGGCAATGGTGAAGTTGAACATGACAGAAACCTCAGAAAAGTTCTGGAATGTGCTTGTGAAGTGAATCTTAAGCTTAATTCTCAGAATGTAAATTCAGGCTGCAAGAAGTTACTTATGTGGGTCATTTGTTTACCAGCTCATGCTTACGACTAGATCCTTCCAAGCAAATTGCAATTCTTGAGATGCCAGCTTCAGACAATGTCACCTTCTTACGTTTTCTTTACATAGTCAACTATTTGGGCAAGTTTATTCTAGATCTGAGTGAGCTTTCACCACCATTAAGAGAGCTAACACACAAAGATGTAACCGGTTAGAACAACACCAAAGAGCATTTGATGTCCTGAAACAGAAAACTGCCAGTGTACCCAATTTAAGACATTATGATGTTCACAAACCAGTAACTCTTTCCTGTGATGCTTCAAAGTTTGGTCTTGGTGCAGTCATTTTTCAAGAGGGGAGACCAATAGCCTATGCATCCAGAACTCTAACCCAAACTGAGATGCAGTATGCTCAAATAGAAAAAGAGCTTTTGGCAATTGTATTTGCATGTTCGATATTCCATGATTATATTTATGGCTGACCTATTCAAATCGAGACTGACCACCAACCTGTGGTCACTATTTTGATAAAGCCAATGCACACAGCTCCTGCAAGAATGCAACACATGATGTTAAAACTGCAAAAGTACAATTTCCTCTTGGTTTACACAAGAGGTAATCTTCTTTATCTTGCTGATACTTTATCCAGATCTCCCAGAAAAAACATTGAACAGCAAAAAAATGAGAAACCTGATTTTGAAGTCATGGAAATGAGAAATGTTTCTTCCACACATCTTGATGAGCTCAGACATCGCACAGCTTTAGATTCAGTTCTCCAGAAGCTCAACCACTTTATCTTTCAAGGCTAGCCATCAAAGTACTCTTGTTTACCAGTAGATGTGCAGCAGTATTTTCCCATATAAAGATAAGATCTTGATGGAAGATAGTATCATCATGAAAGGTCCAAAAGTGATTGTTCCAAAATCCTTGCAACAAGAGTATATTGAAATCTTGCATTGTAGTCACCCAGGAACTGATTCTACCGAAAGAAGGGCAAAAGGACCAGTATTTTGGCCGTCTATGTTAAAAGATATTGAGAAGTAACTTTCAGCTTGTTGTTTGTAATAGTACTAAACCGCATCAACAAAAAGAACCACTTCAGCTAAACCAGATTCCTGAACTACCTTGCTCGACAGTAGCTACAGATATTTTTGAATGGAATGGTCGACATTACTTGGTGTTAGAAGACTCTTATTCAAATTGGTTCGTGATTGACTTACTTCCTAACCTAACTTGTAGTACTGTCATTATGAAATTGAAGAAGCATTTTTCTGTCCATGGTAGTCCGCACAAAGTCATTTCTAACAATGGTGCACAGTTAACAATTCAGCAGTTCAAAGGATTTGTTGAAACTTAGGACTTCATTCATGTTACTAGTAGTCCTGAATACCCACAATCTAATGACTTGGCTGAACTTGCAGTTAAAAGTGCAAAAACAATACTGATGTTTTTCTTAATCAGCTTAATCTCTGAAATATTCCTCGAGACAATTTACTTGGTTCACCTACTCAGAGACTTATGTCGAGACAAACCAGATCCACACCTGTGCTCTCAGGTAGTACTGCCCTGGCAGCTGGTGCTGTGGCACCCTCTGGGAGCAGTGGCAGAATTGGGGATTTCATTACCTGTTGGGAGATGCGAGGGTTGGTGCATAAGGTTATGCATCGCACCACTGGTATCATCTACACCAGACGGAGAAGCTGTTCTCCCTCATGGTACGTAGGAGGAGAAGATGTCAAGCACTCCAGGCACCAGCGGAGTAAGGGGACAGTGGTGATAGTCCAGTGGGTGAGAACCCGATTCTCACTGTTACCATGTTTGGTGGGCCTGAGCCTGTGTTGTCCCCTCCCTCACCTCAATCATGCCCCCAACCTTTGTGTCCCTCACCATCTCTGTGTCTTGTCTTATCCGTCTTGTTTGCATATGCTTCCTCACATACCCAACTTACCTGACCCAGAAATACCTATGTCCCTTACCCAGCATTCTTCCCTTACTGAATTAAAAATAAAAAATGGGCACCTGTCCCCAAAAAAAATATCATTCATGTGATGACAGGAGGTACTGCCAGCCATGCCTGGAGAACTAAGGCAGTGGATGCATGACTTGTGCCAGCACAACTAGCTGGAATTTTGTAAATAATTACATCTCATTTGTATATCAAACTGATTTGTACAGATGCTTGTGCTGAAAATGTATTTGTGAGGTTTGCTTGTGTTAAAATGTATCAACAGTGCACCCTGCTGGAATGAAAAGAAATGTACATGCAGTACTGTAACTGAATTAAATGTATAAGTTTTAATGGAAGATACTGGAACAGCAGAGGTTAACCAGCTAGCTTACTGTAATAAAAATAAGGGAAATGTAATGAGCTGTTAAACCATTAAAATAGCACCCCATAATGCTGAACAGGATCGAAGACAATGGGTCTGGAAGAAGCATTTGTTCAATTAGCTCAGTAAAAAGAAGGGGAGCCCCAGGCAAAGCTATAAACATTTAGATGTGTATTGTAGCTGTCTATGCTAAATTCCTGTCTCAGCTTCAAAGGGGATACTGTGATAACCTAGAGTCAGGTGACCAGATGAGGTCATTCTGCAAGCCATCTTGGATATTACATTTTACAGGGAGCAAGCTCTGAGTATAGAGTATTCTGTTTTGGGAAACATGACTAGAAAGACTGGTCACATATTTAATTGTGCCTTGCACTATCAAATAAGATATTACATAATAGTAATTATCCTAGATTCAGTCAGGAATATAGTGAAGCTTAGTTTAGAGAATGCTTTTACTTATTTGTATGAGTCTATCCATCAATGTTATTTTCAATATTTCCTGTGATTTGAACTCTTGTGGTTTACTGTAAATACATATTTAGTATTTTTTGTTCATTTATTATTTATTATTAAAATAAAATAAATAAATAACTAAATAAAATATATTTAAACTTTTCATTGTGGCTGGTCCTTTTTAGAAAATATTTAAGCTTTGAGAGTATTTGCACATATTTATTTTGCGACAACTCTGGCCACTCGTGAAAGCCTTGCTGTTTGGTTAACATTACTGTTTGTATTAATATTAACTCAACATAATTGGTTACCCTTTTAAGAGCCTTACAGTAACTGACTGGTGGCAGTGAATCTACTTTATATTCTGGGCAAAATTGGTAGAGCGGGTAATCTCTGCCAGCCTTTCCCAGGTGTGTGTGTGTGTGTGTGTGTGTGTGTGTGTGTGTGTGTGTGTGTGTGTGTGTGTGTGCGTGAAAATTAAATCTCAAAGAGTGTGTGTGTGTGTGTGTGTGTGTGTGTGTGTGTGTGTGTGTGTGTCAACTACTTGGGGCAGGGACACAAACCACTGGCTTCACAGTGCCAGTGGGGAACATTACTAGGGATCTGGGGAGAGGTAGATAGAGACACAAAGAACCCTGGACTGAGTGTGTGCCCTGCATGCTCTTAAGGGAAATTGTGCTTGATGCAGAGAGATCTGCATCTGGAAATACTGAGTGTATCTATTTGTATTCCAAGAGCATGTCACTCTCCAGTGTCAGTGGTGAGAATTTAGGCTCCTTGATTACTGGTCCAGCATGGGGACATCACAGTTCCATACACAGCTCTCCATTCCATACACGTGTCTTCTTGATACACATGATTCAGTTCAATTGGCTATGTAACATGATTATGTTGTTGCCACCCCTTTTTCTGGAGGTGACAGTCCAAATTCAGCTAATATTCTGCACATATTATCAGTTTTCACTGTTGAGGAAATGGATAGCTATGGTTCTTACCTACCTCCTTCCTCCATATTCCTGTATTGCTTTCCCTTTGTTCTTCCACTGCTTGCTTCCCTTTTTACCACTTTCCTATCTACCTCATATTAACAGCTACAATCTGTTCATAAAATAGAATCATACAAAACGCACATAAGTACCAGTAAAAGCAATGGGATCCCTTCATTTTTGGCCTCTTTGCTCGGAGTTTGGTATCGTGCACCAATGCCAAGTGATGGTGAGCGGCCCTACAATGCTGTGGTTACCTCCGCGCAATGCCACTTAACCCCACTGCACTATGCCAACACACAGCAACACGTGTACTATAAAGAATTAATGTCATTGCATTTTCACTGTTTAAAAATATTAGATACACCTGGATTCAAACCCAGTATCATTTTGGCTCAAAAATAAATGGGTTAATGCATTTACACCTGCTACCACAGAGTCAGCTAAGCAGCAGATGTGTTTCATACACTCAGTACAAACTCTCAGACTTTCAGCAATGCAGCTCGCATTTGTGAACTGTTTAAATATGCATAAACAGGGAAAGTAATGGAAATGTGTATCTCACATGCACAAACACTTTGACAACCATTGCTCAAACCTGCTGCTCACCACTGCGCTATGCAAAGTTAATATTAGCATGTATTAGTGTTGTTTATTGTCCATTTACTCTTCATGCCATGAAACTAGATGTGGAAACGTAACAAACTGAAGTCCCTATCTAACAATATATTACATATTTACAATGCAGCCATGTGTTCCCTCCCCCCAATGCACTGCAACTTTGGTGTCTCAGTACTTGTTCACAAAGATAACAACTACACTACACAAATTCATATCAAATGTTGTGTGATATGCAATGCACATCAATCCATCAACTGACCCTGGGAACTACTGACCCATAATCCTAAGCAGCCTTATTTGCAAGGCTATAGAAAGAATCATCATTGACCTTATCCACAGTGACAAAGGTGACCATCAACAGTCTTGACCCAAATCATTGTGGCTTTGTCAGGTTAGATCTTGCTTATTAAACCTAGTGGACTTCTTTGATAATGTCCCCATAGCCCTGGATGAGGGAAAACAGAACATGCTGCCTATGTGGATTTAGCCAAGGCCTTTGACACAATCCCCCATTCAGGTATCATATAGAAAATATCCCATCTGAGGATTAACCCATACATTACTGGATGGGTAGCCAACTGGCTCACCAACAGAACACACATTGCCCAAGCTGGGGAGTCCACCTCCACCAGTAAACCAGTTACCAGTGGAGTACCACAAGGACCTATGCTGGCCCTCTACTGTTTGGAAACTGTTTCTCTAAAGTCCATGTGAAGGTAGATGACCTGTGGCTTACCAAGTCTGCAGATGACTGTCAACTGAGAGCAATCATATAGAGCCCCCCCCCCAATGATGTTAACATACTACAGAAAGGGCTGTCACAAACAAATGATTGCTTCCAAATTCATAGACTGAAACTTAATGCAAAAAATGTCTCTGTCCCCTTTGACAAAGAAGTGCCTCTGCTAATTATGATATGCACAGTACCCCTCTAAGCTCAAACTCGGTGGTGCGAGACTTGGCAATATAGGTTGATAGCAATCTAAAATTCAATCACTATGTGTCCATAGTGGTAAGACACACATTCTATATTGCACACTTCATAAATATGGGCATTGCATCCAAGACCAGGGAGGCGATAACTGTGCTGTACTCCACCCTTGTCAGACCACTAATTGAATACCATGCTCCCTTCTGTATGCACCTCACCAGACACCTGCAGCAACTGGAGAAACCACAGAGGTTTCTGACCAGGTGAATCCAGGGGCTCCAAAACATGACATACATGGAAAAACTGAAAGCCTTGTCACTGTACTCAGCATCATACAGGCTGCTGAGTAACAACCTGTGACTGTCCTACAGAGCAGTCTCAGACCCTGCCCTACTGAGATGCTGGACATCTACAAATCAAATAGGACAAGAATAACTTGCATCAGGGATCTCAACCTAGCCTGTGACATAAACAGAACATGCTAGAGAGACAGATATATCTCCCAGCGACTGCCACTCGTCTGCAATAGGCTCCCACTGCATGTGAAGCAATGCTCTTCAATGACATTATTCAAGCACAACTTTGACAACTGGATGAGTGATTCCAAATTTACCCTAGGGGTGGCACCTATGTCCCACATGGACAGGGGCAGCTGGTGCTGATCAAGAAATTACTCTGCTAACAATGACCATCGAACTAAGCTCAATACGAGTACTTGTGGTTTACACAGCTAGGCTTGTAAAGGCTCTAGGGCCATTAGCATAGTAACCTCGTATTAACCTATAAAGCTATAAACCTATGCAGGCCTTCCAACATCTTCTCTCCTACAACCATTGTTGATGTCATCCAATATAAGTTGTTCTGCAGCCTTGTAAAAGTCAGACTTGTGCTGCGGCGCTTGCATAAGGTACTGAGCTCTGTAGTCTGTGTACTTAGATAGGTGTGAGATTCTGTTCCCCCTACAGGCAAGTGTGTGTGTGTGTGTGTGTGTGTGTGTGTGTGTGTGTGTGTGTGTGTGTGTGTGTGTGCGTGCGTGTGTGTGTGTGTGTGTGTGTGTGTGTGTGTGTGTGTGTGTGTCTGTGTGTCTAGCCAGAAGAGCATAAGTGCATATCCTACAGTTATCACTCCAATCTCATGGATTGACAGTATTTTGACACTTGCATATGTCTACACATTTATTTTATGCAGGCCTCCCAACATCTTCTCTCCAACATCCAGTGCTGATGTCATCCACTATAAATTGTCCTGCAGCCTTCTAAAAGTCATGGTGCTTTTGTACTTGTGTAAAGTATTGAGCTCTGTAGTCTGTGTACCTAGATAGGTAGGGGGTTCTGTTTTGACTGCAGTCAACTGGTTGTGTATATGTGTGTATGTGTGTGTGTGTGTGTGTGTGTGTGTGTGTGTGTGTGTGTGTGTGTGTGTGTGCGTGCATATTTGTGCACTTGCTTGATATTACAGACAGATTTTTACACCAGCATGTGGGACTCTGTTATTACTATATTCTCCTCACCAGACACTGGTGCAGTCATCAGCTATAAAGTGCTGTCTGAGACTCTTTAAGTCAGACTTGAGCTGTGGCACTTGTCTTAAATGCAGAGTTCTGTAGTCTGTGTACTTAGATAGGTAGGGGCACTGTTCTCACTGCAGTCAACTGGTTGTGTGTGTGTGTGTGTGTGTGTGTGTGTGTGTGTGTGTGTGTGTGTGTGTGTGTGCGCACGCGCGCACTTGCTTGACATTACAGCCAGGCTTTTACATCAGCATGTGGGGCATTGTTATTACCACATTCTCTTCACCAAACACTGCTGATGTCATCAGCTATAAAGTGTTAAAAATCAGAAATAACAAGTATCGGACCAACACGGCTCAGCACCAAATAGTTTATTTGTAAAAACAACAAATAATAAGAGTTAAAAGTAACCACTTTTGTGATCACAACATCACTTCATCAGACTAGTTAGAAAGTAACAAACAATCAGTTTAAAAGGAGAGATTAACCGGTCAGTTATAGTGGGTTGGTCAAACCAATTAATGCTAAAAGATGTACTCACTAAACAAAGAAAAGCAAACATCTAAAAGCAAGAAAAGGTATCTATAAAAATAATACTAAAATACAAAAATACATTAAAAACAGACTAATGTTTACGTGGACAAGCTTTCAAGAATGGTTTGGGGCTGGATACCCCATTTAGTCCAGGCGGTTTATCTGCATTGAAAAGTAAAATCCATTTCTGTTCTGCTGTCTCTGGTTGATTGACTAAATCACCACCTCTATTACCCTTATCAAGTATCTATAGTACAAAAAACTTGAAAATATGTTCCGAACCATGTGAAATAACATGCTGTGCTAGGGCACTGGCGTCTTTCTTGTTTTTAATGTCCCTATAGTGTTCCTTTAAAGGTCTATTAATCTTGCCTATATAAAAGACATGACAAACTTGGCAACTGCTGAAATAAACAATATTATTAGTTTTACAATCAGCATAAACATTGAGCTCAATTTTAAAGTTAAAATATGGGTGTATATATACTGAACCTGTAAAAATATACTTGCAAGCTGAACAGGACCTACAAATAAAAGTGCCCAGCCTATTTGATCGAACTCCTGTGTTATAATACTGTGATCTATAACACAGATGTTTCTTCAGGGGCTTATTATTCTTAAACATAAAGTGTGATGTATCTAACACTCCCTTCAATTCCTCTACTGTATGTAAGATATTCCAATTATTTTTAATAATGTCACAATATTTACTAATGTCATTGGAATATGGTAGGGAGACACTAAAGGTATCTCTCACAACAGGAGATGGCTGTGGTGTGTCTAGTACAGGATGATTAGTAAAATAAGCTCTGCATCTCCTATCCCTCTCTTTCCATGCATCAATAATGCAGGAGTCATTTTCTTGTTGTACCCTCTACGCAGGAAATAGTTTTTGAGGGAGATGAGCGCTTCTTGTAATTCAGAGTCATTATTATGCAGTCTCATAGTTCTACAGACTTATCCTTTCAACACATTGCATGTAACATGTCTTGGATGCATGCTACTTTTATGCAAAAAATTGTTCTTCTTGGTAGGTTTTTTATAGATACTAGTACAAAAGTTACTAAAATTAGTTTTACTAACTTTCACATCTAAAAACTCTATTGCTACAGTAGAGTATTTATATGTAAATCTAAGAAAGTTAGTCATACTGTGCATATAGGTAACAAAATCTTTTAGCATTGCTTGAGAGCCCTGCCATAACAAAAACATGTCATCCATGAAAAATACATACCAGGCTTTATGTTCAGAAAAAGCATTATTGTGTAACAGGAATGTTTTCTCCCATTGTACCAGTGCAAGGTTGGCATAGCTGTTGGCACTGTTCCTTTTACATGTTAACACTTTTCCTGAACATATAGCCTGATATGTACATGACATGCAAAATAGAACATTATACTCTAGCTTCAAGTACAGTGCTATAATGTAATCCTCAGATCTGAATATGATGGTGTCACTTATGATACACACAACACAGGCTTTCAATACCAGTGCGGACACTTGGTCGAAGTTCAGATTGCTATCTATGTGTGTTCCCAGTGCTTGCATCACTGGGTAACAGTAGAACAGGGCTGCTGTCAATGTTGAAATTAGCAGGGAATTCCACTTTTCAGAAGGACAAAATAAAGACTCATTCTTGCATTTCTTTGTAGAATGTCTGGCTTTGTCACCATTCATTTGTCTGTGTTCTCCCTTCCTGTAGTATGTTATCATCATAGGTGGACACAATGACTACACCCAGTATGCAAGAATCAGAAAACACAGTAAGCCAAAGGCCATATACTTTAGCACGACCTGTCGAGAAATGGTTTCAAAACAGTAAAGGGCTAAGCACAGATCCCTGGGTATGCCAGTGGTGACAGCTCTACTGGTACAGGTTGATTCACCAAATTTCACAGTATGCATTCTGTTAGTGAGTGAACTGGTTACCCATCTAGTGACATAAGGGTTAATCCCCAGCTGGAAGAGTTTCTCAATGATACCTGATTGGGGGATTATGTCCAAGGCTAAGGCCAGATCAGGATAGGCAGTATGCACTGTCTTAACTTCATCCAGTTCTATCACACAGAATCAATGGGCTGTGACAACATCAAAGATTGCCCATCGCATGACTCAGAACATACACTTTCCTGACACAGTCGAATACACACTTCAACATACCCTCCACACAGACTATGTTCCTATAGAAGGGAGTACATCAACATGCATCCATTTGAGTTAGAGGGACAGCACCCAATGCATGCTTGTATAGACACATCCTGACTCTCCTCATCTGTGAGGTAGACCAACATATCATCATGGATCTTTTCTAAAAGAACACTAGTAATATCCCAGCTGTGTGCAACAGACCTGTGTGCGTTTTTAATGCTACATCATATGTCTGTTACATCTGGTAGATGTCCTCAAAGAAGTCATCAAGGGCATGCATGATGACAACACAATCATCCTTTTAAACCTGACAAGCCCAAGGCATTTGACACAAATCAGCACTGAGGTATTTACTTAACACTATGAGATGTGGCCATAAACACCAATATCACAAAGTGGGGAGACCACTGGGTCACATATTTGGCATCTAAATATGTTGAAATGTGTGACGTGATCTATATCTCAGGTCCAGTGATCAGGTCCATGCATCAGTGCTGTCTGCTAGGCCTCTTCCTGTCCATTATTTATGTCACAGACTTCACAAGTGACATATACATCCAGTGTCCAAACAGCTGTCTGAAGGACTACATACTGTGGGCAATCATTGATTCCAGCTGTGATATTAGTATAATACAGACAATATCAACACACACCAAAGATTGCTGCCACAGCCATGACAACACCTGCAATGTAAAAACATGGGGGGATTTGTTACATCAGAAAATACACAACCCATGTATAATGTAGATATCACACCTATAATCAGACCAATAGGTATGTGACCTGTGTCCTGGGGAGATGGTATGTGGAACGTCAACCAGCATGTGGCCACAGTGCTGACTACTCCCTTGTATGTAACACAACTACTGAGTATGTGAAGGACATCCACATCACAGGCCATAATACCTTGAATGTTCACAGTTTTCATCACATCCATAATTAAGTACAATGCACCCTTCTTCATGTAACTCTCTACATATCTTCCAGGATGTGTAACTGAGGTGTAACACATTTGCCACAGTGGGCTGTCACACATCTTACTGGCCATACATAGGTATTCTTTTTGGAGCATAAAGGTTACTTTCTGATAGTGCGGAACCCCCATCAAGCTGTTACACTATATGCATGTGTGATACCTGTTCTGGTGATGCACAGAGTGCATACATAGTTGTTTGGCAATATTAATGGCACAGGTAACATTCGTGACAATGTGGATTGTGCCATATATAAAACATATATATATATATATATATATATATATATATATATATATATATATATGACACATGGGTCTACTTCATAACATTGAAAGTTCATAACATTGAATTTCATAACACTGAGAACAGAAGATCGAAAATTTAAAACATCGAAAACCCAAAACACTGAAAACTCAGAACATTGAACGTGTGCTTCATAACACTGAAAACTATAATGTATATATAAATAACATGCTCTCCACCTATAACAACACCTAACTAACAAACACACTTTCTACTATGTTTCTGCAGGGGGGACAAGCCCCCCTGCACCCCCCCATGCGGGTGGCTTTGCCCCCCACCCCATAAATTAAATATACCAACTCCAAGATCGCACTACAGTGGAAAAAAGTTCATTTCCTAACTTCATGGGGGGGCTTGCCCCCCGCAGAAATGTAGCAGAAAGTGTGTTTGTTAGTTAGGTATTGTTGTAGGTGTCTGGGATCTTATTTATTTGTGCAATGTAGTTTTCAATGTTATGAAGCACACTTTCAATGTTCTGAGTTTTCAATATTTTGGGTTTTCAATGTTTTGAATTTTCGATGTTCTAGTCTCAATGTTATGAAATTCAGCGTTATGAACTTTCAATGTTATGAAGTAGACACATACACATAGGGTCTATGCTAAATAAATGAACACTTAAAACGTCGAGTACAACATACTCGAACACCTTTAAGCAAATGTGTATTTAACTGACATCTCACAATCTCACAAACCACAATGCCGAAAAGTTTTGTTTGGCCATCTACCCTTCCCGAGTACTGTACTACACTAAACCAACTAACAGCAAGTTCACATATATCATAAGCAAAAAAAAAACGAACATACCATAACAGTGCGAGCAGGGGGGCAAGCCCCCTTGCACCCCCCACACCCCCCTACTTAAATATACCAACACCGAGACTGTACTGCAGTGCAGAAAAGGGAAATTCTCCCATTCGGCACCATTAGCAGTAGCTTACATGACGTAATGCATCTCATATTTCCGTGCTGGCCAAACGAAATGTTTTAGAACTCCATTTTCCAACATTGTCAGCTCTCATATATTGATCATGTCTAAATAACTAAACGTGTCTGTAATTTTTCTTTGTGGAGCTTTTCTCCCCGGGCCTCTGCTGAAAAAGGGCCTTTTCGGCTCAGTCAGACAGCCCTGGTTAACAAATGTAAAATAAAAGAATAAATAAATAAATAATAAATAAACGTTCACTTAAAAGTGTTTGAGTATGTTGTACGCGACATTTTAAGCATTCGTTTATTTAACAGAGACCCTACACATATATGTATGTATATATGCCATGCACACCAGTCAACTGGCCTATATTGATCATAATGTCACCTACAGGTATAGCAGTGTCCCTCCTAACACCTCTAGCAGATTTTATAGTGTCAGGACAGTGTGTGTGATTACCCTCATAGACTGCAGACAGTATGTTATGTCAGAGACATGGCATTACTGGTGGTATTATTCTAACATTGTACATGATTGTGCTTTGCTTCTTTTAATGTTGTCCATGAGGCTTTTGTAGATCAGAGTGTGTGTTGTACCATTAAGAGCCATTCCAGTCTATCGGCACGTGCATATAAGTGCTGAGCACTAGCAAGCAAGAGTGCCATTTTGAGTGAGCAGACAGAATGAAAGCATGTATGTGTGCAGCAGTCAGTCAGTTAGTTTGTTTAGGTTTTATGTTCCTGTCATCCATCCTGATGTGTTTGTGCATAATAATCAACTTAAATGAACATCCAAGCCTCATTACCTTATCTGAATACATAAGATGAGCGACATGGTGTCAGAATGGAATTGAAAGTGAAAAGAAACTTCTTCAGAACCATGAGGCACACAGTTAAATAGGAGTAATATACAGAAGTGAATCATCCGAAGCTCAAACAACTAGCAAACAGGTCAGGAAAGATAATTCCAGGCACTAACACTCGTTTAAATGATTTTTTACTCAATGAATATAAAGCAAAATATTCAAAATGCTCAAATGAATTTCTAATTAAATATAATACTCAGATGTGCGACATATTTATAAAAGTACCCAAATGGTTACAAAAATGCTTAAAATAACTTCCGAATCGCATGATATGTATAAAAAGGGAAAACAGCCATATTTTTTCATCACATGCTTCTTTTTCTTATTAACTAAACCTATTCAAAATATCCAAAGTGTGCAAAGTGTTGGCAAATGTATGCAATGTTACAGTCCAGTTATTTCACAGAATACAGTTATTTTGAAGAGACTGTTGTGCAAGTACCTGGTGTGTGTTTGAACATAATTACAAGGGCCAGGTCTGTACTGTGTCTAAAAGCAATTTGTTGGCATGGCAGAGGGATTTCGCAGACCTGCTTCTTTTGTGTTTGATAACAATGTTGCAGAACATTGGAGAGTGTTTGAGCAATAGTATGATATTTTTATACGGACTGTTTTTTCCGATAAAGACGCACATATAAAAGCATTTATTTTGCTTAATATAGCTGGTTCAGAAGCCATTGAAAAAGAGCATTCAGTTGTGTATGGACCTGCTATGTTTGCAGGGGAGGGGGAAGACCAACATATCGTTGTACTGGCTGAAACCTGGAAGAGTCTGAGTGCTTAAAACATAAATTTAAAGAAATGTGCAAACCCCAAACAAATATTACAACGGAAAAGCACATATTTTACACAAAAGATCAAAAGCCTGTTGAAACTTTTGCAGCATATATAACCAACTTGAGAAATAAGGCAAAAACATGCAGATTTGGTAATCTGAGAGATGAGTTGATAAAAGACAAGCTTGTGTGTGGTATTAAAGATGATGCAGTGAGAAAGATTTTGCTTTCAGATAGTAATTTAATGTTAAGCAAGGCAGTAGAGATTTGTCAAATATATGAGCTTACAGAAAAGCACACAAATATGTTTACAAATGAGAAAAGCATGCTTGCAGTGCCTTCAAGTGCTAATATTGATAGCATGCAGCACAAGGTTAAAAGATACAGGCCTAAGGGTGTGGTCAATTCAGCAAAACCTAGAGCAGCTACAGTATAACCCAGGGTACACTCAGTAAAGCAGAGGGGTGATTCAGCAAAACCTGTGACAAGCCTCATAGTCAACTGTCATAGCTGTGGAGGTAGCCATGAGCCCAAGCGAGAGAAGTGCTTAGCTTTTGGTCAGCAGTACTACACATGTAAAAAGTAAAATAATTTCAAAGGACTCTGAAAATCTAAAGGGGCACATTCTTTTATTAAAAAAAAACAGCATTCAAAGAGGCAAGTTGATCAATTAGAAAGCTCCGACTCTACTTTTTATGTTGATGGTGTGTCTGTGCTTGGTGAAACAGTCAGTGCAGTAGATTTGTGGGCAAAGAACGAGGTATTTTGCACTGTTTGGATTAATGAGAGACCTGTAGAGCTCAAAGTTGATATTGGTTCAAAGTGCAATGTTATGTCAGCAGAAATGTTTGCCAGAGTAAAAGCTGGTAAGAAACTTGATCTGGCAAAGTGTGGAAGCTTGTTGCTTCTGGTGATGAAGAAATTCAAACCGAAGGCTCAGTAGTGCTTTCATGTTATTCTGCTGGGAACAGCTATGGCTTGCAATTTTACATAGTCAAGAGACACATGCAGTCCTTATTAGTCCTCAAGGACAGTTTGAAAATGAGACTGTTTTCATTTAATAAAGAAATCCACCATATAAGCATGTGTAACAATGAGAATTTCCCACAAACTATTTTTCTGACTATGCTGATATTTTTGAAGATGTTAGGCAAACTCCCAGTTGTGTACTCCATGACGTTAGACCATGAGGTAAGCGAAGTCATTAGACCAGCAATGAAAGTTCCAGTAGCCCTGCAAGGCAGATTCAAAGCTGAGCTAGACAGAATGGTGTACCTAGGAGCAATTTGTCCAGTAGAAGAACTAACTGAATGGTACCCTCCAAGGTGGCAGCTCACAAGAAAAGCTCAGATGATATTATAATATATATTTATCCAAGAGATTTGAACAAAGCACTAAAACAACCTCATAATCTGATGCATACAGCTGAAGACGTTACTGCCCTTATGCCAAATGCCACTAATTTTTCTGTCTTAGATGAAAAAAGTTCATTTTGGCAAATTTTGCTTGATCGAAAATCTTCACTGCTAACTACTTTCAGTACACTATTTGGAAGATATAGATTTTTTGAGTATGCCATTTGGAATACATTCTATCAGTGAGGTCTTCCAACATGCGATGGAATAAAATTTTCTGGCTATCCCTGTGCTATAATAATTGATTATATTCTTGTAGGAGGCAATGGTGAAGTTGTACATGACAGAAACCTCAGGAAAGTTCTGGAATGTGCTTGTGAAGTGAATCTTAAGCTTAATTCTCAGAATGTAAATTCAGGCTGCAAGAAGTTACTTATGTGGGTCATTTGTTCACCAGCTCGTGCTTACGACTAGATCCTTCCAAGCAAATTGCAATTCTTGAGATGCCAGCTTCAGACAATGGCACCTTCTTACGTTTTCTTTACATAGTCAACTATTTGGGCAAGTTTATTCTAGATCTGAGTGAGCTTTCACCACCATTAAGAGAGCTAACACACAAAGATGTAACCGGTTAGAACAACACAAAAGAGCATTTGATGTCCTGAAACAGAAAACTGCCAGTGTACCCAGTTTAAGACATTATGATGTTCACAAACCAGTAACTCTTTCCTGTGATGCTTCAAAGTTTGGTCTTGGTGCAGTCATTTTTCAAGAGGGGAGACCAATAGCCTATGCATCCAGAACTCTAACCCAAACTGAGATGCAGTATGCTCAAATAGAAAAAGAGCTTTTGGCAATTGTATTTGCATGTTCGATATTCCATGATTATATTTATGGCTGACCTATTCAAATCGAGACTGACCACCAACCTGTGGTCACTATTTTGATAAAGCCAATGCACACAGCTCCTGCAAGAATGCAACACATAGATTCATAGTTCATAGTTCATAGATTAGTACTAAGCTAACTGCCCTTGCGAGCCATTTTAAGCTTAGCCAATTATCCCTTTTGAGACTCAAACCCTGCACCTTGTGTTTGTAAGCCAAACACCTTAACCATTAGGCCACCCTCCCAACCCCATGATGTTAAAACTGCAAAAGTACAATTTCCTCTTGGTTTACACAAGAGGTAATCTTCTTTATCTTGCTGATACTTTATCCAGATCTCCCAGAAAAAACATTGAACAGCAAAAAAATGAGAAACCTGATTTTGAAGTCATGGAAATGAGAAATGTTTCTTCCACACATCTTGATGAGCTTAGACATCGCACAGCTTTAGATTCAGTTCTCCAGAAGCTCAACCACTTTATCTTTCAAGGCTAGCCATCAAAGTACTCTTGTTTACCAGTAGATGTGCAGCAGTATTTTCCCTTATAAGGATAAGATCTTGATGGAAGATAGTATCATCATGAAAGGTCCAAAAGTGATTGTTCCAAAATCCTTGCAACAAGAGTATATTGAAATCTTGCATTGTAGTCACCCAGGAACTGATTCTACCGAAAGAAGGGCGAAAGGACCAGTATTTTGGCCGTCTATGTTAAAAGATATTGAGAAGTAACTTTCAGCTTGTTGTTTGTAATAGTACTAAACCGCATCAACAAAAAGAACCACTTCAGCTAAACCAGATTCCTGAACTACCTTGCTCGACAGTAGCTACAGATATTTTTGAATGGAATGGTCAACATTACTTGGTGTTAGAAGACTCTTATTCAAATTGGTTCGTGATTGACTTACTTCCTAACCTAACTTGTAGTACTGTCATTATGAAATTGAAGAAGCATTTTTCTGTCCATGGTAGTCCGCACAAAGTCATTTCTAACAATGGTGCACAGTTAACAATTCAGCAGTTCAAAGGATTTGTTGAAACTTAGGACTTCATTCATGTTACTAGTAGTCCTGAATACCCACAATCTAATGACTTGGCTGAACTTGCAGTTAAAAGTGCAAAAACAATACTGATGTTTTTCTTAATCTGCTTAATCTCT
This sequence comes from Protopterus annectens, assembly GCF_019279795.1. Taxonomy (NCBI): domain Eukaryota; kingdom Metazoa; phylum Chordata; order Ceratodontiformes; family Protopteridae; genus Protopterus; species Protopterus annectens. The sequence goes on along the minus strand of NC_056726.1, from coordinate 1,989,541,934 downwards.
GAAATATTCCTCGAGACAATTTACTTGGTTCACCTACTTAGAGACTTATGTCGAGACAAACCAGGTCCACACTACCAGTCAGTATGAATTTGCTGATTTCAAGTGCTAAAAGCAACAAAGTAGTAAAAGCTCAACTCCTAAAGAAGCTTTTGTCCCAATAGTCCTACTATGAAAAAAATAGCAAGCCTCTGAAACCATTAATGGATGGAGAGATTGTGAGGATGCAGTCAGCAAAAGGATTTGACTGAATAAGACTCTTGAAACATTTATGTGAGGAACCAAGGTCATACATCATTGAGATGCAAGGGATGGAATTCAGGTGAAATCGGAAACATTTACTACCGGTGTCCAAGCCAGTGTTACAGCATCTTGCCTGTAATGGAGACTATAATTCTCAAAGTGATTTGTCCAATGTTCCTGTTCCAGAGAACATTTTTTATCATCTGTTCCTGAAAGTATCCTTGAATATACTGAAGCATAACATTCCCCAGTGACTGCCTCTGTTGCTAAACCCAGTTCTAATTATTACATTACGAGGTCAGGTCGTATCTCAAGACCTAGTCCCAGATACATGGCAACATGGACATGATTGCTATTGTATGTGTATGTCTGTATAATTTGCATGCTCATCTAACTGTCATTTTCATTTGCATGCCAAAATAGTCAAAGAGGGAGGATGTAGATCAGAGTGTGTGTTGTACCTGTAAGAGCCATTCCAGTCTATGGGCATGTGTATATAAGTACTGAACACTTGAAAGCAAGAGTGCCATTCTGAGTGAGCAACCGGAGTGAAAGCATGTATGTGTGTATCAGTCAATCAGTTAATTAGTTTGTTTAGGTTTTATGTTCCAGTCATCCATCCTGACGTGTTTGTGTGCAATAAATAACTTAAATGAACACCCAAGCCTCATCATCTTAGTTGAATACACAAGACAAATGACACCTTTACCTGTGTCCCACTTGCTGGATACCACTGCTGAGATTATGGTCATATTCAAGCAAATCAGTTTGCACAGCTTCACAATATGCACCCTACCCCAATTGTATGTAACATCATTGATAGATGCCCTCTGCACTGTTCATATAAGAATACTTATCTCACACAGATATCTTCCCCTTTGTTATGTCACCATGTGCGACAGTCACATAATACAAATTTTTACTGTGCAGTCCATACTACATCATACTGATATGTGATTGGTGTTGCTGCTACAACTGTCTTCCGTTGACATGCCCTCATCTGCTGTACATTAGGTTGTTTTGCTTGCCCTCTTGTTCCTGTGTTCCTTCCTACAATTCATCTGTGTGTCCGTATTCCATGTAACACACTTCCCCTGAGTGTTTATTTTACATGGCAGTCCATGTACCCTTACAGATCATTTATACAACTTCGGCACAGAATGCCAGGAATGGGACTTCACAATACTCTGCACTGTATGTGTGCAGCATGAAAATGTAATCAGAGCTGCTGCTTACCACAGATCACTGTGCACATATGCAAACTCAGAGTTTACTGAATCCCAGAGTGAATGAATAGGATATCAGAGTTCCTACCTGTGTTTAGGATCAGGTGCCTTCATCTCTTCTGCCACATTTTGTTTTCATTATTTTATTCACTGGAGTCATTTTCTATATAAATTCTATTAACTATTTTCTTCCAGTCTTCAGTACTAAGTTTCTTAGAGGATCCCCATTTATGGGGCAGTACTTTCAAGTGGGGAGATTAAAAAAAATGAGTTTATGCAGAAATGTATTGTCACTTCACTTCTCCTTCATACACTAGAAACTGAATAATTATCATCACTAACATCTGGCAAATTTTGACAGCTAGCTAAAAAGCTTATACATGCACAACATTATGGGATGTTGAATGACAACTTATTCAACACTAAACATGTACTGTGTTTCTAACATTGTTCAGAGGTGTTAATATCATTACATGTTTTCCACACAAATGTTCTCTGTGATTCTGTGAACTTATTTTTATTTATCCTTTATTGACCAGGTTAGTCTCACTAGCCTAGTAGCCTTTGTTTTGAGGAGACCTGAGATGGTATTTACATTACCAGCAAAAAGACACAAAACAGCCCAACAAGAGACAAACTTGTAAAATAACTAAAGCCATGATAAACTGTAATAAAATACTGCTTTAATAACCAAAGTCCACAGAATTTAGCACTTTCACCATAATACATACGGCATCATCAGAGTCAGTGGAACATTTTAAAATACTCTTATAAATAGTTACATCATTTTGCTACAACCAATCAAATTCTTCGATGCATTAATTCATTAATCTAAAATAGTTAATCAAAAAATAAATAAATAATACATCTTAATAAACTGTTCCAGTTGCTTTGAACCCCCCTTATAATCAATAATAATATTGGTGTATGTTTGGATAAATAAAAAAAAATGATGATGGTGATGACAAGTTGAAGGTGGAAATGTTGGAAGCAGCTTGGCAAATTAGACTAAATGCCACCCAACATCGGGGTATAAATGAGAGTATATCTATTTTCCCTACCTGAAGGCAAAACATTATCAACTAGTTAAAAACATGTTTTTCCATAGGCAGTCTTATTATAAAAATAAAAACAATTTTTGGGGGGGTTATTACAATAGTAATAGTATAGTATATGATTTTTATGCATTTTATTAATTTGTCAAATTATTAAGACAATATAATACATGCTGATTATTCACATATATGGCACTATGTACATACATTTGTATTTAATAATATATGGTTATATAAATGGAAATAGGTGCAATGGTATAATGAAATACATATATATTTTAATATGCACATTTCTATGAGTTTTGAAAATGTTATGAGTTCACTATTTTATTTATCCAAACATACACCAATATTTTTATTGATTATAAGGGTTTTTCAAAGCAACTGGAACAGTTTAGTAAGATGCATTTCTTATTTTTTATTTACTTTTTGATTAACTATTTTAGATTAATGAATTAATGCATCAATGAATTTGATTGGTTGTAGCAAAATGATGTAACTATTTATAAGAGTATTTTAAAATGTTCCACTGACTCTGATGATGCCGTATGTATTATGGTGAAAGCGCTAAGTTCTGTGGACTTTGGTGATTAAAGCAGTATTTTTCTACAGTTTATCCTGGCTTTAGTTATTTCACATGGTAGTTACATTACTAGGAAAAATTTGGTCAGAGGAATCAGGGACCTTCGACCTTCACCTACTCTTTATAATAGGTGCCATACATCCACCTGAGCTATGACTTACTGAAGCAGATGGGGCCTTGTTTTAATATCTTGTCCAAAGGACAACACACTCAGAAGTGCATCAGTCAGCAATCCATCTACTTGGTATGGGAATAGAACCCACAGACTTCTGCACCAAGGATGAGTTGTGCCAGTAAAACTTGTGCAATTATATTATGATTTGCCTGGATCCTACTGTGTGGAGCATTTGTAAGAGGGAAATCATTATAAAGAAGTGTTAGAATGGATTTATTCAAGCAGAATTGTTTTAGATATTACACTGCTGCAACCACCATATGAAATTAAAATATGAAAGCATAACCGAGTTTCACCGATTGTTAAGCTGTAATATGAAAAGGGTATTGTTAGAACTAATATTGTTTGGCTGCAGTATGAATAGGCATTGTTGGAAGTGATATTGTTAGGCTGCAATATAAATAATGCAGGAATGGTATGCTTACTACATAACTGAAGGACCAGCCAGAGAAAACAGGCAGACCATCTCCAAATAACTGCATTGTCCTGCCAGAGGTGCCAGATGACACAACTGGACTAAAGTCAAAGAGACGCCTATTTGCTTGGAAACTCAGAGACAAAAGGTAAGGCTGATGTTGCAAAGAACTAATCTCTCCCTTAAATATCTGTAATTATGATTAGTGCCTCACACTGCTGCACTATACTCTGGGAGAACTGCTATAGCAGCAATATAATAAATAAGTAGATTCACAAGCCATTTTATATGACCAAACTAGGATGGTAGCTAACACATGAGCCCCTGTATTAATACTTTCCTAAAGTTGGCCTACTTTCAGGTGAGGCATTTAGCTTGCAGTGTGAGTAAATGTTTGAGTACATGTATAAACTGAAAATCAGTTCATGGATTTATATATGTCCTAAACACATGCATTCTTAACTCACTTGCACTATTACTGCAGTGCTCTTCCTGCATCACATCATTAGTTTTTCACTGTAATAATGAACTGTGCCAGAGACACCAAGGGGCACTTCAGTGTAATACCATTAATTTACTGTTAACCTAATTGCACTGTTGACTGTAGCAGTTTAGAAAAAAAATTATTGGCTGCCTTGCTCACTAGATGGCCTAGATATAAGTAGCCGTTGAGGCAGTAGAGGATCTAGCAGAAAAGGATGTGAGTGTGCAGCTAATGACAACTTGCATATCCTGGGAGAAGACAGCTTGCTAACTTTTGCAAATGTATTGCCTTCCTTCAAAGGTCCAGTAGGGCATATTATATACACCAGAATTCACAGCACCAGCCCATCAAGGAGTGCCTGCACTTCAGCCAAGCAACATGGACACAAAAGTGTAAACCTGTCCTGGGACTGGCATAGCAGACAGTCACAATATTTGTTAACCAAAGGAAGAAGGCTTATAGGCCTAGCATACACAAATCCTAGTGTGCCTGCCAAGGAAAAAGCCACATCAAAGTGTGCTATGATTTTCCTGTCAAGTCCACAGAATGTGAGTCTCCATTCTGAGCCGCCTTCTTTTCAAAAATTTCTCTGCCTGCTGTGTTATTACTGTTGTGTTTACCACACTTGCTTAAACTTCTTGAAGGCTTAGTCATTTACTAATGTCACTGCTACCTCATACCTCTCAGCTGTCCCGTATTTGCCAGAATATACTGATTTTCTTAAAAATAAAAGGTGCCTTGAAATTCAAGGTGGCCCCTTTAAATCATATTTTGTTTACACCCTTTCCCCCTCATCAGCCATTACTTTATCACTCATACCTGTAAATCCAAGCCTCTCATGATGCCATCACAAGAGCTGTGATCATGACTGAGTATGGCTGTGAAGTGAGCAAACTCAGCCAGGGTTCAGACATACATTTAGAAGTGAAACATATGTAGGGACATTCATTTACCCATTACTTTGCAATTATTTTGTCAAGGTTAGTGTTTATTTGGAATTCGCACAAGTGGGTAGGGGCAATAATTTGCCCATTACTTTGCAGTTATTTTGTTAGGCTTAGTGGTTAGGTTTTTAATATTTGAGGGATATCTCTATGGCTTGAAACTACTAGGGCATAGTGGGGGGCACAGTAGATAGGAAGCCGGTTCATGGATGCCAAAAAGAAGGGAGTGCAGCATGGTCAAAACTTTGATGGAGAATAGGAGTCCCAATGTGAAAGAAACTGAGCTAAAACATTATTTACAGCCAGCTCTTCAGCTGATCTGCTGTTCATGTGTTATTGCTTGATTGTGATCGTATTTGTGATTTACTGCTGTTTTGCTTCTTTGCTTCACAATTGTTAACCAATGTTCCATCAGTTTGCCATTGTTATACTTCACATTTGTTCTGTACCCGTATTACTGTAATTGCATTCTAGTTAGGCCATAATTTCACCACCTATTTCTTGTTGTGTAAGTTTTCAATGCATTATTGCTCTGTCTTGTAAAGAAACTCACATGTAGGTTATGATAATACTATTCAAACTGAAGTATACTTCGTCATCTGTCTGTTCAGAAATGAATCAAAATTTTCATTTGTGTAATGGAGCAACAACAAATCTAAGTCTATCTACATTACTCTATGGAAAAGATCAAGAAAACTATCCTCAGGAAGATCAAAGACAAACACAAACTGAAACTATCATCTGAAGCCAAAGATAATTATAAATTTTTCTTTAATTACATTAGAAAACTAATAAATACTGAGCACTATTATTAACATCCTTGTCCCTTACAGATGGGGACAGCATGTAAATAGTACAGCTTTGTTCTTCCCATCTCTGGGTTTCTTGTACTCAAAATACAAGGGTCATATACTACCATGGGGAATGTAAGGCTAGGTTTCTTAAGATCATCGCAAGTCAGTAGCCTAATAAGTACTTATGACCCTATAAACCTATTCTGAAGTAATCCAAAATGGCATCACCTACTGTGACCCAAAAGGCATAGCAAATATACCTGCAAATAAATTTCGTGCCAGCTTTACCTCAGAAACAGTAATTGAAATTCTACAAAAAACTGAAAGCCTTATACCTCCTTAAGAACATCAAGAAATATGTCCTAGCTGTACTCCTTAAAAAAAAAAAAAAAAATTATTCTATGGGGCCAGACAGTTTACCTGAATACCTAATATATAATGCCCTCAAGAAACTTCTTTTGAACTTATTTAAAAAGAGTTATGTACTTACCATAACTTGGCAACTGTGTTATCCTATGTCACTATTCATCACTCTTGGGTCTTGGATCTGACATCGGATCTGAGCCGGCAACTTCTTAGACAGCTTCTAGGCTCGAGATCCTCCCACTACCACAATCCCCTTGCTGGCCACTAACCCCTCAGATTGAGTTTGCCCTAAGCAAGACAGCAGCTAAGGAAGACCTACACCACTAAATAGGACATCCCCACATCCTGTAGAACCAACAGGACAGGGGACGGAGGGAGGGATAGTGATGAATAGTGACATAGGATAGCACAAACACCAAGTTATGGGAAATGCATAACTCTTTATCTGATGTTATCCATGTCACTATTCCTCACGCTTGGGTCAGAGTCCCCAGCCACCCTAAATCCTGGCCGGCCTCATGGAAGGACATGCTAAAGAACTGTGGAGCCGAGGGAAGCCCTGCTCCTGGAGACAATGTCAAGTTTGTAGTGACTAACAAAGCTATGAGGAGAAGACCAAGTGGCTGCTGCACAAATGTCATCTATGGAATGATGGGCAAGATAGGCAGCTGATGTAGCCATTGTTCTAGTGGAATGAGCACTGATTTGCTCTGGTAAGGATAAACCTTTGGATGAATAAGCAAAGGAAATGTACATTGAAATCCAGCTGGAGATAGTTATTTTGGACACCGCCTGACCCTTCCTGTTAAGAGAAAACTCCACAAACAGTTGGTCAGACCTGAGGAAAGTCTTTGTCCTATCTAAGGAGAAACAGAGTTCTCTATGCACATCTAGCGTATGCAAATGATATTCCCCTTTATTAGCAAACTTTGGAAAGAAAACTGGCAATTGGATTGAATGGTTTAAATTTGCTTCTGTGGCCACCTTAGGCATGAATGAAGGGTTGGTTTGAAGGGCCACTCTGTCTTTATGAAAAACCATGAAAGGTGGTTTGATAGAAACAGCCTGCAACTCTGAAACTCTTTTAGCTGACATTATGGCTACAAGAAAAGCCGTCTTCCATGACAAGAAATTGATATCACATGTGGCAGCAGGCTCGAACAGGCACTATGTGGGAGACTGCAGCAAAAAGGAAAGGTCCCAAGGATGGGAAGGATCCTTGACAGGAGGTCTGACCAGGAAAAACCCTTTTAGAAAGGCTTTACAAAAGTGAGAGGAGAAGGCGGGTTCCTAGCAAACATGAAGTTGGAAATAGTTGCCAAATGTACTTTGAAAGTCAAGAAGTTAGCTCTGTCCTGAAACAGCAAAGCCAAGAAGAGCAAGATATCTGAAATGGAGGCAGAAGCAGAATCAAGATTGCACTGCCTAGCCCAAATAGAAAACCATTTTCACTTACTGGCATGAATCTTTCTTGTGGAAGCCTTCTGAGAGGCGAGAAGGGAAGATAGGTATAAAGGAAACCCGGGGGCCAATTGTGGACCAGAACATCCCTGGGGGACTTCCCGTATGGGGAAATCAGTGTGAAATACTGACTGCATTTGTGGTTGACAGGGGAAGCAAATGGATTGCAGCTTGGCTGACCCCAGTGGAGGAAGATCTCTTTTGCCACCAAAGGATTCAAGGATCACTCGTGAGGATTCAGAAGCACCCTGCTGAGTCTATCTGCCAACACGTTGGACTCCCTGGGAATGTGCGTTGCAATGAGAAAGCTCCCCAAGGACATCACCCATTTCCACACTCTCGTGGCCTCGCGATAAAGCAGATATGAATGTGTGCCCCCCACCCCCGCTTGTTGATGTACTAAATAACTGCCATGTTGTACGTGTGAACTGCAATGACAACTAGAGAAAGACAGTCCTGAAAGGCTTGCAACGTGAAAAGAACTGCCCTCAACTCCAGGACACTGATATGCAGTTTGGTCTATGGTTCTGACCACGTGCTTTGGACCATCTCTCCCTGAAAATGCCCCCCCCCCCCAACAGGGAAGCATCTGCAGTCACTGTGGAGCTGGGGGTAGGAAGAGAGAATGGTCTGCCTGCTATGAGATTGGGATAGCAGATCCACCAAAGGAGATGACGCCTGCAGACTGGTGTGAGGGGGATCGGAGTTGACATTGGATGAACCAGGGAAGACCACTGAACCACTAGAGTCCACTGCAGAATCCTCTTGTAGAACCTGGCTAATGGCACTAGACAGACTACTGACGCCATGGACCCTAGAGCCCTTAGAACAAGGTGGGCCTGGGGATGAAACAGGTCGAGAAGACACTGAACATGAGACCTGATGAGGTGTACCCGATGGAGAGGGAGCGCTACAATCTCTGACACAGTGTCCAACTGAATCCTGATAAACCACAGATTTTGGGTTGGAGTGAGGTTGGATTTGGAGAGGTTCAATGTAATGCCTAGCTGGTCAAAAAGTTGTAGAAGGTATTGAAAGGCAGTGGCCAGATGATACTTCGTGGGAGCTGTGAAGAGCCAACTGTCGAGATAGGGAAACACCTGGAATCCTTGCAGTTTCAGGTGAGCTGTGACCACTGCAATGCACTTGGTGAACACCTTGGGGGCTGTGGTGAGGCCAGAAAGCAGGGTCCTGATCTGGCAGTGACTTGCCCCTACTCGAAAGTTGAGAAATCTCCTGGAGTGCCTGTCTATTTGTATATGATAGTACGCTTCCTGGAGATCTATAGAGCACATCCAATCATCCTTGTGCAACAAAGGCACGATGGGCTGAACAGTGACCATCCGGAACTTGGACTTCTTGACAGAGAGACTGAGGTTGCTGAGGTCCAGGACTGTACACAAGTCCCCCGTCTTTTATGGCACCAAAAAGAAGTGACAGTAAGTCCCGGATTCTCGTTGTCCTGGAGGGACCTCTTGGATGGCTCTCATTCAAAGAAGCTTAAGCACTTCGTCCTGAGCTAGGTGATGGGGTGGTGTAAAGGGGAGGTATTACCTGACTGAAGACTGAAGGAGGCTGGGAAAAGGGAATAGAATGACCCATGGAAATGATGTTTAGCACCCAACAGTCTTTTGTAATACTTGCCCAGGCCAAAGGGTGCAAAGACAAATTACCCCAGACTGCCTCCAGGGCAGGACAGTTGGGCAGCACTTTAGGGCTCTGTTGGGGCTTCTCAGAGAAGGGTTCCCTGGAACCCTGATTTTGTGGACACCCTCTGCCCCTGGGGCAGCGTCTGCCATTGAACCCTCTCCCCTGACCTCTGGAGGAAGGCTCATCTTCAGCAGCCTGGAAGGCAGACTGCAACTTGCGAAACCACATTTTCCTAGCCCCTCGCTGCATCATGGAAAAGGATTGTTGAGGGGTGGAAAACCTGATTCCCACAGCCAGAAAAGTCTTTCCCTCCTGCTCACTGCAGGTAAGAGTCTCTTTGACCGAAGGGCCAAAGAGGGTAGAACCATCAAAGGGGGCATTGGTGAAAGATGCCTTAAAGGACTCTGGAAATCCGAAAAGGAGCAACTAGGCATGATGCCAGATAGTGATGCCTGTGCCGGCCATTTGAGAGGCTCCTTCTGTTGCGTTAGCAATCAGCCTCATTGATGAATTAGCCCGGGAAGAAAGTATAGATAGTTTGGGGGACACCTTGCTTAGTTCCTTGGCAGTCAGTACTTCAGAAAGGGACATGGTAAGCTCTTTGACAAGGTAACTTTGAACTTGGGTGAAATGTGCCAGGTAGTTGAGCGTCAGCAGCCCAAATGTGGCAGAGGCAAACACCTGCTTTCCGTGTCTGTCGATTGCCCGGGACTCATGGTTGGGGGGATGGACAGATGTGCTCTGTTCTGCCAGCTCTTTCTTGGTGGCAGCAGCTAACACTATTGCATCGACTGGCAGGCCTTTCGACCAGAACTACTCATCAGAAGGGGGGACTAAGAAACTTGTCAGCACATTTGGGAATGGTCTTCAGAGTATCCTGCTCCTTCCATGCCCTGCTGGTGATAAGGTCTACAAGTTCGTCTGCAGGGGGGAACTCAGGAGGTAGATGGTCCCATCCCAAAAGCCTTCAGAAGGACGGACTCCTCAGAGGACATGAGGAGGGAAGACCAACCGCCCTTAAGCTTAAGGATTTCCAAGATGTCCCCAAAGAAGACATCCTTGGGCGGAGACCTAGGGGACCTGTCCCCTTCATCGAGTTTAGTATCCTTGGTGAGTGACTCAACAGAGGAGTCCAAGTGTCTTCTCTTATATGATCTCTTCTGAGGAACCCTCTCCAAGGGAGTCTTGGCATAGGATTCTGAAGAAAGGGGAACCATGAGTGGGACAACTCCCACCTGAAGGCTGGTTCAAGAGCGCTCACCTGGGACATGTTAGTGAGGTCTGCAAGATGGGACTGGGATGGTCCTTGGAAGGTTGGGAAGGAAACTCTGTGGAAGGAAAAAGTCCGCTCTACGACCCGGAAAGCTGAAGGACTGGATGATGTCCTGTCCGCACTCTCAGCAGGAAAGCCTGCCTGGGGAGAAGGACCAGTGCAGGCCAGAACTTCTGGACCTCGGGATAGTACCAGCCCCGAGCTGTCAAGGGCTGAAGCACCAAGGGGAAGAGACCAGTCCAAAAAAACAGGTCTGGAACTCAATCTGAGCCTCTAGAAAGGACTTCATCATCCTGTCCATATCAGAAGGGAGTAAACCCCTGGAAGATCTAGAGGAAGTGGAGGACCTAGCTGGGGATGGGTGCCGAGATCCCGAGGACCGCCCCTCTAAAGAATGACTTCTGTGCTTGGAGACAGAATGGGACTGTCCCAAGCTAGAACCAGAGGGGGAATCCTCGATTACTATAGTGGGTTCCAACACTGATCCCTCATCTGACCTCCTTGGACCAGGAGACACATTAGAATCCGAATGCTTGGATCCCACATGCCTTGGGTCTGAGGAAGCCAGATCCATGGCTGATCCAGATCTGACCAGATCTGAAGGCCTCAAACTGAATGCCTTGGACATGGGAGTGGATTACTGTGACCTCAGATTGGAGGCCTTCGAAGTGGAAGCCCCGGTTCCATGAGAGTCGTGGATCTTATGATCCGAGACTGTCGGATCCAACTGAGACAAGGCTGGGGTCAGATCTGAGGCACTAGGATCCAACAACCTCATCTTTTTAGTAGAGGAGGACCCCAGAGGCAGAGGGGCCTTCCTTTTCTGCTCAGAGGGTCCAGGCTTGGCAGGGGACTGAGCCAAGAGACCCGCATGAACTAGACCTTTCAAGAGGAGTTTGTTTCGGCATTTGACAAAAGCCGTGGGGTTGAATGCGGCACAAATGTCACATTCAACCTCCAGGTGGTCAGCACCCAAACAGTAAAGGCACTCCACATGCAAATCGGAGACAGTCATCTTCTGAATGCAAGAGGAGCATCTTTTAAAACCAGCTGGCTTGTCAGACATGACAAGGTACCTACAGCCAAAGGGACACGCAAAAAACAGAGTTGGTAAAGGAAAGTACAAGTCAGCACTGGGAGTAAACAACCGATTCACACACATATACATACACACACACACACACACACACACACACACACACACACACACACACACACAAAATTAACTATAAACCTTAATAACACACAACTACAACAAAAAACTCCAAAGGAAATTAACGGCCACTGAAAAAAATGGTGCCAAAACAAGCCAACAGAACTTCACTAAATACAAACGGGAGGGGAGGTCTAACTTACTCTAGCTAACACTGCACTATTAACTAACAAACAGGGAATAATACTATTTAAGATAAAAGTTAAAGGAGAACAACGGGATATTATTTCTAAATCCTCAACATGACCACGATTGTTCTCCCTATTATATGATCCTGTCTAAAGAAATGTGCAGATCAGCTTTAAAAAAATATGAAATCAACTGTTTTTCTTCACCAGCCTGATGCCTTGCCGTACTGTATTAGCTTCACTTTTAAAAATGAGTTATCGTGCCGTTCAAAAGCTAGCTGCCGTCTCTTAAATTCTGGTGTCAGAACTACTACAGATCAGCAGCAGTTGTCTTAAAGTTCCCTCCCTCAGACTGACATCAGCACTACTATATTTGCATGCTCTTAAAAAAGCATGGAATGACCCACCCATCATGTGATGTCAGAGCTATGTTGGCCATCCCACTCCAGCACACGTTGTGTGGAACTTCCTTTCTTTGTTACTTTTTTCCTGCAGACTGCATTGCATTGATGGACGATCAGGAATGCTAGATAACATCAGCCAGAATCTCCTTTCTATTATTGCAATAAGGTGAGTGTTATAAATCTTTTGCATTCGACAAATTGATTGTGCTTTCCAGCAACTGTGAGCTACGATTTCTTGAGGCCAACACCTTTCCGTGAGCAACTTGCATTGATAATGTTATGAGAGAGAGAGAGCTGGCTTCCTTTTTTTCTGCATATTCTACTCACACCATGTGCTTTGCTTACTTCTTATCTTTTTTTGGGCTTTAAGTTCCACAGAAAAATGCAATGCACATGATATGAGTAGCATCTATCTTATGTAGCACTCGTTATTTCACATATCTGAGGCAGAATGCCATTTGAAATGCTTCTGAGAGAGGCTGTAGTATATCATGTAAACAAATAATGTTTGTGCCATTTTTTAGGGTTTGCTCGGTTGCTCTTCGACTGCAGAATGTAGCTTTTGAAAGCAACAGCAGAGTTTGGATTTCTGTTTCTAAGCGGTAGAGATGTATGCTATCACATAATAGTTTTTGTTTGTTTTCAAAAGTGAAACACGGGAAAGCACATGACAGTGGCAGATTTAGGCTTTGGCGCTGAGGCGCACGCCTTCCCCTTTTGCTATCTTGATTTACGATCATGTGCAGTAAAAGCATGGTTAAAAAAAAAAAGCTTAGAAAATCTTCCTGGAGGTTCCGCTGATGCTACTGCATCATTTTGAAGTAAGTTATGCACATCTCAAAATCCGTGGATATTGGCTAATGCTAGCCATGGCTATGGTAATCCCAGCAGCATCTAATATCTTCCGTGGGTATATTGGGCAAGGGAATCACAAACATAGGGTGGGGGGGGGGTGAAACCCTCCCACACACACTTTCCACAGACTTATGGAATCTGCCCTCGGCTGACTTGTCAGCTGAAACAAAAACACTTATTCAACTACAGAAGCAGAAAGTAAAGAAACAAGGTGGTTTCGAAATTTTCTGCTACATTAGCTGAATCTATGTTTTGCGATTGAAAAAAAAAAGAAAGAAAAAAAATAGGAACGTGCACCACTGGTCCTGGCTACATGTGCATCTTATTGGCTGCTATCTGTAGCCATATCAAAGTACAGATTCAGAGGGTGCACTATGATGGGTTGTAAAGCATACAATCACCCAAAATGCAGTTTGTTGTTGCACTTGCCAACATTACGTTTTGTGGAGGAATAATAAATTTAAACTGCCTCAGTTTCTTCAAGACATCCCCGATTTTGACTCATATTTCTTCTCTTCCTCGTAAACTATTTTATTTTCTGATAAGTCCGTGACAGTCACTGAGGATTAGAGTAAATTTGTAATGCCAGTCATTTGAGTTTCATATTTCTTATTGACAAAAAATGTCTGACTGAAGTTGCAGGTGTCAAGCAAGTACATATTCTGACAAAGTAGTGTGTGTGTGTGTGTGTGTGTGTGTGTGTGTGTGTGTGTGTGTGTGTGTGTGTGTGTGTGTGTGTGTGTGTGAGCGCGATCATATGTGCGATTATGCGAGTGTGCGCAATTGCGAGTATGAATGTGCGATTGCAAGTAAGTACATGTACCCTGTTTTTGCAGAAAGAATAACTCACAGCTTCCCAGATTTTACAAAACATTCTTGAATTTTTTCTAATATTTTGACCTATTTCTTCCACTCTCAGATCTTCACTTTCAGAAAAGGTAGAGCCATTACTCAAAACTGGAATTTCCCCTTGCTAGCGTGTCATTACCAAAATCAAGGACTATAACAAGAGAACTGCCATAAAAGTTAGTCCTGAGGCAAGTTCTCTTAAATATACTTATTGTCACATGTGTCATCGAAAATTGGGATAATTATAAAAATAAGTGCAGCAAATGGGGGCAAACAGGTCATTAAATTCAAAGGAACAAGCTTGGGTTGACAGGTGACAGCTAAGGTTTAATTCTGGGAAAAGAATGGTGCTGCTTACTGGAATCAATAACCCTAATAGACTATCTAAGCTGAGATGGACACAGCTTTAAGTCTCAGAACATCAACAAGATTTAGCTGGAAACAAGGGTACTGGAACCAGAATTTTGCAGAATGTCTGGATTTTCCCCTCCTATTATTCATTCTCTTCTGTGCTTGTGTGGTTTTCTGGTAAGTCATTACAGTTGCAGTCATTAAGTAATCAGAGGCATCTGAATTTCAGGCATTATATCCCTTCAGAGTACAAGCTATGCAAAACCTGTTATTTTAGCAACTTTCTAAGTGCTGGGATCTCTGCCACTTACCTCCAGAATTTGAGAAAAATCCTGAAATAATCAGAGCCATTTTTTTAAAATATTAGTACTATTAACTTTACACCTTGATAAAATAGGATAATGTTAAGTAACATGCTTTTCCGGCAGGAAAAGAAGTCTGTAATTAATTATCCTTATTTACTAAGTATAATTCACTTTTTCTCCTATAATCACCAGTCTTAGGAGGTTTTTAGAGGGACAGAGCAAAATTTTGAAACAAAATCAGGGATAACTGGGATCTGCATATAAGAAATTTTTAAAACTTGTCCAACCCACACAATTATTTTTAGCTTTGTCCAGAATTCTTGAGCAAAGCAAGTGCAAGGTATAATTAAGGGATCCATAGTTTGCCTCTGGCTATGATACCTCCTTTTCATAAAACCAAGGAAGACAGTAATGCCTGGGCACTTTTCATCTTATTGTGGGCTGATTGGTCCTGAGAGTCAAAGAAAGCCACAGAATTGGTGTCTGTATGAGTCAGGAGATAACATCGGTGCCAGTCATGGAATGTGTCCAAGATGTGTGCCTTAAAGAGGAACATAGCTGTCAATTGTTATTATGCAAAACATTTCTGATTGTGGCTTTACTCAGGCTAACCGCAGAAACAGGCAGCCACACCTGCATCACTCAGCCAAAGTATTTTATTAACTTTTTTCCTTTCTTTTTTCCATGCAGTTATCAGTCACAGCTACAACTCTTCTTAATCGGTATGCTTTCTGCTTCATTGCACCCATGATCTTGAAAACAAATAACAAAACTACAAATACTCTGTGATTTGTTGTCTTAATTGTAGTGGGTGAGACTGACAGAAAGCCCCAACATTTTGAACAATGGAAGGTTATGGCATTAACAGTGTTTGAGAGTATGTGTTTAGTGGCATCATGAGGAATGGTCCAGTTTGTAGTAGGGATTTTTTTTAAGGCTGGTAGACAAACAACTAGCTCCCAACTGTTCTTGATTTTTACCTCATATTTTACTCTTTCCCATATAAAATGTTTGATTTACTGGTAAATCACTGAAGAATAACATCAGTAAGTAATATTAGAGTTTCATGCTTCTTTTTGTTCTTAAAATGAGTATTGATGCAAAGCCTGCTCTCTTAAATTTTTAAATGAATTAGAGTAATATTTAAAAGTTGTCCTTGATTATGTATTTATGTTCTTACTTAGTTTTGGCTTTGTTGTTGATTACTGAGTAAAGAAGTCAAGAGGTATGCCACATATTCATATCAATCCATATGATTTTGCCTTATATGTTTGGACCGCTCTTTGTAAATTTTTGTTTTTCTGTTATTTAATTCAAGGTTGCAATGACAAACATAATAGGTTAGTACTAAGCTAACTGCCCTTGTGAGCCATTTTAAGCTTAGCCAATTATCCCTTGTGAGACTCAAACCCTGCACCTTGTGTTTGTAAAGCAAACACCGTAACCATTAGGTCATCCTCCCAACCCTGATGTTAGTCTACATTTGAGTTTCAGACTTAATATCTTTCAGAAAATACATGAAAGCATAATGCTATTTGGTAGCTCATTTGTTTTATTTTGTTTTGTAAAATTCTGACATCTGAGATGTACATAAAATAGCTATTATTGCTGGGGTTGTCTGATGAGAAATATGAATCATTATTTTGGCTTTGCAGGACTGATTTAATTTATGTTTTGTAACATGGAATACTTTAATGTGTCGATACTTTTTTCTATGGAACAAAGAAAAAGTTCAATACCTTGCGATTATTTTTATTGCAGTCAGATGTCTGAAGTTTATGCAGAAGTGGCTATAACTACTGGGTGGGGTGGGGCCTTCTGTGGATGAAAATAACTGACTCTTTTATTGTTAGTTTGGTTTAATCCATCACTAATTTGGCTTTGCAGGACTGTTGTGAGTTTGCATGATGTAAGATGTAATACGTTTCTGTGTGGGAGTAAGTAACTTGAAGCACATTACTTTGACTATGATTGTTATTATTTTCTACAATCAGATATTTGAGGTGTACAGAATCAGTATAGTAACTGTAAATGATTGGTATAGAGGCTTACTGTGAAAAAAGTGACTTATCCCTGCTGTTGTTTGACTACTGTTAATCAACACTCACTGATTTGCTGTAGCAGTATTAGCATCACATAATGTATACTATTTGTTGAAATCAGTATAAAGTTAGTTTTATATGATTACATTTAAAAGTAACAAGTTGGCTGTGATTTGTTTCCTGTTACATCACAAGCATCAGCACTGCACATAAGTGTCTGTCTCCAAGGGTCTGCCAAGAGCAGGATGTGTATGAACACAACTGCGCATTGGCACAGTGGTACAGCAAGTAGTATTGCTATCTCATAGCATTTGGCTATAGTTGAGTTCTTGAGTGTGGCTTCTTCTTTGTGGAGTTTGCATGCCTTTCCTGTCTCTGTGTGAGTTTATCCATATACTTTGGTTCCTCCAGCACCTCAATATGTGTGTATGCATCTACTGATAGAGGTGACTTTTATGGGTAGTTTCAGTATGTGTGCATTTGTGGATTTAAGTGCGAATTCAAAAATAATGTCACATATTTTATCGTGGAAACGCTCTTTTGCATAGCAGTAAAAAAAAAATTAGCAAGTGAAAAAGAAAAAAAGAAAATTTATCAGGTAACTAACTTTCAAATATAACACCATAAATGCACCATCTAACAGTCAGACTCTCAAGAGCTTTTGGCAACCTGGTGGCCCCCACATCCCAGGCTATATGAGTGTATCCTCTGCTCTGAATATCATAGAGTCTAAAACCAGCCCTGCTCAGAGGTGTGCACAAAAGATTGATGTAGTGTGAGTGAGTGAGTGAGTGAGTGAGTGAGTGAGTGAGTGAGTGAGTGAGTGAGTGAGTGAGTGAGTGTGTGTGTGTGTGTGTGTGTGTGTGTGTGTGTTGGGGGGGATGGTGTTTTTATTATTTGTTTAACTTTCATTACAGATTTCAAAGGTATGCACAGAAGGTTGTTATAGCTTATGTAGGGTCATTGTGTTGTAGGGTCAGTGTGTTTAAGTGCAACAACTTAGGCTACACTGCTGTGAACGTTATTTTTCTCCACTTTCTTCTCAGTCAGACATTAGATCTGTATACAGATGGCTAAATTTTTGGTAGTAGGCATAAGGAAACATGCTGTTTATATGGGTATGACAGCAACAGCATGAAGTATGTTATTGCATTCTGTTTAACTTTCACTTTCATCCCACTGTTGACAATGGATTGATACACAGAAGGTGGATGTCTTTTTGGAGGCAAGGTTGAACAGACATGCTGTATAGATGTTTGGCAGTGGTCAGCTGAAGTATAACTGCAGCCATTTGTGCCTTGACTTTCACTGCAAAGTAAAAGTAGAGGAATATACAAAAAAGTGACCATTTTTTAGGGGAGGAGTAGGGAGGCAGGCACTACTCCAAAATATGACGTGCATCCTCACTAATATTTGTCCTCTCAATTTATTGTGAACTGTTATTTTGTCAGAAACAGCCCATTTCTTCATTGAAAGAAAAATATTGACTTTCTTTTCTTACTCATGTTTTTGTAAGTTAATGGTTAAAAAAAATTAAATGCACCTCAGAACAATCATAACCCTGTAACCGTCCCCAGACAACTAGGTTAATTTAACTATTTATTCTACAGTTTTTACTGTGTTCTCTTGGCTTGTTAGGGTGTGTTGAAATAATGCATGAGAAAAGGAAGTTGAACAGAAAGACTGGTGAAAAGGTTGTTTAAAAAAAACTCCAAGAAAAACACCAGAATGTATCCATAATGCTCAGCAGTTCAGGGGTCAGTTATTGTATAAATACTAAACATTTAGAGAAAAAAAAATCACTTCTACTCATGCCAGACAGAACAGGTAAAATCAAGCAATATCAACCATGGACTATGATGTTTGCAGATGACATTGTGATCTGAAGTGAGAGTAGGGAACAGGTGGAGGAGACCCTGGAGAGGTGGAGATATGCTCTAGAGAGAAGAGGAATGACGGTCAGCAGGACTAAGACAGAATATATGTGTGTGAATGAGAGGGAGGATAGAGGAATGGTGAGGTTGCAGGGAGTAGAGGTGGCGAAGGTGGAGGAGTTTAAATACTTGGGATCAACAGTTCAGAGTAATGGTGAGTGTGGAAGAGAGGTGAAGAAGAGAGTACAGGCAGGATGGAGTGGGTGGAGAACAGTGTCAGAAGTGATTTGTGACAAATGAGTACCAGTAAGAGTGAAAGGGAAGGTCTACAAGAGGGTAGTGAGACCAGCTATGTTATATGGGTTGGAGACAGTGGCACTGACAAAAAGGCAGGAGTCAGAGCTTGATGTGGCAGAGTTGAAGATGCTAAGATTTGCACTGGGTGTGACGAGGATGGACAGGATTAGGAATAAGTACATTAGAGGGTCAGCCCAGGTTGGAAGGTTTGGAGACAAAGCTAGAGAGGCAAGATTAAGTTGGTTTGGACATGTGCTGAGGAGGGATGCAGAGTATATTGGGAAACAGATGCTAAGGATGAAGCTGCCAGGTTACTGGAAAAGAGAAAGGCCAAAGATAAGGTTTATGGCTGTGGTGAGAGAGGACATGCAGGTGGTTGGTGTGACACAGCAAGATGCAGAGGACAGGAAGAAATGGAAACAGTTAATCCGCTGTGGCGACCCCTAATGGGAGCAGCCGAAAGAAGAAGATCAGTAGTAATGTATAGAGCAAGAAGATATGAGGTTGGAATTGGGAGGATAATACTAGCTGCCGTTGATGCCAAGCTTTTCCTGATTGTGACATACCAGTTAGTATTGTTGGTTCACAGTACTTCTCCAGTTTAGGTTTTATAGGTTTTTATTCAAGGAAGCTCCTGTGGAGATCTTGTAAAACATCCCTGTATATGTTTTTTTGCCAGATACTCCAGTTTCCTTCTATATCCTACAAGCATGATATGGGTGATTTAATGGTCGCCCTAAGTGTGCATGTGTGTGAGCTTCCTGTGATTATATAAGCTTCCTGTGATCATAATACTTATTATATGTTTGTACATAACCGACTACTTTAAAGCAAGCATCCAAGCAAGGCATGGTTCCCCCATGATTTGAATTAACAGATGCCAGAAGGTTTATCTAAACCCAAATTTGGCAAGCTGCAAGACTTCTCCTTATCATTGACTAAACAGAGCCCTAAACCACTATACTGTACAGCAGAGTAGCAATTGCTTGATCCAGGCAGGTAGTCTTTGGATTCTGGAAAGGTTTCTCCCACTGCTTAATAAATGTCAATGCAATGCTGCTTTCTTACTCTCTTCTACTATTTTTGAAAGGTTAGTTATTCAACAGTGGACTTTACTTGGACCGGTTTTATGCCCTTCCAAGTACTGCTATTGTTTTGCTGGAGTTTGCTGTCATTACTACTTTTATAAATGAAATCAAGTGGAATTATAATAATGATAGTGTATCAGTAGCTGTATTTTCAAGTGGAACTGTGATAATGGTATGATTTCTCCATTTACAATTTTTAATTGTTAAAAGATTGTTTTGCTTCTATAACCCAAAATGTCTGTATGCACATTTGAATTATGTTCTACTTCTTGCTTTCTACAAGTTAAATGCTAGTAGTTCTAAAAGCTTGTAATGCAGATTTTGGTAGCTAAAAGTCTGTGATTGATTGGTTCTGAGGTTGATTAAAAGAACACATGCAGTGTGTACTAACCCCAAAATGCTTGGACATGCCAAACAAAGTAGAAGCATGGAAGATATGTTTTCAGTCTAATTGTAATTATAGTACTGACAGCCCACTGTACACCCTGATATGAATTCGGAAATAGCCAAGGTATGTACTTTGGCTATTTTCAGTTTCATAATATAAATTGTATACTGAGCTGCCAAGACCACGGCCAGAAACAGAATGAAACCACAGAGTTCCAGCTATTCGGCAATTACAGATGTTTAACACAATATAGTTTGAGTATTGCAATGTTTAAATACCACACAGAGTACTGCAATGCCCGCGGTAGTGGTGCTGCGGTAGTGTTGTTGCCTCACAGCAAGACGATGTCCCGTTCGATTCTCAGCTAGAGCGTCTTCTGTATGGAGGCATGCGTGAATGGGCATGCCTTCGCTGAAGGTTGTGCGTCAAGGCTGGTAACTCGGCACGTAAAAATCCACTACCAAACATTAGTGGACCGGAGTTCCGCTGTGGCGACCCCTAACCGGGATAAGCCGAAAGACACAACAACAGAGTATTGCAATATTCAGATGTCACACAGGAGTCCAGGTATTTTTCTAATGTTGCCTGTTAATCCTGCAGTCTCACATTTTTGTATTCATCCAAGTTCCTGCCACACAGACAAGCAGTGTGAAGAGTATACAGCAGTATCAGAAAGGTGCAGCTTCAGTAATTCAAGAGGTAGCATGCCCACCTTTTGTGTGGAAGGCTGTGGGTTCTATTCCCACACCAAAATGAGTGTGTCATCCTTGGAATGAGATACCAAAGTGAGGTTCCATCTGCTTGAGTTGGTGGTAGCTCAGGTGTAAGTAAAAGTTCCCATGGCACCTATCAAAAAGTGTAGGTGTTCCCCTAGTAGTGTATTTACCACCTTGGGTTTCCCCTGAAAAAAGCCACAAGTCTAATGGGACTAACCCGGTCAAAAAAATGATTAAAAATAAATAAATAAGACCATACATTCACGTGAAAATATGTGCATCACTCAGACATGGAATGGATTAAAGAAAGGCACTAAAATAATTCCGTAATTTTATATGAAATTTCAGTGGAATTATTTTAATGCAACTTCAGCTGTATATCACATGTATGCCATTTTATCAAAGCAAATATTTAAAAAAAATGACTTGTTAGCGTCACTAAGTACCCTTCTGAACCTCTGTTCCCCAACCTTCAGCATCTTCTGGCACCCCTGATTTTGGGGTGTGCACGAATAGCATGGTTTGACCAGTCTGAAGTCTTTGCTACTGGACTCTAGAGGCATTTGTTTTTATTAACCCTCAAATTCCAATCACAATACAGCCTTGCTAGAAAATAATATCTGTGGTAGCAAAAAATGCGTCACCTCCAAAATAGAATATGAAGCAAAAAAACCCACTTAGCATGTAAAAGCACCCTCCCACGACAATCATGTGCAACCACTGGCACAGCATCTCCCATTATTGAATGTTACTTCTGTAGCAAGTTTGACTGGTGTCTGTATGATCTGTACACATAAAACTGTTTAAACCAAAGACACCAGTTTGATGACTGTGTAAGTGCATCTCTAATAATCTGTACTAGATTACTTTAGTTATATACCACTCCATCAGTTATGTTTCAAGATATGCTAATAACTTCTAAGTTTCATAAGCAAAATTCCCATGAACATCCTTTTTTTAATCTTTACTTTAGTGGCTGGTGACAACTTAATTTGCACATTATGTTGTCAGCAATACTATGGTATTAAGCATATGGGTTTATTCCACCTACAAGAGTGACTTTATAAGAAGAGTCCTATCATGATTTGAAGATATTATATAAAACCAAACTACTTTCCTCCCAACCTATTTTATCTGTTTTCAATTTCAGAAATCTGTTTTATTATCACATCATCTGTGCCTTGATTTTCAGAGGCCTAAAAATTTGGGCTCAAACTTTTACTATGGCCTTCTTAACTGATTTACGTTTTATTGTTTGTTTATTTATGTATTTATTTGTTTATGTATTTAATGTAATTTTTTTTTGAAAACTGTTGTTCATTTAACAACTATAGATCATTACTATACTTGCAGTTTTCCTTTACTTCACAAAATGCAGTCAAGTCAGCTCCTATTATTATTATTGTTAACTTTCTATGCCAGTGGTACCAATATTTAAAATATCTCTGATCTTGGGCTATAACTTGAAGGGCCAAAACAAGATTGCAATTACACAGCATTTAACTACATACAAAAAAAAATGCGGTGTGACCACTTCCCCTGCTGATTCGCAGTATACTATTTTGCCTAGGCACCATAAGTAATCAAATAATAAAAAAAAAAATACAGTGCAGCAACCACAGACTACCAGTTTCCGCTGAAAATGCTGTTTTTTTTGCTTTTTATTTCAGGCCACCTCATGCACGATAAACCAATGATAAAGGCTGTTCCTTTCATTAGTTAGCAGCACAAGCAGCAATACCTCTCAAAGGTACCTCATTATAAGGAACGTTTTTCACTTTCGGTTTTCAAAGTTCCATGTTACCTGTTTCTACTACCACATCCACAGCAGCATCATGCAGAACTGAATGTGTATTGCTGTCTTTCCATACATGATGTCAGAGCTTCTTAAGGTGATCTTTCCACAACCGCCTAACCCAGTGTCCCTCTTTCCCACTCCCACTCCTACTCCGATAGTCAGCAAGCCAGACTGCGCCCCCCCCCTTTGCAAATTCCAGGATCCGCCACTGCATGGTACAAGCTGAAGCAGCCTATGCAAGAAGGCTGCTTTCTAAACTCTTAGCCAGCTGTCAGTGTTTGTGAATTGTTGCTACGGTTGGCATTTTATTCCAGTGTTGGAAACAGCTAAAATGTGAATTTGTTGTTGTAAGAGGTTGAGTGGTACGCTCATGCTTTCAGGTATTGTTGTGCTGTTGTTGCATAGGCGCCAGAACCATACAGCAAGGGGGAGGGTAGCTGGCATGTTCCGCTCATATTTTAGAGTAGCTGGTGTGCTCTGCTCATATTTTGGAGTAGCTGGTGTACTCCGCTCATATAGTAGAGTAGCTGGTGTGCTGCATTCATATAGCAGAGTAGCTGGTGTGCTCTGTTCATATAGTAGAGTAGCTGGTGTGCTCCATTCATATTTTAAAGTAGCTAGTGTGCTCCGCTCATATTTTAGAGTAGCTGGTGTGCTCCGCTCATATTTTAGAGCAGCTGGTGTGCTCCGTTCATATTTTATAGTACCTTGTTTGACCCATAACTCCCTTTGAGCTTTTGCAGTGGATGTTGTTTTCCCCTTAAGCTGTGCATTGATTTTCTTCTTTGTTTGTTTTCCACATTACTATATATGAGTGATAATTTCAATCTTTTGGAGTAAGTGTTTTATTTTTCATCAGTAACCTGTAATTCTAGCTACTGAGTTGCCCTGACTGTGAGAAAAGACACATTTGGGCCCGGAAATAGCTTGGTTTTAGCACATTTATGTTATTTTATAACTGGTATGAAACTGTTTTTTAAAACAAAAAGTCTTGCCCAATACTTTAGCAGGGTAATAATTTCACTTGCACGGTAATTGTACAAGTAAGATTAATACTCTATACCTGCTGTAATTTCATTTGGAGCATGGAAGTGAGATACCACTGAGTTCATTAGCAAAACGTTTCACTCCCCCTTTTTGCAGAGTACTAGCCCATGATTTGCAAATCCATGCCCTGCTACAGTATCTTCTAAGAGGAGAAATCAGTTATTTCAGTTGTTTATATTTACTGATCTCTTTTCTTTCCACACACTTTTTTGTACTGATTGGGGCGAAAGCAGCTGAAGTGTGTCAGCACAGAACAGGGTCTTCATTCACTCCAGCTGGGAAAAATTACATCACCGACTTTGGACTGCTTGGATGCTTTATATGAACATTAACTTCTCTGAGCAGTCTCTCTGCACAGAAATAATTAAAACAAAAGTGTGTGGGCAGGATTCACAAAGCCTCCGTGTAAGAGTTACAAGGCTTACACGGAGGCTGCAGTTAAACGGTGTGATGTCAGCATGCCATGCATATGCATGAGGGCATGCTGAATCACACCTAAGGTTAGCACGGTCCGTGTAAGACAGTAGGGGGCGTGTCCGTAGGGCGAGCCCTGCAAACGGACACGCCCCCAGAAGAGTAAAAGTTCTGAAAGTAAACCCCCATGACAGAGTCCGTGTAAATGTGAATAAACACAACACAACACATGCCCCCACAGACTATGAACATAAAATGTAAAAATGAACATGTTATATTTTTTTATAAGTTTTAAAGATGTTTGCCCGTGAGTGCGCTCGTTTGAGCGGGCGTGCCCGGCGCTTAGCCACAGTTAGCAGTCAGTGGAAAAGCATATAAGAACTAAATATGCAAAGTAAGCCAAGAAGGAATAGCGTAGCGGTAGAGACGTCGGCTGAAGAGAAGGCAGTCATGGTTTGAGCCCCCACAACATCAATTTTTATTTTTAGTGAAATAAGCACGAAACAATTCCCTGACATATACGTACATATATAAAATTATATTTTATGTAAAATGTAATTAAATGGGCCATGTATTTTGAAGAAATGTGAGATAATAATAAAAAAAAAAAAAAAAAAAGTCAGATGTGCCTATAGCTGTGCTACACTCTAACAAGTTGAGTATATCTGCCCGTAGGTGAGCAGTGTTTTAACAGGTGTAAAATGAGTGCCCGTAGGTGAGTAGTGGTTTACAGGTGTAGAAGGAGTGGCCGGGGTTGAGCCGAATACCAACACGCTGAAACTGTGTGCCCGTAGCTGAGCTGAGCGTAATATGCGTGCTGACAGCCAAACGGCACGTAAGCCAGCGTGCCCCGTTTGCGCAGAGCTGCACACAGCGCCAACAAGCTAACTGACGGGCAACATTGAGCAAGCTGTATCAAAACTGCCTTTACACAGACACACCTCCTAGCCTGTGTAGACAGTCATAAAATATAAAAAGCAATGGCCAGACTCGAACTCAGGATACCATGCACCATAGTCAAAGTACTGAACCACTAAGCCATGACAGTTGCTCTTAGAAATGCAGTAATAGCATATATATAGGAATGAATGGAAAGAGGAGCATGACAAAGCAGGTTTTGTGAAGCTGATACAATTCCAAAATGGCCAATCACAGATAAGTGCAGGAAAAACGTCATATATAAGCCCCATAGGCGGGAATACACAGCATAACCGATTGTGGAACCGACTTGCAGTTAGGATGGCAGGTGTAGGAGACGGTAGTTGCTTCCGAGCACAGAGGTGGGGCGTTGAGGAGTCCAAATATATGGTTTGGCTCCTCGTCCATGATCATGAGGCCCAACTCATGCAGAGCCAGGTCCTGTGGGGAGCATATAGGGCTGAGGCGTGGGACCGGTTTGTACATTATCTCACCAGTGCCACAGGAATACCAAGGACTGGTGAACAGGTCCGTCACCACCATGTGGACCTGAAGAGACGGAAGCAGGACCAACTGAACTGTTGGATCCAGGAGGCCCGGCAAATGCCCAATGCCCCACTACTGAGTAAGTTACATGTAATTATTTATGTAAGAAATTAACCTAGCTGATATTATGGAGATGTGTATTCCAATATTACTTCATTTATATTGCAGCTGCAGGTGTCCGTTCTGCGAACCGTCGAGCCTATGCCGATAGGCTGGTGCGGTTGCGCCACCAGGCAGGTCAGTAATTCTCTCCCTGTAACTGTAAAAAAATATAAGTATGACAGCTTGCAAAAGAGTGCAGTGTAGTCACTTATTAATAAAAAGTGCAAGTAACAGTGTAAGAGAGTTTGCAAGTATTGTTTGATTACAAAAGTGTGATGCAGCGTGTAATCCAAAAATAAAAATGAAACAAGTCTGAAATAAAGATGTTCCACCTGTAATATAATAGTACATAACCTGCAGCAGGCTGAAAAGTACAGCTACAGAAGCTGAGTAAAACACATGTGTGAAATATGTCCGTGTTTAAATTCTGAAACATGACACAAGTGAGACTGTTGGAAAGGATTGTTATAACTAAAAGTAAAACATGTCAATAAAGCCTAGAATTAAGTACCATCCTGAATTGTAAAAATAAAACAAGTGAGAGAGTGTGAGAAAGAGGTATGAATCCACCAATAAAGTAGTAATAACTCCTGAATAAAGTATACTGCAGTCAGTACAGAATGAAATGAATGTGACAGGCAGAACCAAACAGCAACATGTGTTGAAAAAAGTACTGAAGCTGGAATGTCTGTCCCAAAATCTGGATATGTTGCTCTCAGTTTGCAATATGCAGATAGTATGGTTGTATGAAATACCAAACATCCACAGTTGTCTATAGCCATATAAAGCAAATGTAGCAGGATGATGTAGCTGAACAGAGCCAGATATGAATGTGTATGAATAAAAATGAAATGTATATTGATGTAGCACTAACATTCCTATCACCAACATGAATAAGTTGTCACATAGGAAACTGTAGTCAGACCTGTAGTGTGTATATATCTGCAGCTAGTAGAAATGTACAGCTTATGTATAGGTATTTGAAGTTGTTAATGAAATATTTCTTCACCCTATCCTATAACCACAAATAATCCATTCCACGTGAAATGGGTATGTATATTCACAATTAACACCCCTGGACAACTGTCCTGTTGGTTCATACATATTTGCATGTACGTTGATGCATGTGCCCTGTTCATACATCCAAACCTGATGGCCTATTGCCATCACTCAACCCTGCATGTTGTTGGAATGTGTACTGTTGTTCAAATTATGCATGTGTTATGCTTGCTGTTCAATGGCTTGAATTTATGGGTGTTTGGTTAATGGGAATACTAATGCATGCTGTTACAACTAATTGTGAATGGTATTGCACGTTACTAACCCAAACTGTCACTAAATAATGCAAAACATAGGACGACAGGGAAGGCGGGTTCCAGCGGACCTACCTCTCCCACCTCAGCTGGCGAGTGCACCTGGCAGTAGTGCCCAGGCCGGACCCTCCTCCGGTGGCCCTGTGCCACCTGTGGGTGGAAGCGCTGCAGGGGATGGGGCTCGTCCCCCCTCTGCAAGTTTGGCCGGAGGAGAACATCCACTCACCCTTCGTAGTGTCCATTCTGTGGTGCGTAGGGAGATCCGGCACGCTGTGCTTGGGCCCCTACGCCAGCTTGAGGCACAGGTGGCACAACTCACGGGCGTGCCTGCTGCCCGGCCTACACAGCCCCCAGCACAGCCCCATCCTGGGCATTGAAGGCACAGTGGCAACTGCCCATGGGTGGGGATCTCATTTCCACTGTTGCCATCTGTGGGCTCATGGGCTCGAGATATCCAAACATCCGTCCCCGTCAATTGTGTAACCCCCCCACATGTGTCATACACCACCCCTGTATGCGTCTTGTTTGTCTTGTCTGTTAACCTCCCCTACCTACCTCTCCAGCTATACCGACTTCCCGTACCTGACATACCACTCTCACCTGAAAAAAAAAAAAAAAAAAAAGGGCACTCTGTACCCCCAAAAAAATTACGCCCCATACATAGCTGCCCATTTTGCACACATGTCTGCTGGACATGTAAACTGGCAATTACCACTGGCTGTACAACAAATATTATTGTTGTCCTCACACCTCTCTCAGGGGTGGAAGGTTTCAAATTTCACACCAAATTACAAACATATGCACAGTTGTTGCTGACGAAGAAATGGGCAGCTATGGGCCTTTCCTACATCCCTCCTGCAAAACCCAAGCTTGTTTTCCTACTGTCCTACTCTCTTTGTGCACCCTTTTTCACCACTTTCCTATCTCCCCATTTTCTTTTCTTTAAAAGAAAATAGTGCGGGTATGCACGAGAGTAAGCACTTTTAAGCAGTAGTAAGCAGGTGTGCGCTTCTGTGCGCTTAGCTAAGCGTGTGTGCGCGAAGCTAAGCAGCAGTGCGCATGCGTGACTTCCGCACAAACCAGCGCTAACCCACTTACAACTGCTTAAAAGTGCCTTAGTCACTCTGAATGACAAGGCCTGTAGTTTTCTCAGCAGCAAAATAAAATACCTCCCTCAGTCTCGAACCGAGGACCTTGGAAACACTAGTCTGCATGACTTACCACTAAGCCATGACTGCTATACAAGACAATTGTGCTGAAAGAAATATATCATAAAATAGTAGGAATTAATGTAAAGGGAATATAGCAAGTCTAGTACACAAAGCATGTCATGTATATTTACTGTCAAATCTAGTGGATTTGTACAATAGTACTGTGTGCTGAGAAACAGTCATGCTAGTTGGTAGCTACTAGGTAATAATGTCACAGTAGCATTTGGCAAGCCACACACATACTCAGAGCAGGATAAACACAGCCATAGTTGAATAGTTAAGAGATCAGACATAGCAACTGTGACTGAGTTACAGGGATGTCCCTGATGTGAAAACAAATGTCAACTGTGCCCCACTGACACCCTGTCAAATGTACTAACAGTAGGCAGAAAGGTGTAACTACACATGCAATGGTAACTATGACTGAGTGAAGGTATGCACCACCTGCACGTCACAAATGGTGTACTAATACATATGCTTGAAATAACCCACAGTCATAACTGCAGAATATCAGAATATGTCATTGGAGTATCCCACTGCTATGTACCATTCCATGAGGCTGATAAAAGATGAACCGGAGAGTATCTGAGGCCTGCACAGCAGCATGATCAAATACCCTTGTAAGTGTCAAGGCCCACACCATGGCCAGACCACACTGCATGCAGTAACACCCTACCACAACAAACACATAGGGAATTGCTGCCCAAACAGATGTAGCAAGCATTACAAGCTGTGAATGTAAATGGAAAATAGGAAAGCCATAGCAACACATTACAGGAAAGACACCTAGCAGGCATGCAAGGAGTGAATGTAAAGGCCAAATATTGAAGCCATAGCAAAAGATTGCAAGAGCCACTGCTATATACCAGTTACACCACAATCCCCACAGGAAAGCACACACACCCATATACACAGTATTACTAGTCGTAGGTGTCAGTTTACATACACACGGAGAAGAGGACACTGGAGGAAGGAATACTCCACTTACAGAACAACATGCATTGCAGTGTCTACAACACAGCCTGAAATATGAGAGACATACCAACCCTTACACTCACAGAACAGTGTCCACAGCAAACCAGCATGGTCCCCACCCTGATAATCTGAAAGGGCTATGCCTACCTAACAGACCTTTTTATAGCACAGTCCTGTAATCACAGTGAGAACTGCAATCACTACACAACAGGCTGCATGCAATTAGTAAATGCTGGCTAACAACTGGTGCAGAGGCCATCACATGGATATGTGCAGATACCTACAAAAGCATCCTGTACTCCCAGTCCACACATGCAATACTTTCATTGCACCCGCTGGAGGTAGAGAGAGAGAGAGAGAGAGAAAGAAAGAAAGAGAAAGAGAGAAAAAAAAAACCTGTAACAACAAAAAAGAGGCTGACAGCAGGCCAAGTAACTGCAAGCCTACGCAAACAGCTGCAACAAACACAGGTAATGTAAAGTACTACTATAATAGTCTACATACTGTGAACCCTCCAGATGTGTTATTGGTCTGTATCTATGTATATGAAGATGTGCATAGGCCGGGGACATACTGCAACTGTCACTGAAGGCTCTACATGCATATGTATGTGAAGGTAGCTATGTGCACATAGCAATGTAGGTTGTAGTGCAATGTACAAGTAGGTTGTACAGTAATGGATGTTCAGCAGTACGTTACTGTGTGTATACATATGTGGAACTAAAAAAGAGTATATATATATATATATATATATATATATATATACATATATATATATATATATATACATATATATATATATATATATATATATATATATATACATATATATATACATATATATATATATATATATATATGTATATATATACATATATATATATATATATGTATGTATATATATATATAGATATATATATATATATATATATATATATATATATATATATATATATATATATATATATATAAAATATGCATATGTGTATACATAGCTAGAGAGGGATGTAGAAATACATAGACATATATAGTTTCACAGTGTCATAGTTTAGTACTAGGCTATCTGCAGACAGTGTATAGAATAGATTTATAAACTTGCGCCTCTGTATAGTAGTGACACAGTAAAGCCCCCCCTACATAATAGCATTAGTTTACTGTGCCTCTGTCTAGTAGTGACACTGAGATAACCCCTGGTGTAAACCTATGATCTCCCATCCACTCGTCAAGAATTCACATGAAGAGTGTCAGTGAGGGTCTCTGCCTAACATGAACTAGGATCCTGTTCCACAGTATGGGAAGCCTCTTAGTGATGGATCTGTCCCTACAGTATGTCCTATTCATATGTGTGCTGAGGTTTAAATCTGTAGCTGTTGTGGTTCTGATGGATTTGGATTGTATGAGGTGGAACATGCCCATCAATACCTGATTGGACATGGCCTTGTGCATCAGGCACAGATCACCCCTATGTAGGCAGTATGCTATGGAATAGAGCATGAGTTACGTTAGTCTGGCAGCATATGAAAGTTGTTGGAGACCCTTGATCCTCCTGGTGATGTACTTATGGGGTCCCCCTAGCTGTTGCAAGTGCCAGGTGAGGTACATACCAAATGGGGCATAGTACACAGTCATGGGCCTGATAAGGGAGGAGTATAGGGGTACAATGACCCCTTTTGATCTGGATGTGAATCCCTTCATGATAAGGTGGGCAAGGTAGGAAGTCTATCCAACCACTTTGACAACGTGGGTGTCAAATGAGAGGTCAGTATCGATCAGTGTCACCAGGTCTCCGATTTCTTTGTCTGTACTCAGTTGGTTACTGTCTATGTGATAATATGTGGGTACCTTGTCCATCCAAAAGGGTATGAGTATACATTACGTGGCATGCAGTTTAAGGCCATGACTCCGGCACCAGTTGTTGGTGTCCGTGAGGCCTGTCAGTAGGATGTATGTGTCAGCTGGTGTATCGGCTATGACGCCCAGTATGCAGTCATCTTTGAACATTGTCAGCCACTACCCTCCCATGTCTGCTTCCACATCTGAGAATTATATGCCGAACATGAGCGGTCCCAGGACAGAGTCCTGTGGGACACCACTTGTGACTGGCTCTGAGTCTGACATGGCACCAGTGAGTTTGGCTGTAGAGTTTCTATCCGTTAGCCGGTTTGCAACCCATCTTGTGACATATGGATTTACGTTTCAGCTGTTGATCGTGTCTATGATGCCTGAGTGTGGTATTGTGTCGAAAGCCGTAGGCAAGTCCAGGTAGGCTGTATGGACCGCTGTGCCCTCTTCAATGGCTCTAGTGACTGATTTGAAAGGGTCAACCAGGTTCATAAGGCAGGATCTGCCCTCTACAAAGCCAAACTGGGTGGGATCAAGTGTCTAAGTCCCCAATGTCTCTGTGTATGAGTTCCATAATGATCCTTTCCATAGCGTTGCAGACCAGGCTGGTTAAGCTTATGGTGCGGTAGTTACCTGGGTCTGTAGAGGTGCCTCCTGTGTGGAGTGGGACTACTGTTGCTGTATGCCAGTGTCCAGGTACACATGCTGTAGTAAGGCTACGGTTGAATAGCATTTAATGTGTGTGTGTAGCTCCTCTTGGAGTTCACGTAGCATGCAACCTGCAATACCGTCGGGTCCCATTGATGCTGTGTTTACAGCTTTGCTGAGGGTGGTTCCCAGCTGGACATCTGAGATGACAGGGAGGTTACAGTCAGATGGGATAAGTAATTCCTCATGTGTGGGTGAGGGAGGGTAGAAATCTGCACTGAACCTGTCTGCCAGAATGTTGGCATTATCTGTGTGTTCAGTGTAGTGTTTGTCACTGTGAACTAACTTTGAACATATCTGAGGGTTCCCACCCAGGTGTGTAACATAGCAGAAGAAGGCCTTGTGGTTATCTGTAGTGTCCATAGCGATGTCCCTCTCATTGTTGGCCATGCATGTTTGTATGACAAAACGTATATTTCTACTACTGCTGATCACAGATGCCTTAGCTCTATGGAATTCTGCTCTGCCGTGCAGTAGCTACCTTCTGTTATTATACTCATTTGTTCAGTGCTGGGGTCCACCAGACAGGACGCCTGCCCTTGGTGGAGAGGGTCTTGGTTTTATTTGTGATTGCATGATCCATGCATTCTTGGAGATGTCCGTAGAAAGCATATGTGAAGGTGTCTGCATTGTGGGAAGTGGTTTCCACTGGCCCAGTGGCCATTAAGGATACCAACTCAGTTATAAGAAGTGTAAAGTCGGCATGTGAGAGGTTTCCCACTGTAGTCTGTTGTGTTGTGGGGGAGGTGAGATATGTATATCCAGGGGGATTAGTCTGTGGTCAGATGTGACTAGTGAGGGGTATACTTCCGGTGTGTAGCACATTGTCCCCATGTTTGTGATGATCAGGTCTAGTATATTATCTAGTCCAAACCAAATGCTATGCACGTGGGGGATGCAGGGCCTAACCAAACCATGAAGAAACAAAAATGGCCAGCAAGGTTTAGCAGTCGACTATGCAGCCCAAAACCAGATAGTGAATAATCAGACTTTTATTATAAAATAAAAAACAGACCGGTTTCGGTAAAATGATGCCTTCTTCAGTGTTGAGCAAACAATCAAAAAATACACAATAAAAAATGCAAATTTATACAGAGTGCTAACCAATAAGCACATGAATGTGCTGTTGAAACTCATGAATAATACATGATATATTGTGAACTGGCTAACACTATACCTGAGACCATGGCTAATATTGTGTTACACCTGAAACAGATAGTTCCAAAGACATCACAAAAACCAAAATCATAACAGACTATGGAACCATAAAGGCTATAATTATACATAATAAAATATATACATCCATAGTCATGATTATATTGAATATAAAAATATATATAAATGGAAGAAAAGAAACTGTAAGGGGCCCATTTCGAAACCAGACATAATGAATAGCTCTAGCTACTCCTTGTAATATATGTATATATAAAATGGGATTAAATGATTCAGAAAATATTATACCTGATATAGTTGGTAAATAAAGTGGAAGTCTATACATCCTTCTCCATTGGCTGAGTGTTAGAGATGATCATTGAGACCAGGTGGAAAAAGTGCGCCCAAAGTGATTATCCAGTACTTTTCTTTGTGGTTGAGGATACCATGCCACCCTTGTGGGTTGCTGCGATCACCCACTATACGGTCAATAATCATAAACATGAACTGTGCTTGTTGATGTTTTAATACATGTCGATATAAGGCATTGGTCTCCCTTTTGTTTTTAATGTCACTTCGATGTTCATTTATTCGTGACCTGAGTGGCCTAGAAGTCTGACCAACATAGAATGCCCCACAGTGACATGATGACAGGTAAACAACCCAATCACTGCTACAGTTTCCAAAGATTTTACAGTCGAAGACCTTTCTAGTGTTGCGACTCGAAAAGTTCTGAGACTTGGTGATCTGTTTACAAGACCCACAGTGGCCACATGGGTGTGTACCCAATAGTTCATGTCCCATTATTGTGAGCTATTTATGAATTGCTCCACCACTACCAATATGTTTGTAATGAGAAAGATGGGACCCCAATGTTTTGCCTTTTCTATATGAGAATTGACATTCCTCACCCAGAAAAGATCTGAGTTGTTCATTGGCTAATAGGATATTCCAATGTCTGTTTATGATGTCCCTAATCACGTAATAGTTCCTACCATATGTTGTGATAAATCTGATGGTGGGTGATCTGGAGTCACCAGAAGAGGTCCTATAATCTAGCAGTCTATTCCTATTCATCTGAGAGGATCGTGTCCATGCTGTGTTGATATCTGCAAAATTATACCCCCTACTGGCAAATCTGCGACATAAGTCAAGACTAGCAATGTCATAATCTGATTTGGTAGAGCTAAGGTGTTTCATGCGCATAAATTGTGAAACTGGGATGTTTCTGATGGTATGACGTGGGTGCATGCTTGATGCATGTAATAGAGTATTATATTGTGGGTATTTGCGAAACTTTTAGTTATGTACTCACCATAACTTCAGATGTTTGGGATCCATCTCGCCTACATTCTGACTGATGGGTTCGGAGCCGATCCCTCGGCTCCGACTCGGCACGCTTATGCTATAGAGCGAGGCCTCTAATTGGCTGAGCTATCTTTATCCCAGGATGCACCACCACTAATCCCCCAGATCT
Organism: Protopterus annectens; assembly: GCF_019279795.1. Taxonomy (NCBI): domain Eukaryota; kingdom Metazoa; phylum Chordata; order Ceratodontiformes; family Protopteridae; genus Protopterus; species Protopterus annectens. Next base: position 1,989,507,255 of record NC_056726.1, on the reverse strand, counting down.
TGTTTGTCCGCATTCATGCACACATGCACAGCTTGTTTATATAACATTGTTAGATGTTTCAAGATGAAACAACAGGATTCGGACCTTCTGATATCCTCTGATCTCCAAGGAAGGGGAAGGAGGGTGGGTTATTAGGAATGTAGGCGAGATGGATCCCAAACATCTGAAGTTATGGTGAGTACATAACTAAAAGATGTTATGTGATCCTATCTCGCCTACATTCTGACTGAAGGGACAGCGTCCCTAGCACCTAAATCCCGGGTGGCTCATTGGAAAACACTCCTGAGCACTGTGGAACCAAATGAAGCTCGTCCTCTAGATGCCACATCTAATTTGTAGTGAGAAATGAAGGTGTGCGGGGAAGACCATGTAGCCGCAGCACAAATGTCACCAATAGCAAGCTTAGAATGAAATGCTACCGAAGTAGCCATAGCCCTTGTAGAATGAGCCTTGACAGAGGTGGTAAGCTCTTTGTTAGAATAAAAATAAGCTTGAGTAATACAGTCCCTGATCCATTTGGCAATAGTGACCTTTGTGACAGCGTTGCCCAATTTGTTTTCTGCAAAGGATACAAACAACTGATCTGTTTTCCTTGATTGTTTGGCCCTATCTAAACAAAAACGTAACTGTCTGTGGACATCTAGTGTGTGGAAAATAAACTCCGCTTTATTGGAGTATTTTGGGAAAAAAACTGGAAGCTCTAACGATTGTTGCAAGCATAAAGTAGAACAAACTTTAGGAACAAAGGAAGGATTTGGTCTGAGGGATACCCTGTCTGTATGAAAAACAAAGTACGGGGGTTTCACTGACAAAGCTTGAAGTTCTGAAACCCTTCTGGCTGAAGTAATCGCCACTAGAAAGGCTGTCTTCCATGATAGAAACTTTAGATCACAGGTAGCTGCCGGTTCAAAGAGAAAAGAAGTCAAGGCACGCAACACTATATCGAGATCCCATGGAGGTGCAGGATGAGAAATCGGAGGTCTTAATAGAGCAGCACCTTTCAAGAAGGTCTTACACAATCTGTTGCTCATTAAAGGTGGGTGTATGGATTCGTGAAAATTAGAAATTGCTGCCAATTGTACTTTGATGGCAGAAACTGAAGAGCCTTGATTGAAAAGCGAGGTCAGGAATTTGAGTACTTCTGCCACGGGAGTAGAAATGGGGTCCAGGCCCCGGAGTTGAGCCCAAATAGCAAACCTTTTCCATTTGCTAGAATATAGTTTCTTTGTAGCAGACTTGTGGGCTGAAGATAATATGTGCACAACATCTGGATCCAGTGTATGACTCCTGACTATCGTCGGAAGAGGAGGAGCCAGGCCGTCAATTTCAAGGTGTGTAGGGACTGGTGTAATAGTCCCGACTGATGAATCAGTAGGTCTGGGACCTGGTCCAGGAACCATGGACCTTCCAGAGCATGTTTCCGAAGATAGGGAAACCACACTTGACGAGGCCAGTAAGGAGCAATTAAGATCATCTTGCTCCCTAAGAGAGATGCCTTTTGAATCACCCTGGGGAGGAGAGGAACTGGAGAGAAGGCATAAAGCAGGCCGGTTGGCCAAGGATGGACTAATGCGTCCATGGGGCTCTTTCCCCGGAGCCGGGGTTAGGGAGAAAAATTCTTTGCACTTCGCATTCAGAGGAGTCGCGAAGAGGTCGCAACACGGAACTCCCCATTCGCTGAAAATCTGCCTCGTAACTGTCATATTCAGAGACCATTCGTGAGGAGAGAGGATGGTTCTGCTCAACCTGTCGGCTATGACATTGGACTTGCCCGGTATGTGAGTAGCCACTAGAAAGCGTTTGGTCGAGACTGCCCATTCCCAAACTCTCATGGCTTCTCTGCAAAGAGGATAGGATCTGGTCCCTCCCTGTTTGTTCAGGTACCAGACAACTGACATGTTGTCTGAGTGAACAGCAATTACCCCCTGAGGGAGATAATCGTGAAGGGCTTGAAGGGACAGGAGTACTGCCCTCATTTCTAGGATGTTGATGTGAAGAGGGGTCTCTTCCGGGAGCCATTTGCCTTGGACTGACCTGCCCAGGGAATGCCCCCCCACCCCATCTGGGAGCCATCCGTGGTCAAAGTGGCCGCCGGAGGAGGAAGAACAAAGGGTCGTCCCTGATCCAGATTGGAGGACACTAGCCACCAGCGAAGGTCCCGTTTGCAAGATTCTGTGATCCATATGAGATGATTGAGAGGGAGTTCCTGAAAGGACCACTGAGTTGAAAGAAGCCACTGGAGGATTCTCATGTGTAACCTTGCCAAGGGAACTAGCAGAACTGTGGCAGACATGGATCCCAATAGTTGTAGGACCATTCTGGCTGGGGCTTTGGACCTGGGGAGCAAGGCTCAAACTTGATTTTGAATGGTTTGAATTCTGTCTGCAGGTAGATAGACCCGCATCTGGTTTGAATCTATCTCTACCCCTATGAATCTTATTCTTTGAGATAGCCGCAACACAGACTTTGGCCAATTGAAGGTGATTCCAAGGGAATTGCCCAGTGATATAGTGGCTTGCAGGCTCCGTAGAAGTAGATGCTTGGAGGTGGCAGTTAGGAGCCAGTCGTCTAGGTACGGAAACACCTGGAATCCTAGACTTCTCAGGTGAGCAGTCACTACTGCCAAGCACTTGGTGAACACCCTGGGGGCTGTGGTGAGACCAAAGGGCAGCGCACGGAACTGAAAATGACTGCCTCCTAGGCTGAAGCGCAAGTGTCTCCTGGACGTTTGATGTATTCTGATATGATAATACGCGTCCTTGAGATCTATGGAGCACATCCAAACACCCTTCTCCAACAATGGGAGAATGGTTTGTAGAGTGACCATTCGGAACTTAGACTTCTTGACTGAACGGTTTAGGTTGCTTAGGTCCAGAATGGGCCTCAAGTCCCCGGTCTTTTTTGGCACCAAAAAGAATCTTGAGTAAGTCCCTAATCCGATCTGGTCTGCGGGGACCGGTTGGATGACTCTTTTTGCAGCAGCTTTGAAATTTCTGAGGCTGCGGTATCCCGTTGACTGGGTGGTGGGTCTGGGATTTTTTTGGACTGAGGGGGGGGGGCGAGAGAATAGGATGGAGTAACCTCCGGCGATAATCCGAAGCACCCAACGGTCTTGACTGATCCCTTCCCAGGCCTTCAGGTGCTTCGAAAAACGTCCCCCGACTGGCTCTGGAGCAGCACAGCCGGGCAAACCCTCAGGGGCTATGAAAGGCTGAAGAGCCACGAAAGGACTCGCGGTCTCCAGTGTTGCGAGGGCCTCTGCTGCCTCTGGGACAGCGTCTTCCGGATGAATTTTCCCCTCCTCTGCCTCTGGAGGGGGAACCTTCCTGCTGAGAGGGGTAAGACTTCTGAGATCTACGGAACCACATTTTCCCTCCTCTTTTAGCCTTGGGATAAGGCCGAAAGGGAGTGGAAAATCGTGCCCCTACGGCAGTCAGAGTCTTACCCTCCTGTTCACAGCGGGTAAGTGTGTCTTTACCTTGGGTCCAAACAGGAGGACCCATCAAAGGCGTCGGCAAATGAAGACTTAAAGGCCTCCTTGAATGACACAGGCGGAGCCAGGCTTGTCTCCGTAGAGCAATGCCTGTACCGCTCTACTGCCTTCGGCCGCATCTGAAATGAGCCTCATGGACGAGTTTGAAATGGACGACATTGTAGCCAGCTGAGATCCAACCGTCTGGGCCAGCTCCTCAGGCAGGTTACCTAAGAGGGTATCGGATAGCTCCTTAATCAGATCCCTCTGAAATCTCATGAAGTGCGTCAGGTAGTTCAAAGACCTCAGAGAAACGGCCGCTGAACTAAGGGTGCGCTTACCGTACCGATCCATGCTCCTAGACTCCTTATTAGGAGGATGGACGGACGTAGAAGCCTCTGCTACATCTTGCTGGGTAGCAGATGCCACCACCATAGCATCCACAGCCACACCTTTTGTGAGGAACTCTCTATCCGGGGGCGCCGAAAGAAATTTGTTCGGACGAGCGGGCACCGGTTCCACAGAGTCTGGGTGTTCCCACGCCCTTCGATAGATCAAATCCAAGAGCTCGTCGAAGGGCGGAGACACCCAGGAGGCAGAGGGCTGAGCCCCGAAGGCCTTCAGGAACACCGACTCATCAGCAGAGGGAGGTTTGGACTGCCAGCCGCCTCGTTGTTTTAGGGCTTCTAGGATGTCTGCAAAGGAGACATCATCCGAGGACGACTTGGGGGACCCCTCTGCATCATCGAGATCAGTGTCAGATGTCAAAGACTCATCAGGGGAGTCAACGTGCTTCCTCTTGCACGTTCTCTTCCTGGGAGGTTCTTCCGAAGAGGCTTCAGAAGGACCTCCAGGAGGGGGAGAAACCCCAGCGGGGGTAACCTGAGGCCCAGGGGCTCCGCTGTCTACGGACAGGGGGACTGCCAACGACCCAGTCTCCAAATGTAGGGAAGGAGCTGGGGAAACTGTGGAGGTAGCCAATGAAGATTTGGCTAAAGCACTCCTCATAGCCCTGAAGGCGGGACCACCAGAATCCTGGGAGGGTCCCCCCTCCATAGCCACGACAGTGGACGGTACTCCCGCCACCGACGCACCAAGAGGGAGACTTGGGACCGAAAGCATCAATCCCGAAGCCTCCCCCCCAGGGCCGAAGGAAGAAGTCCGTGCACTGAACTCCGACCCAAGAGCCGGAGTCGGAGCCAGGGTCGGGCCTGACCCTAACACCTCCACTGGTTCCACCAGCACCTGCTCCAACGGTGCCGAAGCTGTTGGAGGAGGAAGAATAGTAGGGGAGTGGACCATCGGCTCCGAAGCCAAATGGGCTGGTGCCGAAACCATCTTTTGGAACACCGGAGACTGGAAGAGTCAAAGGAGCACCCTGTCGATGTCCGAATCAGACATCTTGGATGATCTCGAGGATACCGATCGGGCCCGAACCGATTTCTCCATCGGCTCCGAAGGGCTCGGGACCGGCTCGAAATGACTCAACAATTATCGGCTCCGAGGAAACCTTCAAGGAAATTTCCTCGGTGCCGACAAGGACTTCGCCCGAGGGGAAGAGTCTGAGCTGATGACCCTTATCGGCTCCAATATCAGTGGAGCCGATAAGGGTGACCCGCCTCGATGCCCCAGACCTCGGCTCGAAACCAGAGGGTCGAGGCTGGAGGCATCGAGGCAAACCGTTCGACCTCGGCTCCAAGTCCGTGGAGCCGATGGAGAAGTCTGCTTAGTTTTCTTAGCCGTCGGTTCCGACTGACTGGTCGGAGCCGGCGCTTTCCTCTTTTTAGAAGGAGACGGAGAGGAAGATAAAGCCTCCTCGAAGGAAGGCTTGATTAATCCTTTGAGGATTAATTTGTTTTTCCTCTCCTGGAGGACTCTGAAGGAAAACGCATGGCATACACTGCACGATTCCTGCAGATATTTAGCGCCAAGACAATAGACGCACGAGGAGTGGTCGTCCGTTATGGACATTTTGAAGCCACACCTCGTGCACTTTTTAAACCCGGAGGGTTTATGCTCTTTAGACATAATCCTACAAAAACAGATAACTACAGTAAACACTAAAAGGTTTGACACAGGAACAAAATATGAATGCCACAAACTCAGTGTAAATATTTAAACTAAAGAACTTTTTTTTTTTTTTTTTTTACACAAGACTGTCAGAAAGAGAAAGGGAAAAAAAGGGAGGGTCAAGACCCTCTAACTTAAACGGGTACTTGACCCACACACAACCACTAAAGTAGCAGTAACTACAGGGGAAGGCCCCTCTAACTTAAACGGAACCTTCTCTGACAGGAAAAAATACGAAAATTTTAACCAAACTTTAGAAAAACACTCGTACACAAAGAATAGCCGTTAAAAAAGCTTTTGGGTTTAAATGAAGGAAATACTGACAGGAAAAAAGCCTAATATATAGTACTTAGCCCAGCCAATGTTGAGACCACGTCCAAGCTTTGTAAGTGGCAAATGAGATCTGGGGGATTAGTGGTGGTGCATCCTGGGATAAAGATAGCTCAGCCAATTAGAGGCCTCGCTCTATAGCATAAGCGTGCCGAGTCGGAGCCGAGGGATTGGCTCCGAACCCATCAGTCAGAATGTAGGCGAGATAGGATCACATAACATCACTCTGGTAGCCACGGTATGGTCATGATTTCTTGAAATCGTTACATCCAAAAAATTGATAGTCTGCATGTCATAGGTAATAGAAAATTCAATTCCCCAGATGTTGCCATTGAGATATTCTACAAATTCATGCAGATATCCCACATCCGCACGCCATACCATCCAACAGTCATCCAGGTACCTACGCCAGATGTCCATTTCTACCAAGTATATATTATGAGATGCATCATAAATCATGCACTCTTCAAAAAATGCCATAAACAGGTCAGCATAAATGGGAGCAAAGGATGTTCCCATAGCTGTACCCTGTAATTGCCAATAGCATTGTCCTTGAAAATAAAAAACATTCTTATTGAGTACATGTTCCGACATGCAAATCAATAGCGTATTGAACCCTGGTGAGTATAAACCAGCCCTATCCAACCAGTATTTAAGGGCTTGTAAGCCAGCCCAATGTGGTATACTGGTATACAAGGCCTTGACATCCAGTGAGCACATTAGCCACCCAGGCTCCAATTGTGTATCCTCAATGATTTTCAGGAACTGTGTAGTGTCCTGTAGCCTTGCCCTGACCAAACCCAAAAGAGGTTTGAGATATTGTGTCAGAAAGGCTGACAAGGGTTCAGTCAAGGAACCAATGCCTGAAACAATTGGTCTTCCTGGAGGTTTAGTTAGTGATTTGTGATTCTTGGGTAGTAGATACATAATCTGCTTGCGGGGCTCCTTAACCGAAAGTTGTATAACGCATTTTTTGCTGATGATGCCCTCCTCACATGCTAGATTCAGAAAAGAGTCAATTTTGTGCTTAAAATTCGGGGTTGGGTCTATGGCCATGTTCATGTAACATGCTGTATCTGAGAGTTGGGATAAACCCTCTTGAAGGTAATCACTCATGTTTTGTACAACCACGGCCCCACCATTATCTTCTGGTAATACAACTATGTCTTTGCTGTTGCGTAGCTGTTGGAGGGCAATGCTCTCCTGTTGTGAAAGATTATGTCTCAACATAGTATATCCATAATTTTGAAAATGTAAGTCCCTGAACACTGACTGCATAAAAATCGACACATGCTTGTTCATAGGAGGCTGGAATTCAGATTTGCCAAATCTGAATTCATAAGATCTTTGAGATGTGTCATCTGCAAAAAACAACTTAAGGTTATGACTACGACAAAAATCAATAACATCTGTAACTATGTGATATTCATTAGAATAAAAGCCAGGTATAAAACTAAGCCCTTTATTCAAAAGAATTTGTTGATCACCAGACAAATTTACATTGGATAAATTTAAAACATTTTGGTTGAGTTGTTCATCTTGACTTATGTTAGAAAGTTCTGGATCAAACCCTCCAGGGAATGCTGTAATGGATCTTTTCTTATGTTTCCTTCCTCCTCTGTGTTTGGAACCATTTCTAAAGGGATATTTTTATTTGTTTTCTTTTTGTGTGGTGATCCCCTATCCCCTGAGCTGTCATAATCTGTAAGAGAGGAATCCTCTCCTGATGTGCTGTTGTTGAACCCATCCCTATTTTTCAGAATAGATCTTGGTCTTTTCTTGGGGCGACCAGAGGCAGGCCCCTGACCAACATCTGCAAATCTGACAGAGCGACTAAGCTCAAAGGGACGTCCCCTTTGATAGTCAGAATAATCTCTGTGAATTTTTTAAATCTTTCTGTCTTTGATAATTTTTTCGTGGTTTGTCAATTCTTTAGATAAATTCTTAATGTTATCCTGAAATTTTGGAAGGGATTCAAATTTTTTACAATCACAACACAATGTTTTAACCTCCTGAATGTTCACATCTACCATTCTCTCATAGTATTGTAAGAGAACATTCACAAATAACATAGACCCAATTTGTAAAGCCTCCTTCCAATCACAATTCAACTTGTCATCCGGTCTACCTACCAGTGGTTGGAGCCGTATTCTCAAGCCCCTTGGAGCAATATTCTTATTAGAATATGCTCTGAATAATTTCAGATGCCATATGTTGGATCTCAAAGTTTTGAGTCCTTTGGTAAGAGAATGGAAGAACATATCACAGTCAGATGAAATATGTTGATCCGTGTTACTTGAATTACTGCCTGATTAGGTATTGATCCCAAACACTCCAATATCCTCCCGATCGGCACATAATCCAGATAATATGCTCTCAAGGTCCATGCTGTGAGTGTCCAATGAATACAATAAAATGAATAATAACAAGAAAGAATGTCAGTTGTTGGCAAACCCAGAAAAAACTTCAATGATTGCTCCAATTATAGCAGAGGTTGGTAAGAGGCTCCCCAGTCGCCCCAACAAAGTACCAAAACTAATTCACCGTCCTGAAAAATCAAGAAGGTTAATATGGGAAGAAGGTTCAACAACGTAATAATATTCCTAAAATGATAGATTGTGATAACCTGACTAGAGGAATAATACCAGATAGATATCACACACATATATAACTGGATGAGAGGAATGCAAGTAGATATAATCAATAGATCACAAGGCTAAAGGTCAATAATAACAAGACCAAAAAAGACCTTGCTGGTAGTAGCCTAAATTATTCTGGGTGATTGACCTGATTTTCTTAGTTGGTATAATCTAAATATAGTCTTACTAGTACCTTGGGATACAGTGAAATCAGATACGCCTAGGGAAAAGGTGGTCCAACCACCAACAAGGTTTGAAATGTTATGTTTAATAAGATCCACATACACAGCCAAGATGTAATCACTCTTGCAAGTGGCCGTCCAGCATTAGTAAATGTATCATAAAGGCCATGTAATTAAACAAAAATACCAATAGGTGAATCATTAAGTAGGGAACAGCTAATATCCCAACAACTTAGCAATATTGCAATGTAGAATTTGCAATATAAAAAGTACTCCTGCATGCATGAATACTTATGGGGCCAAAACAAATCACTATGTGTATTTGCCTGAATCCAAGGCCAGGTCATATGGTTCCCCTCTGTAAACAATGCATTCAATAGTTCAATCACCTTCTGTTCCACGAAATACAGATTTTGCAAAAACAATATTTTCTTAAAACAATATTATCCAGGTATAGCACTTGCCTGAATAATGAATCTTGAAATCCAAATATGTACCTATCAAACTTGCCCTCTAATACAATGTAATAAAAACAAATCACTTGTAAAACATCTGATCCAGAATATTCCTGCAATAGGCTCACAACTAACAATGTGTTAATAATCTCGATCAAACTGTATCTACAAGAATAAATTGTAAATATATAACAAGAGTGCTGAAATATCATATATTCATTGATAGTGTCCCAAATTCTTGAACATTTGAATTGTGTCTGCCTTCTGGATAAGGTCACGCTAGTCAAAATGAAGTTTAGAGTTAAAGTCCAATGATGGTACTGGGCAATTCAAACAAAGTCCAAAAAAAAGTAAACACACCTGTGTATAAACCTACAGATGCCCCCCTAACACACTGTCATAATAAACAGCATATGCCCAATATGTAAATAATGTTTAGATACAAGTAGATGTCGTGAACTTGTTGAGCCAAATAACAAAAAAATATATAGGGCTCCTACATAAAAATATACACTTATCCCCTTGACAATATACCCAGTGAGCAAAATAATGCCCAACTATCATACACTGTATAGGAAAACCATATATGTTAAACACAAAGGTATATGTACAAAATACTGAGGATATTACTATAAAACTTAGTCCCAAAACGAAAAATACTGTTCCACACTGTAATGTCACTCAATCCATCAGGTTGAATCCATATAGACTGACATATAATCCAAACCAACAGGAAGATGTCATGACTCACGCGTGTGGTAAACGCCTGCTTGGCTCTTGTCACAAACGCGTATATGGATAACAATAAAATGTCCCAAAAGTGTAAAAAATCACCTCGTTACCTTAAATATGAATATCCATCAGTTTTAAGCACCAACCATTTGAATATTACCCCTTGATGGTTAATACACTATCGCATCAGTAGCGTGAAACGCACTCGATGTATAAAATTGAAGTAATCCACTGAATCGTAGGCCCCTGTCTTCGAAAACACACAATACACAATACGCCACAATCCCCAAGTAGAAATGTGAAACAATGAACCATTTACTGGAAAAAGCGTCCATAGTTCGAACCACAATCTCAAATCCAGCTAGATATGTGCTGGATAACCCAGAAGTCTGTAACACTATCAGGAGAGATTCCTCTATGACAGAAAATGGCGCATCAACTGCTGGTCCCACAGCACAGCTCAAGAATCCAGTCCAAACCAAATGCTATGCACGTGGGGGATGCAGGGCCTAACCAAACCATGAAGAAACAAAAATGGCCAGCAAGGTTTAGCAGTCGAATATGCAGCCCAAAACCAGATAGTGAATAATCAGACTTTTATTATAAAATAAAAAACAGACCGGTTTCAACAAGCACAGTTCATGTTTATGATTATTGACCGTATAGTGGGTGATCGCAGCAACCCACAAGGGTGGCATGGTATCCTCAACCACAAAGAAAAGTACTGGATAATCACTTTGGGCGCACTTTTTCCACCTGGTCTCAATGATCATCTCTAACACTCAGCCAATGGAGAAGGATGTATAGACTCCCACTTTATTTACCAACTATATCAGGTATAATATTTTCTGAATCATTTAATCCCATTTTATATATACATATATTACAAGGAGTAGCTAGAGCTATTCATTATGTCTGGTTTCGAAATGGGCCCCTTACAGTTTCTTTTCTTCCATTTATATATATTTTTATATTCAATATAAATAGAAGTTATGTTCTTACCATAACATTCCATGTTAGTTGTCTTCTTCTCGCCTTCTTTCTTGCTGGATGGGTTCAGAGCTGACCTCGGCTCCGACTCGGCCACTCTAAAAGCTCGAGAGTTGGTTCCACCGGCTCGAGGCTCCCCTTATATCCCACAATGCTAGGCGGTATTACCTCAGATCTCGTTTGTAAGCTATGCCCAGCCAACAATAACTCCAGAACCACTGGAAAAGGGAAAAACCCACCTCTATAAAAGGAAGGGAAGAAGGTGACCTGAAAACCCGATGAAGGAATATATGCACAGAATAGCATATACCTATATACAATAGAGGTGGTAGAAAGAGAGGTCACAATCAAACTCCTCTAGGTCTGTCCAGGCTAGGGGGAAGGAGGGTGGGACGCAAGAAAGAAGGCGAGAAGAAGACAACTAACATGGAACGTTATGGTAAGAACATAACTTCTATATGTTAAGTTGTCCATCTCGCCTTCATTCTTGCTGGATGGGACCGCGTCCCTAGCACCTTGTCCCGGGTGGCCTATCGGAACAGACACTTGAGAACAGTGGAACCAAAGTTAGCTCTATGTCTAGAAGCTAAATCCAACTTATAATGAGAAATGAAAGTGTGAGGAGTAGCCCAAGTAGCCGCTGCACAAATGGTGTCAATAGGCAGCCTGTCTTGGAAGGCTATAGAAGTAGCCAAAGCTCTGGTGGAGTGGGCCTTAGGTTTGTTAGGCAGCTTTTGGTGTCTAATTTCATAAGCAAAGGAAATCAGAGATGTCAGCCATCTGGAGAGTGATACCTTCGAAACTGAAAGTCCCTTTCTGCCTTCTGCATAAGAGACAAACAACTGGTCAGTTTTCCTGATCTGTTTGGTTCTATCCAAATAATACCTTAACTGACGATGAACATCTAGCCAATGCAATTTTTGTTCAGACCTGTTAGAAAAGTTAGGAAAAAACACAGGGAGGTCAATGCTTTGATTTAGGTTAGACGCAGAGGTTACTTTAGGTAAAAAGGATGGATTGGTTCGTAAGGACACCCTGTCTTTATGAAACAATAGATACGGTGGTCGGCTGCTGAGTGCATGAAGTTCTGAGACCCTTCTAGCTGAAGTAATGGCTACCAGAAAGAGAGTCTTCCAGGATAGCAATTTCAATGAACAGGAAGCTGCAGGTTCGAACGGGGGAAGAATCAAAGATGTGAGAACTAAATTAAGGTCCCAAGAAGGAGGAGGATTTCTTATAGGAGGTCTGAGAAGAAAAACTCCCTTCAAAAAAGCTTTGCAAAGCTTGTGAGACATGATGGCAGAATCTGAAATGCCCACATGAAAGTTAGAAATAGCTGCCAATTGAACTTTAAGAGTAGAAGGAGATGAACCTGCATGGAAGAGTTCAGCTAGAAAATCAAGGTCTATTTGGATGGAAGCCGTGAAAGGATCTATGTCCCTTCCTTGAGCCCAATAGGCAAAACGTTTCCACTTACTAAGATAAATCTTCCGAGTGGAAGATTTATGGGAAGCTATCAAAATATCTCGAACAGAGTGAGATATTTGAGGAAGCCTGGCTAAGGTTGGAATTGGAGGAACCAAGCAGTGAGGTTCAGAGAGGGGAGGGAGCGATGTAACTGACCCGATTGATGGATCAAAAGATCTGGAACTAGGTCCAGATGCCAAGGTTGCTCCAACAGAAATTGATGTAGAAAGGGGAACCAAACCTGTCGAGGCCAGTAAGGAGCAATGAGGATCAATGAGGCCTTCTGAGCGATAGCTTTCTGTATCACTTGAGAGATTAGTGGGAAGGGAGGAAATGCATACAGAAGTCCCCGGGGCCAAACTTGGACTAGAGCGTCTCTGCTGGGCTGGCCTGGTAACGGGAATAGGGTGAATAATCTCTGCACTTGCTGTTTTGGGGAGTAGCAAAAAGGTCGCAGTAAGGCTGACCCCACTTGAGAAAAATTTTCTCCAGAATAGAATCTTTCAGAGACCACTCGTGAGGCATGAGGATAGCTCTGCTCAACTTGTCCGCGATTAGATTGGACTTCCCGGGGATGTGCGTTGCTATCAGAAACCACTGAGAAGAAATCGCCCATTGCCACAGTCTGAGTGCTTCTCGACATAGGGGATAGGACCTGGTTCCGCCTTGTTTGTTGATATACCACACTACAGACATATTGTCCGTCTGGATTGCTATCGTTCCCAAGGGAAGAGAGTCTTGAAGGGCTTGCAATGCTAAAAGCACTGCTCTCATCTCTAGAACATTTATATGCAAGTGGCATTTGTCTGGTTGCCATATGCCCTGGACTGTTCTGCCCTGATAATGCCCCCCCCCCACCCGATCAGGGAGGCGTCCGTTGTCAGAGTAGCAACCGGAGGGGAAGGAACAAAGGGTCTTCCCAGGAAGAGCTGAGGGGAAGAAATCCACCAAAGAAGATGATTCTTGCATGCTTGCGTAATCATAATGGTGTGGGACATCGGAAGTTGCTGGTACGACCATTGTGTGAAGAGCATCCATTGAAGGATTCTCATGTGGAATCTGGCTAATAGAAGTAGAGGGATAGCAGCCGCCATAATCCCCAGTACTTTCAGAACTAATCTGGCTTTGACTCTGTTGCTGTGGAAGAGAAGGGAGACCAGTTTGCGTATGTCTGCTATTCTTTGGTCTGTTAGTCTCGCAGACATGTTGACTGTGTCTAGATTTGCGCCTATGAAGGTAATAGCACGACAAGGCGACAAAACAGACTTTTCGCAATTTATTGAGATGCCTAACTTTTGACAAATGCGAAAGGTGTAGTCTCTGGCCATTAGAAGAAGATGCTTGGTAGGAGCTGTGAGGAGCCAGTCGTCCAAATATGGAAACACCTGGAATCCTTGACGTCTCAGGTGAGAAGCTACCACTGCCATGCATTTGGTAAACACCCGGGGGGCAGTGGTGAGACCAAAAGGCAGGGCTCTGAATTGAAAGTGACTGGTTCCCAGCCGGAAGCGGAGAAATCTCCTGGAGCATCTGTTCATTTTTATATGATAGTACGCATCCTGGAGGTCTATAGAGCACATCCAGTTTTCCTTTCCCAAAAGGGGTAGGATGGATTGTAGCGTGACCATCCGAAATCTTGTTTTCTTGACCGACTTGTTCAAGATACTGAGATCCAAAATGGGTCTCCAGTCCCCTGTTTTCTTTGGAACCAAAAAGAATTTGGAGTAGATTCCGGATCCTTGCTGGTCTGCTGGCACTGGCTGAATGGCGCTTTTTGCAAGCAACTTTGATATTTCCAACGCTGCTTGATCCCTTTGAGTGGGTGGAACATTTGGAAGGGATTTTTTTGATTGATTTGGAATACGAAAGAACGGAATGGAATAGCCTTCGGAAATGATGGACTGTACCCACTTGTCTTGAGTTAGGGATCGCCAGGCTTCTGGGTACAGTGACAATCTTCCCCCGACTGCCTCCGAAGGTGGACAGTCGGGCAACACCTCAGGGATGCTGGAAGGGCTTATTGGAAAAAGTTTCTCGATTGCCCTGGTTCTGCGGACCCCCCCCTGCCTCTAGGGCGACGTCTACCATTATTGTTCCCCCCTCTGCCTCTGGAGGGGAACCGACTCTGTGCGTCAGGCAAAGTCCCTTGAGATTGTTTGCGGAACCACATTTTCCCACTTTTCTGGCCTTTGGGGTAAGGCCTAGAAGGAGTAGAAAACGGACTCGACGGCAGAAAGAGTTTTGCCATCCGTCTCGCACCTCGTCAAGGTTTCTTTCACTTGAGGACCAAAGAGAGATGATCCATCAAACGGGTAATTAGTGAAAGACGTTTTAAAGGGGTCCGAAATTGCATAGCCGCATCCAGGCATGCCAGCGTAAGGCAACACCTGTCCCTGCGGCTCTGCTCGCTCCATCAGCCGCATATGAAAGGAGGCGCATGGAGGAGTTAGCTATAGAGTTTAGGGTAGCCAGCTGAGCGTTCATCTTGTCCTGAAAACCCGCAGCTGTAGGATCCTTCAACATCTCACTCACTTCCTTGATCAAATCTCTTTGAAGACGAGTGAAATGGCATAGGTAGTTCAGCGAACGCATAGCAAAGGTCGCTGACGAAAACATCCGCTTCCGCACCTGTCCATAGACCTAGATTCCTTGTTAGGAGGATGGACAGGCACCGAAGGATCAGCTAGTTCCTTCTTAGTGGCAGCAGCTACCACCATAGCATCCACAGAAACTCCCTTGGTCAGAAATTGCTTATCTGCTGGTGCTGTGATAAACTTTGAAGGTCTCCTGGGGGTGGGGTCCACTGAGTCAGGAGCCGTCCGAGCCTTTTTTGCTACCACCTGCATGAGGGGGTCAAAGGGGGGGGACACCCAGGAGGTGGAAGGGCGAGAGCCAAACGCCTCAAGATACACAGATTCATCCTCCGAAAGGTTAAGGGCTGGCCAATTTCCCCTCTGTTTCAGGATCTCTAGAATGTCTGCAAAGGAGACATCTTCAGAAGGGGAACGGGGGGAACCCTCGAAATCCTCTAAATCTGTGTCAGAGGTGACAGACTCAGGTGAGTCTATGTGCTTCCTCTTACACTTTCTCTTTCTAGGGGGCTCCCCTGCCAATTCAGGAGAGGCCTCGGAAGAGGATGAGATCCCCACAGGGGATTCTTGAGGAGCTGGCTCTCTGCGGTCTGGGATGAGGGAGTGAGTAGACATAACCTGAGGCACCGAAGAGGGAGGGGCGGACGGAGCCGACTGTGGAGTTGAACCAGGTTCCAACACACTCCGCATGACCTCGAACGCACCCCTGTCAGGCAGAGCCAGAGGTCCCCGCTCCGAAAGGCTGAGAACCCCCCTCAGCACCGACAGTGATGGCTCCGAGGCCGATGTCGGAGCCGAACTCACCAGCGCCGAAGCACCGAGAGGGAGAGCGGGGTCGGACAAGGGTCCGATGCCACTCACCCCCCCGGAGCCGACGAGGGAAGTCCGGCGCCGAGATTCTTCAAAGGAAGAAATCGGAGCCGATGACGGAACCGAAGACAATTGTATCGGCTCCGACGCTACCACAGTCTCGGTTCCGAAACGCCCCGGCTCCGAGCTCAAAGGAGTCGGAGGAGGAACATTTTGAGGGATAGGGTCAAGCATCGACTGATGAGTCGGGCTCTGAAGCATTTGGGCCAGTGCCTCAGACTTAAGAAGTCGACTCACTACCCTCTGAAGGTCATGATCCGAAAGCCTCGATGATCTAGAGGAGTGAGATCTATGGCTCCGTTCAGACAGCAAGGGAGACGCTGGAGCCGAATGAACGGAGCCAAGGGACGGTGACTTAGACCTCTTTCTAGATGTCGGCTCCGATGGTCTGATCGGAGCCAACCCAGGAATTTCCAATGCCTCGGCTCCAGCCGGAGCCGAGGGAACCACAGAAGCTGCAGTCTGAGACTCATCGGCTCCAGCCGGAGCCGATGTAGCAGTAGGTTTCGAAGCCTTAGGCCTCGACTCAGAAGCTGGAGTCGAGGACCTAGAAGCCTTAGAGGGTTTGCCCGAAGTAGCAGTAGGGGAACCCTCAGGCTTAAGCAAACCTCTTAAAATGAGTTTGTTTTTTCTTTCCTGCAGGACTCTAGGGCTGAAGCCATGGCATACAGCACAAGAGTCCTGCAGGTGTAAAGGTCCCAGGCAGTATACACAAGAAGTGTGACCGTCTGTCAGAGACATTTTCTGACAGCACGAGTCACACTTCTTGAAGCCTGAGACCTTTGACTCTTTAGACATTATCAAAGAAAGTGTAACCACACACACACACAAACACACCGATTACACTTTTCACAAGGTTAACTAAAAAAAAGGGAGATTAGTTCTTTTTTAGATCCCTAAAAAAAAACACATACACTCCACTAAGGGGATGGAAGGGCCCGAAGGCCTGAGGGAAGAACTAATAAGTTCTTGTGGAAAAAGGGGTGGATAAACAGGGAGGAAAGGGTCAAAATCCACTAAGTTGAGGGAAATAACTATAAAAGATTAAATAAAGGGGGTTTAAATTCACTATAGATTAATCTATAATAACTGACCTGAAGCCGGTAGAAACCATACACCTCGATCGCTGTAGCGGCAAACGAGATCTGAGGTAATACCGCCTAGCATTGTGGGATATAAGGGGAGCCTCGAGCCAGTGGAACCAACTTTCGAGCTTTTAGAGTGGCCTCGGCTCCGAACCCCATCCAGCAAGAATGAAGGCGAGATGGACAACTTAACATTCATGACTATGGATGTATATATTTTATTATGTATAATTATAGCCTTTATGGTTCCATAGTCTATTATGATTTTGGTTTTTGTGATGTCTTTGGAACTATCTCTTTCAGGTGTAACACAATATTAGCCATGGTCTCAGGTATAGTGTTAGCCAATTCACAATATATCATGTATTATTCATGAGTTTCAACAGCACATTCATGTGCTTATTGGTTAGCACTCTGTATAAATTTGCATTTTTTATTGTGTCTTTTTTGATTGTTTGCTCAACACTGAAGAAGGCATCATTTTGCCGAAACCGGTCTGTTTTTTATTTTATAATAAAAATCTGATTATTCACTATCTGGTTTGGGGCTGCATATTCGACTGCTAAACCTTGCAGGCCATTTTTGTTTCTTCCTAGTATATTATCTCCCGTTGTGGGAGAGGTGACTAGCTGTTCCATTGCATTTGACTTAGTGAATTCCGGGAACCTTTGGGCTAGGGTGTTTGGGGTAGAATAATGCACCCAGTGTATGTTAGGGTAGTTGAAGTCTCCCAATATGATGGTGTGTGGTGGGACATTCATATCCTCCAATGTCTTCAGGAAGGCTGACTGTGGTTCCTGCGATTGGGAGGGTAGTCTGTAAAATGCTACCAGTTGTATAGCAGGTTTGCCTATGGTTATCTGCACCTGCATAGTCTGTTATCTGCACCTGCATGGTCTGTGATGCTTCATGTGTTGCCACTAACCTGGAGGTGTGGGTGTACTTCATGAATATGGACACACCCCCTCCCTTTTTGTTTTGTCCCGAGTCCTGGGGCCAAAAAGCATGATACGGGGTATAGCCTGGTATTGCTGGTGTGCTCTCAGTAGCCTTGAACCAGGTTCTCACTTACTGCACAGACATCGAGATTGGTAGAATATGTACGTACAGATATATGTAATATACACATACATATATAGATATATGTAGAGACATATACATATACAGATAGATCTGACTGACAACAGATATGTCTGTATATGACTATTTCTCTCTCTCTCTCTGTCCCACCCCCTCTCACCCTCACTCTCCCTGTGTCTCTCTCTCACTCTCTCCCCCTCTCTCCCCACATCTATATGTATATATCTACATCTATATATACATATTTTATATACATATATACAAACATATACATATATATATATATATATATATATCTATATACATATATAAATATATCAGTATATATATATATATATATATATATATATACTGTGTGAGGCACATGTGTGCAGATGTCTTGCAACAGGTGCCTGGTGTCGAAGGCATGGAGTGAACACCAGTGTGGATACTGGAGTACCATACCCCATTCAAAAACACTGACACCAGTAACCACCACATATGTGCATGCCTGCCCACCACTGCATGTGTCAGGGGGGAACAGGGGCAACAAGTGTACAATAGGCTCCACATTGATATACACAGTGGCACACTAGTCCTGTAATACCTGTACATGGAATGTGTCAGCGGACATGGCATGTCAGCTATGGACATGTAGGTCACTGTACCCCTCCACACCCCACAATGTCCTACATGGTATGTACCTCCCATGACAGCTACAGATATGGTGAAGGACACAGACATATGCAAGTAACTGTGTCAATGCACTCAAACACAATACCTATGAAGAGTGACTGACAAGACCACAGAGTGCACACAGACTACCTACATAGAGGTTACCACTGCTGGATATACATAGTTCGGTCACACCAATGACAGTTGTCTAACAACCATGGTAACACCTCCAACATCCACAACACAAGTTACCTATGTCTGTCGTCCTTGTCACTGCAGTATAGAGCACATGGTGGAGGTACAGGACCCTACCCACAGATACGACATACCCTGTAGTAGACCACACAGAATTAAGAAGCAAGGCTCCCCATGAGTAGATGTCAGACATACCCCTGCTGAATGTTATGCAGATAGGTAATATGCCATATGAGTCACCCTGTGTAACTGTTTGTAAGGAGCAGGTACGATCATAACACATGTGTCACAAGGGGCAGTGTAGCATAACAGTATGCTGCTGTAGGCCCAGGGCCAAAAGCACACTACCTACCTAAGACACAATGCACACCCATGAACACATTGCAAACGAAATATGTGAGGTGGAATGAGTGTGCTAGTGACTGGGTGCATGTTGTGTACTGGTGTGATTGCTCATCATGTCTGCCTGTCTATCATGGTAGTGTGTGTCCTTGGTGTGAGGCCAGAAATAGGTGTGTGAGGTATTGCGATCAACACATACTACATTGCCATATGTTGTGCTGTGTTACCATGTATGTCACTGTGGTGTAGGTAGGGTTATGGCAAGTAAGAGTAGTGTGCATTACCAGTGAAATATGTAACTTGCATTGTGTGCAGTGCATGGGCTGATAATGTTCCCCATACAGTACCTTGATACAAACCCCCAGTGTGAGGTTGTGTATTGTACCTGAAACAGTGTGTTGACTGCTGCAGTATACTAGTCTGTCGTATGGAGTGTGCCAGGTACTGTTGCACAGTTGTTGGATGAGCACTGATAACTGGTCATTTACATGTGTATCCCCCAATAGACAGACAGATGCTATATATGGTGTTTAAGTTATATCACTGCAGTCGAGTATTATGTGTATTATGTGTGCCATAGTTTGCTGACAGATATTGCTGACATATTTTCCTTCTCCTTTTCAGGGCTATGGTTCACCAGCGGAACCCTGTCTACTCCGCTGCAGAGGAGGAGGAGATACACCAGAGCCTGGTGCGGGATTTCGCTGTACTCTTTTCCCGCACCAGCCAGAACCAGCAGGAGAGGGCTGCACTGTGGCAAGACCTGGTCCGTCGGGTAAATGACATAGGCACACATAACTGGACATATGAGCAGGTACGCCATCACTGCAGTGATTTAATTAGAAATGTCCATCAGCGTGCGTCAGATATCCACAGGCAGCAGCTTGCCACAGGTGGTGGGGTGTGTAGACATCCCCCCCTCACCAGACTGGAGGGACTACTCCTAAGTGTTGTGGCTCCAGCCCAACAGCAGCAGCATACATGTGTAATGATGGAGGCTGGAGCCACACAGCAGCAGGACATGGAGCGTGCAGGTAACATGCCATGTGTATAGTTGACCGTTCTGTACACTGTTAGGTTATGCATGTGTGAGGTGTGTCCTTGTTTTGTAGCTGTAATCTTGGTAATTATTGTGCAAGAGTGATATCCTCAATATCTGCAGTACACCTGTGGAAGCTAACTGTTGCACTACTGAACTGTATCATGCCCACAGTATCAATGGCACAGTTGTGCCCACTGACAATAAATGTCTCTTTTCTGCAGGTCCCTCTGGTGTAACAGCAAGGCAGCCTATCCATGCTGGTGAGTGTGTAATACCATTACCTTCAATACTCTTGATACTAATAGTAATAATAGGCTGAAGCAGTAGTGCTATGTGTTTGATTGCAGGTGTGTTTGTGTCTGTGGGTTGATATCTCATATACTGATGTGTGTGCATGTGTGCATGTGCCCATGTGTGCATGTGTGCATGTGCCCATGTGTGCATGTGCCCATGTGTGCATGTGTGCATGTGCCCATGTGTGCATGTGCTCATGTGTGCATGTGTGTATCAGTGGTGACATTGTGTACACATTGTAAACTGTGTTTCCTGTCTTACTCCCACAGGTTCTGGTGCTGCTCTGGTGTTGTGCAGCAGGGAACCTGAATCAGCTGCTGTGGATAGTGATAATGATGATACCTGTGTAATGGCACAGGTAGGTGTGCCAGGGTCCGTCATTGGTCAGCCAATTGACACTACAGAGCTGTCGACCCCATCAATGCGCACAGTCATCCTGCCAATACATCCTTTGTCACCAATGTCCCTAGGTGATGGACAGGATACAGTGGGCATTGACCAGGGTAATGTGGTACCGGTGGCACATGCATCCCCACACAGCAGCCATGGCTAGGGTCCTGACACGGTACCACACAGGCAGACGTCCAGGGGTTCTCGTGGGAGCATCCGTGGGCGTACCACCCCTGTCAGACGTGCCCACAGAGGTCTTTCAACCTCAGCTATGTTTCGGGCTGTAATGCAGGCACAGTCACGTATGGAATGGTACACCAGACAGGGTCTGAGGGAGCTGAGAGCATGTCGCACAGCCAAGAGTGACAGTATGCGTGATGTTGCGGCTGCCATCCGTAACTTCACCGAGGTCATTGACAGACATTGGGGGGACACATTAGATCTGTTCCACAACTACATGTCCATGAGCCAGGGCAATGGTGGACGGTTGAGGCGTCGACGTGGCCGTATGTCAGCAACAGCAGCAGCTGGCAGCCATCGCGGACAACAACAGGCCCGCGGCCGCTCACATAGTGCCAGCAGCAGCCCCAGCAATGCTGGGTCTGTGCTGTCATCAGACTGCCCCAGGAGACCACGTGCATGTGGCGCTGGACAGTCCCAACAGGGACCTGTCTCCAGTCACCAACCACCTGCTTCTGATGACAGTACCCAGTCTGGCTTAGTACCTGATACGGTCCGTAGCACCCCTGCCAGGCACAGGTACTGTGTCCATGGCCACAGACAGTGATCTGTATGACCTGACAGGTACAGTCTGTGGCTGTCCACAAACACCTGTATATGGCAGCCATGAGGTGGGACTGTGTGCATTCATACATACATGCAAAGTGATAACACCTAGGGCTACCGCATACACGCACACACTGCATCAACATTGCCCCATCTTGTACTGCTGTCCCTCACCAACACACACACACACACACACACACACACACACACACACACACACACACACACACACACACACACATGTCAATTGGTTGTATCAGTGGCAGACTCAGGCATACCAGGTACACACCCTGTGCATATGATGAAACTGTGCCACCTCCTGCAATATGTAAAATCGGTGCAGGAACAGGTTAACATGGTGCTGATGCACAGGGTGACTACATAGATGTATTGTAATAGTATGATGTTGACAACAGTACACTGTAATGATAGCATTGTGGGTATATACCAGCATGCCTGATGCAGTTACAGTATGAATGTCATTGTATTGTTTTGTACACCCATATTAATTACCACAGTGTTCTGTCTGCACATCTTTGCATACTGGTGGAGAGGCTGTGAAGGGATGGCCACCTACATAGGTAGCACAGGGGATACAACAATGTACATATTGATACTCGATGATGGTCATGTCAAATGCAAGTTGCATGCTGTCCACACATGACTCTGTAATGCAGATGTTTCAGGATGTTGATATCTGTGCAGTACTACACAACAGGTTCAAGGTTCACAAGAGCACACTAGCACTACAAGGTCACACCTCATACCATGCATGACAGCACCAAAACACAGAACTAACTATGACAGGATGGAGAGTGTCCATACATGTCAAGGATACTGTGGTGACAGGACAGGTAGCATACATCATACTAAGTCTGGAACTGCTGAGTGAGGGCTCAGTGTCTGTTATTTGACATGTGTATTATTACAGGTATGAGCACTTGGGTATCAGTCCAGTTATTCAACATTACGAAGGTACGTGGTCTATACACTTGTGTGGGGTGCGGCTGGACCCAGCCCATATGACCTGTGAATGTCTGGGTACTGGCTTATAGTGCCTGCATATATGCACTGTTACCTACTGGAAGTCGTACACCTTGTTTGTTGTAGCATAGTCTACGTACAGGCCTGCTGACTGTAGCTTTGTTTGTATGCATGTTTGCCTGTTAAGTTCCTGAAACACTGATTCCACCTGCAGTGCAGATATACAGTGCCTTTGTGGATCCCTAGTGACATCTGTATTGCTTACTATACTGATGTCCATGTGTCACTTGACAGAATGTCACTGTTTGTCCTGTTTGCATGTAGCTTGCCTGTAACACATTGCATATGACTTACCTCGCATTTGCTCAAGACAGCATTCATATATGCCAGCACTAACAAATCAGGAGCACTACACCCTCACATAGTTACCTTGAGTACCTTGTTCCCCATTGGCCCTATGTGTCGTTACTTAGTATGGGAGTCACAATGCTATGGTAGCATGTGCAAAGGTCACCTGTCGATCTACTCTCAGGTCCAGTTGGTGAATCTGTGAGTCATGTGGCAATGTTACAGCTGCATCATGTACACAGACAACCCTCTCCCCTTCCCATACACTTACAACACATGTGAAAGATGCAACCACATAGCCAAATTGGGGGTTAAGCTCTGTTAACACAGCACTGGCATTCCCTGTCAGGTGGAGTGGGATACTACAGTGAATACAGTACCAGTCTCCCATAGACCTGCCACGACCGCAATCCAAACACAGAAACACACAGGTACATTATTGGACTCTCAGAATAGCATCCTGCCTGAGCAGCTGACACCTGCAAAGCAGACACACAAGCAAACGTTAAGCCAGAGCAGAGCACATGCAACACATAGCTCACAAAGCCTGTGTGCCAAACAGTCACAGGCCATACGGCTTGACAACACACCTGCTACAGTTGTATGAGGTACCTCTATCGTCACGTACACTGAGGCCCTGCTCCCAGGCTGAACAAGGTGATGGTCAGGCTGAGCTGCCCGTCGGGCACTATGATCCACCACATAACACAAGCATACCGGTCACTCCAAGGCATGTAGAAGTATGACTCAGTCATTGTCTGTGCCAGTGTGTATGACCTCTGACGCACCTCCCTGGACTACATGTTAGGGGGACATAAGAGGGGCTCTCTGAGCTTGTGGCACAGGCTGGTATGACCCTGGCCTTGAGTAGCATCTCACCCTCACCAAGAATGCTGCCACAATATGTAGACAGGATCATCAGTTTCTGCAATTAACGTATGTTTCAGTTACATTCAAAGGGGATCCAATGCCTGTCAGTGTGGGATTACATGCTGGACAAGCCACATTGCTTTGCTTGGGACAGCTTGCACCTGTCACCCATGGGCCATTGTATATTGGCAGAGGCTGTTGCTACACACATAGTGCCTTTGTATGCAAGGCTGACATTACATAGCCACCTACACAGGTATCACACGGGATAGGACACTAATAGAAATGCTACTCAACAGCAGCAGTGTAAACCTCAAGATGCATGCAGTGGAAACTGTCCTTAGCATGGGGTACAGCAATATCCGTGCAGTAACAGACTCCTGGTACAAGGCTCCCAGGTGCACACCATCAGTGCCAGGTCATTCCTGATACCATGCTTGTCATCCCCTACACATGCACCAAACCAGAACAGGGGGGATGTATCCAAAGGCACCTCAGATACACACACCCCCAGGTTGGTGGCACTGCACAAAGCATCAGAGCCTCTCCATGTGCAACACACAGTGGGTTAGACTGCCTTCAGGTTCATAGCCTGGCACACACCACACTCCCATACCCAGGAAACCCACTTGGCCTTCCTGACAACATTGGGAATATGACGGTCTCTACACACACCATTATATGGTTGTACTGCGACTACCCAAACATAGAGTGTGAGCATTACTCTAGCTGCAAGACCCTATCTGAAGGGTTCTTATCATTCATTCCCTGCATTGCTATGGAACAACTTGTTACCACTCCCACAAGTGGTGATAACATGCTGCGCCTGTTCATCACCAACATGTGGACTATATGCTCCAGACCAGTCATGTATCCCTCGCTGGTGGGATGACACCATCTACAACCCACACTGTATAGTCACATACCACATGCAGCCCCTGCACAGAACACAACAGTCATACAGTTGTCTGATGCATATTCCATGTATTCACATGAGGCAGGCTTCGATCATGGGAACTCTTGCAGTTCACAGGTACATATGTGTAGGTGGCACACACATACATCATGTGTGCATTGACATTACTGATATAATGTATGTCGTGCAATATTGGGAACAACACCCCACACACATGGACAAACTGTGTGACAAAAATACACATGGCGTTTGTAGGATACAAACCCCTACCTAACTATGTTAGATCACTTGAGAGAGTCGCAGTAGCAGAGTGTGCTATTTGCATTTCTGGGAAGATTGCTTTCTCCTGCTGTACTTATAGGGTGCTGACGTCATCAGTGTTTAGACAGTGGAATATGCAGCATGTGTTGTGTAGTAATAGTTGCCAAAAGGGACATTTTTCTTACACATGGAACTGCACACACTACTCCCCCACACACATTCACACACACACTGAGCACTTGCAGGATTCAAACCCCTACCTAACTATGTTATGACACTTGTGAGAGACGCAGTAGCAGAGCGCACTGTTTGCATTACTGGGAAGATTGCTTTCTCCTGCTGTACTTATAGGGTGCTGACATCATCAGTGTTTAGACAGTGGAATTTGCAGCATGTGTTGTGTAGTAATAGTTGCCAAAAGGGACATTTCTCTTACACATGGAATTGCACACACTACTCCCCCACACACTGAGCACTTGCAGGATTTAAACCCCTACCTAACTATGTTATGGCACTTGTGAGAGACGCAGTAGCAGAGCGCGCAATTTGCATTACTGGGAGGATTGCTTTCTCCTGCTGTACTTATAGGCTGCTGACATCATCAGTGTTTAGACAGTGGAATTTGCAGCATGTGTTGTGTAGTAATAGTTGCCAAAAGGGACATTTCTCTTACACATGGAATTGCACACACTACTCCCCCACACACTGAGCACTTGCAGGATTCAAACCCCTACCTAACTATGTTATGATACTTGTGAGAGACGCAGTAGCAGAGCGTGCTATTTGCATTACTGGGAGGATTGCTTTCTCCTGCTGTACTTATAGGGTGCTGACATCATCAGTGTTTAGACAGTGGAATTTGCAGCATGTGTTGTGTAGTAATAGTTGCCAAAAGGGACATTTCTCTTACACATGGAATTGCACACACTACTCCTCCACACACATTCACACACACACTGTGCATATGCAGGATTCAAACCCCTACCTAACTATGTTATGACACTTGTGAGAGACGCAGTAGCAGAGAACGCTATTTGCATTACTGGGGGGATTGCTTTCTCCTGCTGTACTTATAGAGTGCTGACATCATCAGTGTTTAGACAGTGGAATATGCAGCATGTGTTGTGTAGTAATAGTTGCCAAAAGGGACATTTCTCTTACACATGGAATTGCACACACTACTCTCCCACACATTCACACACACACTGAGCACTTGCAGGATTCAAACCCCTACCTAACTATGTTATGACACTTGTTAGAGACGCAGTAGCGGAGCACGCTATTCACATTACTGGGTATAATTTCTGCTCCAGACATATGTATAGTGTGCTGACATCATTATGGATGAAGAGGTATGTACATCTGTTACTATCCATCAGTACAGGGGAGAGCATATCTATGCATTAACTTTGCACAGGCACAGTGGCCTACTGTACTGTGGAGGCAGATGCCAAATACACTGTGGATAGCCTTCTGTATTCCCTAGGGACAACAGTCAGGTATTGCACTCTACGGCCATATGTTTACCTGTCAGATGCAAGTATCTGTTGCTCATATACTGTTTGTGGGTCTTTATTGCCATAACCTTCCCTATCTCTATAAACAATGTGTGTACTGTGGGAGATGTTTGCATATGAGTGGGATCCAGTACTTTACTTATGTCTCTGTTGTAACTTCACTGTGTGCACTGGGCAGATGTCTGTATCGTGGGAGGTTCCTGTGTTAACACATAGAAATGCCAGATATGTGTGTGCAACTGCTGAACTGTGACATGGCCTAAGTGTGTGAGCATGCCCAGTTCGCAGTTTGTATGGCTTCTTGACTGCCACGTCTCATTTATCTAAGTGTGCAAGCATGCCCAGTGTGACCTTTCCTTATGCTGGGATCTGTGGACCACCACATTTCTGTTTGTGTGTGGACGCCATCTATATATCACATGTACAGTTGAGTGTTGGACATCAGGTTGTGTTCTTCCTGCCCAACTGTTTTGTGTCTGAACCTAACAGGCTTTATGCTGTGCCTGCAGGGTCGCCATGGGATAGTTTGCATACAGTTGTCATCATCCTTTCCTGCTGACCAAACAGTTGTATTGTCGTATAGTGTACTGGTGCAGAACTTTCACTGTGGTGGACAGTATAATCGGTTTCAGTCCTATCACTGCTTGTAATATTTATAGTGAGCACACCAGACTGGTTGAGGGCCAGTTGTGCAGATATGACCATGTTGCATTTTGTTCAGATATGGATAGCATAGTACATGATTGTCCGACATTGTTAATGTATTCCACAACTTGTGTGGACAGTGACAAACAATGGCCATGTGCCCTAGTCCATTTGTAATGCTAGTCAGAGAGTGTTTGTCCTTCAACACACATTTACTGGTGTTTGCCATGACATATGTCACGGTTAGTGTGCTGTGCCTCTGTCTACTCGTGACATACAGGTGATATCCAGGGTACACCTACCATCTCCCATCCAGTCATCATGATTCCTCTGGATGACAGTCACTGAGGGACTCCCTGGATATCCTGTAGTGGGAATTTAGTCGTGAGTGGAGTGAGCTTCTGGGTTATGGACCAATCGGTACAGCATGTCCTGCTTATGTCTGTGCTGGGGATCAGGTCTGTCAGCTGCATAGGTCACCAGCATTCAGTGTTTACATGGTGCCAAATGTCCATTGATACCAGGTTGGTCATGGCTCTATACATCAGGCACAGTTCACCTCCAGCCAGGCAGTATGGCACTGTGTGGGGCTGCAGTTTCTTTACGCAGGCGACACATGGCATCTGTTACAGCTCTGCGATCCCCCAGGTGGGGTATCTGTGTGGTCTTTCCAGTTGCTGCAGGTGTCTGCTATGGTACATCCCTGAAGGGCCAATGTACACAATTGTGAGGCTGCTGATGGATGACTGGAGAGGCACATTGACCTACCCTAACCAAGCTGTGCTTACCTTCATGATTAGGTGGGTATATGGTATGTTTCTGCAACCACTACAGACACATGGTTGTCACATGCAGGATATCTATCACCTTGTGTCCCCAGGTCTCTTATTGCTCCTGATGTACTTACTGGGTTAACACCTATGTGGTAATTTCTGGCCATGTACTGTGTTTCCACAGGGGTTGACTATACACTATTCTGCATTTAGCTTGTTGACATGGCTGTGGCACCACTTGTGTGTTTCTATGTGTGCCTTTTGTAGGTTGCTTGTGTCAGCTGGAGGGTCCGATATGGTGGCCAGTTTGTAGTCCTCTGCGAACCTGTTCAGACAGAGTCCTTCCATGCTGGCCTGTACCTATGTGACACATATAGCATACAAGAGAGGTCCCAGGACCATGCCTTCTGGGATGCCAGTTGTACCTGGTTTGCAGTCTGCCATGGCTGCAGCATGTCTGTCAGGTCAGTTCTGTCCTTGAGCTGGTTTGCAACTCATCTACTTGCATAGGGGTTTATAGTTAGGCTGGTGAGCTTATCTGTACCGCCAACTAGGGTATTGTATGGAAGGGTTTAGCAAGGTCCAGATAGGCTGTGTGATCAACATTCCCCACATCAGTGGCCTTGGTGCACGTTTCACATGAGTCAGACATATGTAAGGGGCAGGATCTGCTCTATGACAGCCACACTGGGTAGGGTCCAATGTCTGTAGGTACCCAAACTCGTTATTCATGGGATCCATGATCATCCTCTCCATTACTTTGCCAACCTAGATAGTCGGGGTTGAGGGGTGATAGTCTGCAGTATCCATTCAGGCACCCCCTTTGTGGTGTGGGACCACTGTTGCTGTACACTGCTCTTTGGGTACATATCCTGTGGTAGGACTGATAGTGCGCAGTAATGCTATTTGCTGTTCCATTCTTCTTACAGTACTTGTTGGACACAACCCAGGACACCATCTGGTACCATTGATGCTGTGTGCTGTGCTTTGTGGATGCTGGCTGTTACCTCAGCATCTGCAATGTCAGGGGGCCAGCACTCTCCTGGGATAGATATTTGGCAGTTAGGTGCTGGTGGGGAGGTTGGAAGGAATCTGTTCGGTAGGCTGCTGGCAATGTGTGTGGGTTTGGTGTATTGTTTGTGATATTAGAGTGCTGCAGAGCATATCTGTGGATTATCAAAATGGTTCCTACCATCAGGTAGGACAGCTGTGTGATAATCCTTTGTGTCCTGCACAATTTGTATCATCATAGGTTCATACTAGGCTATCTGCCCTGGCCTTGTTTGAGCACGGACAGATTGTGTGTGGGTCTCAACACCCCTTGCAATGTGCATATTATGCCCACGTAGGGTTTACTTTCCTACATGTGACACAGGGATGGCCCCTAGTGTACACCTATTACTCCCATGCACTTCACCAGATTTCTCTTGTTGAGTTTGTGTGTGGAGCTCAGCCTATCATGGACTGGGATTCTGTTCCAGAGTGTCAGGAGCCTCTGGGTTATGGATATGTCCCTCCAGCACATCCTATTAATCTATGTGTGGAGGTTCAGATATCTCACTGTGGTGTGTCTGCTGGATTTGGGGTTTCTGCAGTGGAGCATGTCCATTCATGCTGGATTGGACATGGCCTTGTACATCAGGCATACATCACCTCTGACTGTGCAGTATGCTTCTGAATTGGGCTGTGGTTTCTTCAGCCAGGCTGCAGATGTCCATTGTTTGGACCCTTTATCCTGTTGGTGGGGTACATTTGGGGTCTTGCTGACTGCTGCAGGTATAAGGTAAGGTACATCCAAACTGGGGAGTATGGGGGCACAGTGACCTCTGTAGCTCTACATGTGCATCCTTTCATATTAAGGTGGGCAATATAGCAGGTCTTCCTGGCCACCTTGGCAATTTGAGTGTCACATGACAGGTTACCATCCACTTGTGTCCCTAGATCCCTGATTACTTCCATACATAATGGATTGCCACCTATGTCATACTTTGGGTGTGTCTTGTTTGGTATTTGTTGAGACATTCATACTCTGCAGTGTCTTCAGGAAGGCTGGCTGGGGTACCTGGGTTTGTGTGTGTGGTCTGTAGCAGGCTTCAAACAGGTACACAGTTTGAGACAGTGTTACTTGCCCGTGGATAGTCCATGCTGCTTCTTGCTGTGGTACCAACCTGGGGGTGTGGTTATCCTTGATAATTACTGGTAGCCACACTCCTATTGTTATGTGTTCCATGTTTTGGAGCTGTAGAGCATGGTATGAGGCATAACCTGGTAGTATTAGGGTGCTCTTCTGGGCCTTGCCCAGGTTTCTGTTACAGAACACATATTACCATTCTCCATGCTGTGGTGGGTTTGGTCTGCATGCACCTTGCAGGTTAGACTTCTGGCGTTGGGTAGCATTACGTCCAGATTATTATCCCTTGTGCTACCTATGGTGGTGGATTTGTGTTTCCAGACTTACCTATTCCAGGCACAGTGGGGGTGACAACAGCCTTTGCCAGTATCCACACAGCCAGGTGTGCTGGGTGCGTGCCATCCCTAGCAGGTGGGGCATCATGTCTTGCTCGGCATGTCAGCCCAGGCTGTCAGCCATGTGTTCCCCCTTGCTAACAGCAATACCTCAGCCAATTATTGTACTTGATCTTGTTGTCTTCATAGTGTGGCATCATGCTTGGTGAGGGTGAGATGTTAGGTTGGGTCTTCATGTTTGCATATACTAGATGGTGTTACATTGCTTAACACATGGCAATCATGCCTCAGGTGGTGCTGCAGGGCTGCCTCTGTCGGATGCACATACTACACTCCCTGTACATGTTTGAGAGCAGGTTGTGTCATGTTAGGCGTCCCTGTTACTATGTGAGTGAGTCAGAGAGGGGTATCATTCCCAGGGTTCCTACTGAGCCAGTGTATGTGCTATGCGTTGCCTCTTTGCCAAGGCCAGAGCATACTGGGCACGCCTCCTTCTGCCTACTGGGGCAGGCTCAGGTTGTTCCTCCTCCGAGTCATGCTCTGCCTGTCATGGCCTTGGCAATGGTGGGGGGCTGTTTGTCCCGGCCCTATGCTGGTCCTGCTGCAGCTGTTTTCACAGAATCATATTATGTAGCACAGCACATACCATGACAATTTGGGTACATGTAGTTGGTGAGTACTGCAAGACTCCACCAGATGTGTCCAGGCACTGGAACCATGACTTAAGCAGCCCAAACACACGCTCTATTACATTACGTGTTTGTGTGTGTGCCTCATTATGGCGTTCCTGTTCAGGTGTGTGTGCGTTTCTGATGGGTGTCATCAGCCACGGCTCCGGTGCATAACCTGCATCCCCCACTAGGTGACCATGTGGGATGTCCCCATTGGCAAATGTCTGGTACAGCTGCGTCAAATGCCAGATATGGGAATCATGGTAGCTCCCAGGGCAGCCAGCATACACATTCATTATTATGCCCTGGGCATCACACACGACCTGGCAGTTGATGGAGGGGAAGCCCTTGCGGTTAATGTAGGCCCTACCCCGCTTACCGGCTGGTGCTTTGATGCGTATGTGCATGCAGTCTATTGCACCCACTACCTCAGGGTATTCCGCTATTTGCTGGAAGAGATGCATATTGCTGGCCAATACCTCACGGGCATTGGGGAAATATACATGCTCACCGACATGTGCTGACATGGCATCCAGGAACTGGTGCAGTACCCTGGAGGCTGATGCCTGTGATATCCCCATCATATCACCAGTTGGTCTCTGGAAGGTACCTGTTGCTAGTATTCTTAGGCCAACACATACCTTGGTTTCCACTGGGATGGGTTCCCCTCTGTTGGTTCTGTGTGTGAGGCGTGGCCTGCACAGCTCAACAATTTGCTGCAGGAGGTCTCTGTCCACTCTATAGCGCTCCACTATCTCCAGCTAATGTAAACCCTGGTAGGTGACCCTAGGCCTGTACACTCTTCTCCGTCTCCTCACTGTGGGTTGTCTGGCAGCATTTCCATTGTCACCACCCTCAGCAAGTCTCCTATGTCACCTTATGACAGCTATGCCAGCCCCCAGCATGTTTGGTCTGAGTGCAGCTTTTTCAGTTTTCACTTCTACTAGCTTACTCCTGTCTTGCAGTGTCTCTTGAGACAAACATACTGCAATGCTGTTTGCACTGTTTTAAGTGCTGGGCTGGGCTTGTATTCTGCCTGTGTAATTGCTTGCTTCTAAATGTTTTCACCTGCTACCTCTACAAGTATTCCCTGCTAGTTTCCTACTACTTCTTCTGCTTCCTTTTTCCTCTCTGTTTCCTCAGGGGGGAGCAGCGTTCATACCAGCAAAAACACGCACAAAGTGGCTACCACGCGCGCACACATGCTTACACGGACTAGAATCTGCTTATTCGGATTAAAACGCGCGCACACCAGTGCAAACAGGTTTACAAATCTTTCAACAGGCTCCTAAATGCTTACTCTGCCTTACACGCGCGCACTCACACTTACACGCGCGCACTCTGTCTTACTCGAGCCTTCCAGTGCTCACACGCGCGCATGCACATACAGCAAGAAACTCTGGTGTTGGCCACAGTGTACACCTTCCATTTCTTGACTTTCCCATGCTTATCTGTTGACACTCCTCTTTTTATGCTGTATGATTGACATCTTTCACATACCACTTTGCTCTAATGAGCTTGATTTCTTCCTGACATTCCCCCCTGTGATGTCACCTATCTCCTACTCTGTTACTCTCCCTTATCTAACTCTTACACTACACGGAATGTGCTCATTTGCTATGTGACAGTGTGATTCACTATCCTACCTCTCATTTACATAGAATTGCCTACTAATGCTTAGTTAGCAACCATTAGACAGTGGCCATGTTGTTTTTGGTCTGCTAGTCCTTGCATTGCAAATCCATGCATTACATAAAACCCACATTTGTGGGTTTCAAACCTTTATTTTTCTGTTTTATATAGCACAGCCCGTTTGCGCGGGGCTGCGCTGTGTTTAAACCTCGCCGATCTCCGAAAAAAAAAATTATTTTATTTCATGTTTGCATCGGGTTACCATGCCAATGGCCACATATTTGGCCATTGGCATGCTGACTGCAACATTTGCACACTTTATTTGGAGCTGTCATGGCTCCGTTGTGTTATTTGCAGTAACGTACTCAGTTGTCAACTGAGTACATTTCTGCACCTAACACGACTCTTACACGGGATGGTTTCAGCTTTGTGGATCGCTAATCTACCTCATTTGCATTCCTTTCGGCTGCAAGTGAGGTGATTAGCATATCCACGCCCTGCCCATGTAAGAGTCGTTTTAGCTGGTCTCTTACACGGGATTTCGGGCTGTTCCTGGATCACGATGGCTGCATGGAGTCTTACACGACTCTTAGACTCCGTGCAAGCCATCGTGAATCCTGCCCTGTGTGTGTGTGTGCCATTTTCTGGAGAAAACTACCACCTATACTTATTGTACAACATAGAAAATAAAAGGCAGGTTTTTTTCTACATTTTTTGTGATGGTTTGGAAGTTGTTGTAGCCTAAAAGGAAAGGTCAAGTTTCCAACATTTTTGCAGAACCCCCTGGTGTGTGTGGTGAAAGTGAATTTGTTTGTCGGTTGCAAAAAGAGTTTGCATTAAGTTGTTGGGAGAGAAGGAATTCTAATAACTTCAGTGCTAGTATATACTCATTTAAGTCTTATTTCTTTGCATATGCTTTCTCATGACAAAGAGTTTTTAGGGGTTGTAGGCTTCTACACTACTGCAGGCTATCAGGGCTTTGTTTTTATTTAGCTCTATAAGGACCATCACTAAAGCTACAGCAGGTTCAATACCCAGCGGCTGCAGTTTGGAGAGGAAGGCAGGGTTTATGTTACCACTCTCTGGGGATGTATGCTATATTAAACAGAAGAATAATTTCTCCCAACACTTCTACAGTAGCTTCTGGTGTAAAGGGGTCTTATTGTCAACTACAGGGACAAGGAGCTGTGTTTGTGTGCTGGGAGTGGGGGAATCCTAACTGCTTAAGTACCAGCCTTTGTATACTGGTACTCCACCCATTCAGCTGGTATTCCACCCATTCAGCCAGTACACCACCCATTCAGCCAGTACACAACCTATTCAATGGGTAAACCATCCATTCAACTGGTACACAACCTATTCAACTGATGTACCACCCAATCAACTGGTACACCCATTCAACTGGTATGCCATTCATTCAGCTGGCACACTGCCCATTCAACTAGTACACCACCCATTCAACTGGTACATTACCCATTCAGCTGGTACATCGCCCACTCATCCATGTGATATTTTTTTCTAACTTAAAGTGCTATTTTTTGGGGGTGTTCGTCCCTATGCTGCCCTCAGCAACTGGCACTCTTTTTACTGAACTATATACGAACAGTATTCACTGTATGAGTAAGGCACGAGTAGGATCAACGCCCAGACACCCTGGTTTGGAGGAGAACAATGGGTTTGTTTGTTTTGTCATGTTTTCATGACTGTGACACATTAGATAGGAACCCCAAGTTGTGTTAAAGATGGTTTGATTGCCATCTGCTGGGAAGAAAGGACTAAATTTTCTTGTTGGGAGTGATGGAATCTTAACTGTATCAGTGCCAACCTTTGCATACCAGCATATTCTCATTTATCTTTTTTTTTTTTTTTTTTTAATGTAGCAGAATTTATTTTTGTGGCTAGGCAATTTCCTACATTGCCTGTCAACACTTAGACAGTGCTATAGGTTCTGTTAGGAAAGCATTTTTGTACTTGGGATTATTGCAATTAATTCCTGAGGGCAGAAGTTTGGAGAGGAAGGCAAGGACACTGTAGTGCCTGCTATGTATGATCCTACACCAATACCTCTCATCCTCTTAGTGAATGAAATCTGGACAAAGCCTGACAAAATGGGGGGAGAAGGCCCGAAAATAGGGACATATTTTAAATATTGCCCCCGCTCATATTTTATAGTACCTGGTGTGCTCCATTCATATTTTATAGTAGCTGGTGTGCTCGTTCATACTACTTCTGGTTTGTTCCTCATAAAATTTGTGGCAAATCATCTAGGTCTAGGGACCTAAACCTTGTCACCACAATAAACAGGACATGCTGGAGGGATAGATTCCTGTCCCAGAGACGTCCCATACTCTGGAACAGGCTACCCATCTATGTCAAGCAAAGTTCTTCATTAGCACTCTTCAAGAAAAATCTTGATGAGTGGATGGGAAATATGAAATACACCCTGGGGATCACTTCTGTGTCTCGGCTCTACAGTGCCACAGGAAAATAACTTTCTTGGGTGGCGTAAGCCAGGGAACCTTGTTGGCTAGGCTTACATAGGCCCTCGGGCCGATAGCCTAAGTACCTACCTATGAATATATATATATATATATATATATAAATATAAATATATATATATATATATATATATATATATATATATATATACACATACATATATATAAAACCATGTGAGATCATCCACATGCAACTAACAACGGGCAAAACTGCAATTCAAATTGTAGCTTGCTACAGATCACTCACCATGTCCCAGGACCCCCATTCCGCATTTCTGGAAACACTGGGAAATATAAAGGTCCTACCAAACACCCTAATACTGGGTGATTTCAATTACCCAAACATTAATTGGGAGAACTACTCTAGTACTAACTCCCTTGCCCAACATTTGCTAGAATTTATAAACTCAAACACCCTGGATCAACTGGTCAACACTCTCA
Source organism: Protopterus annectens (assembly GCF_019279795.1). Lineage (NCBI taxonomy): Eukaryota > Metazoa > Chordata > Ceratodontiformes > Protopteridae > Protopterus > Protopterus annectens. The sequence continues at coordinate 1,989,471,567 of NC_056726.1, read as the reverse complement.
CCAGAGGTGACAACATATTGGACCTGTCATCACCAACATGGGCGACTGGTGCTCCACACCAGAGGTCAACCTCTCACTGGTTAGATCTGACCATAAACAAATCACTTTGGCTATCCACATTCCGCCCCTACCCCCCGACAAGGAAACCACCGTGAAAAACTTTTCAAAAGCAAACTTCACGTTACTTAAGACTGAGGTGGAAAGCTTCAAAGCCCCCATGCTAAAGGATAACATTGTCCAAGCTGCAAAATCCTTTACTAATGCATTCGACGGGCACCTACAAGAATGCATGGATCGTGCTATCCCAAGCAAAACCAAGACACACTCCTCTAAGAAAAGAAAACCAGTCTGGTAGACTCTTGCCATAAACAAGCTATACAATAGCAGGAGAAAACTAGTACAGAAAAGAGTAAAATCCCAAAAAGGGAAGACAACCCTGATCAGTATCAGCAAGAAACTATGATCCCTCATAAAATCATCCAAGGTGAGTTTCAAAAGAAAAATTGCCAAGGACTCCAAAGATAACCACAAGGCATTCTTTAGCTACGTCAAGAATCTAAGTGGCTATGCTCAGATCTGCTCGGAGTTAGTGCAGAATGGTACAAAATACACTGAACCGACCGATATTGCCAATATCCTGGCAGACAGGATCAGCACAAACTTCAGCCCCCTCTCACCCCCAAAAGGGCCCATAACCATACCAGATGAATGTAGAGCTCCTGAAATCACAGACACTCAGGTTAAAACAGCCCTCTCCAAAGCCAAAAACACAGCATCAATGGGACTGTACAGTGTCCCAGGCTGCATCCTACATGCATGAGCTCAAAGACTAACTAACCCTTCACCTAAACACACTGTTCAAACTCAGCCTCTCCACAGGTTACGTAACCATAGAGTGGCGCACAGCAATGGTTATTCTGCTCCACAAAGGTGGAGCCATAACAGACCCCGGGAACTATCGCCCTATAAGCCTGACTAGTTTGGTCTGCAAGGCTATGGAGCGCATCATCATGGAACTCAATAACAGAGACAATGGGAACTTCCAAACATTGGACTCTACCCAGTTCGGCTTTGTTAAGGGCAGATAATGCCTCCTAAACCTGGTGGACTTCTTTGAGACAGTTACCAAGGCTATAGACTATGGAAAGGTGGTACACACTGCCTGCCTAGACTTCACAAAGGCCTTTGAAACCATTCCCCATTCTAGTATTATAGATAAGCTCAACAGCCTGAACATAAACCCCTACGTCACAAGATGGGTTGCCAACTGGTTCACGGACAGAACCCACATGGTAAGAGTTGCAGGAGCTAGGTCTGACTCTAAACCGGTTACAAGTGGTGTTCCCCAGGGCTCAGTCCTAGGACCCCTCCTGTTCGACATATACTTCTCAGAGGTACAGGCAAGCACAGGAGGACTATGGCTGACCAAGTTTGCAGACAACTGCAAACTAGGGGCTATAACTGACACTCCGGATGACACAGACATCCTCCAAAAGGGTCTCACTGAGATGGACACCTGGTGTCAAAATCATGGGCCTCAAGCTAAATGCCAAAAAGTGCATAGTCATCCCCTTTGCAAAGAACAAAGTACCCACAAATTACCACATAGGTGGTAGTCCCCTAAATATGGAAGACGTAATAAGGGATCTGGGGACCCAAGCAGATAGTAAACTCTCCTTTGATAATCACACTGCCAAAATGGTTAGAAAATCCTTCTACGTGGCACACCTTATCACAAAAGGGTTCGCATCCAGATCAAAAAAAGTCATTGTGCCCCTCTACTCATCGCTCATCAGACCCATCATAGAGTACAACGCCCCATTTGGGATGTATCTTACAAGACACCTGCAACAGCTGGAAAGACCATAGAAGTACCCCACCAAGAGGATCACTGGCCTCAAACAGATGCCCTATGCAGCTCGACTGAAGAAACTCCAGCTGTACTCATTTGCATACTGCCTACTCAGAGGTGATCTCTGCCTGACATACAAGGCCATGTCCAACCCAGAACTGATGGGCATGCTCCACCTAAAGAAAAGCTTATCCCCTCGAGCCACACGCTCTAGGGATCTAAACCTCACCACAACAATAAATAGGACGTGCTGGAGGGATAGATTCCTGTCACAGAGACTTCCCATGCATTGGAACAAGATTCCAATCTACATTAGGCAGAGCTCCTCGCTAACACTCTTCAAGAGAAAACTTGACGAGTGAATGGGAAACAGAAAGTTTACCCCGGGGATCACTTCAGTGGCTCTGCTGGACAGAGGCACAGGGAACTAATCTATGGGGGTGGTGAAAGCCAACACATTCTGACTAGGCTTATAAATGCCTTTGGGCAGATAGCCTAGTACCTACCTATGAACCTATTATGTTAAAGGCAAAAACAAAAATCACTATTAGATATGTGATGAATAGTGATGTGGTGGATATTTATAAGGAGAAAAGCACAAAGGGTATGTAAGCATGTAAAGAATATAATATAATAATCAAAATGAGATTAGACACTGCATATGTCCTGCAAAAGTCTACATCTAGCATACTTTTGCCATAGTACATGTATTACTGTTTGCATATAGTGCATTTCAGCACGGGTCTACATCATGATATGATCACACACTGGGCCAGTAAGAGTTTTCAGGCAAACCAATCTCAGGAAATGCATACCAGCAAACCAAGCTGTCTGTGGGCAATTACAGCCAGCACTACTTTTATGTGAATAATGTAAATAATATTAGACAAATGTCTAATTGTTGGCATAATGGTTAGTTCTGTAATCAAAATCTGTACATGGGCATCACAATACTTTCATATGGTGAGGCAGTGGTGATTTCAGTAAGCATGTGATACCTCTACCTTACAATTCTACTTTGAAATGCAAGTCAATTATTTTTTGTCCATTAACACTGTTCTGTTTACAGCACTGTTATAAATGTGAGTATTTGAGGCAGACACGATAGCCCAGAAAAAGTATCTTGTTTTACTTGAAAAACACTGTTTCCAAATACTATGAACTATGCATCCCTGTTTCATGACAGGAGGCCATGGTGCTGCATAAATAAGTGTCCCACTGTCAGAAAGAAAAGGCTAGAACTAGGAAACAATGGATGAGTTAAGTCTCCTGTGGCGATGTGTCAATCAAAAAAACAACAGGTCAAATTACCTTCAGCAGTTTGACAGCTTGGGAGGGGAAATGTGAAGGGAGAGGGGAGATTATCTAAAGAACTGCAACTCAGGCATGACAAAAGAGTGAAAATTAAGATCTCTGTAAAGAAGAAGCAGTAAAAAACACAAAGTGTGTTCTGTGTCTTTGTCTCAGTTTTTTAAGTAGTCATTGAACAGCAGGATATCTTAGTTAAAAATGTTCTGACTGATAAGACACCAGTGTATGCATGAAAAATTAATGCAGTCACAGTTGCCAACTTACTTCTGGTCACTGAAGCCTGCGTGATGTAATGTGCCAAGGACAAACACTGCATTCTGGGATACATGGAGGTTTAGAAAATTTGTGAATTCTCATCAAAATGCTAGACCCCATGTGGCCAGACTCTGAAATTACATATAAAAATATTTAAAAACCTGTAAAGAGTCCCACAGTGCTGTTAAAATATTGGAAACATCTAAACATGATGAAATAAACATGTTTTTTGAGTCTCTGGCTGCGGTTCTCCTTCAAGGACAAGCTGAAAATAGGTACTTATCCCACTCAGGAGCTAGAGTCCAGAAATTTGCATCTGTAGCTAATCCCAGCAAACGAGATTTGAGAGGTTAGAGGGATCATGGGAGTGGGAGGAGCTCGAGCCTAGAAGCTGTTTAAAAAGTTGCCAGCTCGGATCCAATGTCAGATCCAAGACCCAAGAGTGAGGAATAGTGACATGCATAACATCAGATCTTAAGCTTAGCCATAGGGTATGTTGAAGTATGGAGAAATGAAGGTTACTTTCTTACCATAATGCTAGATCCATGCTGTCTTGTTTTTGTCTGGTTCAGCTTTTGGGTTATCGGATCTGACTGAATCCTCCTCAGCAACTTTTTGGAAGCAGTGGATCAAGGACTCTAACTCCTCCCCTACCAATATTTCCCTCTGTTCCCCCAAACTCCCTTAGATCAAGTTTGCTTGCTCACAATACATTATCCAATAATCAGCATAAACAGACTAGCCTTTAGCAAGGGCTAAAGAAAAGGCAGAAAGTAGAAACTACACCTGCTCAAGGAAAGTCCGTCCTTTCAAAAGGAGTACCAGGTGACAATTTAGGAAGAAGGAATGGAAGGAGGGATGCTGAACCAGACAAAAACAAGTCAATATGGATGTAGAGTTATGATAAGCACATAACTTTTGCATCTGATGTTGTCCATTTTTGTCTGATTCAACCTTTGAGATACATTCCCAAGCTACCAAAAACCCTGGGTGGCATCAAGAAGGATATTTCTGAGAGTGGTGGAACCAAAGGATATACAAGACCTGGACTCTACTTCCAGCCTGTAGTGAGGCACAAACGTGTGAACGGTAGATGAGGTTGCTCCAACACAACTTTCACTAATAGGAACTCTGCTTAGAAAGGCAGTAGATGTAGCTACTGCCCTTGCAGAATAAGCCTTTTAAGTAAAAACAGACACAGCTTTTCATAAACAATCATTATATAATCAGAAAGCCGTCATGACAGAGCCACTTCTGATACACTTTGGCCAACTTTTGATTTAGCGAAAACAACAAACAGCTGATCAGATTTTATAATGTCTTTAGTCCTGTGCAAATAAAATCTGAGTTGTCTACTTGTCTATGAACATCCAGTAGATATAAAGTATACTCTTCTTTATCAGAAAATGTTGGAAAAAATACCAGAAGATTGATAGTCTGGTTAAGATTCAATATGGATGCCACCTTTGGTAGGAAATTTGGATTTGTTTTCAAAGATACCCTGTCCTAATGGAAGAACATGTATGGGGGTTTATAGGACAATGCTTGCATTTCTGATATTTTCTTTGCAGGAGTAACAGCCACCATAAAGATGATTTTCCAAGAAAGATATGTTAGATCCACCATCAAAAGGAGCCTGAGTTAAGGCCTGCGGCTTAAACATAATATCCCATACAGGAAATGAATGCCTCAACAAGAAAGTTCTCTTTAGAAATGCCTTTGAAATCTTTAGGATAGTGAGGCAGTTTGTTTGTGCTCAGTGTGGAAACAAAAACATTTGCTAGCTGAACCTTGATTACTGAAAAACTGGAGCCTTTTTGGAGGAGACATGAAAAGACGCCCAGGCTAGATTGAAGAGGAGCTGAAAAGGAATCTATTCCCTTAGAATTCACCCAAATAGTAAACCTCTTCCACCTGATAAATAGATCTTTATAGTATTCAGCTTATGTGAAGCTGTCAAGGTATGAACCACTGAAGCTGACAGCCTGGCATCTATGGCCATCATTAGAACTGGAGGAACCATGTGGTTAGCTTCAAGGCCTTTAGATTCCGGTAAGACTGGCGAGATGGGTGGCTCATAGGATCTGGATGGGTGCCCAGGATCCCAGGAGGGTGTAATAGATGATGCCTGAGGAAGGGGAATCAAATCTGCAGGGCCAAAAGGAGGCAATGAGGATTACTCTGGTCTTGCACCTTCTTGCTTTCTAAATAAATTTTGTTAACAAGTGTATGGGGGGAAAGGCATATAGAAGACCCAAGGCCAGTTGTGGACTACAGCATCCCTCAGTAACTGGCACTGTGGAGGGATTGGGGAAAGAAACTGCTGCACTTATTGTTTAGGTATGAAACAAAACTATTGCAGCAAGGTTGGCCCCAGTGACTGAAGATTTTAGTCATCACTGCCAGATTGAGGGTTTACTCATGAGGCAGAAGAATGGACCTGCTAAGCTTGTTCGTTAGAGCATTGGAAGTTCCTGGAATGCGTGTTGGTATAAGAAAGTGATGGGAAGACATTGCCCATTGCCACACTCCCATGGCTTGCTGGAAAAGTGGGTATGAGTGGGTTTTCCCCACTTGCTGATGTATCAGACTATCATCATGTTGTCCATCTGGACAGAAATTGCATCCTCTGGAAGGGAGTCCTGAAAAACCTGAAACAATAAGAGGACTGCCCTCATTTCCAAGATATTGATGTGAAGACTGGCCACTATTTTCCCTTAAAAGTGCTCCCCCCACCCCAAGAAAGAAGTATTCCTGGTTACTGTAGCCACAGGAGGAGGTAGAAAAAATGATTGATCATTCAAAACCACTGAGGAGGTCAACCACCGATACAGGTCCTGCAGATGGGTGTCAGATGGATTAAAGCATGTAATGAGTTTGACATTAATGACCATTGAACCAACAGGGCCCACAGAAGAACTCTCATGAAATATCTTGGTAGGAAAACTAGCGTGATATCTGAGACCATCAGCCCTAGCAGCCAGAGAATAAGTTAGTGGAAAATGGATGGTGAAAAAAACTGAACTACCTGGTGTAGTGATGATATCCTGGTGTCTGGCAGTCTGTCAGCTTGACTGATCATGTTCAGGTGATATCCAATGATTTCTGTCTGTTGCACAGGTGCCAAATAACTCTTTGCTTGGTTCACTGTAATCCATAATTCCTGTAGAAGATGGAGCAAGAAGTCTGTTTGCTGAACCAGAAGATCCCTGGTTGGAGTGGTAAGGACCCAGTCATCTAATTATGGGAACACCTGGAGCCCCAGCACTCTGAGATGTGCTGTTACCACTGCCATGCACTTGGTAAAACATCCAGGAGAATGTGGTGACACCAAAGGGGAGTGCCTTGAACTGGAAATGATTGGGAAAATGGAGAAATCTCCTGGACTGCCTTGCTATCTCAATATGACAGTATGCATACTAGAGATCTGTAGAGCACATCCAGTTATCTTTTTTTCAAGAGAGGTAGAATGGACTGAACTGTGACCATCAGGAACTTTGTCTATTTCACAAACTGATTGAGTTGGCTTAGGTTCAAGAATGGCCTGAAGTTCCTTGTTTTCTTTGGAACTAAAAAGAACCTGGAATAATCTCCCGATTCTAAATGGTCTTGAGAGACCTGCTGGATGGCTCTTTTTTTCTAGAAGCTTTTTTATTTCTGCTGGTGCAGATTCCATCTTATTGGGAGGTATGTTGGAAATCACTCTCTTTTTTTATGAGGGAATAGTGTAATCTCTGGTGATTATCCTCAGTACCCCTGTATCTTGTGATATGGCCTGTCAGGCTTGAGGATGCAAGGATAAGCACCTCCCCAAATACATTGGTAGGAGTTTTCAGTGAAATGACTGTGAAATCCCTGATTATGTGGTCTGCCTCTGCCACCACGGCAAAATCTATTGAAACTGCCTCCCCCCACCTCAGCAGAGCCAGCCTGCAGGAGTTGCTTGGTTAAAACTTTAAACCACATCTTCTCTCCCCCTTCTGATTCCTAGCAAAAGTCGTCTGAGGAGCTGAAAAGTGGATCGCAGCAGTAGACAATTTTACCATCTTGTTCACTCCTGGTGAAAGTCACTTCAACCTTCAATCCAAAGAATATCAAACCTTTGAAAGAGGCATAATGAAGAATGTCTTGAAGTCTTCTACAAGGTCACATAATCACATCCAGGTGTGCTGTCAGATGGTTATGCCACTGCCTGCTGCTCTAGCTGTACCATCAGCTACAACAGAAAGCAGCAACATGGATACCTTGGACATTGATTGTAGGGTAGAAAACTTGGACTCCGCCATTTTCAGGATCTCCTTTAGTAAGTTACCCAAGAGGGACTTGGTAAGCCCTTTGGTCAAGTCCCTCTGGAAACGTGTCATATGGGCAAGGTAGCTCAATGCTCTCTTAGTGTCAAAGTCACTGACGCATATGTCCATTTCCCAAACCTGTCCAACTCCTTGACTCTCTGTTAGGGGAATGAACAAATGTGCTTCCTTCTGACAGCTCATTCTTAGTGGCTGCCACCACAATCATGGTATCTACTGGGGACCCATGTTCCAATGTGCTCTGTTGTTTGGGGCCACCAAGATCTTGTCGGGTTTCCTTGGGATTGGCTCTACCACATCAGTATCCTTTGGTGCTTAGCCATCAGATTTATGAGGGCATCTGTAGGTGGCACCACCCAAGAGGTAGAAGCGCCAGCTCCAAAACCCTCAAGGAACACAGACCCTTCAGGAGATGGTGTATCCGTGGACCAACCCCCTCACTGTTTCATCAGTTCAAGGATATTGCTGAAGGTGGCATCTTCCAGAGGGGATTGTGGGGACCCTTCTCCATCACATAAATTTGAGTTTTCTGTGAATGACTCTGGGGAGGAGTCCAAATGTCTCATTTTACAGATCTGTTTCCTAGGACCCATCATGTTTGGGCTTCTAAGAGGGGTTTAGAATCAGATGAGGAATTCATGTGCTGAGTACCCCCAATGCTAACGAAGGTTGAGTGTCCCTGATGATTAGGATGTAAGATCTCAGATGCAGAACCCAAGAGGGGCTGGAACAGAGCCGAGCATGGTAGACACACTTCCTTTCTCAATCTGGTGAGAACCCTTTCAAACACCTTGAAAGCAACAGGAGTCAAGGAAGCACTCCTCTAATCTGAAAACTGGACGGTAGGAGCACTCTCTGCTTTGATCTGCCCCAGCTCAAAGGACAACAACAGAGCCAAGATTTCAAATGCAGTACCTCCACATCATTCTGTCAATAACCACTTTGGTAAGGCTCCTTGGAACTCAAAGATGAAGCCACTGCAAGTGGCCAGGAGGGATGCCCTGTAGATGTGGGAATGGAGCCTAGGACTCACCAGATGTGGTGCGAAACATGGAGGAGGCATTCAGATCAGAATGCTTTCTGGATCTGAACGCTTTGGAGTCTTTTGAGCCAGACCTGAAAGTGCTGCTGGATCTGTACAGCACTTTCGAGATTTTTTTCTTCAAACTCCTCCTCTCCCTCGCTTTCTCTCTCTCTCTTCAAATTGATCCTTTTCTTTCTCCTTTAAGGATCTTGGTTTCTTGACCTTCTTGGCTGGGAAAGAGAAGACTCCAAAGCAACAGAAGAAGCCAATGTTCATGCTTGGGTGGGAAGAATGCTCTTAAGGATCAAGTTAACCCTGTGTCCCTGTCTTGCTCTAGTGCCAAATAAGGCACACATCTTGCAGTCTGAGTTCAGATTTGCTACACCTATACAGCACACACATAAGGAGTGAGGTTCCTGCGGGAAGAACTGCTTCTGTAAGCCAAGCGCTTCTTGAAGCCTTGGGCCTTGTCCACCATGAAGGACTCTACAACAGCTAAAGTGCAACAGGTAAACAGTTAAGCAGCTTACCACACCAAAGTTTAGTCTCACTAGCTGAGAAAATTTTGTTAGTCCCTAAAAACAAGAAAGGGAGTAAAATCTGGGTAAAAAACAGCCACCTATAGGAAGGCAAACAGAAAAACAATAGAAAATCTCCCTAGAAGATTCTATTTTTTTTTTGTTTGTTTTTTTTTTTTTTTTTAATGGAGAGGAGATTTAAGGAAAGTTGTAAACTATATGGGGAAAGCACCCAAAAAAAGAAGCATTAACAGAAACACTGAAAAAAATATCACCTATCTGGTTAAGAGGATCAGAGCCTTTGTCAACCACATCCTTCCAAAAGAAGCAGCAAACAAGATCTGAGGTAGTTTCTGACAACACAGTGAATTGCGGGTAGGGGTGGACTCAGAGCCCTGGGCCCACAGCTTCCAAAAAATTGCCATGGTCGGATCTGATTGGATCCAATAACCCAAAGGCTGAATGGGAAGAAAACAGACATCAGATCTGCTGTTATGATGTCTCTTCATAAGGGATGAAGTGCCTTACCACACCCTCCAAAACTATAGACCCATCAGCCTAATTACTCTAATTTGTAAAGCTATGAAATGCATCATACATGACTTCAGAAACTACACCTCATAGAACCCGACCCTCAACAGCTTGTTTATTGTCAATTGAAGGCCATGTCTACTTAATTTAGAATGCTCCTTCAACTGCCAAGGCATTTTACACTGCCCCTATTCTAGTACTGTAAATAAGCTAACAGATCTAAATGTAAACTCTTATGTGGTAAGGTGGATAGCAAGGGTCCCATTCACAATGTCGAACATTTACAAGTTTGAACGTCATATGGTCAAAACCATTATGTTCAAACATAAAACTTCGAACGTTTCAATGGAGATCTCCGGAAGTGAAGCTTTCCCTTTTCTGCAATGTAGTGAGATCTCGGAGTTGGTACATTTAAGTAGTGGGGGGTGCACTGGGCTTGCCCCCCTGCTTACAACCTTCAGGCAAGTTTTTTGTGGGTTTTTTTTATTATGTTTTCAAACGTTTAAAGTTCGGACATATGGTGTCAACCATATGGTGTTTGAACTTTTAAAAGTTTGACAATGTGATATAGACCTGGACAGCAAATGGTTGAAAGATTGAGCCCACATAGTTAAAGGGTTAGGTGTTCACTCAAAAATTAAGAATGAATTAGCAGCATACCTTAGGGCTTAGTACTGTGGTGCCTTCATTTCAGTATATACTTATCCAACCTCCAAATGGTAAACCCACACCTATGGCTAACTAAGTCTTACTGTCTGATCTCCCTTTGATACAGTATTACTCCATCACAATCTAATCCTTACAAACTAACAGTGTACTGAAAAAGGGATACAATTAAATGCAAACAAAGTGCAGTATGACTGCATTTGGTAAAGAAATAAAAAGCTGTCATCCTCAACTTACATTGTAACCAATACCCTACTCCAAACTGATATGGTCATCAGGAATCTTGACATCTTGGTAGACAACTCCCTCTCCTTTGATCACAATGTAGCATTGGTATACAGGAAATCGTTCTAGTTAGCATAACTAATATCTAAAAATTTCTCATCCATGACAAAAGTAATTATCCCTTTGTACTGTGCTCTAGTTAGACCAGTTAAAAAGTAAAATGCTTCTTTGATATGTACCTGTCCAGACACAATGCACAGCAAGAAAGACATCAAAGTTTTTTAACTAAAAATACTACTGGTCTAAAAACTCTAGACCTACATTAAGGACCAAGCTCTCCTTGATCTCTTGCATCCCTACAAGACAGACAGTTCCACAAACACTATAACTTTTAGTTATGTACTTACCATAACGATAGATGTATGTGATCCATCTCGCCTACATTCATTACTGACGGGCTCGGAGTCGAGAATCGGCTCCGACTCGGCCGCTATAACTAGCACAAAGTCTCTCATTGGCTGGGCTAACCCTGTATCCCAGGATGCACCATGCCCAAACCCCCAGATCTTGTTTGCCCCAATATTATCTTCCCACATACACCACACTACAAGGATATATACGTAAGAGGAGAGAAAAAATAATATCCTCAGAGGGATCAGAATTCAAGTTTCCTCCAAGTCCAACAGGTAGGGGGAAGGAGGGCGGGTACGTAAGAATGTAGGCGAGATGGATCACATACATCTATCGTTATGGTAAGTACATAACTAAAAGATGTAATGTGATCCTATTTCGCCTACATTCATTACTGACGGGACAGCGTCCCTAGCACCTAAATCCTGGGAGGCTCACTGGAAAACACTCCTGAGCACTGTGGAACCAAAGGAAGCCCGACCTCTAGAGGCCACGTCTAGTTTGTAATGAGAAATAAAGGTATGTGGAGAAGTCCAAGTAGCCGCTGCACATATCTCATCTATGGATAGTCTAGCATGAAAAGCCACTGAAGTTGACATAGCCCTGGTAGAATGCGCCTTAACTGGAAAGGGAAGATGCCTACCTGTTAATGCATAAATAATTGAGATGCAGTCCCTAATCCACTTAGCTATGGTGCCCTTAGTTACAGATCTGCCAATTCTATTGTCCGAAAAGGACATAAACAACTGATCTGATTTCCTCTCCTGTTGTGTCCTATTTAAATACAACCTCAGTTGTCTATGCACATCCAACTGGTGAAATTTGTATTCCGCTTTGTTGGAAAACCATGGAAAAAAGACCGGAAGCTCAACAGACTGGTGGAGACAAAGGGCAGAAGAGACCTTAGGGAGAAAGGAAGGATTAAGTCTCAGAGATACTCTGTCCTTACAAAAAATCAAATAAGGAGGTTTAACAGAAAGGGCTTGAAGCTCTGATACCCTTCTGGCTGAAGTTATGGCTACCAAAAAGGCAGTCTTCCATGACAAAAATTTCAATTCGCAAGAGGCTGCCGGCTCAAAGGGAGAAGACGTTAAAGCTCTGAGCACCACATTTAAATCCCATGGCAAAACGGGTTGCGAAACCGGAGGGCGAAGCAACCAGGCTCCTTTCAGAAAGGCTTTACACAGCTTATGACCCATGAGGGAAGGCTCATATGCAACATGATAATTAGAGATTGCTGCCAACTGAACCTTTATAGTGGAGGCAGCCGAACCCTGTCTAAAAAGTGTTGCTAAGAAATCCAACACCGATCACATTGCTGAGCCCAAATTGCAAATCTCTTCCCTTTGCTAGAGTATATTTTCCTAGTAGAAGACTTGTGGGAGGAGGACAGAATATGTACTACTTCCGGGGTAAGGATATGTTGTCTGACTAAGGTCAGAAGTGGAGAAGCCAGGCAGCGAGCTTGAGAGTTCGTAGGGATGGATGGAGCTGTCCTGACTGATGAGTCAATAGGTCTGGAGCTGGGTCCAGAATCCAAGGACCATCCACCGTATACTTCCGAAGGAAGGGGAACCAAACTTGATGGGGCCAGAGTGGTGCGATCAAAATCATCTTGCTTCCCAAGCAGGCAACCTTCTGAATCACTCTTGGCAGAAGAGGGACCGGCGGGAAGGCATAGAGCAGACCGGAGGGCCAATTGTGGACTAGAGCATCCCTGGGTGACTCCTCCTGTGGGGGGATCAGAGTGAAAAAACTGCTGCACTTCGCATTCAGGGGGCTGGCAAAGAGGTCACAGCAGGGAAGGCCCCACCTGGAGAAGATCTGAGCAGCCACTCGATCGTTCAGGGACCACTCGTGAGGCATCAGAATAGCTCTGCTCAGCCTGTCTGCTATCACATTGGACTTCCCCAGAATGTGCGTTGCCACTAGAAAGTGCTGGGAAGCGATCACCCAATTCCACACTCTCATGGCCTCCCTGCAAAGGGGGTAGGACTTGGTTCCTCCCTGCTTGTTCAGATACCAGACAACCGACATATTGTCGGAAAGAATCGCAATAGTTCCCCTGGGAAGAGAGCTGTGAAGTGCCTGCAACGCCATCTCATCTCCAGAACATTGATATGCAAGTGAACCTCATGGTCTTGCCACGTACCTTGAACTGTCTCGCCCAGATAATGCCCCCCCACCCTATCTGGGAGGCGTCCGTGGTTACTGTGGCAATAGGGGATGGGGGGGGCTCGAGGATCTCCCTTGATTCATGTTGGATGAGAGAAGCAACCAATGCAGATCCTGCCAGCATCTCTCTGTGATGAGAATCGGATGGGACAAGGGACGTTCCTGATATGACCAATGGACCGAAAGGAGCCACTGAAGTATTCGTATGTGTAACCTGGCTAGCGGAACTAGAAGAATGGTAGCCGCCATTGATCCCAACAACTGAAGAACCATCCTGGCTTGGGCTTTTTCCCAGGTAGTAAAGCCAGAACTTGGGCCAGTAACACTTTTATTCTCTCTGCCGGTAGGAAAGCTTGCATTTCTTCAGAGTCTAGCTCTGCGCCGATAAAGGCAACACGCTGTGATGGCAGCAATACAGATTTTGCCTAGTTTAATAAAATCCCTAGTAGATGGCCCAATTCGACAGTAGCTCTCGTGGCTTGAACAAGTAGATGCCTGGTGGGGGCGGTGAGGAGCCTGTCGTCTAGATAAGGAAACACCTGGAATCCTAGATGTCTCAGGTGAGCTGTCACCACTGCCAGACACTTGGTGAACACCCTGGGGGCTGTGGTGAGACCAAAGGGCAGGGCCTGGAATTGAAAATGACTGGCTCCCAGCCAGAAGCATAAATGATTCCTGGAAGCCTTGTTTATCTTGATGTGATAATAGGCATCCTTGACATCGATGGAGCAGCAAGGGAAAAATGGATTGCAACGTGACCATTCGGAACTTGGACTTCTTTACAAGGCGGTTTAAACAGCTGAGATCCAGAATGGGTCTCAAGTCCCCTGTTCTTTTTGGCACCAGAAATAATCTTGAGTAAGTTCCTAATCTGATCTGGTCTGTGGGGACTGGTTGGATGACTCCTTTTCCTAGCAGCTTTGAGACCTCTGTTGCTGCCTGATCCCATTGACTGGGTGGAATGTCCGGGATTTTCCTTGATGGCGGGGGGGGGACGGATAAAGGGAATGGTGTAATCTCCGGTGATGATACGAAGCACTCATCGATCCTGAGTGATGGACTCCCAGGCCTGAAGATGCTCCAAAAAACGACCCCCAACTGGCTCTGGAGACGCACAGTCGGGTAATCCCTCAGGGATGTTGGTAGGAGGAACCAAGAAAGGACTCACGGTCTCCTGTATTGCGGGGGCCTCCACCGCCTCTAGGGCGACGCCTTCCATTAAAATTCCCCCCTCCTCTGCCCCTGGAGGTGGGGAAACTTTGATGAGCAGGGGAAGACTCTTGAGACTTTCTGAACCACATTTTCCCCTCCCCTCTGAGTCTTGGGATAAGGTCTAGTGGGAAGCGAAAAACGGGCTCAATGGCAGACAAAGTCTTACCCTCCTGCTCACATCTAGTGAGGGTGTCTTTCACTTTGGGTCCAAAAAGGGAGGACCCGTTGAATGGGGCATCCGTGAAAGAAGACTTGAAAGCCTCCGCAAAATGGCACAAGCGCATCCAAGCATGCCTCCTAAGGGCTACACCCGAAATCGCTGCTCTACCCGCCCCCTCGGCTGCATAAGATATGAGCCTCATGGACGAGTTGACGATGGAAGAAAGGGTAGACAGCTGGGCGTTAACAGACTGGGCCAATGCCTCAGGCAAGTTACCTGACAGGGTATCTCCTAACTCCTTTATGAGATCCCTTTGGAGCCGCATAAAATGACACAAGTAATTCAGCGACCGCAAGGTAAAGGTTGCTGAAGACAGGGTACGCTTCCCATACCTATCCATACTCCTAGACTCCTTATTAGGAGGATGGATGGAAGTAGAAGCCTCTGCCACTTCCTGCTGAGTGGCAGACGCCACCACCATAGCATCCACAGGTACTCCCTTGGTCAAAAATTCTTTTCCAGGAGGCGCAGATAAGAACTTATTGGGGCGGCTAGGAACTGGCTCCACAGAGTCAGGGTGTTCCCACACCCTTCGACAAATAAGATCCAATAATTCATCGAAGGGTGGAGACACCCAGGAGGCGGAAGGCTGGGCTCCGAAGGCCTTGAGGAAGACCAACTCCTCCTCAGAAGGGTTTTTGGATGGCCAGTTGCCCCGTTGTCTCAAGATCTCCAGGATATCGGAGAATGAGACATCATCAGAGGACGACTTCAGGGACCCTTCTGCATCATCGAGGTCGGTGTCCGAGGTGACAGACTCATCTGGGGAGTCTACGTGCTTCCTCTTACACAACTTCTTCCTGGGAGGCTCCTCAGGCACGGACTCTGAAGAGCCCTCAGAAAGCAGGGGACCACACATGGAGGTATCCTCAGGCCTAGGAGCCCCGCTGTCCAGAGATAGGGGGGCACCAGAAGCTCTAGTCGCAGCGTCTGGGGATGGAGTTGCCGATTCAGGTAAGGTCACTACGGACTTGGCCAGCGTGCTCCTCATAGCCTTGAAGGTAGGTCCACCAGAATCGGATGAAAAACCCACCTCCGAGACCATGACCGGAGTCGGGGTACCCCTAGCCGAAGCACCAAGGGGGAAACTTGGAGTCGAAGCCTGAAGCCCCGATGTATCCCCCTCGGGTTCGACTGAGGACACCCGAGTACCGAAACCTGTAGAAGGGATGGAAAAGGTTGGAGCCGAGGTCGGATCCGAAAGACTAGCAGGAGGTTTCGGAGCCGACCGAAGGACTTCACTCGATTCGGCAGACTCCGGCGACACTGAGGTTGTCGAAGGAGGAAGAAATGGAACCGATATCGTGGCTGGCTCTGGAGCCGACTGGGCTGGAGCCGAAAATAATTTAGTTAACACTGGCAACTGGAGGAGCCTCTGGACCACCCTATCCACATCCGAATCTGACAGCCTGGAGGACTTGGAGGAGACAGAAGGGGGTCGAGAAACCTTCTCTGTCGGAACCGAGACAAGACTGGGGGAACGGCTCCGAGTCGGCTCCAAAGGGATCGGAGCCGAAGCAGGCTCGAAAACCACTGCAACCTCCTTCAGTGCCAACGACCGTGGTGTCAAAGAAGCTGACCCCGAAACAGACAAGACTTCCTGCGGCTCCAAGACCAGTGGAGCCGAGGAAGGAGACATAGCCTTAGACAGTACCTCCTGCGGCTCCGAGACCAGTGGAGCTGAGGATGGAGATATAGCTTTTGACCTTTTCTCCGGAGGCTCCGATGAACTAGCCGGAGCCGGAGACTTCTTTTTAGTCTTAGGCCTGGATTTCTCTGAGTGGGGAGAAGATGCTAAAGTTTCCTCAAAGGAGGGTTTAATCAAACCCTTAAGGATAAGCTTATTTTTTCTCTCCTGTAAAACTCTGGAAGAGAAGGCATGACAAACACTGCAGGATTCCTGCAAGTGTATGGCACCAAGACAATAAACACAGATGGTGTGGCCATCAGTCAAAGACATTTTATACGCACATTTGGTGCATTTTTTAAAGCCAGATGGCTTATGTTCTTTTTGTTCCTTGCCAGACATAAGGAAACACGACCGCACACTCAGCAACACAAGGAGGGAGGGTGGAAAGGGCTCTAACTTAAACGCCTGAACACTAAAGACACAAAATAGGGCAAAGGCCCTCTAACTTAAACAGGCCTAGCCCGCCAAACAGAAGGATTACTACACAACAAAACGCAATCAATCACAAAAAGGGACAACAGACAACGTAGCTATTAAAATAGCTTTTTGGAAATAATAACTTGAGCAAACAGTTATTAAAGTCAAAAAAAGAGAGGGTACTTAGCCACAGCCAAGTCGAGACCACGTCGTTACTCTAGGAGCGGCAAACGAGATCTGGGGGTTTGGGCGTGGTGCATCCTGGGATACAGGGTTAGCCCAGCCAATGAGAGACTTCGTGCTAGTTATAGCAGCCGAGTCGGAGCCGATTCTCAGCTCCGAGCCCGTCAGTAATGAATGAAGACGAGATAGGATCACATTACATCTAAGGATTTGAAGCTCCAGCAGCATGCTCGATGGACAGATGTATTACCTAGTGCTTACTGCATCTCTGGAATAAGTTGTTCTTACACGTTAAACAGACTTACACCCCTGCATCCTTCAAGATAAACCTATGGTCACCCCCTCGTTAGTCAGGTCTGACCATAAGCTAATCACCCTTAACATCCACATCTCACCTCCCAGTAAGGAAACCTCCATAAAAAAACTTCTCCAAAGCCAACTTCATGCTACTCAAGTCAGAAGTGACAAACTTCATGACACCCATGCAGACAGGAACTGAAAGTTCGACTGCTGAATCCTACACTAAGGCACTGTACGAGCACATCCACTCATGCATGAATCGTGCCATCCCAAATAGAACCAAGATGCTCTCCTTCAAAAAAAGGGAAGCCAATCTGATGGTCCCCTGCCATAAACAAACTTTACAACAAAAGGAAGAAACTGTTGCAGAAAAGAGGAAAATCCCAGGATGCAAAAAAAACCCTCACCAGCCTCAGTACAAAGCTGAGATCCCTCATAAAATCCTCCAAAGCTAGTTACGAAAATAAAATTGCCAAAGATTCCAAAGACAACCAGAAGGCATTCTATAACTATGTCAAGAATCTAAATGGCAATGCTCAGATCTGCTCTGAGCTACAACAGAATGGCATTAAATATACTGATCTCAAGGATATTGCCAATATCCTGGCAGATCAATTCAGTGCCAACTTCACCCCCCTCTCACCCCCTAAACGGCCCATCTCAATACCGGAAAATTGTAAAATTGTGGTAATAATGGCCACACAGGTAAAAAAACGCACTCTCCAAAGCTAAGAATACAGCATCCATGGGACCAGATGACATCCCGGACTGTGTACAACATGAACTACAAAATGAATTGGCACCTCACCTAAGTGTCATGTTTAATCATAGCCTTATCTCAGGCTTCGTGCCCACTGAGTGGTGCACAGCTACAGTTATCCCACTCCACAAGGGGGGATCCACCTTGGATCCCGGGAACTACTGCCCCATCAGTCTGATGAGCCTGATCTGCAAGGCCATGGAATGTATTATCATGGAACTTATAAACAAAGACATTGGCAACCTTCAAACACTGGACCCCATCCAGTTTGGATTCGTGAAGGGCCGATCTTGTCTCCTGAACCTGCCTGACATCTTTGAATCAGTCTCCAGATCCGTGGACGAGGGTAAGGCGGTCCACACAGCCTATCTGGACCTCGCCAAGACCTATGACACCATCCCCCACTCTGGAATCATAGCTACATTTACTAAGCTGGTCATTAATCCCTATGTCACTCGATGGGCTGCCAACTGCCTTACTGACAGAACCCACACTGTAAAAGTAGCCAACTCCAAATCCAGCTCCAGACAGTTGACAAGTAGAGTACCTCAGGGTTCAGTCCTAGGACCGATCTTGTTTGGCATCTACTTCTCTGAAGTACAGGTCAACACTAAGGGACTCTGGCTAACAAAGTTCGCAGATGACTGCAAACTGGGAGCCATTATTGAATCCCCAAATGATGTGGATACGCTACAAAAGGGCCTTACAGAAAAAGATGCTTGGTGCCAGAGCCATGGGCTCAAGCTCAATGCCAAGAAATGTATAGTTATCCCCTTTGGGAAAAAACATGTACCAGTGAATTACCACATAGGTGGCAGTACACTAAACACCGAAAGTGTGATAAGAGACTTAGGGACACAGGTGGACAGTGGTCTCACCTTCGATAACCACATTGCCACAACAGTCAGGAAATCCTTCTATGTGGCACACCTCATCACTAAGGGCTTTTCATCCAGGAAAAAGGAGGTCATTGTCCCACTGTACTCATCCCTCATTAGACCCATTATAGAATACAATGCCCCGTTTGGTATGTACCTCTCAAGCAGGGTTGCCAGATTTGCAGACCCCCAGGTAGGGACAAAAAAAAAAAAAAAAGGTCTCTCAAAAAAAAAAGGTCTTCGGAGACCCAGAGACTGAATAGCAAAAAAAAAAAAAAAAAAAACAAAAAAAAAGGTCTTACAACTGAGCTCACTCAGTAACTCTGCACTAAACACGGAGCTTCTCGTGTTTGCAGTTTCGCATTAAACACCAGAAGCTCCGTGTTTAGCGATTTTTGATTGGCCTGTATACGGCATATGGGCCAATCAAAATTAAACACGGAGCTTCTCGTTTAATGCGAACACAAGAACTCCGTTTTAGCAATTTTGATTGGCCCGTATACCAGGTATACGGGACAATCAAAAACAAACAAAGCGGAGGCTGGCCGGGATTTAAACCGGCAGGGCGGGACTCGGGATCAGGCTGCTGATCTCGGGACAGTCCCGCCCAAATAGGGACGTCTGGCAACCCTGCTCTCAAGACATCTGCAACAACTGGAAAGGCCGCAGAAATACCTTGCTAAAAGAATCACAGGCCTAAAGCAGACGCCCTACGCTGACCGCCTTAAAAAACTCCAGCTATACTCTGTCGCATATCGTCTATTCAGAGGTGATCTCTGCTTAACATACAAGGCCATGTCATACCCAGAGCTGTTGGACATGCTACACTTAAAGAAATCCCAATCCCTCACAGCCACACGCTCCAGGGATCTAAACCTTGTCATCACAATAAACAAAACATGCTGGAGGGATAGGTTCCTGACCCAGAGACTCCCCAGACTCTGGAATAGACCACCCATGCATGTCAAGCATAGCACCTCTTTGGCCTTCTTCAAAAGGAACCTTGATGACTGGATGGGAGAAAGGAAATTCACCTCGGGGATCACGTCAGTCACTCTGCTAGACAGGGGTCCAGGAAAGTAAATAGTGTGGGAAGAAATAGCCAGGGAATTGTTATGGATAGGCTTGTATAGGCCCTAGGGCCGATAGCCTAGTTCCAGCCTATGAACCTATGAAGATTGGACTGGCATCCAAAAATTCACCCCTGGCCTGACCTGCTTTGCCATTCTAGAAGTGGGAGGTATATCACAAAGATGGGTATCAGTATGATTCAGATTGCCACACAACTTATTTGCACTGTGATTCCTATAATCCTAAGAGTGGCCCATCTAAGGACAAGCCAGACTTGTGTCTAGAAGGCGTGAAGGATCACTGCTGGGCAGCATGAATAATGGTCAAAACATTGCTGGAGTCCAAAAATAATATAATAAAATCGGGAGAAAAATGTGTCAAGACAAGGAGATGTGGATGTATAACCACAGAGTTATTTCTAAATCTACATTTCCTCTACTTTTTTCATATTTTTTCATTTGTTATACTGATCACACTGATTAGCTAGCTCAATGAGTCAGCACTATGGAATGTAGGGATTAGACATTCTACTGCACTAGTGTGTTACAGAATTCATGCAGATCAAGAACATACATCTCATCTGTCTATATTTTTGCCTCGTGTTTGGTCTTTTCCTCATAAAATTTGTGGTTTTCAGACAAATCACTAAGGACTGAAGTCACTAAATAATGACACAAATTTGAAATTTAGACTTCATATGCTTTGAAAAATGCATAATAAAACAAATCCTGTTATTCTAGCAGCAAAGTTTATACCATTTTTATTCATGCTTTTTTCATGTTATTGACTGTGTGTGTGTGTGTGTTTGTGCATGCACACACGTGCTCACGTGGGAGTGTTGTGAATGTTTTACCTATACAAAACCTAAAAAGTAAAACGTCAAGAGCATTCAGAAGCCATGTAGCTGAAACACCAGTATGTGGAGTCATTTACATATATCTCATAAACATTTACTAGAGAAGGTTTACGGTATTAATCAGAGAAGACTTTAGCTTGGCTGGATCTTTCTTGCAATTTTTACTGAGTGTTGTAGAAGAAGACTGTCAACTGTATAGTCTGATTTAGAAAAACACTTGAAAGTACCAGACAAATTAGTTTTTAAAGATAGCATTTCAGGTTGTGAAAACAAAAATGCATAGGGTTTGCTGCACGTCAAAGCTTATACTCTAGAAAGCCTTTCAGGTTAATGATACTAAGAAAAGTGTCCAAAATAAACACCTTTAAATATACAAAAGCAACTGTAAAGTCAGTTCAATGTAATTAAGTTTCAGGCTCAAACTTCGTCTTCTTTTTCTTTCTGCTCCTTCCATTAGGGGTCACCACAGCAGATCATCTGTTTCTATTTTTTTCTGTCCTCTGCATCTTGATCTGTCACATCAACCACTTGCATGTCCTCGCTCACCAGATCCATAAACCTTATCTTAGGCCTTCCTCTTTTCCTCTTACCTGGCAGCACCATCCTTAGCATCCTTCTCCCAATATACCCAGCATCCCTCCTCAGTCCATGTCCAAACCAATGCAATTTCGCCTCCCTGGCTTTGTCTCCAAACTGTCCAACCTGAGATGACCCTCCAATATACTCATTTCTAATACTGTCCATACTTGTCACACTCAATGCAAATCTTAACATCTTTAACATTGCCACCTCCAGCTCTGATTCTTGTCTTTTTGTCACTGCCACCATCTCCAACCCATATAACATAGCTTGTCTCACTACCATCTTGTAGACCTTCCCTTTCACTCTTACTGGTACCCAACTGCCACAATTCACTCCTGACACTTTTTTTCCACCCACTCCACCCTGTCAGTACTCTCTTCTTCACCTCTCTTCCATACTCACCATTTCTCTGAACTACTGATCCCAAGTATTTAAACTCATCCACCTTTGCCAACTATACTCTGCATCCTCACCATTCCTCTGTCTTCCCTCTCATTCACACACACATATATTCTGTCTTAGTCCTGCTGACCTTCATTTCTCTACTTTCTAGAGCATATCTGGATGGGAAACAGAAAATACACCCCTGGGGTTCCACCTGTGTCCCTGATGGACAGGGGCTTTGGGTGTTGACTTGCCTAACATGGGCTAAACATAGAAGTTATGTTCTTACCATAACGTTCCATGTTAGTTGTCTTCTTCTCGCCTTCTTTCTTGCTGGATGGGTTCGGAGCCGACCTCGGCTCCGACTCGGCCACTCTAAAGCTCGAGAGTTGGTTCCACCGGCTCGAGGCCCCCCTTATATCCCACAATGCTAGGCGTGAATTACCTCAGATCTCGTTTGTGAGCTAGGCCCAGCTAATAATACAACCAGGAAAAAACTGGAAAAGAGTCCACCTCTATAAACAAAGGGAAGGAGAAAAGGTGACCTAAGCCTGATCTAGGAAAATATGCACAGCAGAGCATATACCTATCGCAAAGAGGTGGTAGAAAGAGAGGTCACAATCAAACTCCTCTAGGTCTGTCCAGGCCAGGGGGAAGGAGGGTGGGACGCAAGAAAGAAGGCGAGAAGAAGACAACTAACATGGAACGTTATGGTAAGAACATAACTTCTATATGTTAAGTTGTCTATCTCGCCTTCATTCTTGCTGGATGGGACCGCCCCTAGCACCTTGTCCCGGGTGGCCTAACGGAACAGACTCTTGAGAACAGTGGAACCAAAGTTAGCTCTATGCCTAGAAGCTAAATCCAACTTATAATGTGAAATGAAAGTGTGAGGAGTAGCCCAAGTAGCCGCTGCACAAATGGTGTCAATAGGCAGTCTGTCTTGGAAGGCTATAGAAGTAGCCAAAGCTCTGGTGGAATGGGCTTTAGGTTTGTTAGGCAGCTTTTGGTGTCTTATTTCATAGACAATGGAAATTAGAGATGTTAGCCATCTAGATAGTGATACCTTGGAAACAGAAAGTCCCCTTCTGCCTTCTGCATAAGAGACAAACAGCTGGTCAGATTTTCTGAATTGTTTGGTTCTATCCAAATAGTACCTTAACTGACGATGAACATCTAGCCAATGCAATTTTTGTTCAGACCTATTAGAATATTCTGGAAAAAACACAGGGAGGTCAATGCTTTGATTTAGGTTAGACGCCGAGGCTATTTTAAGTAAAAAGGACGGGTTGGTTCGTAAGGATACCCTGTCCTTATGGAACAACAGATAAGGATGTCGACAGCTGAGTGCATGAAGTTCTGAAACTCTTCTAGCTGAAGTAATAGCTACCAGAAAGAGTCTTCCATGATAGCAGTTTTAAAGAACAGGAAGCTGCAGGTTCGAAAGGGGGGAGAATTAAGGAACTGAGAACTAAATTTAGGTCCCAAGGAGGAGGAGGATTTCTTATAGGAGGTCTGAGTAGAAAAACTCCCTTCAAAAAGGCTTTGCAAAGCTTGTGGGACATTATGGCAGACTCTGAAATGCCCACATGAAAGTTAGAAATAGCTGCCAATTGAACTTTAAGAGTAGAAGGAGATGAACCTGCATGGAAGAGTTCAGCTAGAAAATCAAGGACTATTTGGATGGAAGCCGTGAAAGGATCTATGTCCCTTCCTTGAGCCCAATAGGCGAAACGTTTCCACTTACTCAGATAAATCTTTCGAGTGGAAGATTTATGGGAGGCTATCAAAATATCTCGAACAGAGTGAAATATTTGAGGAAGCCTGGCTAAGGTTGGAATTGGAGGAACCAAGCAGTGAGGTTCAGAGAGGGGAGGGAGCGATGAAACTGACCCGACTGATGGATCAAAAGATCTGGAACTAGGTCCAGATGCCAAGGTTGCTCCAACAGAAATTGATGTAGAAAGGGGAACCAAACCTGTCGAGGCCAGTAAGGAGCAATGAGGATCAAGGAGGCCTTCTGAGCGATAGCTTTCTGTATCACTTGAGAGATTAGTGGGAAGGGAGAAAATGCATACAGAAGTCCCCGGGGCCAAACTTGGACTAGAGCGTCTCTGCTGGGCTGGCCTGGTAACGGGAATAGGGTGAAATAATCTCTGCACTTGCTGTTTTGGGGAGTAGCAAAAAGGTCGCAGCAAGGCTGACCCCACTTGAG
Organism: Protopterus annectens; assembly: GCF_019279795.1. NCBI lineage: Eukaryota > Metazoa > Chordata > Ceratodontiformes > Protopteridae > Protopterus > Protopterus annectens. The sequence continues at coordinate 1,989,447,521 of NC_056726.1, read as the reverse complement.
AAAAATTTCTCTCACAACAGAGTCTTTCAGAGACCACTCGTGAGGCATGAGGATAGCTCTGCTCAACTTGTCCGCGATTTGATTGGATTTCCCGGGATGTGCGTTGCTATCAGAAACCGCTGAGAAGAAATCGCCCATTGCCACAGTCTGAGTGCTTCTCGACATAGGGATAGGACCTGGTTCCGCCTTGTTTGTTGATATACCACACTACAGACATATTGTCCGTCTGGATTGCTATCGTTCCCAAGGGAAGAGAGTCTTGAAGGGCTTGCAACGCTAAAAGCACTGCTCTCATCTCTAGAACATTTATGTGCAAGTGGCATTCGTCTGGTTGCCATGTGCCCTGGACAGTTCTGCCCTGATAATGCCCCCCCCCCCCCCGATCAGGGGGGCGTCCATTGTCAGAGTAGCAACCGGAGGGGAAGGAACAAAGGGTCTTCCCAAGAAGAGCTGAGGGGAAGACATCCACCACAGAAGATGATTCCTGCATGTTTGTGTAATCATAATGGTGTGGGACATCGGAGGTTGCTGGTATGACCATTGTGTGAAGAGCATCCATTGAAGGATTCTCATGTGGAATCTGGTTAATGGAAGCAGAGGTATGGCAGCCGCCATAATCCCCAATACTTTCAGAACTAACCTGGCTTTGACTCTGTTGCTGCTGAAGAGGAGCGAGACCAGTTTGTGTATGTCTGTTATTCTCTGATCTGTTAGTCTCGCAGACATGTTGACTGTGTCTAGATTTGCGCCTATGAAGGTAATAGTACGACAAGGCGACAAAACAGACTTTTCGCAATTTATTGAAATGCCTAAGTTTTGACAAATGCGAAAGGTGTAGTCCCTGGCCATTAGAAGAAGATGCTTGGTGGGAGCTGTGAGGAGCCAGTCGTCCAAATATGGAAACACCTGGAATCCTTGACGTCTCAGGTGAGAAGCTACCACTGCCATGCATTTGGTAAACACCCGGGGGGCAGTGGTGAGACCAAAGGGCAGGGCCCTGAATTGAAAATGACTGGTTCCCAGCCTGAAGCGGAGGAACCTTCTGGAGCGTCTGTTCATTTTTATGTGATAGTACGCATCCTGAAGGTCTATAGAGCACATCCAGTTTTTCTTTCCCAATAGGGGAAGGATGGACTGTAGCATGACCATCCGAAATCTTGTTTTCTTGACCGACTTGTTCAAGATACTGAGATCCAAAATTGGTCTCCAGTCCCCTGTTTTCTATGGAACTAAAAAGAACCTGGAGTAGATTCCGGATCCTTGCTGGTCTGCTGGAACTGGCTGAATTGCTCTTTTTGCAAGCAGCTTTGAAATTTCCAAAGCTGCAAGATCCCTTTGAGCGGGTGGAACATCTGGAAGGGATTTTTTTGATCGGTTTGGAATGCGAACGAAGGGAATGGAATAGCCTTCGGAAATGATGGACTGTACCCACTTGTCTTGAGTTAGGGATAGCCAGGCTTCTGGGTACAATGACAATCTTCCCCCGACTGCCTCCGAAGGTGGACAGTCGGGTAACACCTCAGGGATGCTGAAAGGGCTTATCGGAAAAGGTTTCTCGATTGCCCTGGTTCTGCGGACCCCCTCTGCCTCTGGGGCGACGTCTACCATTATTGTTCCCTCCTCTGCCTCTGGAGGGGAACCGACTCTGTGCGTCAGGCAAATTCCCTTGAGATTGTTTGCGGAACCACATTTTCCCACTTTTCTGGCCTTTGGGGTAAGGTCTAGAAGGAGTAGAAAAACGGACTTCGACGGCAGATAGAGTTTTGCCATCCGTCTCGCACCTAGTCAAGGTTTCTTTCACTTGAGGACCAAAGAGAGATGATCCATCAAACGGGGAATTAGGGAAAGATGTTTTAAAGGGGTCCGCAAAATTGCATAGTCGCATCCAGGCATGCCGGCGTAAGGCAACACCTGTCCCTACGGCTCTACTCGCTCCATCAGCCGCATATGAAAGGACGTGCATGGAGGAGTTAGCTATCGAATTCAGGGTAGTCAGCTGGGTGTTCATTTTGTCCTGAAAATCTGCAGCTGTAGGATCCTTCAACATCTCACTCGCTTCCTTGATCAAGTCTCTCTGGAGACGGGTGAGATGGCATAGGTAGTTCAGCGAACGCATTGCAAAGGTCACTGACGAAAACATCCGCTTCCCATACCTGTCCATAGACCTAGATTCTTTGTTAGGGGGATGAACAGGCACTGAAGGATCAGCTAGTTCCTTCTTGGTGGCAGCAGCTACCACCATAGCATCCACAGTAACACCTTTGGTCAGAAATTGTTTGTCAGTTGGTGCTGTTATAAATTTAGAAGGTCTCCTGGGGGTAGGGTCCACTGAGTCAGGAGCCGTCCAGGCTTTCTTTGCCACCACCTGCATGAGGGGATCAAAGGGGGGGGACACCCAGGAGGTGGAAGGGCGAGAGCCAAACGCCTCAAGATACGCAGATTCATCCTCCGAAGGGTTAAGGGCTGGCCAATTTCCCCTCTGTTTCAGGATCTCTAGAATGTCCGCAAAGGAGACATCTTCAGAAGGGGAACGGGGGGAACCCTCGGAATCCTCTAAATCTGTGTCAGAGGTGACAGACTCAGGTGAGTCTATGTGCTTCCTCTTACACTGTCTCTTCCTAGGGGCTCCCTGCCAATTCAGGGAGGCCTCGAAGAGGATGAGATCCCCACAGGGGATTCTTGAGGAGCTGGCTCTCTGCGGTCTGGGATGAGGGAGTGAGTAGACATAACCTGAGGCACCGAAGAGGGAGGGACGGACGGAGCCGACTGTGGAGTTGAACAAGGTTCCAACACTCTCCGCATGACCTCGAACGCACCCCTGTCAGGCAGAGCCAGAGGTCCCCGCTCAGAGAAGCTGAGAACCTCCTCGGCACCGACAGAGATGGCTCCGAGGCCGATGTCGGAGCCGAACTCACCAGCGCAAGCACCAAGAGGGAGAGGGGGGTCGGACAAGGGTCCGATGCCACTCACCCCCTTTGAGCCGACGAGGGAAGTTCGGCGCCGAGATTCTTCAAAAGAAGAAAATCGGAGCCGACGACGGAGCCAAAGACAAATGTATCGGCTCTGATGCTACCACAGTCTCGGTTCCGAGACGTCCCGGCTCCGAGCTCAAAGGAGTCGGAGGAGGAATATTTAGAGGAATAGGTTGAGGCATCGACTGATGAGTCGGGCTCTGAAGCATTTGGGCCAGTGCCTCGGACTTTAGAAGTCGACTCACTACCCTCTGGAGGTCATGATCCGAGAGCCTCGATGACCTGGAGGAGTGAGATCTGTGGCTCCGTTCAGACAGCAAGGGAGACGCTGGAGCCGAATGAACGGAGCCAAGGGATGGTGACCTCGACCTCTTTCTAGATGTCGGCTCTGATGGTCTGATCGGAGCCGACCCAGGAATCTCCAATACCTCGGCTCCAGCCGGAGCCGAGGGAACCACAGAAACTGTAGTCAAAGACTCATCGGCTCCAGCCGGAGCCGATGTAGCAGTAGGCTTCGAAGCCTTAGGCCTCGACTCAGAAACTGGAGTCGAGGTCTTAGAAGCCTTGGAAGGTTTTCCCGATGAAGCAGTTAGGGAACCTTCAGGCTCGAGCAAACCCCTTAGGATGAGTTTGTTCTTTCTTTCCTGCAGGACTCTGGGGCTGAAGCCATGACATACAGCGCAAGAGTCCTGCAGGTGTAAAGGTCCCAGGCAGTACACACAAGAAGTGTGACCGTCTGTCAGAGACATTTTCTGACAGCACGAGTCACACTTCTTGAAGCCTGAGACCTTTGAATCCTTGGACATTTTCAAGGAACCAAAGTGTAATCACCACACAAAACACACACACACCGATTACACTATCAGAAAAAGGTAAATTAACTAAAAGCTAAAGAAAATAGTTATTTATATAAAATAAATCCCTACAAAACACATACACACCACTATTAGGGATAGAGGGCCCGAAGGCCTAAGGAAAGAACTTAACAGTTCTTGTGGGAAAGGGGCTGGATAAGGGTAGAAAGGATAATATCCACTACACTATAGCTAAAGAAGAAAAAGCTAAGCTAAAAAGGGGTTTAAATAGTTTTTAAGACTGATCTAATACCACTGACCTGAGCCGGTAGAAAAAACAACACCTCGATCGCTGTAGCGGCAAACGAGATCTGAGGTAATTCACGCCTAGCATTGTGGGATATAAGGGGGGCCTCGAGCCGGTGGAACCAACTCTCGAGCTTTAGAGTGGCCGAGTCGGAGCCGAGGTCGGCTCCGAACCCATCCAGCAAGAATGAAGGCGAGATAGACAACTTAACATTCTTGGTTAGGCTTATAAGGGCCTCAGGGCTAACAGCCTAGTAACTTCCTATGAGCCTATGATCTCCACCACTCCATGGTCTCCTCTACCTGTTCCCCACTCTCACTACAAATCACAATGTCATCAGCAAACATCATAGTCCGTAGGGACTCCTGTCAGAGCTCTTCTGTCAACCTGTCCATCACTATTGCAAATAAGAAAGGGCTCAGAGCTGATCCTTGATGTAATCCCACCTCCACCTTGAAGTTATCCATCACTTCTACTGCAGACCTCACCACTGTCACACTGCCCTTGTATGTATCTTGTACCACTCTTACATACTTCTCTGCCATTCCTGACTTCCTCATTCAATACCACAACTCCTCTCTAGGTACCGTATCATATGCTTTCTCTAGGTCCACAAAGACACAATGCAACACCTTCTGACCTTCTCTATACATCTCCATCAACAACATCAGAACAAACATTGCATCTGTAGTGCTCTTTCCTGGCAAGAAACCATACTGCTGCACAGTAATCATCACCTCCCTTCTTAACCTAGCTTCCACTACTCTTTCCCATAACTTCATGGTTAGGCTGATCAGTTTTATCCCTCTGTAGTTACTACAGTTGTGCACATCACCCTTATTCTTAAAAATAAGTACCAATATACTTCTTCTCCACTCCTCAGGCATCCTCTCACTTTCCAAGATTCCATTAAACAATCTGGTTAAAATCCCTACTGCCATTTCTCATAAACACCTCCATGCTTCCACAGGTATTGTCATCTGGACCAACAGCCTTTTCATTCTTCATCCTCTTCATAGGTGTTCTTACTTCCTCCTTGCTAATCCATTGCACTTCCTGATTCACTATCCCCACATCATCCAACCTTCTCTCTCTCTCTCCCTCTCATTCTCTTCATTCATCAGCTCCTCTAAGTACTCCTTCCATCTGCTCAGCACACTCTCCACACTTGTGAATACATTTCCATCCTTATCATTTATAACCTTAACCTGCTGCACATCTTTCCAAGCTTTGTGGCTCTGTCCTTTTCTCCCTCCTCAGTGTCCAACCTTTCACACAACTCACCATATGCCTTATCCTTAGTCTTTGCCACCTCTCTCTTCACCATATGCCTTATCTCCTTATACTCCTGAATTTTCTTCATCTCTCTGACAATCTCACTTCTTCTTCACCAACCTTTTCCCATGTATACTCTCCTGTACTTCTTCATTCCACCACCAGGTCTACTTGTCCTCCCTCCTCTGTCCAGATGTCACACCCAGCACCTTTCTAGCTGTCTCCCTTACTACCTAAGTTTCAGGTCAAACAATTGAGAAAAATGAAGTGTTGTGGAGATCTTAAATGTAAGATTCTATTCTGGAAAGACTTAAGTGCATATTCAAAGATTAATAAACCTGTTTTGTATAGGTGATTCAAAAAGCCTATGCATTGTGAAAGATTTGGGGTTAATGAACTATTCCGATGGCCAGAAGGAAAATCTTGCCCAGTTAAATAAGACTTTCTAGTCAAAATTCCTAATTTCCTTCGAGATGTGAAAGACTTCTATTGAAAAAGATTAGCTCTTTATATTTAAGTGCAAATCCTCCTATCTAAACTTGATCAACCACTGTCTAAAAAGTTGAGAACTTTTAAGCACTGCATGAAGTGCTGACTCTTACTGCTGAGACAGCAGTATTTTGCAATGGGGATGGACAGGCGATGTCCACAAAGAGGCGGATCTCTAGGGGAGTCCCTCAGGGCTCTGTGTTGGGTCCATTCCTTTTTGGCATCTACTACTCGGAAGTCAAGATAAATGTCAAGGGCCTCTGGTTGATCAAGTTTGCAGATAATTACAAACTAGGAGCAGTCATACAATTCCCCCAAGGCAATAACAGCCTACAGGAAGGACTAACACAGACAAATAACTGGTGCCAAAGGCGCAACTTAAAACTCATGGTGGTGCCCTTTGGGAAGTCAAACACCCTAGGAAATTAACAAGTCTTAACACAACCCTAAGAAAAGTACTAGTAGTCAGGGATGTATGTAGGTAGTAATCTGGCTTTCGAAGAACATGTGTCTAAGGTAGGAAGAAACTCATTCTACATTGGTAAATTTATAAGCAAGGGCATGGTATCTAAGTCCAGGGAAGTCATTGTTCCACTATATTTGGCCATCATCAGGCCCATCATTGAGTACAATGCTTTGGTATGTACCAGACCAGGCACATGGAATAAGTGAAATGTCCAGAAAAGCTCAAAAAGAATACAGGGCATAAACAGCAAATCCTATGCAGATTGCCTCAAAGCCCTACCTCTATACTCTACGTCTTACAGACTGTTGAGAGCTGAGCTATACCTGGCATAAATGACATCCTTAGATCCCACTCTGATGAACCTTTTGCATATCTACAAAAAGATTAGCATAAAATTACCTGATCTAGGGATTTAAACTTTGCTTTGCAATATAAATAAGACATGTTGAAAGGACAAGTATGTGACTCGGAAAATTAACCTTCTCTGGAGTAGGTTTCTCATCCATGTGAAGCAGAGTTCTTCCCTAACCCTTTTCAAAAGAAAACTGGACCAGTGGATGGGAAATCAGAAATATACCCCATGTCTATCACTTATGTCTCTAATGGAGAGAGGAAGCCTGTAAATTTTGTTCTAGCTTACATATACCTCTTAAAATAACCTATAAGGCACATAAACTTGTGGGATACATTGGGGGTGTTTGGTTATAAAGGTCCCAGAGGTCAAAGCCTAATATGCACCTATGAATCTTTGAACTATGTAAAGCAGGAACAATACTGGAGGTATTCACAATGACAGTAGATGACTGAAGTGTCCCATTCACTAAATGGATAGGCATGATAAGTCTTCCCTTTTCTGGGCACACTGACTGGTGCAACATTGTCCATTAATAGTGACGAGTAATGATATATATCTCTTGAACTGTGATCAGCTACATACAAAATGTATGAAGAACCATCTTAGAAATTATAAGCAGATCATACCAGACTCTAAAGCTATTTCTCCTGATCTGGTGAATACATCAATTGTAATACCTGAATGAGAGAGACAGAAGAAAAAAGACATACAATCAATGACTTTTTCTACCTAAAACTAAAACAAAAAAAAAGACAGTGATATCTGGGACATGCTTGCCTTGATCTGATTTTTGAGACTATTGTTGCTGATTGCTCCTAGTGAAAAAAGAAGAAGTAGCCATCCTGTCCTAATCACTTCTGCTACAGGCCTTCGTGGGTAAGGTCTCTGACTGGCTGATTCCCATATTGGCTGCAGCTTTTTGAATTTAAAAGAACAGCAGCATAATTCAGAAATAACTTCCACTGAGCTACTAATCAGTGCACACTCCTGTGCCTGACTGAGAAAGACAGAAAAGACAGGAGAAAAGACCTACAAGTAAGCTCTTTTTCCACCTATGAACTAAGCTGCACTTTATACAGCATCATGGATTCTGCAGTGGATTAGCCATACTATCTTCCATATAACAAGTCTGACTACTTGGTTTATCTATGCAAATGCGAAGTACTGGTTTTCAGCGCCCAGTTCATCACAAATTATATAAAAAAAATGGTTTGCCAAAAACATAAAAAAAACATGAAAAAATCTTGGGAAAAGCCCCGCCCCCTGCAAGCCCCTCACACACCATATATAGGCTCATAGGTGTGTAGTAGGCTAATGGTCCTGGAGCCTTTACAAGCTTAGCCCATAGGATTACCCTGGCATCATGCCACCCGACCTTAGTTCCCAGAGCCACTGGAGTGATCCCCGGGGTGAATTTTCTATTTCCCATCCACTCATCAAGATTTCTCTTGAAGAGGGCCAGTGAGGTGCTCTGTTTGACATGTATATAGGTTCATAGGTTTTGTATGTGTGTGTGTGTGTGTGTGTGTGTATATATATATATATATATATATATATATATATATATATATATATATATATAAAAACAACTCTATGGTTGCATAACAGTGAAGAATAGGGGAAAAAAAGAAGGCTTGAAGAATACATTGCACAGTGCTGAAACTCACCACAATGAAACATCATTGCACTAGAGATACACAGTGGCAGAGTAAATGATGATTAATAGGTATACCTGACCATTTTATTATTAGAAACCTCACATCATTTACAACATTTCTACTAGTTCCTTTCTTTGTACTTGGTGTTGCTGCATTTTTCCCTTTGCTCTGCAGGACGGCAAATGGTTCTTATTTGCACTTAACTTGGCTATTAATTGTCTTTGAAGCTTTACACACTATTTTGTCATGTGACCGTCACCTGCTGATACTGTTGCTTTAAGCATTACTGTTCACTGTTGGTTTTTGTGCCATGTGTTTTACTTTGCTATACATAACTGAATTGTTGCACACCACATTCATTGCTGTACCATGAATGTAGTTTTATTACCAGTAAGTTTAGGTTAAGCTTAGGTTCTGAAGTACTACATGATTCTTGTACCTGTAAAGTGTGCCTGGATCACCTTTATAGATAAATGCTGGCTCATTACTGTGGTTATTCCATTTAGTAGTACTATTGTAGTATTATGTTTTATACGTTACTGATACATTTTGTTTGCTCCATTTAGTTTTGTTTTCTTTTGGTCAGTGTCAGACAAAAAGTTCATGTTTCTGTGTTGCTTTATAAATGCCATATGGGAGTTTGGGTTCCTCCTTCCAATATCATTGGTAGCTTGAAATACTGATGCAGTCATGTATGCCTCTTAGGTTGTATTATCACCATTAAGCATGTTTTCTACATGAAATTAAATATTTTAACTTAATTTAACTACTTGGAACCCTTCACAACTAGGACATGCTGTGCCATCCTGGCTTGTAGAAACTCCTGAAGGAAAGTCCTTGGTCTAGAGAACCACTTGTCTGTGAATAAATTATTCAAGGGGCACTTCTCTGGGATCAACCTTAGGTACAAGTTGAAGATCTGGAGGCAGAAAGGAGCAAGATCTTCAGGATCCATCCCTAAGGGAGAGAGCCAGGGAAATGCCTCCCTCTCTTTGTCTCGTCTTCAAAGTGGAAGACGGGTAGGAATTCTAATCCTCACTATCAAAGACTGAGTACCCTACCTGCAAGGATCAGAGAGCCTAAAGAATACAAGATTTACCTCTATGAGGCCATGCTTCAATCTGATTTTTGAATATTTGTCTTTGTGGTAAGGCTTTATATTACCTGGAGCTGTGAGGCAACCCCCATCTGCCAGATGGCGTAAGACCACTCAGTGGCTGACATGTTTATGGACACAAAGTCCAAGTGGGCAGATTAAAACAATGTATTTGCAGCAGCTTTCAATTGTTGTGTTCCTTCTGAAGACAGTCTAGGCAATGCTTGTGCACATCTTGGATAATAACCTGACAATCATTAAGGACACTTAGAACGTTTTAGGCATTTGAATGCTAAATTTTACTGATGCCAGCAAGGCTTGAGATCCAAGCTACATGAAAAGCTAAATAACTGGTGGGCTTAGAGAACACAAGCACTTACATATTTGGCACATTACAGCATGACATACATCAGTGCATGGATATCCCTATATACAAGACTTTCCAAAAAGTACTGTATTATGAGTGGGAGAGGAGATATATCCAACTATAGACTTCTAAATGACAGTTCAGTGTTGGAAATGTAATTTATAAATTTAGAGTAAATATCAAAACAACAAAGCACAAAAAAGAAGTTATGCACTAACCATAACGTTCCATCTGAGTAGTTGTACTTCATTTGTCTTCAATCTGTAGGTTTCGATCCACATCAGATCCGACACGGCCGCATTTTCCAGCTATGGATCCGAACTCCAAGCTCCTCCCCTTACCCACAACGCCCCCTGTCTCCCTTTAGATCGAGTTTGCTGCCTAAGTAGTATCAGACACCCGACCCAACAGCACCTTATCATAAACATGAGTCACTACAAACTCCCAGGTTTAGACTGGGCCAAAGACCTCACAAGTTATACAAAGGTATATGAAGACTGCACAAATGATAAGGTCAGGGGGAAGGAGTGGGTGGAGGTTGAAGACAAATGAAGTACAACTACTCAGATGGAACGTTATGGTGAGTACATAACTTCTTTATCTGAAGTAGTTTACTTCATTTGGTCTTTAACCTGTGGGACAGAGTCCCCAGCTACCAAAAAATCCTGGGTGGACCTCATGGAAGGATATTCTGGAGCATGCAGAGCCAAAGGATGCTCTGTTCCTAGACACAATATCCAGCTTGGAATATGAAATAAAGGTATGAGATGAGGACTAAGTGGCTGCCGAACAGATATCGTCCAGAGACACCCTGGACCAGAAGGCAGCTGACATAGCTATAGATCGAGTAGACTGTGCCTTCACTTGTCCCGGCAGAGACATGCCTTTCACATCATAGGCTCAAACAATGCACTGGGAAATCCAGCAAGCAATAGTTACCTTGGAGACTGGCTTGCCTAACAAGGGTTTAGCATAAGACATGAACAGCTGATCCGATTTACGAAAAGGTTTCGTCCTGTGCAGGTAAAATCTCAAATGCCTATGAACATCAAGCAGATGCAGCTTGTATTCCCCTTTGTTTTGGAAGTTACAGAAAAAAATGGTAAATTAATAGTCTGATTAATATTTGCTTCCGAGGCTACCTTAAGAAGGAAAGATAAATTAGTGCACAGTGACACTCTGTCTTTGTGAAAGATCATGTAAGGCATTTTGATAGAGAAAGCCTGAAGCTCTAGCACTCTCCTGGCTGAAGTAATGGCAGCCAAGAAGGCAGTTTTCCAGGTTAGAAACTGCAAATCAACTGAAGCTGCAGGTTCAAAGGGTGCAGAGACCAATGCCTGTAATACTAAGGTAAGATTCCACGGAGGCGTACGGTCCTTAACCAGAGGTCTAAGAAGAAAGGCAGCTTTAAGGAAAGTCTTACAAAGTTTGGAAGAAGCCAAAGAAGACATATTCACCCCACATGGAAATTAGAACTAGCTGCCAATTGGACTTTAACTGTAGATGAACTGGCACCCTGATGAAAAATTCTCGCCAGAAAATCTACGACTGCCGAAAGAGGTGCAGTAAAGGGAGCCAAGGCCCGCTGAGTGGCCCATATGGAGAAACATTTTCATTTACAATACACCTTTCTGGTAGAAGATTTCTGAGCCAGTACCAAAATGGACTTAACAGGAGATGACAATCTGGGAGTCCTAATAATCCAAGGGAACCGGAGCAGCCAAGCTGTGAGCTTCAGACTGTCCAGATCTGGGTGAGGGATCCCTGAGGGATGAAAAAGAAAATCCAGAACTGGATCCAACGTCCATGGAGGAACTACCAGATAAGACCACAGTAAGGAAAGCCAAACCTGGCGAGGCCAGAATGGGGCGATGAGGATCACAGTGCTCCCCAGCCTTTGGGCTTTCTGAAGAAACTTCGACATGAGAGGAAGCAGAGCATAAAGGAGACCAGAAGGCCAAGCATGAACCAGTGCATCTCTGGGGGCTTCCCCCTGTGGGGGGTTCAGAGAGAAAAACTCGCTGCATTTCGCGTTGGAAAGAGATGCGAAGAGATCACAGCAAGGATGACCCCACCTTAGAAAGATCTGTTCTGCCACTGAATGATTCAGAGACCACTTGTAAGGCATCAGGATACATCAGCTGAGCCTGTCCACTAGAATGTTGGACCGCCCTGGAATGTGCATTGCTACTAGAAAGTGGCTGGTAGAGATCGCCCATTCCCACACTCTCATAGCTTCTCAACAGAGTGGATAAGATCTGGTTCCCCTTTGTTGTTGATGTACCAGACCACTGACATATTGTCTGTATGAATAGCAATCGACCCTAGAGGAAGATGAGCATGAAAGGCCTACAACGCCAGAAGGACCACCCTCATCTCTAGTTCGTTTATATGCAAACTGGTCTCGGAAGGGGACCACGTGCCTTGGACTGTCCTTCCTGAGCAGTGCCCCCCCCACCCCAGCTGGGAGGCAGCCGTGGTCACTGTGGTTTTGGGAAAGGCAGAGTGAAAGGAGTGCCCCTTGAGGAGATCCGGGGATTGAATCCACCACCAAAGGGAGTCCTTGCATACTTTAGAGATTCTCACAGGAAAGGACAGAGGAAGATCTAACAGGGACCACTGGACCGCAAGCGTCTAATGAGGAACTCTCATATGAAGACTAGCCATCGGCAGGAGATTTATCGTGGCCGCCATGGAAGCCCAATGCTCTTAGGACTGCTTTGGCTGTAGGTACTTGTGCATGAAGAATGTGCAACACATGTAATCTTAGACTGCATATCCTGTCTGAAGTGAGGAATACCCTTGTTTGAATAGTGTCCAGCTGAGCCACTGCTAAAGTCTAGAATCTGGACTGAGGCCAGTGAAGATTTGTTCAGACTGATGGTGATGCCTAGTTTGTTCGTTAGCCAAATGAAGTAATCCCTGGCTTGGCAGAGTAGATGCTCTGAAGGGGCAACAAAGAGCCAATCATCCACGTAAGGAAAGATCTCAATACCCTGATGCCTCAGGTGAGCCGCTACAACCGCCATCACCTTGGCAAACACCCTGGGGGCTGTGGTGAGACCATTGGAAAGGGCATTGAACTGATAATGATTGGCTCCCAGCCAGAAGCAAAGAAACCTCCGGGAGCGCCTGTCTATCTTGATGTGATAGTATGCATCCTGGAGATCGATCGAGCACATCCAGTCTTTGGCCTGCAGAAAGGGCAGGAAAGATTGAAGACTGGCCATCCAGAACTTCGCCTTGGCTTCTGACAGGTTCAATGAGGACAGATCCAAAATTGGTCTGAGGTCCCCCGTTTTCTTTGGCACTAAAAGGAATCTGGAATAAACGGTGGATCCGGACTGGTCTAGGGGAACTGGTTGGATGACTCGTTTCTGCAGAAGCTTTCTTATTTCTAGTGCTGCTTCTTCCTGTTGCACAGGCGGGACGTTTGGGAGGAGCTTGTTTGGACAGGGAGGTTCCTTGAATGGAAAGAAATATCCTCTGGATATGATTCACAACACCCAATGATCTGTTGCAATGGATTCCCATGCTTTTGGGTGTAGTGACAGAAGACCCCCGACTGCCTCCAGAGATGAGCAGTCAGGCAACCCTTCAGGGCTGCTGCCTGGGTTTCTCCGAGAAGGGTTTTTGGGACCTGAAATTCCTAGGACCCCCTCTGCCTCTAGGGTGGTGTCTGTTGTAACCCCCTCTGCCTCTGGGGGAAGGAGAATCCTAAGCATCCCGGAAAAATGCCTGAGACTTCTGGAACCACATCTTCTTTGTTCCTCGCTGATTCCTGGAAAAGGATCTTTGAGGAGACGAGAAGTGGATCCTGATGGCAGACAGTGTCTTCCTGTCCTTCTCACTTTGGATCAGTGTCTCTTTCACCGATTTCCCAAAAAGGGAAGAACCATCATACGGGGCATTGAAGGACTCCGAAAATTGACACTACCAGAGCCAGGTGTGACACCTGATTGCAACGCCTGTCCCGGCCGCCCTTGCAACTCCCTCTGTGGTATGAGAGACCAGTCCAATGGACGTACTGGCAACTGCTTTGAGAGTGGCCATTTGGGCAGAGAACGTCTTCTTGTCCTCCACCGACATGGACTCTGGGGTTGACTCTGTGATTTCTTTCACAAGATCTCTCAAGTCTAATGACGTGTGCCATATAGTGCAGCTCCCTCACTGAGAATGTCATTGAAGCATATACTCGCTTCCCAAAATGGTCCATCGCCCTCAATTCCTGATGGAGGACTAACCGTGGAGCTCTCCTGTGTGAGCTCCTTTTTGGTGGCGGCCGCCACTATCATTGCATCTACTGTGGATCCCTTTTTCCAATCCATCCTATCCAACAGGGGGCTCAAAACATTGTCAGGGTGGTTGGGAATGGGCTCGACCGTGTCAGGCTCATTCCATGCCCTAGATGCTATAAGATCCACTAATGGATCCGCAGGAGGGTACACCCAAGAAGTAGACCGGCCAAGCCGAATGCCTCGAGGAACACAGACTCGTCTGACGTTGGTTTTGGGGCAGACCATCCCCCCTCTGGCGGAGGATCTCCATGATGTCTCCAAATGAGGCATCCTCGGGGGGTGACCAATGGGAAACATTCCCTTCCTCCACATCTGTATCTTCGGTGTGGGACTCTGGTGGAGAGTCCAAGTGCCTCCTCTTACACATTCATTTGTGAAGCACCTCCTCATGGGGACTCCCTAGAGAGGACTCGCAAACCTCTTGCTGTTCCATCGTTGGAACTTCCTGGGCATTGTGACCATGGGCTATTCCTGAGAAGGCAAGACGGTCAGAACCGCACTCAGAGCCAAGGGGGTCTGGACGGAGTCCGAGGACAAGATGGTCAGAAGTATCGACACCGCCCGAACTGAACCTCCTAGGAAGTACTAGCTGGGGCCGTTCCCCCCGACCCGACAGGGGAGTTGGAGCCTAGCCTCCAGGAGCCGAGATGGCAGATGGGATGCTACCTGCTCCGAAGCACTTGGAGCAGAGAGCACCCCTTCGGATCCGACCCTGAGGCTATGGCTCCGAGAGCTCGGATCCGATCCAGTCAGATCCAACAAGCTCAAGGTGACAGCCAGCATCAAGGTACATGGTACCGTCAGCGCCAACCCCTCGACCTCGAGGGTCCTCGGATCCAAAAACTTCAAAACCACCTGTCTGATTGGAGACAGAGTTATTGGTCAGAAAAAAAGGTTGCAAAGAGCCCCCTCCAGAGGGAGAGGGCACCAGCAAGACCCCCATCTGGATCTGCGTGCAGATAAGCCTCAGCATCATCTTGTCCATCTCCACTTCACTGAGGCTCTGGGTGGAGCGGGATGATGCCACCAAAACTGGTCAGGAGTGCTGGTGGGGAGAAGTACTAGCAGGGGACCCAGGCCTAGTAGGAGTCCTCACTTTTGGTGCCAGACCCACCTGTGATGAGCGGTGAGGGGACCGCTTGCAAGACTGGTCTTTTTTGCACTTGTCCCCTTCCCCAGACCTCTTGGCGGGAGTATGAGTCTCAGAGGCCGGGGAAGAGGAAAAAGATGCAGCAGCTGCTGCTCCTCCCAAGGGGAAGAAATAAGAAGTTATGTACTCACCATAACGTTCCATCTGAGTAGGTATCTTCATTTGTCTGCAACCTGTGGGATACGGATCCGATCTCGGATCCGAGCCGGCAACTTCTGTCATAGCATAGATCCGAGCTCCTAGCTCCTCCCCCTTACCCATAATCCCCTGCCTGCCCTAACTGACCTCAGATCAAGTTTGCCCCATAGCACAACAGATAAAAGGTGTCCCAATAGGAACATATGCTAATAACACAAGAACGATCATATCGGTCAGGGGGAAGGAGGGGGGGATGGTTGCAGACAAATGAAGATACCTACTTAGATGGAATGTTATGGTGAGTACATAACTTCTTAATCTGAAGTAGGAACTTCATTTGTCAGCAACCTGTGGGACAGAGTCCCCAGCTACCTAAGTCTTGGGTGGCCTTCATGGAAGGATATTCCGGAGCACCACAGAGCCAAAGGACGCTCTACCTCGGGAAACAACATCTATTTTATAATGGCTGATAAAGGTGTGAGATGAAGCCCAAGTGGCTGTGGAACAAATGTCATCCAGTGGAACCCTAGCTTGAAAGGCCGCAGAAGTGGTAGCGGCCCTAGTAGAATGAGCATGGACTCCTTGAGGTGCAGGCCTCCCCGAGCTCTGATATGCTAAAAGAATACAACTCGAGATCCATCGAGAGAGAGAAACCTTAGAAACTGATTTTCCGAAATTACTTTTGGCAAAGGAGATAAACAACTGATCGGATTGCCTATGATCAGCAGTTCTATGGATATAAAAACGTAGTTGTCTGTGTACGTCCAAGGAATGTAGCTTGTACTCTCCTTTGTTATGAAAGTTGGGGAAAAACACTGGGAGATTGATGGATTGATTGATGTTCGCTTCTGAAGATACCTTAGGTAGAAAGGACGGGTTGATTCTGAGGTAAACCCTATCCGGGTGAAAAACCAGATATGGTGGTTTGACACAAAGGGCTTGCAATTCCGATACCCTTTTGGCTGAAGTTATGGCCATCAAAAAGGCTGTCTTCCAAGAGAGAAATTTGAGATCAACCGTGGCCGCCGGTTCGAATGGGGGACCAGTCAAGGCCTGCAAGACTAAGGATAAATCCCATGGAGGTACCACCTCTTTAAATGGAGGCCTAAGGAGGAAGGTACCCTTGAAGAAGGTCTTAAACAGTTTGGAAGTGATAAGAGGGCCAGACTCTTGCCACACATGGTAGTATGAGATTGCTGCCAGTTGTACCTTGACTGTGGAAGAACTAGCCCCCGGGTGAAAGAGAGAGGTTAGAAAATCTAGAATCGATGATATCGGGGCTGTAAAAGGGTCTAAATTACGGTGTTCTGCCCAAATGGTGAAGCGTTTCCACTTACTCCGATAAACCTTCCTGGTGGAAGGCTTGTGAGCTGCTACAAGAATGGCTTTGACCGGTGATGAGATCCCGGGAGTCCTTATGAGTAGTGGAACTGGAGCAACCAAGCCATCAGCTTGAGGATGACCAGGTTCGGGGTCGGAAGACCGAGAGGATGAGAGATGAGATCCGGAATGGGATCCAGAATCCATGGTGGATACACTAGGTGAGACCATAGGTAAGGGAACCACATCTGACGAGGCCAGAATGAGGCAATGAGGATCATTTTGCTCCCCAGCTGCCTGGCTTTCTGTAATAATTTCAACATCAGGGGAAGAGGAGGGTAAGCATAAAGCAGACCGGGAGGCCAAGCATGAACTAGAGAGTCTCTCGGGGACTCCCCCGGAGGGGGGATCAGAGCGAAGTAATCGTTGCATTTCGTGTTTGAAGGAGAGGCAAAAAGATCGCAACAAGGTTGCCCCATCGGGCAAATACTTGCTCTGCGACTCGGTGGTTGAGAGACCACTCGTAAGGAGTCAGGATAGTACGACTGAGCCTGTCCGCTAGAATGTTGGACCATCCCGGAATGTGCGTTGCTATGAGAAAGCGGTTGGTGAAAATCGCCCATTCCCACACTCTCATGGCCTCGCGGCAAAGGGGGTAAGACCTGGTTCCCCCCTATTTATTGATGTACCAGACTACCGACATGCTGTCTGTCTGTACCGCAATTGTCCCTACCAGAAGAGAGTGTAGTGACTGCAACGTCAAAAGCACCGCTCTCATCTCTAGGACGTTGATATGCAAAGAGGTCTCTACGTCGTTCCATGTGCCTTGGACTGTCCTGCCTGAAAAATGCCCCCCCCCCACCCCAGGCGAGAAGCGTCCGTGGTCACTGTGTCGACTGGTGGAGGTAGTGAGAAGGGACGTCCCGTGTGGAGGTTGGGAGACTGGAGCCACCACAGGAGCGATTTTCTGCAAACCTTTCTTAAGGAAATGGGGTGAGACAGAGGGTTGTGAGACAGGGACCATTGTACCTGGAGGGTCCACTGTAGAACCCTCATGTTCAACCGGGCCAATGGCAGCAGAGGGATTGCAGCCGCCATAGATCCTAGGGCCCTCAGAATCAATTCAGCCGAAGGAGCTTGCAGTTGAAGAATGGCCTGCACGTGCAACATCAGGTTCCGAAGCCGATCCGGAGTCAAGAACGCAAGCATCTTTCCGGAATCCAGTCTTGCCCCTATAAAATCCAGCATCTGTGTAGGGATGAGAGAGGATTTGGTCATGTTGATGGTTAATCCTAATAGTGGAGCCAGACCAAGAAAATAGTCCCTGCATGAACAAAATAGATGCCTTGTTGGGGCTGTGAGGAGCCAGTCGTCCAGGTATGGAAAGACCTGAATTCCCTGGAGTCTCAGGTGGGCCGCTGCTACCGCTAGGACCTTGGTGAACACTGTGGGGGCTGAGGTGAGACCGAAGGGGAGGACCCTGAATTGAAAGTGACTGGCTCCCAGCCAGAAGCGGAGGAACCTCCTGGAACGCCTGTCCACTAGAAAGTGATAGTACGCATCCTTGAGGTCTATAGAGCACATCCAGTCGTCCTCCCGCAATAAGGGGAGGACGGACTGCAACGTGACCATTCGGAACTTTTCTTTGGGTACCGCCAGGTTTAGGAGAGAGAGGTCGAGGATGGACCTCAAGTCCCCCATCTTTTTTGGCACCAGAAAGAACCTGGAGTAAAACCCTGATCCAACTTGATCTGGGGGGACGGGCTGGATGGCTCTTTTTTGTAGAAGCTGCTGAATTTCTGCAGCGGCCACCTTCTTTTGACTGGGTGGGACGTCGGGAAGGCTTCTGATTCTGGGGTTGACTATGAAGGGAATTTGGTAACCTCTGGATATAATACGAAGCACCCAGCGATCTGTTGTTATGGACTCCCATTTTGCCAGGTGCTTCGAAAAACGCCCCCCCCCCCGACTGCCTCCAGAGTGGAGCAGTTGGGAAACCCTTCAGGGGTTCTGCGTGGGCCTCTCAGAGAAAGGTTCTCTGGACCCAAAATTCCTAGGACCCCCTCTGCCTCTGGGGCGGCATCCTCCCTGTCCTCATCTGCCACAAGAGGACTGGTTGTCCTGAGCAGACTGAGATCGATGCGATTTTCGGAACCACATCTTCTTCTGACCCTTTTGGTTCTTGGAAAAGGACCTCTGGGGAGCACAGAAGCGGACTCCGATGGCAGACAAGGTCTTCCCGTCTTTCTCGCTCTGGACAAGAGTGTCGCGAATGGTTTTGCCGAACAGTGCAGAACCATCAAAAGGGGCATTCGCGAATGATGCCTTAAAGGGTTCCGAGAAGTCACAGTGATGGAGCCAGGCCTGTCTCCTCATGACAAGCCCGACTCTGCCTGCTCTAGCGGCTCCCTCTGTAGCATGAGACAATAGCCGCATAGAGGTATTAGAGATAGAGCGGAGGGTGGCCATTCGGGAAGAGTACAGATCCTTGTCTCCCTCCGACATGGACCCCACGGGGGAAGCAGCGTATTCCTTAATTAGATCCCGCTGCATCCGAATAACGTGTGCCATGTAGTTCAAGGTCCTCATAGAGAAGGTCGCTGAACTGAAGGCCCGCTTCCCAAGACGGTCCATCGCGCGAGACTCCTTGCTCGGAGGATGAACCGTGGGGCTCTCCTGAGCCAACTCTTTCTTGGTGGCTGCAGCCACCAACATGGCATCCACAGGGGAACTTCTGCTCCAATGTGATCTCTCTCTGCAGGGGGGCTCAAAATTTTGTTTGGACGCTTGGGGCTCTACGGTGTCCGGTTCCTTCCAAGCCCTAGAGGATATGAGATCCACCAGGGGGTCGGGTGGAGGGGACACCCAAGAGGTAGATGGTCCTGCCTCAAACGCCTCAAGGAATACGGACTCATCAGAGGAAGCCTTGGGGGCAGACCACCCACCCCTGATTTTGAGCATTTCCATGATGTCTCCAAAGGAGACATCCTCGGGGGGTGATCTAGGGGAGCCTTCCCCTTCATCCAAGTCCGTATCTTCGGTGAGACTCTCAGGGGAGTCCATGTGCCTCCTTTTGCACTTTGCCTTGTGAGGAATCTCCTCAGGGGGGCTGTCCGAGGAGTCCTCACGGGCTGTATCCTGTTCCACTGGAACTCCTAAAGGCGCTGAGGCAGGCTGCCCCGAGGGCCGGATGAGGGGAACCAGGACCAGATGAGAAGGAGTGCAGGAGGGAGCCGAAGCCAGGACCGGAGGCCTGGAAGCACTCGACAGTGCCCTCTCCACCACAGCGAAAGCCGAGGGGGAGCCGCTCTCTGACAGATCCGAGATCCGACTCCCACTCGGATCCGAAGCGGGGATCGGACCCGGCGCTGAGAACGTCAGATCCGAAGGACCAGTGTGCTCCGACCGGGACGGAGCCGAAAGCACACCGAATCCCTCGGATCCAAAGCTTGGCCCACGGCTCCGAGAGGTCGGATCCGACAAACTCGAGGGAATAGTCGGAGCCGACGTGCCCAGCACGGTCGGCTCCGACCTACCCCCGGATCCAACGTGGCTCGGCTCCGAGCGCTCTGAGCCCGGAATGCGGTCGGAGAAGGAGCTATAGGAGCGAAAAAAGGGGTCGAGCTCCCCCCCAGAGGGGGGGGAGGCAAGAGCACTCCCATCTGCATCTGGGCCTGGATGAATCTCCTCATCATCCGGTCCATGTCCGCATCAGACATGCTAAAAGTGGACCTCGACGAGGCCACCAAGGCAGACCTGGAGTGTCGCCTCGATGACCTCAACGGGGACCGGATCACCTCCTCCTTGGGTCCCAGGGAGAAACAAGGGGATCGGATCCGAGGAGGAGGAGATCGAGAAGACTTGGATGGGGAAGCCCTCTTGGCGGGCAGGGCCGATGAGGAGTCCTCGGCCCGCCGCTTAAGGTGCTTCTCCCGCCGCTTCTCTTTTCTGGCCTCCCTATCCTCTGGAGCTGAAGCGGGAGGTTGAGTCCCGGTCGGAGGAAGGGAGGCAGGAGTGACCGCTACCGGGGCGGTAGCGGGCACCGAACTACCGTAGGCCGAAGCAGAGTCTGGGGGTAGAAGGCCCGCCAGAACTAGCTTCGACCTTCGATCCTTGAGTGCCCTGGGGTTGAACGCCGCGCAAATCGTGCAACCCGAAGAGAGGTGTTCAACCCCAAGGCACCTAACGCACCGAGTGTGGCCATCAGCCGGTGAAAGCTTGTGACCACACTCGGTGCATTTTGAAAAAATTGCTTTAGGGGCCTCCGACATACTGTTAGAAAAGCACACTCACTAGGCCCCTAACGCTCAGTCACACACACACGCTACGACCAGCGGGGGAGGGAGAAATATTTTTAAATTAAATCAAAATTATATAAGATATAAAAAAGAGTAAGGGTAAACCTACCACACACACAATCAGTCACTCAGAAAGAAGAAATACAAAACTTTTTCTCTCACAAAACACCAAGAGCTCTGAACCTAGCTGTTGCTTGAAGAGCGGCAAACTAGATCTGAGGTCAGTTACGGCAGGCAGGGGATTGTGGGTAAGGGGGAGGAGCTAGGAGCTCAGATCTATGCTATGATAGAAGTTGCCGGCTCGGATCCGAGATCGGATCCGTATCCCACAGGTTGCTGACAAATGAAGTTCCTACTTCAGATGAACTGTTATCCTTGAAGAGGGAAGCAGACCTTTAAGGATAAACTTGTCCCACCTGTCCTTAAGTGCTCTGGGGTTGAACCCAGTGCAAATAGGACAGGGGGACTTGAGGTGGTCTACACACAGGCATACCACACACAGTGTGTGGCAACCCACTGGAAAGAGCTTATGACCACACTGTGCATTTTCTGACGCCTGCTTTAGGGGCTTCAGTCATTCCCATACCAGGCCCAGACACACACACACGCTCTATAGAGAAAGGTAAAGTAAAAGAGAAGGAAAGCTTTTTTTTTTTGGTCCATTGCAGATGCAGGGAGGAAAGGAAAGAGATAAAGTAGAAAATAGGATATAAATCTAAAAGTATTCACACACTTACATGACCCACTAAACTGGAGCTTGGAACCACACTTCTACCAACGCTGGTGGAAAACAAGATCAGAAGGGAGAAGGGAGATGGGAGGGGCATTATGGGTAAGGGGAGAAGCTTGGAGTTCAGATCCATAGCTGGAAAATGCGGCCGTGTCAGATCCTATGTGGATCTGAAACCCACAGGTTGAAGAACAAATGAAGTAAACTACTTCAGATCAGTAGTTATATTAGCTAGTAATATCATAACATCACTTTGCCAGCATCAACAGTAAAAAAAAAATGAAGTGTACAGTAGGATCCTACATTACTGTGCAACTCCAAAAACAGTGGACACCATTACTGCATAAGTGCTGTAGCATATGTACAGCCCTAAGCCACTCAACTGATTCACTGTAATATGTGCAAATGGCATTTTCCCCTGAAGAAAAAGACACTCAGTAAATTAATTCAGGTCTTCCACATAAGTAATCTCTGGAGTTAGAGTTTTCTAAGAGCCCAGGAACCTAATTAGACAACACAGGTGTCAAACTTTAAATTCCTTCCAAACATTTGTAGTGGCTGACCTTTACACATTGGACTTTGATAAATACTCCACCTTGGATTCATTAATAATCATGTGGACTTCGAGTGAAGCCAATATGATTATGGCGCATTAGCAAGATGAGGAACAGAGCTTACTAAATATACTACTCATTGCAATTACACATTTCCAAGCACCATTTCATGGCCAGCAGCAGTGTTTGGTGGCCATGAAATGGTGCTGGGAATCACAAGCACACAATGAAAACAAAATTCCTTGCTGTAGACAAATGTATTAATGTGAACATATGCGGACAGCTTATAAGAAGTAAGTGCAAGTGGATTATAAGAATGTAGACTCAGGAGTTGTGAAACTGGGAGAATATACAAAGAATATTAAAGTTATGTACTCACCATAACTATGCATCTGTGTTATCCATTTCATTCTTCCTCAGCATATGGGTTACAGATCCGACCTCAGATCCAACTTGGCCACGTTCTACAGATTTTCGGATCCAACTCTCGAGCTCCTCTCTCTACCTGTTCAGCCTACACTGGCTGTGCATAGCAAGTGTAATCTCCTAATCTGTAGCAAGATGTATTGAGAAGGTTTACTCACCACCACAGTAGTGTTGGCAAACAGTGACTCAATCAAAATGACATCTGTAGAGACTGTTAAATAGTTTACTTAAAAAATTGTTCAGACTTTCATACAAGATGACATTCCAATAGGCCATATAATGATGATTTAACACACTCCAGCAATAAACATGTGGCTGCAATGGAGTCTAACACACACACACACACACACACACACACTGAAAGAAAATGGGGGAGAAGGAGTGCAGATAGCTAACAGAGCTAAGCTACAGGAAAACGGCTAGGACAAAATACAAAAAAAAAAAAAATCAATCAATTTCTTAGCTGAACAGCAACTACACTAGCATGTGTAACATGACACTCACCACCTGAAATCTTTAGAGTTACAAAGTAACAATAATAATAAACATTAAATCCATTATATATTTGGAACCTTTTTATCCACTGGAACCTGAAAAACAAGAGGGAGGGGAGAACAAAAAGAATAAATGCAAGCATCAAAATGAATACTTGCTATTGCCGACACCTCGGAAGACCGGAGCAAACAGAAACGGAACAGACCAAAGTTCAGGATTTGGAAAAGACAGGGCATGCAGGAATACTCACACCTGAAAGGCATATGACTATCACAAAGGAAAGTTCAAACTCTTGCTGGTGTCAGGTAGCAGAATCTGAAGATGGATTCTCATGCTTGGGGAGAAGCAGCACCAGTCAGGTGACAGGTCTGAAGAAAAGTCATGCAGAGCCTTCCTTAATTACTTTTACCTTAACCTTATGAACCTTTCCATCAATACTGGGCATAGTTTCTGTAATCAGTCCCATAGGCCAGTTGTTACTATGAGCATATTTGACTTTAAGAAGAACCACATTGCCTACCCTTAAATTCTTCTGCCATTTACTGCAACCTTGAAGAGTGGAAAGGTATTCCTTCTTCCAACGACTCCACAACACATTAGCAAGGTACTGAACTTGTTTCCATTGTCAAGCTTGAATATTAGAGCAGTCAAAGTCCCCAGGAGGTGCAGATACTACCCCCAATTTCTGAATGAGTAGACTAGCTGGAGTCAGCAACACTGGAGAATCTGGATCTGTAGACAATGGAACTAATGGTCTGATGTTGATTATGGCAGACACTTCTGCGAGAAGAGAAGAGTAATTAAGATCTCGTAGGTGAGTTGCAAAGATTTGAGACTAAGCAGCATAGAATATGGGATCCTTCTAGTGATCCCAATCATACATTCCCAAAAGCCTCCCATGTGAGACAAATGAGGAGGGTTGAACTTCCAGTCACATCCTTTGATAATGAAGAAATTCCTCACTTCTAAATCAATGTTTACTCCTGTGAAGTTGGTTCCACATTCCGATCTTAGGAGCTTTACTGGCCCTCTAACAAAGATAAATCTTCAGAAGGCATCAATAAAACATGAAGTCTTCAAAGATTCTATAACTATAGTATGTACAGCAGAAATGCTAAGACACATAAACAGCACAGCCCAGCATTTGCAGTTAGCAACTCTGCTATGAGTTCTACGAGTTGCTACAGACCAGGTGCGTAAAACATCCACACCAACATGAGTAAAGGGTGGTTTAGTGCTTAGTCTGTCAGGTGGGAGATTTGTCACCTGTTGTTTCTGGTGTTGTCCTCTCAGTTATTGACACTTGTGAAGTATGGAGGATATACGTCTTTTAGAACCAACAATCCACAAACCTGCAGATCTTATAGCACCTTCAGTAAAATGGTGACCTTCATGTTGAACTTGCTCATGGTAGTGTTCTACCAGTAATGTTGCAATGTGGTATTGGCCTGGAAAAATGATAGGATGTTATTCAATATTCCTTAGGTCAGCCCTTCCCAAGCGATTTCCAACTCTGAGAAACTCCTTGAAATGCTATGGATTTCCTGAGAGTACACCCCATGTTGAACACATGGGATAATTGCTCCACTTGAGAGATTTCATTGATGGAAGGATGTTCTTTACATATGTGACACCCACGACATGCTTTAGGACTGTTGCTGTTGTTTACAAATAGGTTAGCAACATGGATGTCATGCAATGGCGTATATGACAGGTGATCACCTGGAGAAAGGTTTAAACAATGGGAACTCAGCCCCACTCTAGATTTCACACACACACACACATATATAAATAAATAAATATATATATATATATATATATATATATATATATATATATATATATATATATATATATATATATATATATATATATATATATATATATATATATATATATATATATATATATATATATATATATATATATATATATATATATATACTTTATTCAGCTGTTCTTATTGTAACTGTCTTAGTTTGCTGTTCTGCATGCTGTTATCTGTTCAGTTGCTCTTACTCTGCACTTATTACTGCTTGTTAGTAGCCTTCTAATTTACTGCCTTCTGCACTTGTTTTTAGTCATTTGTTAAGTGTGTTAGCCTGCAATGCATTTGAACTGTATTTACTGCTGTTTTAGCTGCTTTTCTGTAAAAAAAAAAACATTCTAAGCTTGTTCGCTGTCTTTCCTATAACTAGCCTAGTCCAGATACAGATTTGTTGTATCTAGGACTCTTTGTAAGTTTCTCAGCCCCCAAAGCCTTTCTGTGTTGGAAGGAAGCCTTCTAGCTTATCAGTGGGAGTGTAAGTACTAGGTAGCCCATCTACCACAAGAGGAGTGGTTTCTGGCCCAGAAATTGTAGTTTATAGACCATTTGGGCAGTTTTTCCATCTCTTTCAACTTTCTGGTTTAAAAGCCTGCATTTGCACTTGTTTCCCACCTTTCCTGTAGCTATTCAAGTCCAGATACAGATTTGCTGTATCCACGACTGTTGGTAAGCTTCTGAGCCCCCCAAGCCTTTCTGTGTTGGAGGGTGGCCTTCTAGCTTATCAGTGGGAGTGGTAAGCACTAGGTAGCCTATCTCCCACACGCAGAGTGGTTTCTGGCCCAGAAATTGTAGTTTATTGACCATTTGGGTAGTCTTCCATCTCTTTTAACTTTCTGGTTTAAAAGACTGCGTTTGCGCTTATTTCCCACCTTTCCTGTAACTAGCTTAGTCCAGGTACAGATTTGCTCTATCCAGGACTGTGTGTAAGCTTCTGAGCCCTCAAGCCTTTCTGTGTTGGAGGTAAGCCTTATAGCTTGCCAGTGGTACGTAAAAGGTAGCCTATCTATTACAAGAGGAGTGGTTCCCTGCCCAGAAATTGTAGCTTACTGACCATTTGGGCAGTTTTTTTCCATCTCTTTCAACTTTCTGGTTTAAAAGCCCGCATTTGTGCTTGTCTCCCACCTTTCCTGTAACTAGTCTAGTCCAGATACAGAGTTGCTGCATCCAGGACTGTTGGTAAGCTTCTGAGCTCCCCCAAACCTTCTGTGTTGGAGGGAAGCTTTCTAGCTTATCAGTGGGAGTGGTAAGCACTAGGTAGCACATCTACCACAAGATGAGTGGTTTTTGGCTCAGAAATTGTAGTTTATTGACCATTTTGGAAGTTTCTCCATCTCTTTCAACTTTCTGGTTTAAAAGCCCTCATCTGTGCTTGTTTCCCACCTTTCCTGTAACTAATTTAGTCCAGATACAGATTTGCTGTATCTAGGACTGTTTGTAAGCTTCTGAGCAGTGCCAAGGTCTGTTCTTCAATTTTCCCTTAGATCTGCTAGTTCTCTGCTCTCCTCCACTTTTACTAGCTTGTTGGTTTAGCACTTTACCAGACTTCTTTTAGCAATTATTGTAGTACACAAAAGTGCTACCAGCACTAAACTTTCCACAAGGAAACAGCTCCAGTACTTATTAATGCCCACCCCTCCAGGCATGCCTAAAGGTCAGTTCTCTGTGCTTTCCCCTATTAACCTGGTCAACTTGGGCATCCGGAGGCAATGTAGCAACTGCCTCATGTACATTGACAACCCTCTCCTCTTACCCCCCAACACTCAGACTTGTGAGAGATGCATTTATATACACTTATAAATATATGCATACATATATACATATTTATATACACTCGGCCACCACAACACATCACTAATCATGAGACACACAACTCTCCTAAACAGTGTGCCACTCAACCAAAGCCCCTGAGGCAAAACAGCATGCCCAACACACTAGTCATAGGTGACTAGATAGTGAGGCACACTGATGTCCCACTCACTTGGTGGAATAAGGGGAAAGTAACAGCTGCCTGTCAGGTGCCAGGATCTGCCACATAACGCACACACTCAGGTCCCTCAACAACAGGTACAAATATAACTCTGTCATTGTCCATGTGGGTGTGAATAACCTGAGACGTACCTCCCTGGACTACATGAAAAGAGACATGGAGGAGCTCTCGGATTATGTAGCCCAGGCGGGTATGACCCTAGCCCTGAGCAGCATCCTATCATCACCCAGAATGATACGACAGTACAAACAGAAAATTATTGATTTCAACAACTGGCTAAGTTTCTGGTGTCATTCTAAGGGGATCCAGTATCTGTCTGCCTGGGATGACATGATTGACAGACCTCAATGCTTTGCCAGAGATGGCCTGTATCTGTCACCACTGGGGTTCCGGATACTGGCAAAGGCTCTTGCCACCCCTATAGTGCCTTTTTTAGGCGGTGCTCCAAAGACCAAATTACCACTGTAACAGCTAGAAACAAATGCAATTTGAGGGTCATGCTGCTCAACGCTAGAATTCTAAATCTCAAAATGCACTCGCTCGAAGTACTCCTTAAAATGGAGAACATCGATATTTGTGCTGTAACAGAGTCCTGGTTCAAGACAGCAGAAAGCACCCCTGCACTACCAGGCTACAACTCAATCCACACCTTTCGGCCCCAGAACTTGGACCGAAGCTCCAAAGGCGGTGGTGTCTCCATATTCATAAAGGATGTGCACACCACCAGACTGGTAGCCCAACATAATGGATCTGAGATACTTCAGGTGCAGCTAACATTGGGTAAGACAGCGATTCAGGTCGTAGCCTGCTATAGGTCCCCAGCCATGTTCCAAGATTCACACTCTACATTCCTAAGCACCCAGGAGAATATCAGGGTCCAACCTAACACTCTCATACTGGGTGACTTCAACTACCCCTCCATTAACTGGGAAAACTAATTATGTACCAATACACTTGCCCAATGCTTTCTGGAATTCATTAATTCCAATGCCCTGGACCAACTCATTCTTACCCCCACTAGAGGTAGCAACATCCTTGACCTTTTCATTACTAACATGGGCGACCGTTGCTCCACACCAATAGTCAACTCCTCCCTGGTTAGATCCGATCACAAGCTAATCACCTTGGAAATCCATATCCCTCCCACCCCCTCAACAAAGGTAACCACCATGAAAAATGTCTCCAAAGCTAACTTTGGGCTCCTAAAAACAGAGGTGGTTAACTTTACGGCATCCATGCAAATGGAGAACAGTTGCATGACCTTCATATCATACACCAATACACTGTACAGACATGTACACAAATGCATGGATCTCGCCATACCCAATAGACCTAAGACGCTCTCCTCAAAAAAAAAAGGAACCCAATCTGATGGTCCTCTGCCATAAACAAACTCTACAACAGAAGGAGGAAACTGATGCAGAATAAGATGAAGTCCCAAGACTGGAAACATTCCCTTATCAGCTTCAGCAAAAGGTTGAAATCCCTCATCAAATCCTCTAAAGCTAGCTATGAAAACAGAATTGCAGCAGATAGTAAAGACAACCACAAGGCCTTCTATAGTTGTGTAAAGAATCTCCATGGCAATACCCAGATTTGCTCTGAGCTACTGCATAATGCTATCTCCTATACTGAGTCAACAGATATTGCAAATATACTGGCAAACAGATTCAGTGCTGACTTTACCCAACCCACCAAGGACCAATCACAATACCAGTAGATGGCCAGGCACCCAGTATTACTGCTGCACAGGTTAAAACAGCACTGTCCAAGGCCAAGAACACAGCTTCTATGGAACCTGACAGTATCCCTGGCTGTGTTCTACATGAACTACAGAATGAAGTGGCACTTCACCTGTGTGCCCTGTACAATCACAGCCTCACCTCAGGCTTTGTCCCCACCGAATGGCACACTGTTACGGTCATCCCTCTCCACAAAGGAGGAGCGACTACAGACCCCAGGTACTATCTCCCCATTAGCCTGACAAGTCTGATATTTAAAGCTATGGAACGCATCATCATGGACCTAATAAACAAGGATATAGGGAATCTCCAAACTCTGGATCCTACACAGTCTGGTTTTGTGAAGGGTAGATCACGCCTGCTCAACTTGGTTGACTTTTTTGAGTCAGTCACCAGAGCTGTGGATGAAGGTAAGGTAGTTGATACAGCCTACCTTGATCTGGCCAAGGCCTTTGATACCATTCCCCACTCAGGAATCATAAAAAAACTTACTAAGCTAGGCATCAACCCCTATATCACTAGGTGGGTTGCAAACTGGCTAACAGCTAGAACTCACAGTGTGAAAGTAGCTGACTCAAGTCAGACTGCCGACCAGTCACGAGTGGAGTCCCACAGGGTTCGGTCCTGGGTCCTCTCCTGTTTGGTATCTACTTCTTTGAAGTCCAGGCCAACACAAAGGGACTCTGGCTGACAAAGTTCATAGATTGCTGCAAGTTGGGAGCTATTATTAACTCCCCAAGTGATGTTGACATTCTATAGAAAGGCCTCAATTAGACCAGTGACTGGTGTTAGAACCATGGTCTTAAGCTCAATGCCAAAAAATGTGTCGTCAACCCCTTTGGGAAAAACCCAGTTCCCTTGAATTACCACATTGATGGTAGTCCACTGAACACAGAAGGTGTTATAAGAGATCTGAGAACACAGGTTGACAGCAACCTCTCTTTTGACCACCACGTTGCCACTGTGGTCAGAAAGTCCTTCTATGTGGCACATCTCATTACTAAGGGTTTTGCATCCAGGAAGAAAGAGGTCGTTGTCTCCCTCTACTCTTCCCTCATTAGGCCAATCATCGAGTACAACGCCCCATTTGGCATGTACCTCACTAAACACCTGCAATAACTGGAGAGGCCACAAAAGTACCTCACAAAGAGGATCCTAGGCCTTAAACATTTGTCTTATATGGACAGACTCAAACAACTCCAACTATTCTCTGTCTCATATCGCCTACTTAGAGGCGATCTCTGCCTGACTTACAAAGCCATGTCTGACCCATCTCTGTTAGAAATGCTACATCTAAAGAAATGACAATCCCTCCACACCACACGCTCCAGAGATCTGAACCTCACTACAACAATCAACAGAACATGCTGGAGGGACAGGTTCATAACCCAGAGACTGCCCATGCTATGGAATAGACTTCCCATACATGTCAAGCAGAGCACCTCACTGGCCCTCTTCAACAGAAATCTTGATGAGTGGATGGGAAATAGAAAATTCACCCCGGGGATCACTCCAGTGTCTCTAACCGACAGAGGCACTTGGAACT
Source organism: Protopterus annectens (assembly GCF_019279795.1). Taxonomy (NCBI): domain Eukaryota; kingdom Metazoa; phylum Chordata; order Ceratodontiformes; family Protopteridae; genus Protopterus; species Protopterus annectens. Next base: position 1,989,417,230 of record NC_056726.1, on the reverse strand, counting down.
AAGGTTGGGTGGCATGATGCCAGGGTAATCCTATGGGCTAGGCTTGTAAAGGCTCCAGAGCCATTAGCCTAGTACACACCTATGAACCTATGAACACAAGTGGTATGCGTAATAGTGGTAGGTCTGATTTCTTTGTCGGAATCAGGGCTTACCAAGTCAGATTTGGAGTCAACGTGGTTTGTAATAACTTCTAGGTGAAGAAATTCTGGGGGGGAGATGACCAAGAAATGTCCTGAAAGGCAGATGCTGATACAGCATGGGTGCCACAATCAGCAGGGCTGATATCAGTAGGAATGTAATGCTATTGGTTGGGAGCGGAGAACTTTCTAATGCATTCCACCCTACTACTGACATACACATAGAACTGTCTTGTTTGGTTGTGTATCTATCTAAGGACTATTTTAATCTCGGTGTAGAAGTCAAAGGAATGAATTTTCATGTCCATTTCAAGTTGAATAAGCTCAGCGATTTCAACAGCTAACACTGCTGCACAAAGTTCATGTCTTGGCACAGTAGGTGCAGGTTTTGGAGTGAGTTTTGCATTACCAAGGATAAATCCAGTGGTTGCTTTTGCATCTAATCCTGTAATTTTTAGGAAGGGCACAGCAGCAATAGCTTCAATGGAAGCATCAGAGAATATGTGAATCTCTCTTCTGATAGCATTCATACATCCTGTAGGGGTGTAGTAGTGTGGTATTTGAAGTTTCTCTATGGCATTCAGGTATTCTTTCCATGTTTCCCATCTTTGTTGTTTTACTCTGGGGAGAGGAGTATCCCAATCCACATTTTCAGCTGTCTTAATAGTATCTTACCATGAATGGTAAAGGGTGCTATGAAGCCCCGTGGATCGTAAATGTTGTTTACTACAGACAAAACTCCACGTTTGGTGAAAGGCTTGTCACAAGCTGACATTCGAAATATCAATGAGTCTTACTTGACATTCCAAAGCAGTCCGAGTCTATGTTGCATGACGGTAATATTAGACCCTAGTTCAAAATTCTTTAGACTGTTAGCATGTTGGAAACAATCTTGTGAAGTCTGAGACTAGATACAGACAGCATATCTAGAGTTCTGGTAAGGAGGTCGATCTCTTCTTCCTCTGTGGGAAAAGATTTAAGCTCGTTGTCTACATAGAAGTTTCTTTCAACAAAACTGATGAGCATCAGACCCAAATTCCTTTTTACCATCTAGGGCAGTTCTTCTCAACCCATATATTGCGACTGCAGGATATGGGCTGTTGCCAAACACATGTATCTTCATCTGATAGTCTATGACCTTGTTGTTGACATCATTATTGCAGTACCACTGAAATCTGAGGTAGTTTCTGTTGTCTTCCCGAACAATGAAACAATGGAACATTTGCTGTATGTCAGCCATTACTGTAATCAATTCTTGTCTGAAATGAATCAAGACCCCAATTACATTATTGTTCAGATTAGTCCCAGTGAGGAGAAAGCCATTAAGAGAAACACCTTTATAGCGAGCACTTGAGTCAAAGACCACTCTGATTTGGTCTGGCTTGCCAGGGTGATACACACCAAAATATGGAAGGTACCAACATTCTTCCCCTTCCTTTAGAAGAGGTGCAGGTTCAGCATGATCTCTATCAAATATCTTCTGCATGAAGTCAAGAAAGTGCTTTTTCATTGCAGATTTCCTGGTTTGGATACATTCTAATGAAATAAACCGTGACTCTGAATGCTGCTTATTGTTTGGCAGTTTCATTCTTGGAGTACAGAATGGTAAGGGTGGAGTTGTCCTGATAGAATTCTTCACTTATAATTTTCAAGATTTCCTTGTCTTCCCCCGTGGCTAGCAACTGATTGTCTTCACTAGTGGTATCAAACACCATAATGCCAAGATTATCACCCCAGGAGTCTAAGCCATTGTTGTAGTCTTAGATGACGTGCTGTGGCTTACCCTTACTGCATAACCTTTCTCTTACACAGTAGTGATGTGGACAGGGTTCAAAACAGTTAGTTATGTACTCACCATGAAGATCGATGTATGTGGTCCATCTCGCCTACATTCATTACTGATTGGTTCGCAGCTGAGAATCGGCTCCGACTCGGCCAACTATTTTCTAGCACAAAGTCTCTAATTGGCTGGGCTAACCGGTATCCCAGGATGCACCTCGCCCCAACCCCCAGATCTTGTTTGCATACATCGCAATCACTCCACATACACAAACCTCACTAAGAGGAATATCACCCACCAGGAAAAAGGAATAAAAACCAATTTTGAAGGGTCTCAGAGCAATTTTCCTCCAAATCCTTCAGGAAGGGGGCAGGTGGGAGGGTACGTAAGAATGTAGGCGAGATGGACCACATACATCGATCGTTATGGTGAGTACATAACTAATAAGAAGTTATGTATGTACTCACCATAACGTTCCATGTTAGTTGTCTTCTTCTCGCCTTCTTTCTTGCTGGATGAGTTCAGAGCCGAACCTCGGCTCCGACTCAGCCTAATACTAAAGCTCGAGAGCTATTTTTACCGGCTTGAGGCTAATCTATGTCCCATAATGCTAGACGTCATATACCCAGATCTCGTTTGATAGCTAACACTATGGACAAAAACATGTCCCACCACAAGAAAGGATAAATCTATGAACTCTATACAACTATGAGCCCCACAGCCTGTCTTTCACCAGGGCTACCAAAAAGGGGATAAGAGCTCTAGGTGAAGGGGTAATCCTGGTGACAAAGAATGTCTCACCCAATACTCTAGGTCTTTCCAGGCTAGGGGGATGGAGGGTGGGACGCAAGAAAGAAGGCGAGAAGAAGACAACTAACATGGAACGTTATGGTGAATACATAACTTCTTAATGTTAAATTGTCAATTGTGCCTTCATTCTTGCTGGATGGGACAGCGTCCCTAGCACCTTAGTCCTGGGTGGCTCAATGGAACAGACTCTTGAGTACAGTGGAACCAAAATCAGCACGATTTCTAGAGGCAATATCCAGTTTGTAATGAGAAATAAAGGTATGAGGGGAGGCCCATGTGGCCGCTGCACAAATAGAATCCATAGGTAACCTCGCTAGAAAAGCAACTGTGGAAGCTACTGCTCTAGTTGAATGAGCTCTAGGTTTGGTAGGGAGCTCCTTATGCCTCAATTGATATATTAAAGTGATGAGAGGTCAACCATCTGGACAAGGTCACTTTAGAAACTGGAAGGCCTTGCTTCCCTTCCGCGTAAGATAAGAAGAGTTGCTCTGATTTTCTCATTAGTTTAGTTCGATCCAGATAGAAGCGTAGCTGCTGGTGAACGTCCAAGCAATGCAATCTTCTCTCAGCTCTGTCAGTGTAATTTGGAAAGAAAACTGGGAGATCAATGGTCTGATTGAGATTTTTTTCAGATAGAACCTTAGGTAAAAAGGATGGATTAGTCCTAAGAGCCATTCTATCTTTGTGAAAAACAAGATAAGGGGGGGGGCGCACAGATAGTGCTTGTAATTCCGAAACCCTTCTGGCTGAGGTAATAGCTACCAGGAAAAGTGTTTTCCAGGAGAGCATTTTTAACGAGCAGGAGGCAGCAGGCTCAAAAGGAGGCAGAATTAATGATGACAGTACCAAATTTAGATCCCACGGTGGAGGAGGGTCTTTGACTGGGGTCCTAAGTAATAGGGTACCCTTCAGAAAGGCTTTGCAGAGCTTGTGGGACATAATGCTAGATTCTGACAAGCCAATGTGGAAATTTGCAATAACCACCAGCTGGACTCTGATAGTGGCTGAAGCGGAGCCTTTTTGGAAAAGTTCTGCTAAAAAATCTAGAACTGTTTGGACAGGAGCAATGAATGGGTCGACTTGATTTTTCCTTGCCCAAACAGAGAAACGTTTCCATTTACTAGCGTATGTCCTTCTGGTGTTAGACTTGTGAGAGGCAAGGATAATCTCACGTACTGACTGAGAAATTAAGGGAAGCCTGGCTAGGGTTGGAAGTGGAGCAACCAAGCTGTGAGGTTGAGAGACGAAAGGGATTGGTGCAGCCTGCCCGATTGATGGGTCAGAAGGTCTGGCACTGGGTCCAGATGCCAGGGCTGCTCCAGTAGGTGACGTTGTAGGAACGGAAACCAGACTCGTCGGGGCCAGTAAGGGGCAATGAGGATCATCCTGGATCTCAAGGCAGTTGCTTTCTGGACTGAGTGATTAAGGGAAAAGGGGGGAAAGCATAAAGGAGACCCCGGGGCCAATCGTGGGCTAGAGCATCTCTGGGAGAGAGGCCCGGAAGAGGAAAGAGGGTGAAGAAGTCCTGACACTTGCTGTTTTGCGGGGTTGCGAAAAGGTCGCAGCAAGGCTGACCCCAACTTCTGAATATTTGATCCACTACTAGTTGGTTGAGGGACCACTCGTAGGGCATGAGAATGTCCCTGCTCAGCCTGTCAGCTATAACATTGGACTTTCCGGGAATGTGTTTTGCTACCAGAAACCGGTGAGAAGAGATCGCCCATTGCCAGAGTCTGAGCGCTTCCCGACAAAGAGGATAGGACCTGGTTCCGCCCTGTTTGTTGATGTACCATACTACGGACATATTGTCTGTCTGAATTGCAATCATCCCGGTGGGAAGAGAGTTCTGGAGGGCCTGCAATGCCAACAGCACCGCTCTCATCTCCAAGACATTGATGTTGCCCTGGACTGTCCTGCCCTTAAAAATCCCCACCCCCACCCAATCAGGGAGGCATCCGTTGTCACGGTGGCAACTGGAGGGGGAAGAACAACCGGCCTGCCTTGAAGCACCTGAGGTGAGACCATCCACCAAGCTAGGTGTCGTTTGCATGATCGAGTGATGAAAATATTGTGCGACATGGGACGCCGCTGAAAGGACCATTGGGAAAAAAGCATCCACTGTAGTATCCACATATGAAAGCGAGCTAGGGGGAGTAAGGTGATTGTTGCAGCCATTAGACCCAGCGTTTTCAGTACAAGCCTGGTTTGGATTCTGTCCTCCTGTAGTAGGATTTGAACGTGACTGCGAATGTCTAACACTCTTTGTGTAGGTAGTTTTGCTGACAACTCCACCGTGTTTAACACGGCGCCTATGAAGGTAATATGCTGACAAGGCGACAAGGCAGACTTTTCGAAATTTATGGAGATGCCTAGCGCTTTGCACGTTTGTACAGCGTAATCCCTGGCTTGAAGTAACTGGTGCCTGGTGGTGGCAGTAAAGAGCCAGTTATCCAAATATGGAAACACCTGGAATCCTCGACGTCTCAGGTGAGCCACAACCACTGCCATGCATTTGGTAAACACCCTGGGGGCTGTGGTGAGGCCAAAGGGCAGGGCTCTGAATTGATAGTGACTGGCTCCCAGCCTGAAGTGGAGAAACCTCCTGTAGCGCCTGTTCATTTTGATATGGCAGTACGCATCCTGAAGGTCTACAGAGCACATCCAATTGTCTTGACCCAAGAAGGGAAGAATGGACTGTAGCATGACCATCCGGAATTTTGTTCTTTGAACCGATTTGTTCAGTCTACTGAGATTCAAAATAGGTCTCCAGTCCCCTGTCTTTTTTGGTACCAAAAAGAATTTGGAGTAGATTCCGGATCCTTGTTGGTCGGCTGGGACTGGCTGGATGGCTCTTTTTAAAAGCAGCTTTGAAATTTGTAGTGCTGCTTGGTCTCTCAGACCAGGTGGAACGTCTGGAAGAGGCCCTTTTGGTTGATGTGGGGTGTGGATAAAGGGGATTTTGTAACCCTTGGATATGATCGACCGTACCCATCTGTCTTGCGTAAGAGAGCGCCAGGCTTTTGGGTACAGCGAAAGTCTTCCCCCGACTGCCTCCGAAGGTGGACAGTCGGGCAGCTCCTCAGGGGTGCTGAAAGGGTTTGTCAGAGAACGATTCTCTGCTACCCTGATTCTGCGGACCCCCCCCCCCGCCCCTAGGATGGTGTCTATTGTTGTTCCCTCCTCTGCCTCTGGAGGGAAGCTCACCAAGTGCGTCCGGCAGAACTCCTTGAGGTTTGCAGAACCACATTTTCCTGCCCTTCTGACCCTTAGGATATGGTCTCGAAGGGGCGGAGAAATGGACCCCCATGGCAGAGAGAGTCTTGCCTTCTTGTTCGAACCTGGTTAAGGTATCCTTCACTTGAGGTCCAAACAGAGCAGAACCATCAAAGGGGGTGTTAGTGAAGGACGCCTTGAAGGGGTCAGCAAAATTACAGAACCGCATCCAGGCGTGTCTCCTTAGAGCAACACTCGTACCTGCTGCTCTACTCGTTCCATCGGCTGCATAAGAGATGAGCCGCATGGAAGAGTTAACGATGGAGTTCAGGGTCCCCAGCTGGGAGTTGATCTTTTCCCGAGACCCCACAGCTGCTGGGTCCTGCAAAGTTTCACCCAGTTCCTTGAGAAGGTCTCTCTGAAGTCGGGTGAAATGGCATAAATAGTTCAGAGACCGCATGGCAAAGGTCACTGAAGAAAACATCCGCTTGCCGTACCTATCCATAGTCCTAGATTCCTTATTAGGAGGATGGACAGGTACTGAAGGGTCAGCCAACTCCTTCTTAGTGGCTGCCGCCACCACCATGGCATCCACGGGGACACCCTTAGAGAGAAACTGTTTGTCTGTCGGGGTAGTAATAAATTTAGTTGGCCTCCGGGGAGTTGGTTCCATAGTATCCAGAGCCGTCCATGCCTTCCGAGCCACCACCTCCATAAGTGGGTCAAAAGGCGGGGACACCCAGGAGGTGGAAGGGTGAGAACCGAATGCATCCAGGTACACCGACTCGTCCTCAGATGGGTTAAGAGCAGACCAGTTCCCCCTCTGTTTGAGGATCTCTAAGATGTCAAAAAAGGAGACATCCTCAGAGGGAGACCTTGGGGACCCTTCCGAATCATCCAGGTCAGTGTCAGATGTCACTGACTCAGGAGAGTCAACATGTTTCCTCTTACATGTCCTCTTCCGAGGGGGCTCCCCCGAAGGATCAGGGGAGGCCTCAGAAGAGGAAGAAAGGCCCAATGGGGCAGCCTGGAGTGTCGGTTCTCCTCCCTTGGGGTCAGGAGGGTAGGCAGGGGCCAAAGCAGGCACCGTAGAGGGAGGGGCCGAGGAGGCACCGTAGAGGGAAGGGCCGAGGAGGCCGACCGTGGCACCGGTATAGGAGCCTGCACGCTCCTCATGATCTCAAAGGCGCCCCTGTCAGGCAGGGAAGAAGGACCCAACTCCGAGGAGATGAGAGCTCCCCCCGGCACCGAGAGGGACGGCTCCAAGGCCGATGTCGGGGCCGAACTCACCTGCGCCGATGCTCTGAGAGGGAGAGCGGGGTCGGACAAGGGTCCGATGCCACTCGCCCCCTCGGAGCCGACCAGGGAGTCTCGGCACCCGGATCCCTCCAAGGACGGAGCCAAGGACGGGATCGGAGCCGATGAAGGAACCGACAAAAGAGGGATCGGTTCCGACGCCCCCACAGTACTCACCTCGATGACCTCCGGCTCCGAACTCAGCAGAGTAGTCGGAGGAGGAACTTGAGCGGGTGTAGGGGTAGCCCCTGTCTGTTGAGACGGGCTATGTAGCAACTGGGCCAGTGCCTGCGACTTCAAAAGCTGGATAACTACCCTCTCGAGGTTATGGTCCGAAAGCCTGGAAGACCTAGAGGAATGAGATCTATGGTTCCACTTCGACAACAAAGGAGGCTTCAGAGCCAATCTAACCGACTCGAGAGAAGGAGACCTGGAGCGCTTTCTGCTCGGGGACGGCACCGACACTAAAGTCGGAGCCGACTGAGGTCTAGGTGCCTCGGTTCCGTCCGGAACTGACGAGGCAGCAAGAGAACCGCTCAGAGCCAGCTCTGAAAATGGAGCCGATGATTTGGCGGGCTTAGGAGGTTTTCTAGTCATGGTCTTAGCCGAAGAACCTTCAGGCTTTAACAAGCCTCTAAGAATTAGTTTATTTCTGCGCTCCTGCAGGACTCTAGGGCTGAAAGCATGGCAGATGGAACAAGAGTCCTGCAGGTGCAGAGGGCCCAAACAATACACACAAGAAGTGTGACTGTCTGTCAGAGACATCTTCTGACAGCACGAGTCACACTTCTTGAAACCCGATACCTTAGTATCCTTAGGCATACTAATGTAAAAATTAGACTAATATATAATAAAAATTACAATAAGCACAAAAAGGGAAACTACCACTAAACAGAGGGACAGAATTCCACACACATGCAGAACAACTAAGGGAAAACTGTACTACTAAGGGGGAGGGTCAGAGGCCCAACCACCTTAAGGGTGGAGAAAAAGAGGGGATTTAGCAACAAAAGGGGTGGGAAAACTAGTTGCTAACTTCACTAACACTAAAAAGGTAAAATAGGAAAAAAATCTGACAGAAAAACTATCTATAAAGCTATTAATAATAAAATACGACCTGGAGCCGGTGAAAAACGCAACCTCGTAGCTGAAGCGGCAAACGAGATCTGGGTATATGACGCCTAGCATTATGGGACATAGGTTAGTCTCGAGCCGGTAAAAATGGCTCTCGAGCTTTAGTATTAGGCTGAGTCGGAGCCGAGGTTTGGCTCCGAACCCATCCAGCAAGAATGAAGGCGAGATTGACAACTTAACATCTGATGTTATGTGGTCCTATCGCGCGCCTACATTCACTACTGATGGGACAGCATCCCTAGCACCTCTAACCCGGGAGGCTCATAGGAAAATATTCCTGAGAACCGTGGAACCAAAGGAAGCCTGGCCTCTAGATGCCACGTCTAGCTTGTAATGAGAGATAAAGGTATGATGAGAAGCCCAGGTGGCCGCTGCAAAAATGTCGTCCAAGGAAAGCCTGGCATGATACGCTACTGAAGTCAAGACTGCCCTGGTGGAATGAGCCTTAACTGGGAATGGTAAATTTCTGCCTGCTGATGGGTAAATAAAGGAAATGCAATCCTTAATCCACTTAGAAATTGTGCACTTGGAAACAGGGCCACCCGTTCTATTCTCTGAGAAGGACACAAACAATTGATCTGATTTTCTTACATGTTTCGTCCTGTGTAAATAGAATCTCAGTTGTCTATGCACATCCAACTGATGAAATTTGAACTCTGCTTTGTTGGAGAAGTTTGGAAAAAACACAGGTAACTCAATGGATTGATGGAGGTTAAACATGGAAGACACCTTAGGGAGGAAGGACGGATTAAGTCTCAAGGATACCCTGTCCTTATAGAAGATCAAATATGGGGGCTTAATGGAGAATGCTTGAAGTTCTGATACTCTTCTAGCCGAAGTGATGGCCACCAAGAACGCCGTCTTCCAGGATAAGAATTTTAGTTCGCAAGTGGCAGCCAGCTCAAAGGGAGGAGAAGTGATGGCTTGCAACTCCAGATTTAAATCCCATGGCATGACAGGTTCTGACACAGGAGGGCGAAGTAACCAGGCTCCTTTCACAAAGGCCTTGCAAAGTTTATGGCCCATAAGAGCGGGCTCATAGGATACATGGAAGTTAGAAATGGCCGCCAGCTTCACCTTAATGGTCGAGGGAGCGGAGCCCTGTCGGAAGAGCATAGCTAAAAAGTCTAACACCGCTGATATAGGGGCTGTAAAAGGGTCCAGGCCTTGGGCCTGAGCCCAGGTGGAAAATCTCTTCCATTTGCTGGAGTAAATTCTTCTGGTGGAGGACTTGTGAGATGACAATAGGATATGCACCACCTTAGGCGAAAGGGAATGTAGTCTAACTAATGATGGAAGTGGAGCAGCCAGGCTGTCAACCTGAGGGACTGTAGGGAGGGGTGGAACTGTCCCTACATGTGAGTCAATAGGTCTGGCACTGGATCCAGAGTCCACGGACCGCCCACTGTGTACTGCTGAAGGAAGGGGAACCAGACTTGGCGGGGCCAGTGTGGAGCAATTAGAATCATCTTGCTTCCCAAGTAAATGGCTTTCTGAATCACTCTTGGTAACAGAGGAAATAGAGGAAAGGCATAGAGCAGACCAGGAGGCCAACTGTGGAATAGTGCATCCCTGGGTGTCTCCTCCTGTGGGGGTATCAGGGTGAAGTAGTTGCTGCATTTGGCATTGAGAGGACTGGCAAAGAGATTACAGCAAGGCTGACCCCACCTGCTGAATATCTGAGTTGCAACTCGGTTGTTCAGAGACCACTCGTAGGGCATCAGAGTAGCTCTGCTTAGCCTGTCTGCTATCACGTTGGATTTTCCCGGAATGTGCGTTGCCACTAGAAACCATTGGGAAGACACTGCCCAATTCCACACTCTCATGGCTTCTCTGCAAAGGGGGTAAGACTTGGCTCCTCCTTGCTTGTTCAGGTACCACACAAGTGGCATGCTGTCCGAGTGAATAGCAATCGTTCCCCGGGGAAGAGAGCTCTGGAGTGCTTGCAACGCTAATAGCACTGCTCTCATCTCTAGGACATTGATGTGTAAGTGTACCTCATGTTCCTGCCATGTGCCTTGGACCGTTCTGCCCAGATAATGCCCCCCCACCCTATCTGGGAAGCATCCATGGTCACTGTAGCAGCAGGAGACAAAGGAACTAGATTCCTCCCCTTGTCCAGGTTGGAGGAACATAGCCACCAACGGAGATCCTGTCTGCATTTTTCCATGAGGAGAACTGGATGAGAGAGAGGGAATTTTTGAAAGGACTGAAAGGAGCCACTGGAGGATCCGCATGTGTAGCCTGGCTAAGGGCACTAGCATGATGGTCGCCGCCATGGATCCCAATAGCTGAAGAACTAACCTGGCTTGAACCTTCTTGCGAGGCAACAAAGCTTGGACCTGAGATTGCAACACTGTTATCCTTTCTAGAGGTAGAAAGGCCCTCATTTGAACAGAGTCTAGCTCTGCGCCTATAAATACAACACGCTGTGAGGACAGCAAGGCAGATTTTTCCCAGTTTAATGTAATTCCTGGCCTTTGGCAAAGGGTTATGGTAGCCTCCCTGGCTTGAATGAGGAGATGCCTGGTGGGGGCGGTAAGGAGCCAATCGTCCAGGTAAGGAAACACCTGGAATCCTAAACGTCTCAGGTGAGCTGTCACCACTGCCAAACACTTGGTAAATACCCTGTGGGCTGTAGTGAGACCAAAGGGCAGGGCTCGAAACTGGAAATGACTGGCTCCCAGCCGGTAGCGTAAATGATTCCCGGATGCCTTGTTTATCTTGATGTGGTAATAGGCATCCTTGAGGTCGATGGAGCACATCCATACTCCCTCTCCCAGCAATGGGAAGATGGATTGAAGAGTGACCATTCGGAATTTGGACTTCAGGACATAGTGATTCAATCGGCTGAGATCCAGAATGGGTCTCAGGTCCCCTGTTTTTTTCGTCACCAAAAAGAGTCTTGAGTAAGTTGCTGATCCGATCTGGTCTGAGGGGACCGGTTGGATGACTCCTTTTCTTAGCAGCTTTGATATCTCTAGTGCTGCTTGATCCCTTTGAATCGGTGGAACGTCTGGGATTTTTTTGATTGGGGAGGGGGGGGAGCAAAGGGAATGGTGTAAACTCCGGTAATTATTCGAAGCACCCATCGATCCTGAGTAGTGCTCTCCCAGGCTTGAGGATGCCTCGAAAAACGGCCCCCGACTGGCTCCGGAATAGCACAGTTGGGCGATCCCTCAGGGATGCTGATAGGAAGATCTGTGAAAGGAGTCACGGTCTCCCAAATTGCGGGGGCCTCCTCTGCCCCTAGGACGGTGTCTTCCAGAATAATTCCCCCCTCCTCTGCCTCTGGAGGGGGGCTCACCATGAGTGGCGGGGAAAGACTTTTGTGACTTCTTGAACCACATCTTCCCTCCTCTCTGAGCCTTGGGATAAGGCCTAGAGGGAAGAGAAAATCGGGCCCCTACGGCAGATAAAATCTTACCCTCCTGCTCACATCTGGTGAGAGTGTCTTTCACTTTGGGTCCGAAAAGAGAGGACCCATCGAAGGGGGCGTCAGTGAAGGAAGACTTGAAGGCCTCCACGAAGTGACATAGGCGCATCCAGGCTTGCCTTCTAAGAGCCAAACCTGAACTAGCTGCCCTACTCACCCCTTCGGCTGCATAAGATATGAGCCTCATGGACGAGTTGACAATGGAACCAAGGGTAGACAACTGGGAGTTAACAGTCTGCGCTACCGCCTCAGGCATATTACCCGTCAAGGTATCTCCCAACTCTTTAAGGAGATCTCTCTGGAGCCGAGTAAAGTGACAAAGGTAATTCAGTGACCGCACTGTAAAGGTCGCTGAAGACAGGGTACGCTTCCCATACCGATCCATACTCCTGGACTCCTTGTTAGGAGGATGGATGGAAGAAGAAGCCTCTGCAACTTCCTGCTGAGTGGCTGATGCCACCCCCATGGCATCTACACGGACCCCTTTTGTCAAGAACTCTTTCCCTGGGGGAGCAGACAGGAACTTATTCGGACAACTGGGCACCGGTTCCACGGAATCAGGGTGCTCCCACACCCTTCGACAAATCAGGTCTAAGAGTTCATCGAAGGGTGGAGACACCCAGGAGGCAGAAAGTTGAGCTCCGAAGGCCTTGAGGAATACCGACTCCTCCTCAGAGGGGGGCTTGGAAGGCCAGTCGCCTCTCTGCCTCAATATCTCCAGGAAGTCGGAGAAAGAGACATCATCGGAGGATGACTTAGGGGACCCCTCTGCATCTTCGAGGTCGGTATCCGAGGTGATGGACTCATCTTGGGAGTCTATGTGCTTACTCTTGCACAACTTCTTCCTGGGAGGCTCATCAGACACAGACTCTGAGGGGCCCTCAGAAAGTTGGGGACCACTCATGTGGGTGTCCTCAGGCCTTCAAGCTCCGCTGTTCACAAATAGGGGGGCGTCAGAGGAGTGACCGATCCAAGTGATGTCACTGACGACCTGGCCAGTGTGCTCCTCATGGCCTCGAAGGCGGGCCCCCCAAAAATCCGAGGACTGACCCGTCTCCGGGACCACAACTGGAGTTGGGATCCCCCTAGCCGAAGTGCCGAGAGGGAGACTCGGGACCGACAGAAGTCCCGATGCATCCCCCTCGGGCCCGACCGAGGAAACCCGAGTGCCGAAACCAGATGACGGAACCAAAATGGTTGGAGCCGACGACGGATCCGATAAACCCACCAGGGGTATCGTAGCCAGTGCAAGGACATCACTCGGCGCCAAACACTCTGGCTCCGACGACACAGAGGTGCTCGGAGGAGGAATCATTGGTGCCGACTGGATCGGAGCCGAAAACAATTTGGCTAACACCGGCAACTGAAGGAGCCTGTGGACCACCCTATCCACGTCCAAATCAGACAACCTCGAGGATTTGGAGGAAACTGAAGGAGATGAGGGTCTCCTACCTATGGACTCATGTCTAACACTGGGTGACCAGCTCCAAATTGGCTCCAAAATGATCGGAGCCGAGGTCGATTCCAGTACCACAGATACCTCCTGCAGCCCCGAGGACAATGGAGCCGAGGAGGCAGTATCCAAAACAGAGATCTTGTCCTGCGGCTCCGAAGCCAAAGGAGCCGAGGAGGTTGTAACTATTTTCAAAATCTTCTCCGGGGGCTCCGAAGAACTAGATGGAGCCGGAGATCTTTTCTTAGTTCTGGTAGATTTAGACTTGCCAGTAGAAGAAGCAGACTCTAGATCCTCTTCAAAAGCGGGCTTGACTAGGCCCTTCACAATCAGCTTATTTTTCCTTTCCTGCAGCACCCTAGAGCTGAAGGAATGGCAGACACTGCATGATTCTTGTAAATGAATCGCACCAAGGCAATAAACACAGATGGCATGCCCATCTGTAATAGACATTTTATAAGCACATTTAGAGCATTTTTTAAACCCGGAGGGTTTATGCTCCTTCTGCTCTTTCGACATGTCCAACAATATCCAAATACTCGACAACAACAGGAGGAAGGCGGGAAAGACTACTGGACACAGGAACTCTAATTTAAACATTCTGTAGGAAAAGGAACCGACAACAAAACACACTATAGAACGAATGCGAAGGAGAGGACTAGGTCCCTCTAAATTAAATGGGCCTAGCTCACCAAACACAAGGGAAACCACACACACTCTCCAAAAAACTAACCAAACAGGCTCAAACACACACAAAACACAATATAGCTATGAGAATAGCTTTTTTGTATAAAAGAGAAGTACAAAACTTTAGAAAGTTTAGTAAAAGTGTAATTAGCCACAGCCAAGCTCGAGACCACTTCCTAACTCAACGAGCGGCAAACGAGATCTGGGGGTTGGGGTGAGGTGCATCCTGGGATACCGGTTAGCCCAGCCAATTAGAGACTTCGTGCTAGAAAATAGTCGGCCGAGTCGGAGCCGATTCTCGGCTCCGAACCCATCAGTAATGAATGTAGGTGAGATAGGACCACATAACATCAAGTAATGCGTCTGTTTGAAAGAATATGCATCTTGAAGGAAGTAATCCTCTTAGATCTCCTAACCTTGCCTAAAAAAGAAGTTATGTACTCACCATAACATTCCATGTTGGCAATCCATCTCACCCTTCATTTTTACGTATGGTTCAGAGCCGATCCTCGGCTCTGACTAGGCCGATTTATAAGCTCGAAGACTTTTGGTTGGCTCGTGGCGAAGCAGGTATCCCATAATGCACCAGTACAAACCCCAGATCTTGTTTGCTGCTCACTAGAAGAAATAACCATAAGAGACAAACCGATACTAAAGGGTCTCCAACCAAAGATAATCAAAATATTAATATTTCCAGATTCTTCCAGGATGGGGGCAGGAGGGCGGGTTGGTAAAAATGAAGGGTGAGATGGACTACCAACATGGAACGTTATGGTGAGTATATAACTTCTTTATGTTGTGTAGTCCAATCTCACCTTTATTTTTACATATGGGACAGCGTCCTTAGCTCCATATTCTTGGGTGGCTCACTGGAAAATGCTCCTGAGCACCGTGGAGCCAAAGGATGCTCTACCCCTGGAAGCTAAATCCAATTTGTAATGTGTAATAAAAGTGTGAGGGGTAGCCCACGTAGCTGCTGCACAAATATTATCAAGTGGGATCCTGGCTTGAAAGGCTGCAGAGGTAGACAGAGACCTGGTAGAATGAGCCTTGATCTTGAAGGGTAAAGGTCTGCCCTCCAAACTGTAGACAAAGGCTATGCAACTGGAAATCCAATTAGATAATGTCACTTTAGAAACTGGTAAGCCCAATCTGGATTCAGAAAAGGAAATGAATAGCTGATCTGATTTCCTAAACTCCTTGGTCCGATGCAAATAAAAACGTAGTTGTCTATGAACGTCTAGCTGATGAAACCAATATTCAACTGCATTACAGTGATTAGGGAAGACAACTAGGAGTTCTATGGATTGAGTTAAGGTGGCGTGGGGAACAAACTTTGGGGACAAAAGAGGGGTTAGTACGCAGTGAGACCCTGTCTTTATGAAAGATCAAATAAGGTGGCTTAACAGACGAGGCTTGTAACTCTGATACCCGTCTGATGTGATAGCCACCAAAAACAAAGTCTTCCAAGACAAACATTTCAATGAAGATGAGTGAGAAGGTTCAAACGGGGAAAATGTCAGTTTGGACAACAAAAAATTTAAATCCCAAGAAGCCACAGGTTCTTGGAGCGGTGGCCTCAACAGAGTGGCTCCTTTCAAAAAGGCCTTGCATAGCTTATGAGACAATAAACTGGTATCTGGAAACACTAAATGGAAATGAGAAATAGCCGCCAATTGAACTCTGATAGTGGCAGCAGCGGCAGATCCTTGTTGAAATATCTCAGACAGAAATTCCAAAATCACAGGGAAAGAAGCAGTGTAGGGATCTACATTCATTTTCTGTACCCAAATAGAAAATCTTTTCCATTTACTGCCTTATAGCCTCCTAGTTAAAGGTTGATGGGAGGACATAAGGATATGTGACACTGAGTAAGACACATCGTGAAGCCTGACTAGGGATGGAACTGGAGCAGCCACACTGTCAATTTGAGGGTGCGGATTGAGGGATGTATTGAACCTGACATGCGAGTCAACAGATCTGGAGCTGGGTCCATAATCCAAGGATCGTCCAGGAGAAGAGGCTCAAGGAAGGGGAACCAAACCTGACAAGGCCAGTAAGGAGCAATGAGGATTAACTTGCATCCCAGCCGTCTGGCTTTCTGAATCACTTTCGAAATGAGAGGAAATGGAGGAAAAGCATACAAAAGACCCAGGGGCCAATCATGAGCTAGAGCATCTCTGGGTGTCTCCCCCAGAGGGGGAATGAGGGAAAAATAGCTGCTGCATTTGGCATTGACTGGACTGGCAAAAAGGTTGCAGCAAGGTTGTCCCCATTTGCAGAAAATCTGTTCCGCTGTTTTGTGTTTCAGAGACCACTCGTGAGGCAGTAGGATCGCTCGGCTGAGCATGTCGGCTATCACGTTGGTCCTCCCTGGAATGTGTGTTGCAACCAGAAAGCACTGGGAAGAAATCGCCCATTCCCAAACTTGCATGGCCTCTCGACAGAGTGGGTAAGATCTGGTACCACCCTGTTTGTTGATATACCAAACTACAAACATGTTGTCTGATTGTATCGCAATAGTCCCTAGAGGAAGAAGGTCTTGAAGTGCTTGCAACGCCAAGAGCACCACCCTCATCTCTAGAACACTGATATGCAGGTGAGCCTCGTGTTCTTGCCATGTGCCTTGGACAGTTCTGCCGAGATAATGCCCCCCCTCCCGATCTGGGAGGCATCCGTGGTCACAGTGGCAACAGGTTTGGCAGGAACAAAGGGGGTGCCCCGACGTCAACTGGTTGGGTGCTATCCACCAAAGGAAGTCCTCCTTGCATGATTCCATCAGCAGAAGAGGATGATTCAGCGGAAGATATTGGAAGGACCATTGGGAAGACAGAAGCCACTGGAGAATTCTCATGTGCAACCAGGCTAATGGTACTAATAGGATGGTGGATGCCATAATCCCCAGGAGTTGAAGAACCCACTTTGCTTTGACCTTCCACAATGGCAGAAAATGTTAAATATGAAAGATTAAATTTTGTGCCCTTTCGGCGGGAAGACGAGCTGTCATGTTCATTGTGTCTATCTCTGCGCCTATAAAAATCACAGATTGAGAGGGCAATAATGCAGATTTTTCACAATTTATGGAGATCCCTAATTGAGCACAAAGTTGAATAGTGACTTTGGGGAAGTAGATGCCTGGTGGGGGGCGGACAGGAGCCAGTCCTCCAAATACTGAAACACCTGGGGAATCCCTGATGTCTTAGGTGAGCTGTCACTACTGCCATGCATTTGGTGAACACCATGGGGGCTGTGGTGAGACCAAAGGGCAGAGCACGAAACTGATAGTGACTGGCTCCCAACCGGAAATGGAGATGGTTCCTGGACACCTTGTCCATTTTTATATGGTAGTAGGCATCCTAGAGATCTATTGAGCACATCCAATAGTCTTTCCCTAACAAAGGGAGTATCGACTGCAGTGTTACCATCCGAAACATGTCCTTCCTCACAGATTCGTTTAATCTGTTGACGTCCAATATTGGCCTCCAGTCTCCTGTTCGTTTTGGGACTAAAAAGAACCTGGAGTAAGTTCCAGATCCTATCTGGTCTGCTGGGATGGACTGGATGACTCTTTTTAAGAGCAACGTGTTGATCTCCACAGTTGCCTGATCCCTGAGATTGGGTGGTACATCTGGGATCTTCTTGGGAACAAACGGTGGAAGGGAAAAGGGTATGATATAGCCTCTGATAACAACTCTTTGTACCTACTTGTCTTGGGGTTAAACTTAGTCAGGCTTCTGGATACAAAGAAATGCGACCCCCGAACGGGTCCCAGAGAAATGCAGTTGGGCCCCATATCAGGAACGCTGATAAGGCCATCCCCGAAAGGAATCACGACCTTGTTGGTATTGCGGACCGCCCCTGCTTCTAGGGTAATGTCTCCCATTTCCTCCTCCTCTGAAGGAGGGTTCACCCTGTGTGTCTGGAAAGACCCTCTGGGACTTCTTGAACCACATTTAACCACCCCTTTGACCTTTAGGGTATGGTCTAGAGGGAACAGTAAAACGTACTCCCATGGCAGAGAGCGTCTTTCCTTCCTGCTCACAATGAGTGAGTTTGTCCTTCACCTTAGATCCAAACAATGAGGAATCATCAAATGGGGCATTGGTGAAAGTGCACTTGAACGGTTCCGCAAAATTACACAAGCACATCCAGGAGTGACACCTTAGGGCAACTCCTGAACCCGCTGCTCTACTCGCTCCATCAGCTGCATAAGAAATAAGCCCCATGGAGGAGTTAACTATAGAATTTAAGGTGGACAACTGAGCAGAAATCTTGTCAGGGACTCCCTCAGTACATGTACCCTGTATAGAATCTCCTAACTCCTTGAAGAGATCCCTCTGCAATCTTGTGAAGTGAGTGAGATAGTTCAACGATCGAAGAGTAAAAGCCGCTGAACTGAAGACACGCTTCCCATACCTGTCCATCTTTCAAGACTCCTTATTCGGGGGAAGGACAGAAGAAGAAGTCTCAGCAAGCTCCTTCTTAGTGGCCACCACCACCGCCATGGCATCTATGGGACACCTTTGGAGAAAAATTATTTATCTGGAGGGACAGAAAGAAACTTGTTGGGTCTCCTAGGGGCTGGCTCCATGGCATCAGGAGTATCCCACACCTTTCGACTAACTAAATCCAACAGTTCGTCAAAAGGTAGAGACACCCAAGAGGCAGAAGGTTGAGACCTGAAAGCCTTCAGGTACACCGACTCCTCATCAGAAGGGTTGACAGTGGGCCAGCCGCACCTCTGCTTAAGGATCTCCAGAATGTCCACGAAGGAGACATCATCAGAGGACGACTTGGGGTACCCTTCTGACTCCTCAAGGTCAGTGTCAGATGTCAAAGACTCATCCTGGGAGTCAACATGCTTCCTCTTGCATGTCTTCTTCCTGGGGGGCTCCTCAGAAGGGTATTCCGGGGAGGTCTCGGAAGACTGGGGGCCACCAGCCGGTGGCTCCTGAGGCTGAGGGTCTCTGCTGTCTCCGGAGAGAGTAGGGGCTGAGACCGAAGTGGGTGCTCTAGGGGGGAGAGTGCTGGTACCCTTGGTGGCAACTGGTGACAAGGACAGCATGCTCCTCATCATCTCAAATGCTGACCTCTCTGGCTCCGAGGACCTCTCCCACTCCGAAGAGACCGAGGATGCCATCGGCGCCAGAGCTATCAGCTCTGAGATAGACTCTGGGTCCGATCTCACCCTAGCCAAAGCGCCGAGAGGGAGACTCGGAACCGAAGAAGACCAATTCCAACCTTCCCTGTCGGCGCCGACCAGAGAGCTTCGGCCCCTAGACACAACGGACCACACTGAAAGTATTGGAGCAGAACTTGGCTCAGAAGCAAATGCAAGTGGAGCTGGAGCCGAGGGTTCCACCAATGGCACCAAGCCCTCCGACTCAGACAAACCAGCTTGGCTCGGAGGAGGAATAACAATTGAGGGTATAACATGTTCCATAGGCTCCAGAACCGACTGTGTTGGAGCCAGCAAAAATTTAGAAAGAGTAGATGACTTCAGCAGTCTCAGGACCACCCTCTCCACATCTTCTTCTGAAAGGCTCCTGGAAGACCTGGAGGACATAGTCGGGGATCTTGATCTTGGAGGAATAGCAGGTTCCATAAATTCAGTGGTCGGCTCTGACAAACTATGATCCGACCCTGTCACCACAATACTGCTCTCAGTCGGCTCCGAAAGCAGTGGAGCTGATGAGGCTGATTTTGCCACTTTAGGAGGCGGCTCTGAGACACCAGCCGGTGCCGGAAAAGGTCTTTTCAAAGACTTAGACTTAGCAGTTTGGTAGCCTCGGAAGAAGAGGAAGAGCTAGACAAGGCTTCCTCTAAGGAAGGCTTTAAAAGACCCTTTAGAATTAGCTTGTTCCTTCTCTCCTGTAACACTCTAGGGGGAAGGCATGATAAAACAAGCAAGTCTCTTGCAAATGGATGGCCACTAAGCAACAGACACATAGACCATGACCATCCGTCAATGACATTTTCTGGGAGCACTTCATGCATTTCTTGAAGACCGAAGGCTTGTGCTCCTTAACCTCTTTAGACATAACACACAGATGAAAAGAGAAGAGAAGAGAAGTAAAAGGGAGGACTAGGTCCTCTAACTTAAATGGGCCTAGCCCTGAAGGAGGAAGAAACACCACGAGGACTAGGTCCTCTAACTAAAATGGTCTAGTTCAGAAAGGAAAGGGGACAGCTAGGCCTTCTAACTTAAACAGACCAGCAAAAATTCACACACAAAGAAAACCCTTACCCTGCTAAAGATTAACAGAGGAAGATGAAACTGGAGTTTTGAACCATGAACTCCAGCTAAGTCTTCTAACTTAAACAGACCAGCAGAAACTCACACACACACAGAAAACCCTTATTCTGCTAAGGATTAACAGAGGAAGCTGAAACTGGAGTTTTGAACAACGAACTCCACCACTGTAAAGAATCAACACCAGCGGATAACTGCCAAAACCAAACTGCTCTACGAAACCGTAGACTAGAAAATGCTAGCGTTATCAAGCTATCCGCACTAACAATAAATATAAAACTGGTACACAGGATACCACAAAGCACATTAACAGGCCCAAGGCCAACGCTTGCCCAAGGGGTGCAAAGGAGCTAATTATCTAAGAATTAGTAAACCTGCACTAACAAATACTAATACAACAACAACTGTACTACACTAAATATAACTTTGAACAAGATTTTAAGTAATATAAGCAAGAAAAAAGTTAACACTTAGCCAGAGCCAAGAGAAGCACAACCAAACTCATCAATGCAGCAAATGAGATCTGGGGTTTGTACTGGTGCACTATGGGATACCTGCTTAGCCACGAGCCAACCAGAAGTCTTTGAGCTTATAAATCGGCCGAGTCGGAGCTGAGGATCGGCTCCGAACCATGCGTAAAAATGAAGGTGAGATTGGACTACACAACATCAGACATTACCTATGACAACCCAACCTAGATCTAGGTGTTGGGCATATGCAACATTGTTTGGGCCATTAATATACTCACATACCATGTGCACCCCCAGTATGTCACTAACAAACAGCATCAAGATTTCAGCATCTTTCTAAATGGGTGGTATTTAGCCAGATATGACTTTCAAGTGAGGGTAACGAGAAGCAGTTTCAGATGTAGGGATCTCTTGCCTGTTGGTTGGAATGTGGTTGCACTCTATAAGAGTGGGCAGTGGAATTTCTAGGGTGCCACTGAGAGAAGCTACTATAAGACCACTAGCTCTTCTACCTGAGACTTCTGTAAAATGAGCACAAGTGCCCAGGGTGTAAGGCAGGGTATCCCTTGTTATGTTGAGCAGGTCAAAGAACTCTGATCTTGCAAGAGATTGTTTACTTTACTCATTGAGAATAGTGTACAGTATTATGTCTCTTTCAGGATGAATCTTGGGATAGACACAGACCAAGCATATTTTTGCACAAACTGAGTCCTTCTCCACAGACTTCAGTACATGTGGTAGCAAGTGGAGCAGGAGCCACTGTTTGTTCTACATCCACCCTGCCTTGCTTTGCCTTGGGAGGGTTAACAGAGGACAGGGTAGAAGTATGTTGAAGTGGATGAAGTGCTTGTACATGATCTTCACTGTCACATTCTATGCACTTGATAGTGGCTTTACAGTCTTTAGCAACATGCTCTGCAGAAGCACAGCATTTAAAACATACCCCATATATCTTTAGAAGTTCCTTGCGTTCTTGCAGGATTTTTTCCTGAAGCCAATACATTTTCTGAGAGGGTGAGGTTTGTTATGCATGGGGCATTGGCAATTTGGGGGGTTGATTTTCTTGCTTTGATCACCCTTTTTGGGAACTGTAGAAGGTATAGGTAAGACAGCAGTCCATTTAACTTAGACCGGCCTCTGCAGTTTCTGTATGAGCTGCACAAGTCTGTAGGCTTAGGAGAAGGTGAACCTGAAGCGTGGGACTTTCCACAGGAGAAGCTTAGGTCATTCTTTGTCTCTGCAATCTCTGTTTGATTCCCTGTTCTTTGATCCAGCTGTAGTCCATTTTCCTTGGATATCACATGACAGCTTTGAATATACTGGGTTAACCCCATGAGCAGTGTCCAAATAACTGAGGCCTGGAAGATGTGTGTCTTCCTTGGCTAGCTGAAGTTCAGAAAGGAGGTCACAAAGCTCCTGGAACATTAGATTGTCCTTGTCAGTTATCTTTAGGAAACTTTGCAGCCTTTTAAATAAAGCATTCTCAATTACTTCAAGGTGCCAAAGCTATGTTCCAGTCTGTCCAAGGCAGTGTTAGGACCTACAACTGGGCTAGCAATATGAACTGACTTGAGAAATTTAATATGTTCATAGGAGCTGAGACCACACAACCTAATGAGCATATCTAGTTCTTTGGTAGCTGCAATGTCCAGATCACCAACTGCAGACTTAAAGGTGGATTTCCAGCCTCTCTAGTTCTCCAGTCTGTCGTCAAATTGTGTGAGGTAAGTTTTGGTAAGATCTTTGCGAAGCATGTACTTTACGACCTGTGACATGTCTGTGTGTTCAGACTTTAAGTGAGGAGCTATTGGTTGAATAGTGTTGGCCACATTAACAGCAGCACCATTGCTGAATGACACTGGGATGCATGGTGGTGAAAGGGCATTAAGCTGTAAAACTGGCTGAAAGTTCATGAGTACAGGAGCTTGCAACGGGGCAGAGGCTTGGTTGACTAGAGGTTGTCGACTGTTTCCACAATATGGTAAGTTAGCTTGAGCAGGGCTAGGTGTTTCATTCTGACCCTGGTTGAGTGGTACTGCAGCATTAGTCACTAGAAGTAACAGATCTAAGGTAGTGTCTCTGACTTCAGGAGCATCAGATAAGATGGAATGCTTGCTGCTTTGGTTGAAGACATAATGTGTAATGCGTTTAAGATAACTCTCCTTGTCCACTGGACCTCTGACTCTCCCATTAGCAGCTAGCTCTAGAACTCTCAACCTTGCCATGGCTGTAGCAAGGTCACACTGTTTTTCTAAGGCTTCTATTATAACCCTTTTCTGGGTTCCTTCAGCCTGCCTTTCTGCTTCTCTGTGTGCAGATTCTGCCTCTAATTGAGCCTTCCTTTCTTCAAAGGCTGCCAGAATCTTAGCAGCTTCTGCACCAGCACAGGCCTTGATAAGTTGATCACTGAGCGTGGGAGATCTAGACTGTAAAGACCTAATAGATCTGGTGGAGTGTCTGGTAGATGCAAAGCAATGGAATCTGGATTCATGGAATTGTGTAATTCTGACTTTGGGCTTAGTCTTTATAATGCCAAGCTTTCTCTGTCAAGATTAAGCTGATCAAACTTTAGTTCTTCTTGTGCTTCCTTAGTGTTACATCTTTGTAATAAATTCACATAGTTTATGCATAGTCTCTTGACAGCTTTGATCGGTAGCAATAAATTGCTTGAGTGCACCCTCTAACTGCAGTGCAGCATATACAGGTTGACAGAGGGCATACATGCAGTTAACAGTCTTAGTCCATGAGTAAGCAAGATTGGATAGCAATTCTTCCTTGTCAGTCTCATAATTCAGTTTTGCCTTCCATGTAGGCTTAGAGATACGTTTTGCTCTTGCACTTGGATCAGGGTCTTGGTCTGCAAGAAATTCTGCATCTTGCTGAAAGTGT
Organism: Protopterus annectens; assembly: GCF_019279795.1. Lineage (NCBI taxonomy): Eukaryota > Metazoa > Chordata > Ceratodontiformes > Protopteridae > Protopterus > Protopterus annectens. Next base: position 1,989,393,672 of record NC_056726.1, on the reverse strand, counting down.
AGCACTTTGCGGAGACATTGTACTGGTAATAAAACAATTAATAGCAAAGTCTCGACAGAGGAAAGTATCAAAAATGTATAAATTCTGAGTTAGCTGGGTTTGTAGGTCATTGGTTTTACAAGAAACTATGCAGTGCAGATAATGTCACTTTCAGTTTCATAATGCTGCAGGCAGGGCCCAGGGAAGAATAAAGACAGTCTCTGAAAGATATATGCAGTGGCCACACCAAAAAAAAAAAAAAAAATATATATATATATATATATGTGTGTGTGTGTATATATATATATATATATATATATATATATATATATATATATATATATATATATATATATATATCTATGGAAGGCTGGAATGTACAGGTCCTTTTCTGCAAGCTCAGATTTGGCTTCAATAAATGCTGCTAACAAATCCTTAGGAGACAGGCCTACTCACTAAAATTTTGTGGGAGGGTGGCCTAATGGTTAAGGTGTTTGCCTTACAAACACAAGGTGCAGGGTTTGAGTCTCACAAGGGATAATTGGCTAGGCTTAAAATGGCTCGCAAGGGCAGTTAGCTTAGTACTAATCTCTGAATCTATAAAGACATTAGGAAATCTTCCAGTAGCTGCTCTGTGCTCTGAAACTGTTCTGAAACTTCCATAATCTGCCAACATATCCACTCTTTGAAACTTAATGATTAAGCAAACTATTTATGTATCAAAATAAAGTTATGTACTCACCATAATGTTCCATTCTGTGCCTGACATACAAGGCCATGTCCAACCCGGAATTAATGGACATGCTCCACCTCAAAAAATCCAAATCTACCAGATCCACTAGAGCAAGTGACTTAAACCTTAGCACGGATATAAATAGGACATGCTGGAGGGATAGATTTGTCACCCAGAGACTCCCTATGCTGTGGAATAAAATCCCGGTCCATGTGAGGCAGAGCACCTCGCTGGCTCTGTTCAAGAGAAATCTTGACCGGTGGATGGGAGATCGTAGGTTTACCCCGGGAATCATCTCTGTGTCACTGCTGGACAGAGGCACAACAAACTAATGGGCACAGTATTTTTTAACATAAGGGGTGGCGTAAGCCACAAAACTTTGGGCTAGGCTTATAAATGCCTTAGGGCAGATAGCCTAGTATAAACCTATGAACCTATCTGTATTGTCAGTTTTTCATCTCTCCTTATATGTGGGTTTGAACCCGAGCCCTTAGATCTGACTCACCGTTAGCAAGCTTGTGGTAACGAAAAAGCTCTTGGGTACCCCCTTACCCACAGTGCATTTCTGCCCATTACCTCAGATCTTATTTGCTAAAATTATAATAGTAGGAAGAGAAAGGTTAATATTTAATACACAAACACGCCTTAAGTGAAGTGATTTCCGGAGTCTAATGAAATTTAATCCAACCCTAGAAATCATCCTCCCATTCAATCAGGAATCTAAGGATGGGGGTTGGAGGGTGGGATTGTGAGGAGAGATGAAAAATAGACTATGCACATGGAAAGTTATTGTGAGTACATAGTTTATCTGATATTGTCAATTTTACATCTCCTCCCCACATGTGGGACAGAGTCCCCTGCTACCTTTATCCAGGGAGAACTCATGGGAGAATGTTCGTCAGAACCATCACACCAAAGGAACCCCTTCCCCTTGACACTAAATCCAATCTGTAATCAGTAATAAAGGTACGATGGCTTGCCCAAGTGGCAGCTACGCAAATTTCATCCAAGGAAGCATTTGTCTGGAAGACCTCAGAAGTAGCCATTGCTCTGGTAGAATGAGCCCAAATGGACTTACCAGGTTTCATGCCTTTCGAAATGTAAAAAAAGGAAATACAACTAGAAAGCCACTTCGATAAGGTAACTTTGGTAACTGAAAGGCCTTTTCGAGGTTCTGCAAATGCAATGAATTAGAAGTTATGTACTCACCATAACGTTCCATCTGAGTAGGTATCTTCATTTGTCTGCAACCTTTGGGATACGGATCCGATCTCGGATCCGAGCCGGCAACGTTTACCACAGCATAGATCCGAGCTCCTAGCTCCTCCCTTTACCCATAATCCCCTGCCAACCCTAACTGACCTCAGATCAAGTTTGCCCAATATAAGCAATGTAAAGGTGCCCCGGAAGGGGCTAATCCAAGACAGATCCTAAAGATCAGGGGGAAGGAGGGGGGGATGGCTGCAGACAAATGAAGATACCTACTCAGATGGAACGTTATGGTGAGTACATAACTTCTAAATCTGAAGTAGGAACTTCATTTGTCAGCAACCTTTGGGACAGAGTCCCCAGCTACCTGAATCCTGGGTGGCCTTTATGGAAGAATATTCCGGAGCACTGCAGAGCCAAAGGACACCCTACCTCTGGAGACAACATCCAGTTTGTAATGGCTGATAAAGGTATGAGATGAGGCCCAAGTGGATGCGGAACAAATATCATCTAAGGGAACCCTAGATTTAAAAGCCGCCGAAGCAGCGATGGCCCTAGTAGAATGAGCTTGAACCCCTTGAGGTGCAGGCCTTCCCGAACTCTGGTATGCTAAGAGGATACAATTAGCTATCCACCGTGATAGTGTAACTTTAGAAATTGACTTGCCTAAACTTGTTTTGGCAAAGGAGACAAACAACTGGTCAGATTGCCTATGACCAACACTTCGATGAGTATAAAAACGTAATTGTCTGTGCACATCCAAGGAATGCAGTTTATATTCTCCTTTGTTCTGGTAATGGGGAAAGAACACGGGAAGATTAATGGATTGATTAATATTAGCTTCTGAAGACACCTTAGGCAGAAAGGACGGATTGATCCTGAGGTAAACTCTATCTGGATGGAAGGATAAATAAGGCGGCTTAACACATACAGCCTGAAGTTCAGAAACCCTTTTAGCTGAAGTAATGGCCACTAAGAAGGCTGTTTTCCAAGAGAGATATTTAAGATCAACTGTGGCCGCCGGCTCGAAAGGGGGGCTAGTCAAGGCTTGGAGAACCAAAGACAAATCCCATGGGGGTACTACCTCCCTGTCTGGAGGTCTGAGAAGGAAAGTACCCTTGAGGAAAGCTTTACAAAGCTTAGCAGTCATCAGAGGGCCTGATTCATGCCCTACATGATAATCTTGAAATCGCTGCCAGTTGTACCTTGACTGTAGAGCAGCTAGCCCCTTGATGAAAAAGGGTAGTTCAGAACTCCAAAACCGACATGAGAGGCGCCGTGAAAGGATCCAAGTGATGGTGTTCCGCCCAGATTGAGAAACGTTTCCACTTGCTTCGGTAGACTCTTTTGGTGGAAGGTTTATGTGCTGCTACTAGGATGGCTTTGACTGGTGAGGAGATTCCGGGAGTCCTAATCAGGAGTGGAACTGGAGCAACCAAGCCGTCAGCTTGAGGTTGGCCAGGTTGGGGGCCTGGAGACCCAGAGGGTGGGTAATGAGATCCGGGAGTGGATCCAGAATCCATGGTGGATGAATTAGGTGAGACCACAGGTACGGGAACCATGTTTGACGAGGCCAGAATGGGGCAATGAGGATCATTTTGCTCCCCAGCCGACTGGCTTTCTGTGGGAGTTTCAGCATCATGGGCAATGGAGGATAAGCGTAAAGGAGACCGGGGGGCCAACCATGTACTAGAGAGTCTCTCGGGGACTCCCCTTGAGGGGGAATTAGAGCGAAGTAACTGTTGCATTTGGTATTTGAAGGAGAGGCAAAAAGATCGCAACAGGGTTGCCCCCATAGGGAAAATATTTGTTTCACTACTAGGGGATTGAGAGATCATTCGTACGGAGTCAGGATCAAATGACTGAGCCTGTCTGCTAGGATGTTGGACCGTCCCGGAATGTGCGTTGCAATAAGAAAGCGGTTGGTGGAAATCGCCCATTCCCACACTCTCATGGCCTCGCGACAAAGGGGATAAGACCTGGTTCCCCCCTGTTTGTTGATGTACCAGACAACTGACATGTTGTCTGTCTGTACTGCAATTGTCCCAATCGGTAGAAGGCTGTGAAGTGCCTGCAATGTCAAAAGCACTGCCCTCATCTCTAGGACATTGATATGCATGGAGGTCTCTGTGTCGTTCCACGTGCCTTGGACCGTTCTGCCTGAATAGTGCCCCCCCACCCCAGGCGAGAGGCGTCCGTGGTCACTGTGGCGACGGGGGAAGGCATCGAAAATGGTCGTCCCATGTGGTGACTCGGGGACCGGAGCCACCACATGAGCGATGTTCTGCAAGCCCTGCTTAGGGGAATAGGATGAGACAGGGAGTTGCGAGACAGGGACCATTGTACTTGGAGGGTCCATTGCAGTACCCTCATATTTAGGCGGGCTAGGGGTAGTAGAGGAATAGCTGCCACCATGGACCCTAGAGCCCTCAGGATCAATTCCGCAGGTGGAGCAGAAAGAACGAGAATGGCCTTGACATGCAACCTCAGGTTCTGAAGCCGATCGGGAGTTAAGAAGGCAAGCATTATCCTGGAATCCAATCTGGCCCCTATAAAATCTATCACCTGTGAGGGGACTAGAGAAGATTTGGTCATGTTGATAGTTAACCCTAGACGTGGAGCAAGGTCGAGGAAGTAATCCCTGCCTGAACAGAGCAGATGCCTTGTTGGGGCGATGAGGAGCCAGTCGTCCAGGTACGGAAAGACCTGAATTCCCTGAAGCCTCAGGTGGGCCGCTATGACCGCCAAGACTTTGTTGAACACCCTGGGGGCTGAGGTGAGACCGAAGGGAAGGGCCCTGAACTGGAAATGACTGGCTCCCAGCCGGAAGCGGAGGAACCTCCTGGAGCATCTGTCCACTAGAATGTGGTAGTACGCATCCTTGAGGTCTATCGAGCACATCCAATCATTCTCCCGTAATAGGGGGAGAATAGATTGTAAGGTGACCATTCGGAACTTTTCTTTGGGTACTGCCAAGTTCAGGAGAGAGAGATCGAGAATGGGTCTCAAGTCCCCCGTCTTTTTTGGCACCAGAAAGAACGTGGAGTAAAACCCTGATCCGAACTGATCTGGGGGGACGGGTTGGATGGCTCTTTTTTGTAAAAGCTGCTGAATTTCTGTAGCAGCTGCCTCCCTCTGATTGGGTGGTACGTCGGGGAGGCTTATGATTTTGGGGGTTACAATAAAGGGAATTTGGTAACCTCTGGATATGATGTGAAGCACCCAGCGATCTGTTGTTATGGACTCCCACATTGCTAGGTGCTTCGAAAGATGCCCCCCGACTGCCTCCAGAGTGCAGCAGCCAGGCAACCCCTCAGGGGTTCTGCGTGGGCCTCTCATTGAAGGGTTCTCTGGACCCAAAGATTCTGGGACCCCCTCTGCCTCTTGGGCAGCGTCCTCCCTGTCCTCCTCTGCCACGAGAGGACTGGTTGTCTGGAGCAGACTGGGACTGATGCGATTTTCGGAACCACATCTTCTTCTGACCCTTTTGGTTCTTAGAAAAGGACCTCTGGGGAGCAGAGAAGCGGACTCCGACGGCAGACAACATCTTCCCGTCTTTCTCGCTCTGGACTAAGGTGTCGCAAATGGTTTTGCCAAAAAGTGCAGAACCATCAAAGGGGGCATTCGCGAATGACGCCTTAAAGGGTTCCGAGAAGTCACAGTGTCGGAGCCAGGCCTGACGCCTGATTACCAGGCCGGCTCTGCCGGCTCTAGCGGCTCCTTCAGTGGCGTGTGACAAGAGCCGCATAGAGGTATTAGAAACTGAGTGTAGAGTAGACATTCAGGAGGAGTACAGATGCTTGTCTCCTTCCGACATGGACTCTGGGGGGATGCAGCGTATTCTTTTATTAGATCCCGCTGCATCCAGATGACGTGTGCCATATAGTTCAGCGCTCTCATGGAGAAGGTTGCTGAACTAAAGACCCGCTTCCCCAGGTGGTCCATCGCTCTAGAGTCCTTACTCGGAGGATGGACCGCAGAGCTCTCCTGAGCCAGCTCTCTCTTGGTGGCCGCCGCCAGCAACATGGCATCCACAGGGGGACCTCTACTCCAGTGGGTTCTCTCAGCAGGGGGACTCAGGATCCTATCCGGGCACTTGGGGATAGGCTCCACAGTGTCCGGCTCCTTCCAAGCCCTGGTGGCAATAAGGTCCACCAGGGGGTCGGGGGGAGGGGACACCCAAAAGGTAGATGGTCCTGCTTCGAACACCTCTAGGAATACGGACTCATCGGAGGAAGCCTTGGGGGCAGACCACCCCCCCTAATCCTGAGCATCTCCATGATGTCTCTCCTTGGGGAGCCTTCCCCTTCATCTAAGTCTGTATCTTCGGTAAGGGACTCAGGGGAGTCCATGTGCCTCCTCTTACACTTGGCTTTGTGAGGGACCTCTTCAGGGGGGCTGTCCGAGGAAGACTCAACAGCAATATCACATTCCGCAGGAACACCCAGAGACGTTGAAGCAGGCTGTCCCGAAGGCCGGGTGATGGGTGCCCGGACCAGCTGAGAGGGAGTGCAGGGAGGAGCCGAAGCCAGGACCGGGGGTACGGATACACTCAAGAGTGCCCTTTCCACCACCGCGAAAGCTGAGGGGGAGCTACTCTCAATAGGCTCCGAGAGTCGGCTCCCACTCGGATCCGAAGCGGGGACCGGATCCGGGGCTGAGACCCTCGGATCCGAAGGACCCGTGTGCTCCGACCGGGACGGAGCCGAAGTCACACAAAGTCCCTCAGATCCGAAGCCCCGCCCACGGCTCCGAGAGGTCGGATCCGACAAACTCGAGGGACCAGTCGGAGCCGAAGTAACTAGTACTGTCGGCTCCGACACACCCCCGGATCCGACACGGCTCGGCTCCGAGTGCTCCGAACCCGGGAAGCGGGACAGAGAAGGAGTGATTGGGGCAGAAAAGGGGTCAAGTTCCCCCCCGGAGGGGGGGGGAGGCAAGAGCACTCCCATCTGCAGCTGGGCCTGGATGAACCTCCTCATCATCTGGTCCATGTCTGCATCTGACATACTAAATGTGGACCTCGAAGAGGCCACCGAGGCAGATCTATAGTGACGCCTCGCCTCGATGACCTCGACGGGGACCGGGTTGCCTCCTCCCCAGGTCCCGGTGAAAAACAAGGGGACCGGAGCTGAAAAGGAGGCGATCCAGAAACCCTGGATGGAGAAGCCCGCTTGGTGGGCGGGGCCGAGGAAGATTCCTCGGCACGCCGCTTATGTTGCTTCTCCTTCCTTTTGGTTTTTCCGGCCTCCCTATCCTCCGGAGCCAAAACGGGAGGTTGAGTCCCAACCGGAGGAAGGGAGGCAGGGGTGGTTGCTACCGAGGACTGGGTAGCGGCCACCGAAGAACCGGAGGTCGGAGCCGAGTCCGGGGGCAAAAGGCCCGCCAGAATCAGCTTCAATCTCCGGTCCTTAAGTGCCCTGGGGTTGAACGCTGCACAAATCGTGCATCCCGAAGAAAGATGTTCAACCCCAAGGCACCTAACGCACTGGGTGTGGCCATCTGCCGGTGAGAGCTTATGGCCACACTCGGTACATTTTGAAAAGATGGCTTTAGGGGCCTCCGACATATCAAACGTAAACCACACTCACTAGGCCCCTAACACACCACAAACACACACTACGGAACAGCGAGGGTAGGGAGGAAAAAATTTTTAACAAAAATAGATATTTATGAGGGAACCTACACAAACTCACACAATCACACAAGAAAGTACAAAAATTCTATGATTTTTTTCACAAAAAACCTTCCGAATGCCAGGAGCTCAAAATCCAGCTTGTTGGCTTGAAGCACGGCAAACTAGATCTGAGGTCAGTTAGGGTTGGCAGGGGATTATGGGTAAAGGGAGGAGCTATGAGCTCGGATCTATGCTGTGGTAAAAGTTGCCGGCTCGGATCCGAGATCGGATCCGTATCCCACAGGTTGCTGACAAATGAAGTTCCTACTTCAGATCAGTTGTTTTCCTTCCTGAAACTCTTTTGTGCTATGTAAGTAGAAAAGTAATTGCCTATGAACATCCAACAGATGCAGAACATATTCGCCCTTATTTCTAAAATTAGAGAAGAAAAGTGGCAAATGTATAGTCTGATTAAAAAGAAGTTATGTACTCACCATAACGTTCCATGTGAGTTGTTTATCTCACCTTTATTCTCACTGATGGGTTCGAAGCTGATCCTTGGCTCCAACACGGCTGTTAGCAAACCTCAAGGTTTTCCAGTAGCTCGAGACCAAGCCCCTTATCTCATGATGCACTGCTGGAATTACCTCAGATCTTGTTTGCTGCGTGTATATATAACCCTGTAAGGGGTGCACTCCCCAAGAAGGAAGAAGAAGTGTTGAAAAACCAGGATGATACTAGCCTCTAGGTCAACTGTCAGCCAGGAGGGGGATGGAGGGAGGGAGGGACATGAGAATAAAGGCGAGATAAACAACTCACATGGAATGTTATGGTGAGTACATAATTTCTTTATGTGAAGTTGTTAAATCTTGCCGTTTATTCTCACTGATGGGTAGTGTCCCTAGCACCAGCAATCCTGGGTGGAACCAAAAGAAGACCTGTCCCTGGAAGCCTTATCCACTTTATAATGAGTGATAAAAGTATGAGGCTTAGACCAAGTGGCTGCAGCACAAAGGCAGAAGATGAAGAAACAGCTCTGGTTGAATGAGTCTTTACTTTGTGTGGGAAAGATATGTTAGCAGTTGCATGAACAAATGAGATAAACTCCAATAACCATTTTAAAAGGGTTGTTTTACCACTGGTCTACCTTTTCTGGCCTCCGAAAAAGATACAAAAAGTTGATCTGATTTCCTAATATCCTTAGTTCTATCAAGATAAAATCTGAGCTGTCTGTGCACATCAAGTCTGAGCAGCATGTATTCTAATTTGTTGGAATGGTTGGGAAAAAAGACTGGCAACTCAATGACCTGATTGATATTAGACTCAGAACAGACTTTAGGCAAAAAGGGGGGGGTTTGTTCTGAGAGATACTCTACCGGCATGGAAAAATCATATAAGGAGGTCTGACAGATAATGCTTGAGGTTCTGACACTCTGCGGGCAGAAGTAATGGCCACTAGAAAAATAGTTTTCCAGGACAAAAATTTGAGATCACAAGGGGGGGAGAATTATTTGAGCTAGCATAAAATTCAAATTCCAAGGAGAATAAGGGGTTTTGACAGGAGGTCTCATGTGAAAAACACCTTTGACAAAAACCTTAGATAACTTATGGACCATAATATTTAACCCATCCAATCCAAGGTGGAAATTAGATATGGCGGCTAACTGAACCCGAACTGTGGCAGCTCCTGCTCCTTCCTTAAAAATCAATGTCAAAAACTCTAAAATGGACAACAAAGGAACTCGGAAAGGGACAATTTTTTGTATGCTGGCCCAAATGGAGAACCTTTTCCACTTACTGCAATATAGTTTTCTGGTGGATGGCTTATGAGAAGACAATAGAATTTGTCTTGTGTCATCTGAGAGTGAATGAAGCCTGGCTATTTGGGGAAGTGGATCAGTCAAGCAGTAAGCTTTAGAGACTGCAGTGAAGGATGGAGGTTCCCTGACGGGTGTGTCAGGAGTTCTGGAACTGAGTCCAGGATCCATGGATCCTCCAGCAGATGATGGTGAAGAAAAGAAAAACAAATTTATCGAGGCCAATGGGGGGCTATAAGGATAACAGTCCTTCCCAGTGACTTTGCTTTCTGTAAAAACCTGGGTATCAATGGAATTGGAAGGAATGCATATAGGAGACCTGGAGGCCAATCATGTACGAGTGCATCTCTCGGGGGATGTCCCGGAGGTGGTATTAGGGCAAAGTAGCTTCTGCATTTGGTATTGATGTGACTGGCAAAGAGGTCGCAGCAAGTCTGGCCCCATTTGCAGAAAATCATGCCCGCAACGTGTTGGTTGAGAACCACTCATGAGGCAACAAGACTGCCCTGCTCAGCTTGTCCGCTATCATGTTGGAGTTTCCCGGGATGTGCGTTGCTAACAGAAAACGCTGGGATGACACAGCCCATTGCCATACTCTGAGGGCTTCTTGACAAAGGGGGTAAGACTTGGTTCCGCCCTGTTTGTTCAAGTACCAGACCACTGACATGTTGTCTGTCTGAACTGCAATTGTTCCTAGAGGAAGAGAGTCCTGAAAGTACTGCAACGCCAGAAGTACTGCTCTCAACTCCAGAACACTGATAAGCAGATGTGACTCTTGATTCGTCCATGTGCCTTGGGCAGTCTTTCCCTGAAAATGCCCCCCCACCCTATCAGGGAAGCGTCCGTGGTCACAGTGGCTACTCGGGGGGGGGGGGGAGTACAAAGGGTCATCCTATTGTAACATGAAGAGACGTCAACCACCACCGAAGGTCCCTCTTGCAAGAGTTTGTGATGAGAATCATATGTTTCATTGGCATTTTCTGGTAGGACCATTGAGCGAACAGAAGCCATTGAAAAATTTGCATATGCATCCTTGCGAGTGGAATGGCTAGAATTGCTGCCGCCATCAAACCTAGTACCTTCAAGACCTCTACGGCTGCAGCTCTGTTCTTTGACATCAATGAGTTGACGTGTTGGCAAAGAAGTGAGACCCTTTCGACTGGAAGAAGTAGAGTGGTGGCTGAGGTATCTAACTCTGCTCCTATAAAGACGGTATGCTGCAATGGTGACAAGACAGACTTTTCAAAGTTGACTGTGATGCCTAAGTGGTTGTAGAGTGTCAGAGTAGATTCTGTTGCCTGAATCAATTGATGCCTGGTGGTGGCGGTAAGGAGCCAATCGTCTAGGTGTGGAAACACCTGGAATCCTAGACGCCTCAGGTGAGCCGTGACCACTGCCATGCATTTGGTGAACACTCTGGGGGCTGTAGTGAGACCAACGGGCAGGGCTCGAAACTGGCAGTAAGTGGCTCCCAGCCAGAAACGCAGGTAATCTCTGGAGTGTCTGTCCATCTTTATGTGGTAGTACGCGTCCTTGAGATCGATGGAGCACATCCAATCGCCTTTCCCTAAAAAGGGAAGAATGGCCTGAAGCATGACCATTCGGAACTTCTCTTTTTTTACAAATTGGTTGAGTCTGCTGAGATAGGTCTCCAGTCCCCTGTTCTCTTTGGAACCAAAAAGAATCTTGAGTAAGTTCCGAATCCTGTTCGGTCTGCTGGGACTGGCTGGATGACTCTTTTTCTAGCAACTTGCGGACCTCTATAGTTGCTTGTTCCCTGAGACTGGATGGAACATCCGGGATTCTGTTGACAGGAGTGGGAGGGGAAGAGAACAGTATGAAATACCCTCTGGAAATGATGCTTTGTACCCAGGTATCGGATGTTATGCTTAGCCAGGCTTCTGGGTACTAAGATAAGCGACCCCCGACTGCCTCCAGAGCCGGACAGCGGGGTCTCCTTTCAGGAGCGCTGGTAGGGCTGACCAGAGAACTGGCCTCTGTCACCCTGCTTTTGCGGACCCCCCCTGCCACGTGGGTGGCGTCTTCCATTATAACCCCCTCCTCTGCCTCTAGAGGGGGTTTCACCACGTGTGTCCTGAAAGGCTCCCCGGGCTTTTCGGAACCACATCTTACCGCCCTTAGGGTGGGGCTGAGTAGTGGTAGAAAAGCAGACTCCGACGGCAGATAGAGTCTTTCCTTCCTGCTCACACCTGGTTAGAGTTTCCTTTACCTTGGGCCCAAACAGGGATGAGCCATCAAATGGGGTGTTGATAAAGGAAGACTTGAAAGGCTCCGCAAAGGAACAGAGACACATCCAGGCTTGTCTACGCAGAGCAATGCCTGAACTAGCGGCTCTACTCGAACCATCAGCTGTGTAAGATATGAGACGCATGGATGAGCTCACAATCGAGTTTAGAGTAGTGAGCTGGGTCCTGCAGCTACTGTACCCTGGAGAGTATCTCCTAGCTCTTTCAGGAGATCTCTTTGTAGTCTGGTAAAATGCGTTAAATAGTTCAGTGATCGAAGGGAAAAAGTCACTGAACTAAACATGCATTTCTCATATCTATCCATGATCCTGGAATCTCTGTTAGGAGGATGAATAGATGAGGACATCTCCTCAGACGTTTCATTTTTGGTGGCTGCCGCCACCACCATGGCATCAACAGGCTCTCCCTTAGTCAAAAAAGCTTTGTCCACGGGGGCAGAGATGAACTTATTTGGCTTCTGAGGGACAGGTTCCATGGCCTCCAGAGACTCCCATGCCTTACGAGAGATCAGCTCCATGAGCTCATCATAAGGCGGAGACAACCAAGAGGTGGAAGGTTGACACCCGAAAGCCTTCAAGAGCACTGACTTGTCCTCAGTAGGGCTTTTGGACTGCCAACCAGCCCTCTGATTAAGGATCTCTAATATCTCCTCAAAGGAGATATCCTCAGAGGGGGATCGAGGGGACCCTTCTGACTCATCCAAGTCAGTGTCAGATGTCAAAGACTCCCGTGGGGAGTCCAAGTGTCTCCTCTTGCACAGTCTGTTCCTGGGTACCTCCTCAGTGGGGGCTTCTGGGGAGGTCTCAGAAGAGCAGGGGGCGCCCTGTGGGGCTACTTGAGGCTCAGGGTCTCTACGCTTGAGTTGACCAGTAGAAGCAGGAGCAGACACAAGCGCTTCAGGGGAGGAGGAAGCCAGACCTGATGCTGATGATGTCTTTGGAGTCAGGACTGTTCTCATGGCATCGAACGCACCATGACTCCAACGGGAAGGGGTAGACGGATCTGAAGGGACCGTCCGATCCTCCCACACCGAGGCCATGGGCTCCGAGCCCGAGGTAGGAGCCGAGCTCATCCAAGCTGAAGCCCTGAGAGGAAAAGTCGGCACCGACAAATCAGTACAACTTTCCTCTCCAGACCCGACAGGAGAGTGTCGGCTCCTAGAGTCTCCGGTGAGTGCTGAGGACGTCCAAGTAGATGGAACCGATAACACCGGAGCAGGTCTCAGCTCCACAGGCTCAACAACCATCAGGTCGGCCTCCTCCGGCTCCGAAAGTCCAGTACGGCTCTGAGGAGGAGCAGTCAAGTCCAGGTTAATGGTCTTCGGTTCCGACTAAGGCGTCGGAGCTGACAACAATTTGGCAAGGCCTGGTGCCCGTAAAAGCTTCTGCACCAACCGGCCCATATCCAGATCTGAGAGGCTGACAAAAGACTTCGAGGAGTGCACCGAGGGTGCTGATTGGAGCAGAGGAGATGAGGGAATCTCAGAAACTGGCTCCAAAGCTGTGAGCTGGCTCCGAACAGAAGGGACATTTGGTTCTGAAGGCAGTGAAACCGATGACTCTACACCTTCCATTTTTTTATCCTTTTTCGATAACTTAGAGTCACCTGAAGACTTGGATGACTTAGAGGATTTACTAGCACCATCCTGGTCACCCAGTGCTTCCGAGAAGAGGTGCTGATGTAAACCCCTATCCACCAATTTCCTCCTCCTCCTCTCTAAAAGTACCCTGAAAGAGAATGAGTGACAAATGTTATAAGAGTCTTGGAGGTGTAATGCCCCCAGACAATAAACACAGTGAACATGCCCGTCAGTGACTGACATTTTTTGTCCACAATCTAGACATTTTTTGAAGCCAGATTTAGGATGTGGCTTCTCTTTCTCATCAGACACCCTTTTAAATTTAGACAAATTTAAACAAATGGAAAAAACACACTCAAAGCAACTATTTAACTAACTACTGATATATATATATATATATATATATATATATATATATATATATAAACTATCCTAACAAGAATGAAAGTCAAGAAAAAGTTTTTAAAACTTGCAAATAGACGAATCTTTCCAATAAAATTGGTCCGATCTATCTGGAACACCGAGATCTGTGCCGTGGCAAACTAGATCTGAGGTATTTCAGCAGTGCATCATGGGATAAGGGGCTTGGTCTTGAGCTACTGGCAAACCTTGAGCTTTGCTAACGGCTGTGTCAGAGCCGAGGATCGGCTCCGAACCCATCAGTGAGAATAAACGGCAAGATTTAACAACTTCACATTATTCGTTTGATTTGGGCAGAAGGATGGGTTGGTATGCAAAGAGACTCTGTCTTTATGAAAAAACAAATATACAGGCTGAGAGGACAACACTTGAAGTTCTGATATGATAGCTAACAAGAACAGAGTCTTCCAAGAAAGATACTAAACATCACAAGTTGCTGCAGGCTCGAAGGGGGGTTGAGTAATCAGACACAGAACCAGATTTAAATCTCAAGGGGGAGAAGGGTCCTTGTATGGAGGTTTTAACAACATGGTCCCTTTTAAGAAGGCCTTGCAAAGTTTCTGGGAATTCAAGGACGAGTTATTAAACCCAGCATGAAAATTCAAAATGGCTGCTAACTGCACCATAACAGTAGATGCCACTGCTCCGTTATTAAAAAGGTGGGCTAGAAATTCCAGAACAAAATGAACAGGAGCCACAGTGGGATCATATTGTGGTTTTGTGCCCATAGTACAAACCTCTTCCATTTACTCCTATATAGTTTCTGAATAGACGGTTTATAGGAGGACATCAAGATATGATGAACAGGGGAAGAGGGCATAGGTTGCCTGGAGGAACCAAGCTGTCAGCTTGAGATTGTGAAGGCTGGGATGAGTCATTTCTGTCGGATGCGACAACAGGTCTGCAAAGGGATACAGAATCCAGGAATCCTTCTGTAGATGAGGCCAAAGAAAGGGAAACCAGATTTGCTGGGGCCAGTATGGTGCAATGAGGATTACTGTCCTCTTCAATCTTCTGGCTTTCCGAAGAAACTTGGGAAAGCAAAACAGGGGGAAAGGCATATAGATGTCTGGGGGCCAATCGTGAATCAGAGCATCCCTCGGGGTTTGCCCCTGTGGGGGAAACAGGGTGAAGTAGTTGATGCATTTGTTGTTTAGACTAGAAGCAAAAAGATCGCAACAAGGCTGGCCCCATGTGCGGAAAACATTTTCAGCAGCGTTCTGGTTGAGGCACCACTAGTGTGGCATTAGAATGACTCTGCTCAGCTTGTCTGCAATGATGTTGAATTTCCCCAGAATATGCGTTGCTATCAGAAAGCGGTTGGATGACATTGCCCATTGCCACACTGTCAGTGCCTCCAAACAGAAAAAGTACGATCTAGTTCTTCCTTGCTTGTTTATGCACCATACTACTGACATGTTGTCTGATTGAATCATTACCATCCCTAGAGGAAGGGCAGCTTGGAATACCTGCAATGGTAACAGCACCGTGCTCATCTCTAGGACATTTATGTGCAGCTTGGTCTCATTTACAGACCAGGTACCTTAGGCAGTCTTCCCCAGATAATGCCCCCAACCCCATCTGGGAAGCATCCATGGTCACCGTGGCCTGTTGTTCAAGGGGAACAAAAGGTCGACTCTGTGTCACCTGCTGTGAGTGAATCCACCATGAGAGATCCTTTTTGCAAATGTCTGTTATAAGGCTCTGATGAGACACTGGATGATAAATTATTGACAGGCTAGAAGCCATTGCAAAATTTGCATGTGAAACCTGGCTAGCAGAACCAACACAATAGCAGCACCCATACAGCCCAAGGCCTGTAGAACATGGCAGGCAGCTATCATCTTGCTTCTGATTAATCTTGTGGTCTGCCTTTTGATTGTTAACATTCTGGAGTGGGGTAGTTTGTCAATCATCTGATTTGTGTCCAACAGGGCTCCTATGAACTTTATTGTTTGAGTGGGTTCCAGATGAGATTTTTGATGATTTATGGTTATGCCTAGTTCTGAACAAAGCTGAAGAGCAGAGTCTCTTGTGTGAACTAAAACATAGCCTGGTTGGGGCGGAAATGAGCCACTCGTCAAAGTATGGAAACACCTGGAATTCTTGTCATCTCAGGTAAGCAAGCACTGTGACATATTTGGTGAACACTCTGGGGGCAGTAGTGAAACAAAAGGGCAGCGCTCTGAACTGGCAATGACTGGCTCCCAAACAGAAGTTTAGGTAACCTCTGGAGTGCCTCTCTATTTTTATGTGGTATGTGTCCTGAAGATCTACTGAGCACATTTAATCATCCTTTTCCAGGAAAGGAAGTATGGACTGAATGGTAACCATTCAGAACTTGCTGCAAAAGACTGATTTGTTCAATTTGCTGAGATCCAGAATCAGTCTCCAGTCCCCTGTTTTCTTTGGAACTAAAAAGAACCTTGAGCAAGTTCCGAATCCTCTGTGGTCTAGGAGGACCTTTTGGATTACTCTTTTTTTCTAGCAGTTTTTGATGTTGCGAGACTGCTTGATCCCTTTGACTGGGTGGAATGTCTGGGATTTTCTTGTTGGAAGAGGTTGTTGGGAAAAGGTAATTTGGTAACCCCTGGATATTATCCTCTGCACACACACATCAGAAGTTATCTTTTGCCAGGCTCTCCAGTGCAGGGATAGACAACCCCAGATTGTCTCCAGAGGTGGACAATTGGGCCTCCTTTCAGAAGCACTGAAAAGGTTTCCCATAGAGCAGTTCCTGGAAACCTTGGTTCTGTGGGCCTCCTCTGCCACAAGGGCAATGTCTTCCATTGTTGCTTTCCCCTCTATCTCTGGGGGAAAAACTCTCTACGTGTGTCCTGGTATGACGCTTGAGACTTTTTGAACCACATTTTTCCACCCCCTCTCTGACCTTTGGGACAGGGTCTCTGAGGAGCTGAAAAATGTATGCCCATGGCAGAAGGGATCTTACCATCTTTCTCACCCCTGGATAGCATATCCTTGACTTTGAAGCCAAAAAGAGATGTGCTGTGAAATGGAGCATTGACGAACGAAGACTTAAAAGGTTCCACAAAATGGCAAAGGCACAACGAGGCATGCCCTCTCATGGTAATGCCAGAACCCGCCACTCTGTTCATTTCTTTGGCTGTATGGGGGATGAGCTTCATGGAGGAGTTGGTAATAAAATGTAGGGTGGGTAACTGGGAAGCTACTTTTTCTTTAGCTCCTTCAGCTACTGTTCCTTGAAGGGTATCTGAGAGCTCCTTTGTAACCTGGTAAAATGAGATAGATAATTCAGCGACTGCAGGGCAAAGGTTGCTGAGGAAATGACACTCTTCCCACATCTATCCATCATGCTAGAATCTTTATTAGGAGCATGGATAGTGGAACTCTCCTTGGAAAGTTCTTTCTTGGTCGCTACAGCCACAACCATGGCATCTACTACAACCCGCTTGCTCCAGAAAGCCTTATCAGATGGAGCAGTTATAATCTTATTTGGTCTCCAGGGAATTGGCTCAATGGAATCTGGGGTCTCCCATGCCCACTATGAGATTAGATCTATAAGCTCATCAGTGGGCAGAGTCACCAAGGAAGTAGATGGGCAGGATCCAAACGTGGCCAGGTACACCAACTCCTCGGGCGAGAGGTTGCTGGACTTCTAGTCAGCCCTCTGCTTGACAATTTCCAGAATCTCTCCAAAGGCAACATCCTTGGGGGTGCCCATGGGGAACTCTCACCCTTGAGGTTGGTGTCTTCAGTGATTGACTCCTCTGTGGGGTTCACATGCTTCCTCTTGCATAACCTCTTCCAAGGAACCTCCTCAGTGGGATAGTCTGAGGAAGTATCGGAAGAGTCGGGGTATCCTGATGGGTATCCTGGAGCCTAGGTTCCTGCTGTCCCTGTGGAATAAGATGGGATGAACAACATCACTAGGTATCTGCCTGGGATAATGGATCCACAAGGCAGGTAACTTTTTCAGTTCAGTGGCAGCCATAGCCCTCTCCAAAGCTCCAAAGTCTGACTGCTCCTGGTAGGAAGAGGACTCTGGACCTGATAAGCCATGATTTCAGGATGGAGACCCCCCCCCAGTCCAGAAGACAGCTCACCCAGGGTTGAAGCCGGAGCCAAGCTCACTTTCGCTGAATCCCTGAGGAACACTGACCACTCCAAGGATCTGGGCGTCAACTGCACCCAAGGTTCGTGAGACTCGCTTCGGGTACAGAAGCTCTCTAGCTCCAAAAAGGCCAATAACCTCTGAGTTGAAGTCTGACCTGAGGAAGATGACAACCTAGGATCTGAACTCAAAGGCACCAGGCATATCAGATCCATGAGCTCCGAAACTTACCCTGAAGTTGGAGGAAGAGGAAGAGGGGTAGTGGATGGTTTAGGTAGACCTGCAGCAAAAAGGGCTAAGATCGAGGGGGACCTAGTGATACCCTTTGCCCATAAGATCTTCTGCACCATCTGTTCCATATCTTCTTCAGTAATACTCCTGGTCAAATGAGAGGACATAGCAGAAGGGGATCTTGGCCTTGACAGAAATGGGGACGGTATCCTTGAAGACTGGGTTGTATGAGGGAGAGTACTGTGTTCTTGGCAAAGTCAAAACTGGCTTGAAAGGGCTAAGCGTCAGATCTGACCCCAATGGACCAGACCCATTCTTGCCAGATGAGGTCGGAGCTGAAGAAGCCAGATCTGATGAAGTAGTGTTCGGAGCAGAAGGCTCTGATGTGATTTGAGACTCCCCAAATGAGGGAGATTTTTATCTTCTTGGATTTCGGCTCCAAAAAATCAGTTGGTGCCAATGAAGGTCTTTTCTGGCCTTGTCCAAAGATTTGGAGGACAATGACAAAGCAGGACTCAAATGAGCCAATTTAGTTTTAGAGGTAGAATTTGTCTTATCATTTGCTCCAGAGATGAAAGCAACATCCCTCTTAAAATGAGTTTGTGCTTTTAGTTAATTAAGGTTCTGTTATTAAAGGAGTGACATATCGCACAGTCCTCCTGTAAATGCAGAAGCCAAAGACAAAATACACATAAGGAGTGCAAGTCGCTAAACTGGATCTTATGCCCACACTTTGTGCACTTCTTGAAGCCAACCAGTTTGCCTTGTTTCTCCACCATAAACAGAGAAAAATGGGCACAACACACACACACACACACACACACACACACACACACACACACACACACACACACACATACACTCACTCACTCACTAAATAATAAATGAAAGTTTTCTCTTTTCATTTTTTTTTTTTTGGCAGATAGAGTGTAGAAAGAGAGGGAAAACCCTATTTACAATAGTAGGCAAGAAATACCTCAAGGGTAAAAGGGGAGGAAAGTAACCTATCAAAAATGGTTACTGACGAGAAGGAAAAGGAAGTAAATGTAAGCTAAATAAAGTAGCGAGCAACATCGGAATAGACCAGCAGTTCAAGAATGGGTGAGACAAGACTTAAATTATTGAAATCTATAAAAAGTTTGAAAAGGTTTGAAGAAATATGAAGAAAAATTACAACCTGATACCAAGAGCTAGCTGGAATGACCACATCTTTGCAAAGCTGCAAACGAGATCTGAGATAATGGGGAGAGATGCATTGTGGGTAAGGGGGAGGTATCCAAGAGCTTTTTGTTTCCACGAGCTTGCTAACGACTGAGTCAGATCTGAGGGCTCGGATCTGAACCCCACATGTGAGGAGGAGATGAAAAATTGACTATCAGATCAAAGAACTATACAGGCACAGGAAGAAAACTTATTCTTAAGTTGCACTTTCAAAGTCCATCTACAGCACCCCAAAAATATTCCAGATTGGAGATCCCAGCCTGCTTTGTGAAAGAGAGACAAACAACTGCTCAATTTTTCCTGAATTTGTTGTATGTAAACAGAAGTGTAGTTCTCTATGTACATCTAAGAGACGTAACATGCATTTTCTCTTATTCAAAAATTTAGGAAATGACTGGTAAATGAATGGTTTGATTTATGTTTGATTCAGGGACTACTTTTGGTAGGAAAGAAGGATTGGTTCATAAGGTAACTCTATTCTTGTAAAAAATAATGTAAGGGGATTTGGACGTAAGAGCCTGGATTTCAGAAATCCTTTTTGCAGATGTAATAATAACTAAGAAGGCTGTTTTCCAAGACAGACATTTTAAATCAATTTTTGGTGATGGGTCAAAAGGTTGCTGAATCAGTCCTTGAAGTACTGCTGTTAAATCCCAAGAAGGTGACAGATCTTTCACAGGAGATCTGAGCAAGAAGGTGCCCTAAGGCAACCTTGCTTAACCTGGAAGCAACCAAGCTAAAAACATTGTCTCCTGAGTGAAAATTTGATATGGCTGTCAACTGTATTTTGATTGTAGAAAACTAGCACCTTCCTTAAAAACAGAAGCTAAAACTTCCAGCACTGGAGAAATAGGTGCAGTAAAAGGATCAATGTCATTTTTCAGGGCCCAAACTGAGAATCTTTTCCATTTCTCCTTGTCCTCTTACTGGAATCTTTCTGGGAGGGCAACAGTATATGACTAGCCAGGGAAGAAGGCCTGAGCTGTCTACCTATTAATGGAACTGGAAAACATGCAGTTATTCTGAGGCCTGGGATACTGGGATGCTTTATCCCAAGGGATTTGACAGAACATATGGACTGAGGTCCAGTATCCAAGAAGGATAATTAAGATAAGGACCAAAGGAAGGGGAACATAATGTGTGGTTGTTATGATTCTAAATGAAGGTAACACAATTCTTTAGCCATCTTGACAAGGTAACTTTTGAGACAGGATTTCACAGAGTTGGACCTGAAAAGGAAACAAATAACTGGTCTGATTTTCTATACTCTTTAGTCCTTCGAGGTAGAAATGTAATTGTCTGTGAACATCCAGTAAATGCAAACAGTATTCACCCTTATTGGAGAAACTGGGGAAGAAAATGGACAAATCAATACTTTGATTAATATTGAATTCTAAGACCACATTAGGAAGAAAGAAAGGGTTGGTTCTCAACAAAACCCTATCCTTATGAAAAATCAGATATGGGGGGTTTTGCACATAATGCCAGAATCTCAGAAACTCTCCTGGCAGAAGTAATGGCTACTAGAAAAAGAGTTTTCCACAACAGAAATTTGAGATGGTTCAAAGGGAGGAAGTACTAAAGACTGCAAAACCAGGATCAGATCCTATGAAGCTATAGGGTCCTTGAATGGGAGTTGTAGATGAAAGTCACCTTTAAGAAAAACTTTGCAAAAGTGATGGGAAATTAAAGAATGGTCATCGTAGCCATTGTGAAAATTAGAAATGGCCACTAAATTAACTTTAATGGTGGAGGTAGACACTCCTTGATCAAAAAGAGAAGCTAAAAATTCCAAAACTTTCTCAACAGGTGCCAAAAGGGGGTCTAGATTATTTCTACAGGCCCAAATTGAAAATCTCTTCCATTTGCTAAAATAGAGTTTCCTGGTGGATGGTTTATAAGAAGTCAGAAGTTTTTGTACTGGGGGAGCTATATTATTTTTGCCTGATGACTAATGAACCTGTCAGCTTGAGACTGTGAGGTTGGGATGCACCAGTCCCTACGGGTGAGACAGCAGGTCAGGAACTGGGTCCAGAATCCATGAACAGTGAATCAAGTGAGGCCAAAGAAAGGGGAACCAGACTTGTCAGGGCCAAAAGGGTGCAATGAGGATTACTTTGCTTCTCAACCTTTGTGCTTTTTTCAAGAAAAGGGGAATGAGGGGAAAGGCATAGAGAAGACCTGAAGGCCAATTGAGAAGGAGAGTGTCTCTTGGGGACCCCCCCCCCCGCCGACAGGGAATTAGGGCAAAATAGTTGCTGCATTACTGGGGATGCAAAGAGGTCGCAGCAAGGCTGGCTCCATCAATGAAAAATTTCCATCACTACTTTGGGATTGAGAGACCACTCGTAAGACAGGAGAATGCATTTGGTCCGTTTGTCCGCTATCACGTTCGAGCTCCCCATGATATGCATTGCAACTAGAAAGCAATTGGAAGAAATCACCCACTGCCATATTCTGAGAACTTCCTGGCACAGGGGTTAAGATCTGGTTCCACCCTATTTGTTAATGTACAGAACCACTGACGTTGTTTGAATGAATTGCAACTGTTCCCGGAGGGAGGGCAGATTGAAAGACTTGCAATGGTAACAGCACTATCCTCAATTCCAGGACACTGATGTGCAAATTAGTCTCCTGTGAAGACCAAGTGCCTTGGACTGTTCTTCCCAGATAATGCCCCCCCCCCCAAATCTGGGAGGTGTCCGTCGTCACTATGGCCTTGGGCAAAGAGGGAATAAAGGGCCAGCCCAGAAGAATTTCCTCTGAGTGCAATCACCAGGATAGATCCTTTTTTCAGCAACTTATCAGAATGGGATATGTCTTGGATGTGTTAAGATAAACCACTGTGAAGCCAAGAGCCACTGAAATAACCTCATGTGAAATCTTGTCAGAGATACTAAGGTAATGGACCCTGCCATGGATCCTAAAGCTTAGAGGACAAGAAGAGTGGAGACTTCATCTTTGGATATGATAAATTGTACTCCAGAACTTATCTTTTGTAGTATGTGAAGAGGGACAAAAGCTACACAAGAGATTGTATTGAGGCGAGCTCCTATGATCTCTAGGTCTTATGTTGGAGTCAGCTGGGATTTTTCTCTGTTGTCTGTGTTTCCCAAAGAATTGAAAAAGTGCAGAATGAAATTTGTGGCATGAAGCAGTAGATTCCTGGTGGAGGCAGTGAGGAGCCAGTTGTCTAAGTAAGGAAACACCTGGAATCCGTGTAGTCTCAAGTGAGTTGTGACTGCTCCCATGCATTTTATTTATTTATTTATTTATTTTACATTTGTTAACCGGGCTAGTCCAACTGGATACATGTCCATTTTCAGTGGAGGCCCGGGGAGAAAAGCTCCTCTACAGTACTACTATAGTAAGACTAAAACAAAACTTTATCAGAATATATCAACATATACAAATAATATCTAATAACATCTACTTTAAACCTTCTGTTAGAATTAAGAACATTAGAGTACAAATATGAGGTACAGTAAGGAGACTCTCTATTACTTAGAAAAGTATACAATATGACAGTACATATAAAGTACCTAGTTAGTCTAATACATCTTTAAAAGAAGATGGAAAGTAGAGATTTAGTTCCTTTATTAGAAGTGAGGTAATAGAAACAGCTTTGTAGAGAGTTATGTAGAGAGTTAGTTATACGAGATAAAGAGAGAGTGGAAAAAAATCTCATAGCAGGGAGGTATGAAAGGTTAGTCTGGGTTATTGCAAGAGCAAAGCCAGTGGTTGGAAAAGAAATGTTTAAGTTTAGTTTTAAATAGTGGGATTGATGTTTGAGTGGTGAGGTCTTGAGGTAGTTGATTCCATAGTTTCCCAACTGAGTTTGAGAATGTGGAGTCACCTGCTGAGTTCTTAGAAAGAGAAGTATGCATCAGTATTTTGTTGGAGGAGCGCAGGTTCTTCAGATTGCTATAGGGTTTTATGAGGCTGGAGAGCATTGGGGTATTGTCTGGGTGGTAAAGAGCTTTATGGGCAATTGTAAGTTGGTTAAAATGTATAAGGTTAGGTAATTCTAGCCACCCTAGTTTTTTAAGGTTAGAACAATGGTGAGTCCTATATGGAGATGCTGTAGCAAATCTGGCAATATTATTATAAGACGTAGTTAGTTTGGTAAGATTATATTTAGAAAGGTTTGTATAGATTGGGGAGGCATATAAAAGGGAAGAGGTTAAGTGGGTTCTAGCTATAGTGGCTCTGGCTTCAGGAGTAAAGAAAGATTTAATTCTATACAGAGAGCCTAGTTTTCTGTTAGTTGATTTTATTGTAGAGTCAATGTGTGTGTCAAATTTGAGTTGGTTGTCAATTGTAATGCCTAGTAGTTTGGTGTTATTGTCTGGGGAGATAAGGATGCCATTGTTGGCTGTGAGAGAGAAATTAATGGAGGGCGACAAGATGGTGGGTGTAAAAATCAGGAGTTTGGTTTTCTTTGGGTTAAGGAGGAGACAGTGGTTGGAGAACCATTGCTCTATGGTAGTGAAGGTATTTTGTGTAAGGGAATAAAGTTCTGACTGTGTTGGAGCTGAGCAGATAATGGTAGTATCATCAGCATATTGAATGCAAGTTGATAGAGGAGTAGCTAGGTAAAGATCATTTATAAAGATGGAAAATAGTAGAGGGCCTAAGATAGAGCCCTGAGGAACTCCTATAGAGGTGGGAAGGAGATCAGAGAGATGGTTATGCCAGAGTACTGCCTGTTTGCGGTTATTCAGATAGGATGTGAACCAATTTAAGGCTATATTGTCAAAAGAGAGGGACTTTAGACGATGGAGGAGAAGTTTGTGGTTGACCATGTCAAAGGCTTTGGATAGGTCAACGAAGAAGGCTGAAGAGGGTATGTTATTATTGCGGTTATTATTTATTGAGTCGATAAAGGAAAGTAAGGCTGTAGTAGTGCTATGGAAAGGGCGAAAACCATGTTGGCACTTAGCTAGGAGGTTATTATTTAGCAGGTGATTTAGTACCTGTTTGTGGATGCATTTCTCCATTATTTTTGCAAGTGGTGATAATAATGCTATTGGACGAAAGTTAGAATACTCAGTAGAGTCACCACCTTTGAATAGTGGGATAATATAAGAGATTTTCCATAATGATGGAATTGTGCTTTCATTTATGGTCCTGTTAATCAATATGGAGATGGGGTAAGCTATGGCTTTTGCTCCAATTTTAAGGAATTCTGCTGGTAACTTGTCGGCTGAGGGAGTTGTAGGTTTTAATTTTTGAAGTAAGGATGATATATATGTGGTGGGTATATGTGGTTTGATGAACACCCTGGGGGTTGTGGTGAGACCAAAGGGCAGCACTCTGAACTGGAAATGACTGGCTCCTAGCCAAAAGCAGAGAAACTTTCTGGAAGGTTTTTCCATATTTATGTTGTAATACGCGTCCTGAAGGTCTATAGAGCACATCCAATGATTTTCCTCTAGAAAGAGAAGAACAGACTGAATCATGACCATCCAGAATTTTGTATGATGAACAAACTTGTTCAGAAGGCTGAGGTCCAATATTTGTTTCCAGTCCCCTGTCGTTTTTGGCACTAATAAGAACCTTGACGTAAATCTGGATCCTATCTGGTCTGCTGGGACTTCTTGAAAGACCCTTTTTTCTAGCAGCTTTTCAATCTCCAAGGCTACTTGGTCCCTCTGATTGGGTAGTACATTGGGGATTTTTCTTTGTGATCTTGGGAAAAGAATAAAGGGGATATGGTAACTTTCTGGTAATGATCTTCTGCATCCAAGTATAGGAAGTTATTTGTCACCAGGCTGTTGAGTGCAGTTAAAGTCTTCCCCCGACTATTTCCAGAGGTAAGCAATCGGGCCTCCTTTCAGGATCATTGGTAAGGATGTCTAGAGAATGAGTCTCTGGAGCCCTGATTTCATGACCACCTCTCCCATGGGATTGGCGTCTTCCATTAGAGCTAACCTCTCTGCCCCAAGGGGAGCTACTGCCAAATGTGTTCAGAAAAGGTCCATGGGACTTCTTGAACCACATCTTTCCAATCCTCTGATTCCTGGAGTAGGATCATTGAGGAGTAGAAAAATAAATGCCCACAGCAGAAAGGGTCTTTCCATCTTTCTTGCACCTGGCTAGTGTATCTTTGACTTTAGGGCCAAACAAGGATGATCCGTCAAAAGGAGCATTGATGAAGGAAGACTTGAAAGGCTCCGTAAGCTCACACAAATGTATGCAGGCATGACATCTTAAGGCAACGCCTGAACCTGCTGCTCTGGTCATCCCCTTGGGTGCATGTGCGATGAGCTGCATGGACAAGTTCGACGTAGACTCCAAGGTGGCCAGCTGAGAGGAAACTTTATCCTGCACCTCATCAGACACTGCTCCACGGAGGATATCTGATAACTCCTTAATCAGATCCCTCTGGAGTCTAGTAATGTGTGCCATGAAATACAAGGACCTTAGGGTGAAGGTTGATGAAGCACAGACTCACTTTCCAAATCTATCCATCATCATAGACTATCGGTTAGGTGGGTGAACAGTGGGACTCTCATCAGTGAGTTTCTTCTTGGTGGCTACTGCCACCACCATGGCATCTACTGCTAAACCCTTTGCCTAATATTGGTGATCTTCGGGAGCTGATAAGATTTTGTCTGGTCTCCAGGGAATCGGCTCTATGGAATCAGTGGCCTTCCACACCAGCTCCATGATCAATTTAATGAGATAGTCAGCAGGCGGAGTCACCCAGGAAGTAGATGGGTGAGCACCAAAGGCTTCCAAGTACACAGATTCCTCAGAGGTTGGGTCTTTGGGCTTCCAGTAACCCCTCTGTTTAAGGATCTCCAGAATGTCTCCAAAGGAGACATATTCAGGGGGTGACAGAGGGAAACCTCCCCATCATCGAAGCCTGTGTCTTCAGTGACAAATTCTTCCAGGGAATCTAAGTGCTTCATCTTGCACGTCTTCTTTTGGGGTGCTTCCTCAGTGGCAATCTCTGAGGAAGACTCTGAAGAAGAGGGGCCCTGTACAGGGGTAACTTGCAGCCAACGTTGGTGCTCACTGTCCTGGCATGGAGGATGGTGGCACCTCAAAGATAGATGAAAATTCTACCAATGATGGTAGAGAGAAATACCAAAATTGGTAAGATTGAAAGGAAATACCAACAATGGTAATTTAGAGCTGCCTTACAAGGTAAAAGAGGGAGAGGGGAAGGTTACCAGCAATGGTAATGAAGATACTGTGAGGTAAAAATATAATTATAAATAAAGAAAAAGATAGAAAGTTTTTGTAAAATCAATACATTTTTTTGACTTACCTGGAGAGTACTGGCTGACGTGTCTTGCTATCAGAGCGGCAAACAAGATCTGAGGTAATAGACAGGGGGCATTGTGGATACAGTCTTAACTTCAGCATTTTTTGACTGGCATGAGCTGTATAACGGCAAAGCTGTTTCCGAGGATTGGAAATGAGTCCCACTGGTCAAGAAAGAATGAAGACTGACATCTGATCAACTGTTTCACTAGCAGGGTATTACAAAATTACTTTAATAAATTTGAGAATAACAACTTCATGCAGAATTGTTTGTGTAATGTCAGTGCATTCATAGAATGTTGACCTTTGCTGGAATTGAACAGGAAGTTATGTATGTCCACCGACTACCATCATGTGTATGTATGAATCAACTGTGCCACGCTGGAAGTTTTAATAAAGCTGTGAGACTCCACTTATGTGAAGTCATTACATCATATGACTGCATTGCAATTTGCATGAGATAAAAGGGCTGGGGGAAGTTTCTGCCACTGTAATTGTACTATATTGCAACACTTGTGGATGCCATTCATGCATAACAGCATTAGGACATGCAATGTCAGTCATTGTGGGTCTTGAATACCTGAATAAGTACTGACAGAAGCTACATGATATAGGGAAGGATGAATGTGCCTTGTGGGATATTTTGGTTTTTGAAGCTGTGACACCATGTTATCGCTGCAAGGGATATGTGTGTCTGAAATTTCTTTAAAAGAATTTTGCTATGTGTGTCTTTCTCACACAGCATTGCCTGTTGCTAGGTAAACTCAAACACACGTGATGCATAATGCAATCATCAGTATGACAAAAGAATAGCACTGGCAATCATGCACAATGTGTGGAAAATCTCTGAGTCAAACAACACATGCCTTACCAAGGCAGAAGCATACAGAACACTGTCTCATGTCCTCATGCCACAGGACAAGCATTAGTAGTTCTCATGGGAAAGTCAAATATTGTCCCATGGCATCATCAATTTCTAATAAGTATTTATGTGTGAAAATAAGCATAAATCATTGTAATAGGAATCCCAGCCATACATGTACACAGCTGCCAGCTGTCTAACAGCATTGTAACCTACCAGCACATTCACAGATGTACTGACACAAGGGAGTCTAAGGAGTAATGAGTAATGAGTAATGGCTGTAGTTGAACAGACTACCTTAAGATCACAAGATACAGAACACTGCCTGAATCACACAAGATGTTTTACAATCATGACAGTACACATTTGAATGGATGACATTACTATTATTTCATATGTTGATGTTCTTTTAAAAATGTATGAAGATGGCTGATGTGCACATTAACACTACACATAACTACATGCATTAGAAACCTTCTCTACACAGCATGGCAAACAGAAATATACAATAGTCAATCACTGCTAGATTCAGACCGCCTCCCTCTGCACTCAGTCTACACAGCACAGTATAAACCTCCAGCACCACAATACAATTCATATGGGCACCATAATTTAGTTCATTTTTGATACCATGATGTAAGCATTGTGTTTCCAAAACTGTTTATTGCTTGGGGGTAATACACATTTATAGGGTAATCTTCTGCGAGTGAAAATACATCTCCTAAATGGAAATTTACATAAGGAGTGCTATCACGGATACCACTGTACATGACAATAAACACAGTCACATTAGTTAACCAATGATGGATTCAAACCCCCTAGCTATCTACACAATCTACAGAACACAGAATTAGCCACAAGTGCCACAGAAGAAGTCTGAGTTGCAAGGGCACAATGTGCACTTTTGATATGATAACCTCATCAGTGTAATGCATAGAAGATGTTTGTGGAAAAATAGGGTAAGGGGATGGGGCATCCTCTCCCATGTTAAAATCTTCTCCTGACTGGAAGTTGATATAGCTATACATACCTACATACCTGACATTAAAGCCACGCACGCACACACACACACACACACACACACACACACACACACACACACACACACACACACACACAAACACACACACAAAGTTCCCCACTGTGAGATTTCAACCTCCTACCTATCTAATTACATAATTTAAAGAGCACAATATTTTCTGCAAGTGCCACAGGACAAGTATGACTTTTAAGGGGAGAGCGTACACTTTTCACAGGATGACCTCATCATGTGCTGCACAGAAGTCTGTGTTAAAAGTGGGATAAACTGCTGTGTCCAAAGTAAACCTTTTCTCCTGAGACGAAGAGAACGCAGCACATCTCTTGTTGTTGCTTTATTTCTATGACACTAGAACCACACAGGCAGACAGGTTCACCACTGCCAGAATTGAACCACCTACTTAAAAAGTTACAAATCTAGAGAGCAAGCACGGTATTAGCTGCAAGTGCCACAAAAGAAACCTGACTCTTATGGGGAGAGAGTACACTTTTGACATGATGTCCTCATCAGTGTCTTGCATAGATGTTTGTAGTAAAACTGGTATAATGGGATGTTTCTGTTAAGGGTCTATATTACGTGATCGAATGGTCAAATAGTTGAACACATAATAGTCGACCCATAATAATCGAACTGCCACAATGTTGAACGGTTCAATGGAGATCTCAGTACAGTGCAGAAATCTGCACTGTACTGCAATCTCAGAGTTGGTATATTTAAGTAGCGGGGGGTGTGGCCGCCTGCGTAGAGTGTTTAAATGGTTTGTTTGGATGAGTTTTTCTTTTTTTATTTTCCATTTGACATTGTGGCGGTTTGACTATTTGACCATTCGATCACGTAATATAGACCCTTTCGGTAACAGTGGGATAAAGTGCAGAAAGAGCTGTGTCCAAAGTTAAATATATTCTGGACGCCCCCCCCCCCCCCCCCACACACACACACACACACAGAAACACAAGTTCCCTGCAGTGGGAATTAATCCTCCTACCTATTTAGTTACAGAATCTACAAAACACAGTATTAGTCATAAATACCACAGTAGAAGTCTGAATTTGATGTAAAATGCATGTTTGTACTTATTAAAACTTCACTGTTAAGTACAGCTAGTACTGTGCATCACAGGTTGTGGGAACAATGTGTGTGTGTGTGTGTGTGTGTGTGTGTTTGTGTGGACAGGCCAGCATAACAGCACTGTGCTTGTCCCATGTAATAACATACTTCTCTCTTAAGATTTATATACTTTAATTCATGTACATTCCATTACTGTGAGGGCCATGTAGCTGTTTCACAGTATGGGATGCCAATGGCAACCACAATTATAAACCAGTGGATTATCAATCAAGCATTCCTGCCAGTACATTCCGGGATAAGTGCATGGAAATAGTAAACATTTATAGTGTCACTGTCACTTACTTGGCTTCTCTCATGTTGCACAATGTGCATTGACTATACAAACATACAATTCCTAAATATGACAGTACAGTGCAGAATAACAGTGATGGATTATGTGTGAAAAGGTTACCCACCACTGTAACACAGATGCATTTGTAACAGTTGGAGTACAAACATATATTAACTGACTGACTTAACTGAGTCAACATTACTCTGAAATACAGATACTTTATTTTTAAAATTCAATAAAGACATACAGATGTTGTATGACCTAAACAATGTAGCTGTTGTAAATATTTTTTTATTCTCTGCCTAAAGCACTGCGATGGCAAACTCACTTGTGCTACTTATTGCAAAGTATTAGCACATGCGTAATCCTATCTTGAGTTACTGAACTTAGAATGGGAATTAGAAGTAGTCTGTGGTGCTCTGTGCCACATTTTGCCCAAATGAGCAGTATATACATACAACCTTGTCTGAATCTGATGGAATACAGAAGAGATATGTATTATGGTTATATTTCAGACATCATGATTTACACATTTGACAATTCCTATTGTAGTTCTTCAATCCACAGATGTATGCTACAGGTTTATTGTGGTACACAACAGACCAAGCATGTTATTGCTGGTAGAAACATGGTTTATGGAAGCAGTTTTGAATCAAGGAGTTTTATTTGATGACAAAGTAAGGATGGGAAGAGCTGGACCATTGGTGACAGGAATAAACTTACAGACATAATAAGAGATTATTATATGGTTAATTTCTGCAGATATACGTAGTGTGTTGCTGTTTGCTTTATCATCCTAATTATTCAGGCAAGATATGTACAAGACAGTTTTCACAAGAACAAGCAAGCACATCAATACAGCAACAGGATAATGGTGTGTTAAGAAAATGTCTAGCCAACAGTTACACCCACAGGAGTCATAACAAACATTCAAAAATACACCTGAACTTGAATCTTGACAGTACTGCAAAAGAATCAACAAACATGAGTATTATCTAAACACACCACAAAGGTGCTCTTACTTCACAAAGTTTCAATATGACATTTGCAGAAAAGGAGAACGTGTGTATTACTCTTCAATACCTTCATGACAGCTATATGCTGTACATTCAACTCTTCAGCCTGTTCAACAGAAAATTAGTCTGACTATACATACCCACACATTAGCGTAAATGACATCAGAATAATATGACCAAAGTCAAAAACTCATAAGATTTTGCCATAAACTGTGTACTTCCGCTTAGCTTCAGTTGCACTTAGTGCTTAGTGCCAGACATAGAGCAAATGCATAGGAGGAAGATGACTGACACAGATACATAGATGAGGGAGAGGGAGACATGCACCAAGTAATTTTTGATAGAAGCAGGATAATGGTGGCTCACAGAAATATTGTTCTAAAAACAGTCAGTAACACTTAACTAATGCCTGGATTAGAACCCTTGAAAGTGTGCAAAACTCTATCTAGAGATATGCACATTATCTCATCACTCCAGAAACAATTCTTACTTCCAACACTTTAAATCAGACAGTGGCAACTTACTGAAGCAGAATGGGTGAACAGACAGAGAGAGAGAGAGAGAGAGTGAGAGAGAGAGAGAGACATGAGAACAGAAATGGCAATGCTATTTTTTTCTGGGACATGTAGAACCATCTCTGTGGTGTGTTACTCATACTTATTTCCTCATTATTAATCTGTCATGCTCTGTACAACAAATTTATTGCTATAGGGAGCAAGAAGGGGTAGGCAAGCACAACCAACATTAAGACATAAGTAGGATAAGGATGTCATACTAAGTCTCCCGTTAGGGATGGAATGTTTTTGAAGATGCTTTCTTGCTGCACTAATCAGATGGTCTGTTAATGAAATGTTGTAAATGGAGATAAATACAGACATTTGCAGTTAACCATATGTTAGGAAAATAAAATTTCATGAAATAATAATTTGGCCTACGGCTGTAATTGAATCCATGACACTATACATAAACATCAGTCTACAGACAGAAAAATTACCTCAACATACCACATAGGAGCTTCTAGTTTACTATATCCAGCAGCCTAAAAACTGTTACAGTAACTGTTTCATAGTGGTTCCTTTAGTCTGCTTTTACTTTGTATTCCCATAGTGAAGTGGATTTAAGCACATTTGTGTGAAAGTACCTGGACTACTGCAGATGAAATTAAAATATTCAGTTTTTGCCACATGATGTTAAATTGCA
This sequence comes from Protopterus annectens, assembly GCF_019279795.1. Lineage (NCBI taxonomy): Eukaryota > Metazoa > Chordata > Ceratodontiformes > Protopteridae > Protopterus > Protopterus annectens. The sequence continues at coordinate 1,989,361,715 of NC_056726.1, read as the reverse complement.
TTCACCATCAATCAGCAGTAGTGTTCAATGCCAACCACCCGTGCAAATGCTGATGGCAAAATAAAAAAAAAAGTGAAAGCTTTTTGATAGGCCATTTCTGGCCATGTGTATTGTGGGATTCTATTTTTTGACCAGATTAAGCATTTGATAGGACATTGGTGAAAATGAGGTGGCAAGCAGAGGGTACGACACAGGGGGAAGAATATCGGGATTTACATGAGGGTTGTTGGAGAGTACCACAGCTACCTACTTCTTCACAACAAAAATGTAGTATTGTGCACACAATTTCACGATTATGGAGAGTTACCATACCAAGGATGGGTGACAACAACAGATTAATGTTTTATGGCCAACTGGACCAAATCAAGTGTGTCAAGATGACACAAAGGCAAAATAGAGAGCTATGTGTGGGGTTTCATTTTTCTGTGGGACAGGCAGCCTTTTTTTGAGAAAGAGAAATGTTGAGGAAGATGCTCAGGAATGAGAGTGTCAGGCTGGTAGGTTATGTATCAGGAGCAGACATACAGGACATCCATGACAGACAGGGATGATGATGGACGCAACAGGTTGGGGGGACACCATGCTTGGGGATAGGTAGGGGACCACAGAGGCACTTCCATGTCCAGCAAGAGAACAGAAAGTATCTAGTCCTCACCCTCAAAACTGTCATCACTGCCTTCTGTGTCAGTTGCCTGAGTCAGTTTTGGGAATGGCAATGCTTTGGCAAAAAGATGCAAGACCTTTTCAACACTGCTCATTCAGGCACTGAGGCCCCTCTCCATAATGCCGTTCACTAGCTCTATCAGCTCCTTGTGGGTGACAAAATCATCACCTCCACTACTACTGGTTCCGAGGAGTACCACTGCACCAACAACTGAGGCAGAACTACCTGATGAAAATGGAGCAGGTAGGGTAGGAATTGTGGAGGCAATGCCGACAGGTTGTAACCAGGATGTGCTGGATCACTGCATTGCCTGTGGTGGTGCTGTCGAAGCCAACTGTGGAAGTATGGTGGGCCAAAATGATATCTGAAAGCATGATGACTAACTGAGATGGCTGGCTAATTAATACCATATCATTGATATGTGATGGGTCAGTATACTTACACAGCTAAGGGGTGTTTGCAGTCTTAAATTCATCATCCCATCAGCTCAGAAGGTCCCTCATTCATCTCTTCATGTCACCATAGTGATGGCGACATTGCTCCTCAGCGGGTGGGATGCCAGATGCACTGAAGACAGCCTTGGCTAAACTATTAAAAGTGTCAGCCTTATACTGACACCCAGTATATTCCCCGTGCAGTAGCTTCTGGTTGAAGCACCTCATGAGGAAAGCCACAAAAGTCCTTGACTCTCAACACCCCACCTTTGTGTTCTAAATGGAACACCATCCCTACCACTGTCAGCCATGTCTGCAGCAGTCAAGCTACAAATAATGGTCTGTATTGGTTCCCAATCAGATCTCATATGTAACAGCTTGCTCTCAAAGAATCACAGCTTTGACAACTGCATTTGCACAGCTGAAGGCACAGGAATGACTTGCCAGGCACATTCACAGGAATTACATGAACAAGCACAGAAGGTAAGAAATATGGCAATGAGATTTAGCCATGTGCGGTGCTCAATCTATTGACACATGTTCCAGTGTTAAACAACGAAATGCTTTATGGTGTTTGTTATAATCATGGTTGACTGGAGGAAAAATGGTATGACTTGTGACATACTGGCATACTGGGAGTTAGGCATTGGTAAGATTGAATAGTATCACCTGGGAAAATGAACCCCAAGAGAAAAAAAGGATAAAGTCGTAAACGTTGCTCATAAGCTGTCACTGCCACAGGTGAACTTACTTAATATCGTAATTAGAGGTATAATAATTTAAGACTAAATGCAGAGTATGTCCGTGACTTTACTTAGTCATGGGACTGCACTTCTATGTAAAAGCCAGTGTTTGTGTTTGTAAATACATCTTAGATGCATTCAGGTCATGCAACTAAATGCATCTGAGATGCATTTAGTTGCATGACCTGAGGAAGATATAGTGGTTTAGCTTACATATCTACATACTTCATAACACAGTGTCAAACACATACTTAAGATATGAGAGAACTCAGTAACAAAAATATTGCACACATCATACCTTATGTATATGCATTCTCCACTAAACATCACCGTCATGTTTAACATAATTTACATACACTATATTGTGTTTCTATAGTAAACCAGAAAAAGAAGTTACGTACTCACCATAACGTTCCATGTGTGTTGTCCATTTTGCCTTCATTCTGTACTGGTTGGGTGTGGAAACGATCCTCAGTTCCAACTCGGACTTATAAAAAAGCTCCAGGTCTTCAACTAGCCCATGGCTTACACCCTATCCCATGATGATCTAGGAAACTCCCCAGATCTTGTTTGCTGGTATAATAACAATAATATAAGCATATAAAGGTTTACTACTTTAATAGCCAAGAAGAGGGTCAGAGAATATTATTCGCCAAATGAATCATCTCTGTCCTCCAGGTGCTAAAGGCTGGTAGAAGGAGAGTGGGATGTAAGAATGAAGGTGGAATAGACAACAAACATGGAACATTATGGTGAGTACATAACTTCTTTATGTGATGTTGTCCTATCTCACCTTCATTCTGCACTGGTGTGACAGTGTCCCTAGCACCATCTTTCTTGGATGACTCAAGGGAGAATATTCTTCTGAACAGTGGACCCAAATGAGGCCCTGTTCCTGAAAGCCAAATCAACTTTGTAATGAGTAATAAAGGTATGAGGTGTTGCCCATGTTGCTGCGCAGTTTAGCCTAAAAGGCAGAAGAGGGAGATATAGCTCTGGTAGAATGACCTCTTACTTTGTCAGGAAGTTGTCTGCTCTGTGATTTGTAGGTGAATGTAATACAACCGGACAGCCATCTAGAGAGAGTGGTCTTAGTAATTGGAGCACCTTTTTTGCAGTCTGAGAAGGACACAAATAATTAGTCAGTCTTTCTAAAGTCCTTCAATCTATGCAAGTAGGAATGTAACTGTCTATGTACATCCAGTTGATGTAGCATATATTCTGCCTTATTACCATAATTAGAGAAAAAAACTGGTAACTCTATGGATTGGTTTAAGTTTGATTCTGAACATACTTCTGGTAGAAAAGACAGATTTGTTCGAAGAGACACTCTGTCTTTGTGGAACAGCATATGGGGGGGGGTTGACAGACAATGCCTGTAACTCCGAAACTCTCCTAGTTGAAGTGATAACTATTAAAAGAATTGTCTTCCAGGTTAAAAACTTCATATCACAGGATGATGCAAGTTCAAAGGGGGTGGGGGAGAATCATATGGAATAACACAAAATTCAGGTTCCATGGTGGTAGAGGTGGTTTAATGGGCAGTCTTAATAGAATGGTACCCCTCAAGAAGGCTTTACAAAGTCTGTGGGACATCATTTTAGAACCCGCTTCACTTATATGGAAATTTGAGATCGCTGCTAGTTGAACTCGAATAGTAGCTGCAGCTGCCCCGTCATGAAATAGTTTTGCTAAGAATTCCAGTATAGAAGATATAGGGGCAGAGAAAGGGTCAATATGATTTTCCAAGGCCTAGGAGGAAAATCCCTTCCATTTGCTGATATGCAATTTTCTCACTGAAGCCTTATGAGAAGAAATCAGGATATGCTGCACTGAAGGGGAAAGGTCAGGTAGCCTAGCTATGCTTGGAATCGGAGCAACCAGGCTATTAACTTGAGGGTTTGAAGAGATGGATGCAGCATTCCTAATGCATGAGTCAGACGATCTGGAACTGGGTCCAGAATCCAAGGCTCCTCTTGAAGATGAGGCCAAAGGAAGGGGAACCAGATTTGACAAGGCCAGGAAGGGGTGACAAGTATTAAGGTCCTTCCTAAAATGCTGGCTTTCCAGAGAACGTTGGGTATCAATGGGAAGGGAGGGAATTCGTAGAGGAGACCCGAGGGCCAACTGTGTACAAGTACATCCCTTGGGGATTCCCCTGCATGGGGGATTATGGCAAGGCATCTGCTGCATTTGGCATTCATGGATGTTACAAAAAGGTCACAGCAATGCTGGCCCCATTTTCAGAAAATCATTTCCGCTATGTCTTGTTTTAGGGACCACTCATGAGGCATCAGAACTGCCCTGCTGAGTTTGTCTGCTATCACGCTGGATTTCCCCGGGATGTTCTTTACTATCAGAAAGCATTGGGATGAGGTCACCCACTGCCATACTCTCAGGCCCTCCCGGCAAAGGGAGTAAGATCTGGTTCCTCCTTGTTTGTTTATATACCACACGACCAACATATTGCCTGTTTGTATTGCAATGCTTCCCAGCGGAAGAGAATCTTGGAATGCTTGCAACACTAAAAGCACCGCTCTCATCTCTAGGACATTGATATGCAAGTGGGGCTCGTGATCCTGTGAAGTGCCTTGGATCATCCTTCCCTGATACTAGCCCCCCCCCCCCATATCTGGGAAGCATCCATGGTCACTATGGCTAATGGCTGTGGAAGAACAAAGGGTCGACCTAAAGTCACGAGTGGAGTGAAGCCACCAACGAAGGTCTTTACTGCAGGATTCTGTTATCATGATTCAGGGTGACATGGGTAGTTCCTGCATGGACAACTGAGTGAACAGCAGCCACTGTAGAATTCTCATGTGTAGCCGCGCTAATGGAATTATGTTTACTGCTGCTGCCATGGTGCCTAGCACTTTTAGAACTATTCTTTCTTGAATCTTCTTCTTAAAAAGAAGGTCTATGACCTGACATCAAAGGGCTTGTACTCTTTCTGGGGGAAGCTTTACCATCATTTTTGTAATATCTCAGTATGCTGCTATAAAAATGATATGTTGAGATGGCAATAAGGCAAATTTTTTGCAATTTATTGTGATCCCTAAATGACAGCAGAGTTTCATTTTGGTGTCTCTTGCTTTTATTAGTAGATTCTTGGTGGTGGTGGTGAAGAGCTAGTCATCTAGGTACAGAAACCCTTGGAATCCTAGATGTCTCAGGTGAGCCGTAACTACTGCCATATCTTTGGTGAACACTCTGAGGGCTGTAGTGAGACCAAAGGGCAGAGCTCAAAACTGGTAGTGACTGGCTCCCAGCCAAAGGTGAAAATGACTCCTGAATCGCCTGTCCATTTTTATGTGGTAGTGCGCATTTTGGAGGTCTATAGAGCACCTCCAATCGTCTTTTCCCAGAAAAGGGAGTACTGACTGCAATGTTATCATCCGGAACTTTGATTTTGTTACTGCTTTGTTCAGTCTGCTGAGATCCAAGATGGGTCGCCAGTCCTCTGTTTTCTTTGGAACTAAAAAGAACCTTGAGTAAGTTCCAGATCCTATTTGTTCTGTGGGGACTATTTGGATGACTCTTTTTTTTTTTTACTTCTGTATTTCAAGGGTTACCTGTTTCCTGTGATTGGGTGGAATGTCTGGGATGTTTTTTATGTGCGGGGTGGGGAAGGAAAAGGGTATGACGTAACCTCTGGATGCGATGCTTTGTACCCATTTGTCTTTTGTTATTTTTAGCCAGGCTTCTGGGTACAAGGATAAGAGACCCCCGACAGGCTCCAGAGATGGACAGGATGGCCTCATTTCAGGAGCACTGAAGGGCCTGCCAAGGAAGGATTCCCCATCACCATGGTTTTGTGAACACCCTCTGGCACGTGGCCAGTGTCTTGCATTATTGCTTCCCCCTCTGCCCCTGGGGGAAGAAGCACCATGTGTGTCTTGAAATACTCCCTGGGATTTTCAAAACCACATTTTTCCTCCCTTTGACCATTTGGATAAGGTCTAGAAGGTAGGGAAAAACTGACTCCCATGACAGACAGAGTTTTCTGGTTAGTGTGTCTTTGACGTTAGGCCCGAAAAAAGGATGAGCCATCGAAGGGTATTCTGGAGAGGTTTTGGAAGAGAGGGTCTCTGCATCTGTGTGGATGCAGTTTTGCCAGGATGGACACCGGTGCCTTTGGGGAGGAATGACTGGACCTGAGAGTGGAGCTGTCTGTGGGGACAGTGCTCTCCTCATTATCTCGAAGGCCCTTTGCCCATGATCTGAGGAAGCTCCTGGCTCCAAAGAACCAGAAGGCATCTCCAGCACCAAGGGGGTTGGCTCCAAGGCCATTGTAGTAGCCGAGCTAACTTGTGCCGAAGCCCAGACAGGCAAGTTCGGATCCGACAAATGTCCGATCTGACTGCCCCCCCAGACCTGACCAGAGAGCATTAGCTCCTAGACGCCTCGAGCTCAGACGGCACTGAGGAAGTTGGAGCAGTAGTTGCGGCCTAGGATCCTGGAACAGGTCTCAGCTCCATGGTTCCACTACAATCAGCTCCATACAGTCCAGCTCCAAAGTCCCAAGTCAGGTCGTGGGAGGAACTGATGGTGACAGGGCAGGCTTAGTTGGTTCCAAACCCCTCTGGGTTGGATCTGACAAAAGTTTGGCTAGCGCCAGTGTCCTCAAAAGTCTCTGCACCACACGATCCACATCGTCATCTGAAAAGGTCCTGGAGGATCGAGAGGAGGGAGCAGGAGATCTTGAAGCTTGCAAGATTGGTGAGCTCAACATTGGAGAAATGGGCTCCAGTTCTAGGGACCGGCTCTGAGCTTGAAACATCAATAGTTACGATACTGTAGGAACCAAGGTGGAAGGTTTCTCTGGCCCGACAGTTTTCGAGTCTTATGAGGAAATTTTTGGCAACTTTTTAATTGGCTCAGACTGAGCCTCCAATGAAGCAGAAGATGATCTTTTACCTGATGTTTCAGATTTTGAAGAAGGGGAAGAGGTTTGTTTTGTAGGACTCTAACCTTCTCATATGGCCTCTGAAAAGGAAGTCTTCAATAACCCCCTAAGTATCAACTTATTCTTCCTTTCAAGAAGAACCCTGTGGCTAAATGAATGGGAAATGGCAGAAGATTCTTGTAAGTGTACTGCTCTAAGGCAGTAAACACACACAGTATAACCGTCAGTCATCGACATTTTCTGACGGCACACTGAACATTTTTTAAACTCTGAGGGTATAGTATCTTTGGGCTGTTTTGACATGTTAACAGCAAAACAAAAGTTAGCACCACATCTACTAAGTATATAGAAAATATTCTAAGGGAAAAGCCTCTAATTTAAACGGGCTAAGCAGCCCTCTAACTAAAATGAGCTAGCTTAGTGGATGGAGGAAACACCAAAAACAAACATTTTTTTTTTAAACAAGCTTGCTTAACAGAAAAATATATAACACACACACACAAAGGAAAAAGTCCTCTAACCTAAACGGGCTAAGCAGCCCTCTAACTTAAATGAGCTAGCTTAGGTAATAGGACAAATCCACCAAATAAACAGTCAACCAACTTACTTAACAGGAATTAACTAACACACACAGTAATGGAAAAGCCCTCCAATTTAAACAGGTTAGACAGCGTAATTAAGAAAAAACAACTAAATAAGATAGCTCTTCAAAAAAGGGAATAGTTTAATGAGATTTATCGAAACATGCAAACACTAAGGAAAAAAAGCACTCTACATAAACTGGGCTAAAACAGCCCCCTAAGCTAAATATCTAATTGAACTAAGTATAAACACTCAAATTAAAACAGCTCAAACAACGAGCCTATAAAATTAGAAGTTATGTACCTACCATAACGTTCCATGTTAGTTGTCTTCTCTCGCCTTCTTTCTTGCTGGATGGGTTCGGAGCCGATCCTCGGCTCCGACTCGGCACTAGCTTTAGCTCGAGAACTCCTTTTACCAGCTCGAGGCAACCCTATATCCCATGATGCAAGGCGGAACTACCTCAGATCTCGTTTGGCAGCTAACTAACCCTGCTAAAGATTTATCCTAATATAATTAGGAACTATGGTTCCTAAAAGAAGTCCTCATAACAATGCTCCAGAGGAAGCAATCTAATAGGAACTCTCCAAGATCTGTCCAGGCCAGGGGAAGGAGGGAGGAAGAAAGAAGCGAGAGAAGACAACTAACATGGAACGTTATGGTAGGTACATAACTTCTAAATGTTAAGTTGTCAATCTCGCCTTCATTCTTGCTGGATGGGACAGCGCCCTAGCACCTGTATCCCGGGTGGCTCAATGGAACAGACTCTTGAGAACAGTGGAACCAAAACTGGCCCTATCTCTGGAGGCCAAATCCAACTTGTAATGAGACACAAAGGTATGAGGCGTGGCCCAAGTAGCTGCTGCACAAATAGTGTCAATGGGAAGTCTATCCTGAAAGGCTACAGAAGTGGATAGACTCCTGGTCGAATGAGCTTTTGGCTTAGAAGATAGTTGTTTGCCCCTTAGAGAGTACACATAGGAAATGGTGGAAGTCAACCATCTAGATAAGGTCACTTTAGATACTGGAAGACCCAACCTGTTTTCTGCATAGGAGACAACAATTGGTCTGATTTTCTAATTTGTTTAGTCCTATGTAAGTAGTACCTGAGCTGACGATGAACATCCAAAAAATGCAGCTTCTGTTCAGCTCTGTCAGAATAGTTAGGAAAGAAAACTGGTAGATCAATAGATTGGTTAATATTGGCTTGAGATACAACCTTGGGAAGAAAGGAAGGGTTGGTTCTGAGCGAAACCCTATCCTTATGAAACACCAGATAAGGTGAACGAATACAGAGGGCCTGAATCTCAGAAACTCTTCTTGCAGAAGTAACAGCCAGCAAAAATATAGTTTTCCATGTCAACAACTTTAAAGAACACGTAGCAGACGGTTCGAAAGGAGGTAGAATTAGGGATGCCAACATTAAGTTCAGATCCCATTGCGGAGGAGGATGTTTCACAGGCGGTTTTAGGAGAAAACTCCTCTCAAAAAGGCTTTGCATAACCTATGAGACATGATGTTATTGTCCTGCAAGCCAACATGAAATTTAGAAATAGCAGCCAGTTGTACTTTGACTGTAGATGATGACGATCCCGAATGAAAAACCTCCGCCAGGAAATCCAAAACAGAATGTATAGGAGCGGTGAAAGGATCAATATTTCTGGCGTTTGCCCAAATAGAAAAACGTCGCCACTTGCTAGCATAAACAGTTCTAGTGGACGACTTTAAAGAGGACACTAAAATGTCTCTGACTGAGTCAGAAATCATTGGTAGCCTGGCTAGGGAAGGAAGTGGAGCAACCACGCAGTGAGGTTGAGAGAATGAATGGCCCAGTGCTGCTGACCCGACTGGTGGATCAAAAGATCCGGAACTGGGTCCAGATGCCAGGGCTGCACCAGAAGGTGATGATGTAGAGAAGGAAACCAAATTTGTCGAGGCCAATATGGAGCAATGAGGATCAATTTGGCTCTCAAAACGGTGGCTTTCTGAATGACTTGTGGAATCAATGGAAAGGGAGAAAAGGCATAAAGAAGTCCCCGAGGCCAATCCTGGGTTAGAGAGTCTCTCAAGGGTTGGCCTGGAAGAGGAAATAGTGTGAAGTAATCTGGGCACTTGCTGTTTTGAGGGGTAGCGAAAAGATCGCAACAAGGGGTGCCCCACTTCAGAAAAATCTGATCCACTACAGACTGATTGAGAGACCACTCGTGAGGCATCAGAATAGATCTGCTCAGCCTGTCCGCCAATAGGTTGGACCTGCCGGGGATGTGCGTTGCTATCAGAAACCGCTGAGAAGAGATCGCCCATTGCCAAAGTCTGAGAGCTTCTCGACATAAGGGATAGGACCTGGTTCCGCCCTGTTTGTTGATGTACCAGACCACGGACATGTTGTCCGTCTGTACTGCAATAGTCCCTGTGGGAAGAAAGTCGTCGAGGGCTTGCAACGTCAAAAGCACTGCTCTCATCTCCAGGACATTTATGTGCAGGTGGTATTCTATGGGTTGCCACGTCCCGTGGACCATCCTGCCCTGATAATGCCCCCCCACCCGATCAGAGAGGCATCCGTGGTGACTGTGGCAACTGGAGGAGGGGAACAAAGGGTCGGCCCTGATGAAGAAGAGGGGAAGATATCCACCATCGTAGATGAGCCCTGCAAGACTGTGTCACTAAGATCTCGTGTCTCATGGGCAGATCGTGGTACGACCACTGCGTGAACAACATCCACTGCAGGAGACGCATGTGGAAGCGAGCCAGTGGAAGAAGAACAATGGCTGCAGCCATTAGGCCTAGAACTTTCAAGACAAACCTGGCTTTGACCTTGTTGCTTTGTAACAGAAGCTGAACAAATTTCTGGATGTCCAGAATCCTTTGATTTGTTAGCCTGGCTAACATTCTGACGGTATCTAACACTGCGCCTATAAAGGTGATAGATTGGCAAGGCAGCAGAGAGGATTTTTCAAATTCACCGAAATTCCTAGACTCTTGCAAAGCTGTAAGGTGTAGTCTCTGGACCGAAGAAGTTGATCCTTGGAGGTGGCGGAGAGGAGCCAGTCGTCCAAATAAGGAAACACTTGGAATCCTCGACGTCTCAGGTGAGCTGTGACCACTGCCATGCATTTGGTGAACACTCTGGGGCTGAAGTGAGGCCAAAGGGCAGTGCTCTGAATTGGTAATGACTGGCTCCCAGCCGAAAGCGGAGAAACCTTCTGGAGCGTCTGTGAATCTTTATATGATAGTACGCATCCTGAAGGTCTATCGAGCACATCCAGTTGTCCTTGCCCAGAAAGGGCAGAATGGATTGCAGCGTGACCATCCGGAATCTTGCCTTTCTGACAGACTTGTTCAGTCTGCTTAGGTCTAGTATTGGTCTCCAATCTCCCGTCCTTTTGGGGACCAAAAAGAATCTTGAGTAGAAGCCGGATCCTACTTGGTCTGCCGGCACTGTTTGGATGGCTCTTTTTCCCAGGAGTTTTGAAACTTCCTGTTTTGCCAAATCCCTTTGACCGGGTGAGATGTCTGGAAGGGATTGTAGAGGTACGGAAACCTTCGAAGGGGATTTTGTAACCCTCGGATATAATCGACTGTACCCACTTGTCTTGTGATAGGGATTGCCAGGCTACTGGGTACAGCAAAATTCTTCCCCCGACTGCCTCCAAGGGTGGACAGTCGGGCAACACCTCAGGGATGCTGAAAGGGCTTCTCAGGAAGAGGCTCCCTGTTGCCCTGGTTCTGAGGACCCCCTGCCTCTGGGCGGCGTCTATTATTGTTACCCCTCTGCCTCTGGGGTAAACTGACCACGTGTGTCCGTGTAGCTCCTTGGGCTTTACGGAACCACATCTTCCCCTTCTGACCCTTGGAATATGGTCTAGAAGGAGTGGAAAACTGGACTCCAACGGCAGAAAGAGTTTTACCGTCCTGTTCACATCTGGTCAAAGTATCCTTCACCTGAGGTCCGAACAAAGCCGAACCGTCAAAGGGGTGTTGGTGAAGGACGCCTTAAAGGGGTCCGCAAAATTACACAGCCACATCCAGGCTTGGCGCCTAAGAGCAACACCTGTGCCTGCGGCCCTACTGCTCCATCGGCTGCATAAGATATGAGCCGCATGGAGGAGTTAGATATCGAATTCAGGATAGCTAGCTGAGAGGCAATCTTTCCTGAGCCCCAGCAGCTGAAGGATCCTGGACTACTTCTCCCAGTTCCTTGAGAATATCTCGTTGAAGCCTGGTGAAGTGACAAAGGTAATTCAGCGAACGCATTGCAAAGGTCGCTGAAGAAAACATCCGCTTTCCATACCTGTCCATGGTCCTAGAATCCTTATTAGGAGGATGGACAGGTACTGAAGGATCCGCCAGTTCCTTCTTAGTGGCCGCCACCACCATAGCATCCACAGAGACACCTTTGGACAGGAACTGTTTGTCCGAAGGGGCCGTGATGAACTTGGATGGTCTCCTGGGGACAGGTTCCACAGAATCTGGAGCCGCCCACGCCTTCCGAGCCACTACTTGCATGAGTGGGTCGAAAGGCGGAGACACCCAGGAGATGGAGGGTCGGGATCCAAAAGCCTCCAGGTATACCGACTCATCCTCGGAGGGGTCAATGGAGGGTCAATTCCCCCTCTGTTTGAGGAGCTCAAGGATGTCTGAAAATGAGACATCCTCAGAGGGGGACCAAGGGGAACCCTCCGACTCATCTAAGTCGGTATCAGATGTAGTAGACTCAGGGGAGTCTGTGTGTTTCCTCTTACACGTCCTCTTCCGAGGGGGTTCCCCTGCAGGGTCAGGAGAAACCTCGGAAGAGGAGGAAATTCCCAGTGGGGAAACCTGGGGCGATGGATGCCTGGGCCTGAGAGCAAGAGGCTGGCAAGAGGCATCTGCAGGCACTGATGAGGGAGGAGCTAGAGGGATAGACCGTTGGCCAGGCTCAGAGGCCAGGACACTCCTCATCACCTCAAAGGCTCCTCTCCCCGGGAGACCTGAACACACCCGCTCCGAAGAAACAGGAATGGTCGGCTCCAAGGAGAGAGAAGGCTCCGAGGCCGATGTCGGCGCCGAGCTTACCAAAGCCGAAGCTCCGAGAGGGAGAGCGGGGTCGGACAAGGGTCCGATGCCACTAGCCCCCCCGGAGCCGACAGTGGAAACCCGACGACCGGATCCCTCCAAGGAAAGTCTCAAGGAGGAGATCGGAGCCGAGGATGACAGAGCCGAAGGATGTATCGGCTCCGGCATCGAAACAGTCGCTGTCCCAAAAAGCTCCGGCTCCGAACTCTGGTGTGGAGTCGGAGGAGGAATCTCAAGAATTGGGGCTGTAGCCAAAGTCTGTTGAGACGGGCTATGGAGCATTTGGGCCAGTGCCTGAGACTTCAACAGCCTGCTTACCACCCTCTCCAAATTGTGGTCAGACAGCCTGGAAGATCTCGAAGATCGGCTCCGATGGCTCCGCTCCGACAAAAGAGGAGACCCCGGAGCCGAGTGAATACTTAGTATCGAAGGGGACCGGGATCTCTTGTGGGCCGGAGCCATCGGAGCCGAGGTCCCTAGAACCCCAGATGGAGCCGAGGATCTCTCGGCTCCGATGCTGGATAAAGTGTCGGCTCCAGCCGGAGCCGACAAGGCAACAGTAGTCAGGGTATCGGAGCCGGCCGGCACCGAACCCGCTACTTTAGCAGAAGAAGTATCGGCTCCAGCCGAGCGATATCGGCTCCGACGGAGCCGGAGCCACCGGAGGAGGCTTGGACACTGTAGCCTGAGCCTTCGGTGACTTAAGAGGTTTTCCTGCCCCTTGCTTAGGAGGAGAACCTTCAGGTTTTAACAAACCTCGGAGGATCAATTTGTTCCTCCTTTCCTGCAGGACTCTCTGGCTAAAGGCATGACACAACGCACAGGAGTCCTGCAGGTGCAAAGGCCCCAGGCAATACACACAAGAAGTGTGACCGTCTGTCAGGGACATTTTTTGACAGCACTGGTCACACTTCTTGAAGCCTGAGACCTTGCCTTCCTTAGACATCCTAAAAGGATATACACAAACAGTCCCCACAAACACACAACTTAATCCCTACACAGACACACAGGAAGGGAATAACTTGGGGAACTAGGCCTGACTAAAGATTTAACTGAAAAAACTATTTTAAAAGAGGAAGGGAATAGGGTGGGCTGTACTAAATACAGGCTAACCTAACACTGAAGGGAAATTAAACCCCTAACTAAACTTTTTCTTCTTTAACAAGAAAAAACTTACCTCAGCTGGCAAAGGAGACCTCTTTCGCTAAGCGGCAAACGAGATCTGAGGTAGTTCCGCCTTGCATCATGGGATATAGGGTTGCCTCGAGCTGGTAAAAGGAGTTCTCGAGCTAAAGCTAGTGCCGAGTCGGAGCCGAGGATCGGCTCCGAACCCATCCAGCAAGAATGAAGGCGAGATTGACAACTTAACATGTAATTTTAAACACACACCAAGGAAAGCTGGGCTAGAGTACAAAAAAATAGGCTTTTAGATTAATGACATCCAACATTCAAACAGCAAGGTAACGAACACAGATAAAAAACTGTTAAAAGGGTTAACCAATTAAACTAAGCTAAACTATTAACTAGGTAATCCCAAAGGGGAAAGAACTATTACATTTAGTAGGAAAAAACGATTGAAAAGAAATCACTTAGCCAGAGCCAGCTGAAGCACCTGATCTTGTTTAGCAGCAAATGAGATCTGGGGAGTCTTTTACAGCATCATGGGATAGGGTGTAAGCCATGAGCTAGCTGAAGACCTAGAGTTTTTGTATAAGGCCGAGTCAGAACCGAGGATCGGTTCTGAACCCAACCAGTACAGAATGAAGGCGAGACAGGACAACATCACTTTAATACATTTCTTGCAATAAACATAGTTATGATACTCATGTGCATTTACTGTGACATTCCTAATTAAAATGTTGTGACAAATGGCATTTTGGCCTCCTCTGTAAAAATATCTGTGAACTGGATCCGAACCTTCCATCCAATGTCTTTGTTTTTAAGATCACTGTACGTACACCTTGTGCCCCAGGGAAAGTTATCTGAGGTGGAATTTATTCACTGAGTACTACACAGAGTACCAATGGCTGCACACTGGTTCCAGGTTTGTTTGTGCTGCAGAACGTGGTCAAAATTAAATTTGCTACTTTTTTTCTTTGGGAGTGAACTGTGTTTGCACACTGCTGGCTAGACTGCAAATGCAAAACATATTAAAAAATAAATAAAATGGACCAAATTAACATATCAATATATATATATATATATATATATATATATATATATATATATATATATATATACATATACACACACACACACGCACACACACACACACACACAAACACACACACATATACCAAGGAACAGAGCTCTTACAGCATTAGAATGACAAAGCCATTCTTTTCACATCTGCTTCCACCATCACAAGTATCATTTACGTTACACATAACCAGGATTTCATGTAATGGCAATTGCTCAGAAAGGGGGCACACAGACGATGATAGGAGGGCATTATTGCCATAGTACATACAATTAATCTTGACATCAAAGTTTACAATTTACTGCATAAGTGCCATGATGATACACTGTGACACATGGATAATTTCTACAGCCTGTATGACACATATGCTCACATTACTCATGTTACTACTTTTGTGTTAGCAAAATGAAAAAAGTTTTATATCTTAAAATGTCTTACAACTTCCCTAGTGGATATTATTATTATTATTATTATTATTATTATTATTATTATTATTATTACTCATGAGAAGAGGTGAGTTTACAACAAAAACACCTGTGTAACATTTATTCACATAGATTACAGGTAAGATATTTAGCATGTATCACATACTTTAGCCTGTTCATTTCATATATAAC
The DNA here is from genome assembly GCF_019279795.1 of Protopterus annectens. Classification (NCBI taxonomy): domain Eukaryota; kingdom Metazoa; phylum Chordata; order Ceratodontiformes; family Protopteridae; genus Protopterus; species Protopterus annectens. Next base: position 1,989,346,514 of record NC_056726.1, on the reverse strand, counting down.
ATTGAATGTCAATACTTTTGTTGAATCTAGTAATAAAAAATGTTCTATAAAATGGATTCAAACCCTGTGTCTTATTTCTTTACACTCAACTCACATACATATTGTGCCACGGAGATACTTACCTGCCAGGTGGAATTTATTCACTTAGTACTATCTAGAGTGCTGATGGCAGCACACTGGCACCAGGTTTGTTTGAGCTACAGAATGCAGCCCAAATTAAAATTTTCACTTTTTTTCTTAAGAAGTCTGTAGTTCATTGCAATCTAATCCAGTGCACAATGAGCAATGCCAAATGCATGCAAATGATGAAGAGAAAAGAAAAAAATGTTACTCGAACAGAAAAAACTTTATGAAGCAAGAAGTTAAATGGACACTTCTGATATTTCCTTAACTTTGTTGTGTTTCAACAAGAACATATGCTCCTTAAACATCATTATGTTCATACAAAGACAACCATCTCTGCATAATGATTAACGTGTTTACCTCACAAGCACAAAGTACAAGGGAAATTAACTTAAAATCGTTCAGAAAAGCAATTATCCTGGTGTTTACACATTAGAATGCTAGGTCATCAGCACATTCCCAAAAAGCTCTTAAGATTCTTATCAGTATATACTACACACAGACACACACACACACACACACACACACACACACACACACACACACACACACACACACACACACACACAGTTATACTGTGAATATAAAAATCAGGTTACATATACTCAAGATGTGACAGTATCAATTGATATTACAGATGAAACAAAAGCAATTTCTAACCTTTGTTCATAGGTTCATAGGTTCATACTAGGCTATCTGCCCGAGGGCATTTATAAGCCTAGCCCATTGTTTTGTGGCTTACGCCACCCCTTTAGTATGGGGAACTATACCCATTATTTTGCTGTGCCTCTGTCGAGCAGTGACACTGAGGTAATTCCTGGGGTATATCTGCGATCTCCCATCCATTGGTCAAGATTTCTCTTGAACAAGGCCAGCGAGGTGCTCTGCCTCACATGTACCGGGATTTTGTTCCACAGCATAGGGAGTCTTTGGGTGATGAATCTATCCCTCCAGCACGTCCTATTAATAGCCGTGTCGAGGTTTAAGTCTCCGCCCTTGTGGCTCTGATGGATCTAGATTTTTGAGGTGAAGCATATTCATCAAATCTGGGTTTGACATGGCCTTGTATGTTAGGCAAAGGTCACCTCTGAGCAAGCGGTGGCGACTGAATAGAGCTGGAGTTCTTTCAGTCGGGCAGCATAGGACAGATTTTTGAGACCCTTTATCCTTTTGGTGAGGAACTTTGTGGCCTCTCCAGCTGCTGCAAGTGTCGGGTCAGATACATTCCGAATGGGGCATTGTACTCAATCATTGGTCTGATGAGTGATGAGTAAAGGGAGACTATGACCTCCCTTGATCTAGATGAGAATCCCTTCATGATAAGGTGGGCAATGTAGAAGGACTTCCTAACTACTTTAGCTACATGGGTGTCGAATGACAGACTACTATCAACCTGGGTCCCCAGGTCCCTGATAACTTCTTCTGTGCTCAGTGGATTGCCACCTATTTGGTAGCTAGGGGTAACCTTGTTTTTCCCGAAGGGTATGACTATGCATTTTTGGCATTTAACTTTAGGCCGTGGCTCTGGCACCAGTTATCCGTTTCTGTGAGACCCTTCTGAAGGATATCTGTGTCAGATGTGTTTTCTACTATGGCCCAGTTTGCAGTCATCTGCAAACTTTGTCAGCCATAACCCTCCTGTGTTTGCTTGTACTGGAAAAGTAGATGCCAAACAAGAGTGGGCCCAGGACTGAGCCCTGTGGGACACCACTTGTGACAGGCTTTGAGTCTGACATGGCGCCAGCAACTCTGACCCTGTGGGTTCTGTCACTCAGCCAGTTTGCAACCCATCTTGTGATGTATGGGTTAACATTTAAGCTGATGAGTTTTTCAATGATACCCGAGTGGGGTATTGTATCGAAGGCCTTAGCCAGATCGAGGTAGGCTGTATGGACTGCCTTTCCTCATCAATGGCTTTGGTGACTGTTTCGAAAAAGTCAACCAAGTTTAAAAGGCATGATCTGCCTTTGACAAAGCCAAACTGGGTTGGATCCAAAGTCTGCAAATTCCCTATGTCTTTATTTATGAGGTCCATTATGATCCTCTCCATGGCTTTGCAGATAAGGCTTGTCAAGCTAATGGGCGGTAATTTCCAGGGTCTGTGGAGGCACCGCCTTTGTGAAGTGGGACCACAGTTGCAGTGCGCCACTCCTGGAATGTATCCAGAGGTAAGACTTTGATTAAACAGCTGTCCTAGCTGTGGGTTTAATTCCTCATTGAGTTCGTGGAGCACACAGCCGGGGACACCATCGGGTCCCATGGATGCTGTGTTTTTGCTTTGGAGAGAGCAGTTCTCACTTGGGTGCTGGAGATGTTTGGGGGGCTGCACTCATTTGGTATAGATATCTCTCCTTTTGGGGAGGGGAGAAGTTTGCACTGAACCTGTCAGCCAGTATGTTGGCAATGTCTGTAGGATCAGTAATCTTCACATCATTTTGAACTAGTTCTGAGCATATCTGGGAGTTTCCTCCTAGGTTTCTAACATAGCTAAAGAAGGCCTTATGATTGTCTTTTGAGTCTTTAGCTATTTTTCTCTCGAAATTTGCTTTGGATGATTTTATGAGAGCTCTTAGTTTTTACTTATAGTGATCAAGGGTGTCTTACCTTTTAAGGATTTTGCTCTATCTTGTAGTAGCTTCCTCCTTTTGTTGTAGAGTTTGTTTATGGCTGGGGTCCACCAGACTGGACGCTTGCCTTTGGTACAAAGAGTCTTTGTTTTGCTTGGGATTGCCTTATCCATGCAGTCCTGCAGGTGCTGGTAGAAGGCGTTTGTAAGTGATTCAGCGGCTTGAGTATTGTTTTCCGCCGCTCGGGGCCTGAAAGGAGACCACACTAGTCTTTAGAAGTGTGAAGTCGGCTTTTGAGAAGTTCTTTACTGTGGTCTTTTTATTTCAGGTGGGGGTGGGATGAGGACCTCCAGCGAGATTAGTTTGTGATCTGATCTCACCAGTGAGGGGTATACTTCTGGTGTTGAACATTGTGCTCCCATGTTCGTGATGATGAGATCAAGTATGTTATCTCCTCTTGTGGGGATGGTGACTAGTTGTTCCATGGCATTTGAGTTTATGAATTCCAGGAACTTTTGGGCTAGGGTGTTTGGGCTTGAGTAGTGTTCCCATTCTATATTAGGGTAATTGAAGTCACCTAGTATGATGGTGTTTGGTGATACATTTGTCCTCTAGTGTTTTCAGGAAGGCCATGTGAGTTTCCTGAGTTTGTGAGGGTGGCCTGTAACATGCTACAATTTGCAGAGCAGTCTTGCCTATGGTTAATTGCACCTGGATGGTCTCCGATGCATCGTGCGTTGCCACCAGTCTTGAGGTGTGGGTGTCCTTGATGAATATGGATACCCCCTCCTTTCTTGGTATTGTCCGGATTTTGGGGCGGAACGCATGATATGAGGTAAAACCTGATAGCGCTGGGGTGCTCTCAGGAGCCTTGAACCAGGTTTCTGTCACAGCACAGACATCGATGTTCTCCATACTGAGAAGGGCCTCGAGTGCATGCATTTTGAGATTTAGACTTCTGGCATTGAGCAGCATTACCCTTAGTTTTTTCCTTTTTGTGTTCTAGGGTGGTAGGTTTAGAATTTGAGCCTTGCCTAAAAAGGCACTATGGGGTGGCAAGAGCCTTTGCCAATATCCGGAATCCCAGGGGTGACAGGTGCAAGCCGTCCCTTGAAGCAGCGTGGCTTGTCCAGCATGTCATCCCAGGCAGACAGATACTGGATCCCCTTTGAATGACACCAGTGTTTAAGCCAATTGTTAAAGCTGATCATCTTATCTCTGTATTGTGGCATCATTCTTGGTGAAGGTAGGATACTGCTCAAGGTCAGGGTCATACCTGCCTGGGCTACATAATCAGAGAGCTCCTCAATGTCTCTTTTCATGTAGTCCAAGGAGGTACGTCTCAGGTCGTTTACACCAGCGTGGACAATGACTGAGTCATATTTGTACCTGCTGTTGAGAGACCTGAGTGCTTGCGTTATGTGGCGGATTCTAGCGCCCGACAGGCAGCTTACTGTGACCTTCTCCTTACTCAGTCTGGTGAGCGGGACATCAGTGTGTCTGACTATGGAGTCACCAATGACTAGTGTGTCTGGCATTGTGTTTGGCCTTAAGGGCTGTGACTGTTTGACACTCTGACTGTGAGGTCTATGTGTTGCGGTGTTGTGTTCTGAGGTGGTGGTTGTTTGGGTGTCTGCTTTGGTGGCCTCTGCTGTTTTGGTAGATTTTTGATCAGAGCCTCCGAGTATGTCTTTGTGTGTTTATGTGTATGATTTGAGGTTGTAATGGTACTATGTGAGACTGGGTCTATAGTGTGTGTGGTAACCTTCTCCTCCTGACTGGTCTTGCCAGTCCTATGTTGAGAGAGCTCAGCCTCCAGTTTGGCCGTATAGTTGCATCTCTCGCATGTATTTGTGTTTTGTGGGAGGAGGAAAGGGTTGTTCTGTGTACATGAGGCAATTGAAACATTGCCTCAATATTCCCAGGTTCACCAGCTGAGCAGGAGAGGACACTAGCAACTGATCCCTCGACATGCTAGAAGGGTAGACGAAAAACTTTAAAAAACGATTCCGGGGGACGTGGGTGACCGAGAAGTGGGGTTGCCTTTTGGGGTACTATCTATGACAAGAGTGCCGTATCAAGGTAATAAGTACTGTAGGAGCAAGTGCTAGGTTTAATAGATAGAGAATAGTCTACTTGGAGTCAAGTAGAGTTGATCTTTTAGTTATAGGATACGCTGATTTGATCAGTAGTATAGTTCGAGGAAGGTAGTTTTAAGGGAAAATTTGAAGAGTGAACTTTAGGTAGCCCGAATAGTATAAACCTGCTTAACCGGCACTGCCCTAGTGTGCAACAGTGTTTAGCGCGTTTTATACCAGGGGGCTGGAAAAGCTAGAAACTGGCCCAAAACGACCAATAAACTACTAGTTACTGGCTGAAACCTCACAAAACTGGACAAAGGCAGCTCAATGCTTCCCACTCCCACTGGTAAGCAAGGTAGCTTCCCTTCCCCCAAATAAGGCAAGGAAACAGTACACAGGAACTACAACCAAAGCCCAGGAATCAGCAACTCTGAAACTGGACTAAACTAGTAAAGCAGGAAAGCTAGGTAGCTTCCTTCCCCAAATATGGCAAGGAAACAGTACACAGGAACTACAACCAAAGCCCAGGAATCAGCAACTCTGAAACTGGACTAAACTAGTAAAGCAGGAAAAACAAGAGATATTTTTTCTTTTTTTCACAAAACAGGCAGAAACAGGTACAGCAAACACTTATAAATGCTATGAATCAGCTACTACAGCTTACACAGAAGAATTTGCTACAAATACAGTCAAATAGTAACAAACAAGGATTCCAAGTGCAATATTAAGTTAAATGCAGTAAAAACAGCTTCAATGTAACAGAAAGGCAGGCGAAATACAGTTGCTAGGTATTCAGATGTGGAAAGCAACAAAAATATACTTAGTATCAAGAAAAGTCGCTTATTCAGCTCTCTGCAGCCTGGATTACTCTGCTGGCCCACGTGGAGTCTGTGCTGAGTAGGTACAAGCTGAAAGTTTTATACCAGGGGCTGGAAAAGCTAGAAACTGGCCCAAAACGACCAATAAACTACTAGTTACTGGCTGAAACCTCACAAAACTGGACAAAGGCAGCTCAATGCTTCCCACTCCCACTGGTAAGCAAGGTAGCTTCCCTTCCCCAAATAAGGCAAGGAAACAGTACACAGGAACTACAACCAAAGCCCAGGAATCAGCAACTCTGAAACTGGACTAAACTAGTAAAGCAGGAAAAACAAGAGATATTTTTTCTTTTTTTTCACAAAACAGGCAGAAACAGGTACAGCAAACACTTATAAATGCTATGAATCAGCTACTACAGCTTACACAGAAGAATTTGCTACAAATACAGTCAAATAGTAACAAACAAGGATTCCAAGTGCAATATTAAGTTAAATGCAGTAAAAACAGCTTCAATGTAACAGAAAGGCAGGCGAAATACAGTTGTTAGGTATTCAGATGTGGAAAGCAACAAAAAATATACTTAGTATCAAGAAAAGTCGCTTATTCAGCTCTCTGCAGCCTGGATTACTCTGCTGGCCCACGTGGAGTCTGTGCTGAGTAGGTACAAGCTGAAAGTTTTATACCAGGGGGCTGGAAAAAGCTAGAAACTGGCCCAAAACGACCAATAAACTACTAGTTACTGGCTGAAACCTCACAAAACTGGACAAAAGGCAGCTCAATGCTTCCCACTCCCACTGGTAAGCAAGGTAGCTTCCCTTCCCCCAAATAAGGCAAGGAAACAGTACACAGGAACTACAACCAAAGCCCAGGAATCAGCAACTCTGAAACTGGACTAAACTAGTAAAGCAGGAAAAAACAAGAGATATATTTTTCTTTTTTTTCTTTTTTTTCACAAAACAGGCAGAAACAGGTACAGCAAACACTTATAAATGCTATGAATCAGCTACTACAGCTTACACAGAAGAATTTGCTACAAATACAGTCAAATAGTAACAAACAAGGATTCCAAGTGCAATATTGAGTTAAATGCAGTAAAAACAGCTTCAATGTAACAGAAAGGCACTGTGCACTTTGCTGTAATACTAACAACAGGGAAGGTAATCTTTCCTTGCACAATATAAAATAAAAAATATGAACACTTCTTTTCTTCTCTTTATTTTGTGAACATCATTCCCATATCTATGCTTCTCTAATAAGGCTCCTATGTGTTTTGCCTTGCAGTTTGATACATGTTTCAGTAAGTAAGTTACTTCCTTAGAATTGCAGAAACAATTGTACTTAAGAGACAGAAACTGTTGTTATAAACAATTCGTATAAAAGTTAGGAATGTTATTCTCCTAATTGCAAAAACAATTGTACTTAGAGACAGAAACTGTTGTTATAAACAATTCGTATAAAATTTAGGAATGTTATTCTTCTAAGTCAGTCAATTACAGTCACAAAATCTCTTGTAAGTCTCTTATCTCTGACACACCCTCAGTAAGTGTATATCAAAGATGATTGGCTATGAAAAACTGATCAGTACTGCTGTCAGACTAATCATTTATACTTGTAAGCATTTAGCTAGTAACACTTGTCACTGCTTGTTCTTGCAAAGGTAGTGCATGTGCATGCAATCATGTAGGTCCTTACACCACGTTTACATTCTCTACACTTAGTGAGATTGTGGAACTCAAGAAGGCTAACAGGTTCACACCACATTTGCATACTTACAGTGCTGAGAGGGCTGAATCTGCAGTATATAAAAGCAATCATGTAGGTAAGGAACTTATAACGTATTAGGGGAATTTGTTTGGATGCAGAGCTCAATACTGCTACTTTCTTTGAGAGCATGTTGGTACTGTCACAACTGACTTTCTAGGTAGGCTGCTGTTATGAGCAGACTGATGCATTTTAACCTTACTTATGGATTGCATTTCACAAGTACTGCTTTACTGTTTGAAGTATTCTCAGTATCTGTTGGCATGGGCATGTACACCATAGTTATTTATTGATGCTGCAATATTTCTCTACATACTGATATGAGTTAAATGGAAATTTCAATCTTGAAAGCTGACAGCGTTGTTCAGTAGACTGATGTATTTTTATTACCAAGGTTGTAGGTTTTTGCACTATTAGCACAATTATATTAACGTTCTGATGTCTACCTGGCTGCCCTCCACAAAAGTGGATATCACACCAAAAACTGTTAACCATTTTTCCTTGACAGGTGTACATTACTTATGTAAAGGCTGCAATGTAATAAAGAGTGACAGAAATGTTTCGCCTTCTATGAATTTATTATCAAATTCTTTCTTTTTTGTATTTGGTTGAAGGAGGAAATTTGTATTCAGTTGTGTGCATTCATATGAAGCCTTCTTTTTTATGTATTTTGTATATGGTGGATATAGTCAGTTATTTTTTTAAGTTTAACAATCAATTTATTTATTTCTTTTGTGTTTGGGGGAGGGGATCTGTATGAAGTTTTGTATACGCATATGAAACCTTCCTTTTTCATGTGTTTTTGTTATGATGGATGGATACATTCATCTATATTGTTTTACTTATTTTTGTTTATTTATTTATTGCATTTGTTTACCAGGAAAGTCCACTGTGCCTAAAACACCCCATTTTCAGTGGAGGCACAGGGAAAAAAGCTCTGACAAGAACATAGATATAGAAAATATTAAACATTAATTAGTATAAAAATAGATACAGTGTTACACATAGTGATTACAGTAATATATACAGAATATATACATAAAAGCAGGAATTTTTTGGCTGCCAGATGAATTCAATCAAAGAAGTATACACAGGGATATACTACTCAGCATTATTGTACCAGTATCAACAAGTGACGAAAAAAAAGAAGTTATGTCTTACCATAATGTTCCATCTATGTTGTTGATCTTCGTTCATTCATTACTGATGGGTTATCAGTTCCATCCTTGGAACTGAGCCAGCCAATATCAAGCTCGCGTCTGCCAAAAACTCTCGAGTCAAGGTCCTACCCAGAATGCTCTGCTCCCTGTTACCTCAGATCGAGTTTGCAAGTTGATAGATAAAAGTAGAGGCTACCTCTGGTCATTACAAACCTACAAGAAAGGAGTACATGAGATCAACCAAGAACCTCCGGATGGGGGATGGAGGGTGGGAAGTAATGAATGAATGAAGAGCAACAACACAGATGGAACATTATGGTAAGACATAACTTCTTTATCTGATGTTTTTAATCTTCATTCATTCCTTACTGATGGGATAGAGTCCCCAGCTACCTGTATTCCTGGGTGGCCCTCATGGAAGGACATTCCTGAGCACCATGGAGCCAAAGGAAGCTCTACCTCTGGAGGCCAAGACCAACTTGTAATGAAGAATAAAGGTATGAGGTTTGGCCCAAGTTGCAGCTGAGCAAATATCATTAAGGGACGTCTTAGCATGGAAAGCTGCTGAAGTTGCCGTAGATCTCGTAGAATGTGCTATGACTCTATGAGGCAAGGTGAGATTGTTTTTGTTGTAGGTAAAGGTTATATAATTTCTCAACCATGAAGCCAATATAACTTCTGATACAGAATGACCCTGTCTAGGTCCAGAAAAAGCCAGAAACAGTTGGTCTGATTTACGGTTAGATTTTGTTCTGTCCAGATAAAATTGTAATTGCCTATGAACATCCAAGGAGTGCCAGCAATACTCTCCCTTGTTAGAATGGTTAGGAAAGAACACTGGAAGGTCAATAGACTGATTGATAGATCGCTCTGACACCACTTTTGGTAAAAAGGTAGAATTAGTTCTCAGTGATACCCTATCCTTATGGGAGATACGATAGGGAGGCTTGATGCATAAGGCCTGGAGTTCTGACAATCGCATGGCCGACGTGACTGCAATCAAAAACGTTTTCCAAGAGAGATATTTTACATCACATGAAGACGCAGGTTCAAAGGGGGGAACTGTTAGAGCTTGCAGAACCAAAGCCAAATCTCAAGGTTATACGGGTTCTCTAAAGGGAGGTTTTAGGTAGATAACCCCTTTCAAGAAAGTCTTACAGAGTCTGTGTGACATAAGTGAAGAATCTTGAAAACCAATATGAAAATTTGAGATGGCAGCTAAATGTACACGGATAGTAGAGGCAGACATCCCAGAGCTGAAAAGATGTGATAAGTAATCCAATACCATAGAGACTGGGAATGACAAGGGGTCTAATTGTTTATTTGCAGCCCATAGAGAGAACCATTTCCATTTGTTAAGATAGATTAGTCTGGTGGATGATTTATGAGATGCAATAAGAATATTGCACACAGGGGACGAAAGGTTTTCATGCCTGGCAATCATTGGAAGTGGAGAAACCAAGCTGTTAATTTCAGGGTTGTTAGATTGGGGTGAATCAGACCCTGCGGATGGGAGATCAACATTGGGGATGGATTGAGGATCCACGGTTGATCTAGCAGGTGAGGCCAGAGGAAGACAAACCAGACTTGTCGAGGCCAATATGGAGCAATGAGGATCACTTTGCTCTTCAACTGTCGTGCTTTCTTTAGAAATTGGGGGATGAGGGGGAGAGGAGGATAAGCATAAAGAAGACCCGTGGGCCAAGCGTGGACTAGAGCGTCCCTTGGTGACTTCCCCAGAGGGAGGATCAGGGCAAAGTAGTTGCTGCACTTGTAGTTGGTTGGGGAGGCAAATAGGTCACAGGAAGGCTGGCCCCAGTGGTTGATGATTTTTGCCGCTATAAGAGGTTTGAGGGACCACTCATGAGGCTGTAGAATGCACCTGCTCAATTTGTCCGCTATCACGTTGGAGCACCCGGGAATGTGCATTGCAATCAGAAAGCGGTTGTAAGCTATCGCCCATTGCCATATTCTCAAGGCCTCTTGGCATAACAGGTAAGATCTGGTGCCCCCATATCTGTTGAAGTACCAGGCCACTGACATGTTGTCTGATTGGATCGCAATAGTCCCTGACGGAAGAATGGAGTGAAATGCTTGAAATGCTAGAAGCACCGCCCTCAGTTACAGGACATTAATATGCAAAAGGGCCTCTGTCTCCGACCAGGTGCCTTGGTCCAGGTTTCGCTGACATAGCCCCGCCCACCCCATCAGGGAGGTGTCCGTGGTCACCGTGTCTATCGGTTGATGGGGGTTGAAAGGGCGAGACCTTTGTTGGGGATTTCAAGACGTCCACTAGAGTAAATCTTGCTTGCATCTTTGAGTTACACTTATCTGAAAAGACAAAGGATGTTGTAGAGGATACCACTGAGTGAGAAGTAGCCATTGAAGGAGCCTCATGTGGAATTGAGCTACAGGAACAATGGTATTCAAGGCTGCCATTGACCCCAATAGCTGGAGTATAGATCGAGCTGGGGATTTGTGGTGACAGAGCAGAGGATGAACTTGTTGTCTTATTCTCTGAAGTCTGTTCCAAGCATGTCGTCTAGCAACTATACCTGTGCCTGCCGCTGTAGCCGCCCCTTCCTTTGTGTGAGAGATAAAATGCATGGAAGAGTTGGAAATGGACTCTAGGGTGGCTATCCGAGAAGCCACATTATCTCGGACTTGGTCAGAAACAGCTCCTGCCATGGTTTCAGAGAGTTGGCTGATAAGATCTCACTGAAGCCTGGTAAAATGTGCCAAATAATTCAAAGATCTTATAGCGAAGGTTGATGAAGCAAACACATGCTTCCCAAATCTGTCAATCTCCCAGGACTCCTTGTTGGGCAGATGGAAAGTTTGGCTCTCTTCTGCCAAATCCTTCTTAATAGCAGCTGCCACCACCATAGCATCTACTGGAAGACATTGTTACCAATGGGGTTTCACAGCTGGAGGACCTAATATTTTAGCTGGTCTCTTAGGTATCGCTTCCATGGTGTCAGGAGCCTTCCATGTGCACTGCAAGATGAGCTGGATGAGCTCATCGGCAGGTGGGGTGACCCAGGAGGTAGGGGGCCGAGCACAAAAAGCCTGCAGGAATACGGATTCCTCAGAGGAATGATTAGAGGGCTTCCAGTTGCCCCGCTGTCTAAGGATCTTGAGGATGTTATCAAAGGACACTTCATCAGAGGGTGACCGTGGGGAACGTTCTCCATCATCAAAATCCATATCTTCAGTCAATGACTCCTCAGTGGAGTCCATGTGCTTCCTCTTACACGATGCTTTGCAGGGTACTTCCTCAGTGGAAGGTTCTGGGGAAGACTGCAAAGAGGTGGTCTCCTGAGGAGGAGAAACCTGAGGCTCTTGTGCCCAGTGTCCGGCAGTTGAAGCTTGTGGCAGTTGCGGCACAGAGGGGGGAGAGGACTCTGACAAATGAGCTTTGCCAGTGGAGGCAAGCGCCCTTTCCATGGCCTGGAAGGCTGGCCCACCTAAGGAGACATGGGAGCTCAGAACCTAGCACGACAATCTCGGAACCGGGATCACACCTCGCCCCGAAGGGCCTGCTCCCAGACCAGGAGTCTCAAGAGGACCATGAACCATAAGAGAGAGAGCATCCCTGGAAGGTGCCATAGAAAAAAAAATGGCATGGAGCCAGGAATGCCCTCCCCAATGGCACAGCCACTGGCCTGAGAACAGCCTGATCCCCAGTGCATCGAAGGCCACAAAGATGACTCTGGTTCCAAAGTGAGATCCACTATTGGAGTCGGAGGGAGGGAAGCTGCTGTCAGAGTAATAGGCTTCGAGACTTGAGTGGAAGTCGAAGGAGGAGTATACATTGGGGACTGAGGAGATATACATTCACCTGCATGAGGGAACGTGGACTTCGATGCTTGAGAGAGACCTCTGGTCACAAGCAACTGGTCAACAAGCCGAAACACATCCTGTTCAGAAATACTCTTGGTTGATCTCATGGGGAAAGCTGATGGCGATTCTGGCCTTCCTAGGAAAGGACTATACTGACTGCTAGCAAAAGGATCCAGTGAAGGGGAATATTTGGTCCTTGCTAATTCAATAGGTGCAGAGCTCAGAGCCGAGGAAGTCTGTACCAAAGAAAATGGTATGGAAAAAGTCTGCGCCAAAGATGTCAGCGCCGTAGTAGTTGAAGGTGTCTGCACCGTAAAGGCAAAGGTCTGCCGTGAAGGGTACGATGCCGTAGTGGAAAGTGTCTTCACCGGCAATAAGGACAGTGCCAAAAAGGACTGCACCAAAGTACATGTCAGTGCCGAAAATGTCTGCACCGTGGAGTACAGAAGAGTCATACTTGGAGTTGAAGGTGACTGTACCAACGGTGCCGAAGGGGACTGAACCTGTATAGATGGTACCATTAGGGGTTAAGGCAGAACTGCCAGAACCGTAGTTGTCTGCTCAGGGAATTCTGGTGCCGGTGTCGATAAAGGAGACATGGTTGTAGTCAGAATCACTTGGGGCGGTGCCGAGCCTGGAGCAGACAGGGTCACAGGGGGCAGCACCGGAGCAGTAATCAATTTCACCTTCTTGTGAGTTGACTCCCTACGATCTCCAGAAGGAGAAGTGAGTGACTTCAATGAAGACGAGGAAGAATGCCTCTTGTGGGGTTTAACAGGAGGGGGTGAGCCCTCCAACCCAGAAATAGCCTCAGAGAAAAGAGACTTGAGAAGACCTTTCAAAATTAACTTATTCTTCCTCTCGTTGAGAGTCCTGGTAGAGAGATTTTTACAAATCCCACACGGAGGATCCGCAGTCAAGTGGGAGACATTTAAACAATAGACACATAAGTCATGGTCATCGGAGAGTGCTAACTTATGGCCGCAATGCTTTCATTGCTTGAAACCAATGCTACTTTTCTTATCTGACATAACTGGTGTGGAGAAGAAGTACAGTACAAAAAGGAAGAATAAGGGCTACCCAACAAAAGGGTAAGAAGAGAAAAAGAAGTATTACCAATGATGGTAATGGATAATTACCACAGGGTAAGAAAAGAGGGTAATAAAGGGAAAAGACTAAAGGGAGAGAGTCTAAAGTGTGCGATAGGGTAGGAAAATATTAGAATAAACTTTTGAGAAAAATTTATAGAGTAATAACAATATATAAACTTTCAAAAAATTAGACACTTAGCTGAGAGAGTGACTTGACAAGGCTGTACAGCAACATGGCAAATGAGATATGAGATAACAGAGAGCAGAGCATTCTGCGTAGGACCTTGGCTCGAGAGTTTTTGGCTGACACGAGCTTGATATTGGCCTGCTTGGTTCCGAGGACTGAACCGATAACCCATCAGTAAAGAATGAATGAAGATTAACAACATCAGATTAATAATAATAGAGAAAATATCATCAGTCAGCAGTAGCAAAAAGCAAAGGAGTTTAGTTATCATATAAGGAGAAGGAGAAGGTTAGATTATAGAACAGGCACATAGACAGGAAGAATTGATATGATTTTTCAGTATTTGTTTGAAGGTGGTGCTGCCTGTGTTCCTTATAGAAGGTGGAAGTGAGTTCCATAGTTTCGCAATGGTAAAGGAATAGAGGATTAGACCAGCAGGTAAGGTGGGCTTTTCTACTTTTAGAAGTAGATGATTTTTAGATCTTAGTTGCCTGCTGGGTTGGTATTGTCAAGTAGCATCAAGAAAGCAGGACATCTGTGGGTCTTTAGATTATCTTCTGTAGTTAGTTGGGTGAATGAGAGATGGTGGGGGAGTTCCAGCAAGCCTAATTGTTTCAGTGAGTTACAGTGGTGGGATGAGAATTTGGCTTTTCTGTGGTAACACATTCCAAGTTTGGATCTTGCAGAATTTTGGATATTAGTGAGGAGAGGGGGAGCTATAAAGGAGAGAGGGTAATAAAACAGTGGTTGCAAGGGTTTGTCTACTAGAGAGGCTACGAAAGTGTTGGTGCCTATAGAGCACACCTTGCTTTTGGTGTGTTTTTTGATGTTATTGTTTATGTGTAGGTCAAAATTAAGAATTTCATCTATAATAATGCCTAGTAGTTTAGTGTGTGGGACAAATTCTATAATGGTATTGTCGTGGACTTGAATAGTGAAGAGTTTTTTTATCTAGGGGAGTTGTTTTCTTAGGGGTAAAAAGGACTAGTTTAGTTTTTTTAGATTTAGGGGAAAATGATTAAGTATCCAAGCTTAAGTAGAGGTGAGGGCATTCTGGGTGATTAGCTAAACTTCAGAGCTGGAATTTGCAGTGCATATTACTGTAGAGTCATCAGCATACTGGATTACTGAGCATTGTGGGAGAGTGGAGTAAAAGTTGTTAATAAAGATGCTAAATAAGAGAGGAACAAGTATGGAGCCTTAGGGTACACCAGTGGAAGTACTGAAGAAGGGAGAGTAAGACTGTTGTCATTTGGTGAATTACTGCCTATTGGAGAGATAGCTATTGAACCATTATAGGGTAGGTTCATAGGTAGGTACTAGGCTATCGGCCCAAGGGCCTACATAAGCCTAGCCAGCAAGGTTCCATAGCTTATGCCACCCAAGAAAGTTAATTTCCTGTGCCACTGTCCAGCAGAGACATAGAAGTGATCCCCGGGGTGTATTTCCTATTTGCCATCCACTCATCAAGATTTTTCTTGAAGAGTGCTAATGAAGAACTTTGCTTGACATGGATGGGTAGCTTGTTCCTGTGTATAGGAAGTCTCTGGGACAGGAATCTATCCCTCCAGCACGTCCTGTTTATTGTGGTGACAAGGTTTAGGTCCCTAGAGCATGTAGCTCGGAGGGATTGGGATTTCTTTAGGTGTAGCATGTCCAACAGCTCTGTGTTTGACATAGCTTTATATGTTAGGCAGAGATCACCTCGGAGTAGGCGATATGCTATGGAGTAAGGTTGGAGTTTTTTGAGGCGGTCAGTGTAGGGTATTTGTTTGAAGCCAGTAATCCTCTTTGTGAGGTACTTCTGTGGCCTTTCCAGCTGCTGCAGATGTCTTGTGAGGTACATTCCAAAAAGGGCATTGTACTCTATAATGGGTCTAATGAGTAACGAGTAGAGGGGAACAATGACCTCTTTTTTCCTGGATGAGAACCCTTTTATGATGAGGTGTGCCACGTAGAAGGACTTCCTGACTACTGTGGTGATGTTACTATCAAAGGAGAGACTACTGTCCACCTGGGTCCCAAGGTCTCTTATCACACATTCGGTGTTAAGTAGATTGCTGCCTATGTGGTAGTTCATGGGTACAGAGTTTTTACCAAAGGGGATGACACTGCACTTTTTGGCATTGAGCTTGAGGCCATGGCTCTGACACCAGGCATCTGTCTCAGTGAGGCCCTTCTGTAGGATGTCCACATCATTTGGGGACTTGACTATGGCTCCTAGTTCGCAGTCATCTGTGAACTTTATTAGCCAGAGGCCTTCTGTGTTAGCCTGTACTTCAGAGAAGTAGATACCAAACAGGAGAGGTCCCAGGACGGAACCTTGTGATACTCCACTTGTCACTGCTTTGAGGTCAGATTTGGAGTCTGCAACCTTTACAGTGTGGGTTCTGTCAGTGAGCCAGTTGGCAACCCATCTTGTGGCGTAGGGATTTATACCTAGTTTAGTGAGTTTAGCTATAATTCCAGAATGGGGGATGGTGTCGAAAGCCTTGGCGAGGTCAAGATAGGCTGTGTGAACCACCTTACCCTCATCCACAGCTTTGGTGACTGCCTCAAAGAAGTTGATCAGGTTCAGGAGGCATGATCTGCCTTTCACAAACCCGAACTGGGTGGGATCCAGAGTTTGGAGGTTACCAATGTCTTTGTTTATGAGTTCCATGATGATACGTTCCATGGCCTTGCAGACCAGGCTCGTCAGGCTAATAGGTCGATAGTTCCTGGGATCAGTGGTGGCTCCCCCTTTGTGGAGTGGGATACCTGTTGCTGTGTGCCATTCAGTGGAGAAATGTGGACGGTGGATAGTTTAGAGAGGAGAATGGTATGGAATTAGAAGTTATGTACCTACCATAACGTTCCATGTTAGTTGTCTTCTCTCGCCTTCTTTCTTGCTGGATGGGTTCGGAGCCGATCCTCGGCTCCGACTCGGCACTAGCTTTAGCTCGAGAACTCCTTTTACCAGCTCGAGGCAACCCTATATCCCATGATGCAAGGCGGAACTACCTCAGATCTCGTTTGGTAGCTAACTAACCCTGCTAAAGACTTATCCTAATATAATTAGGAACCATGGTTCCTAAAAGAAGTCCTCATAACAATGCTCCAGAGGAAGCAATCTAATAGGAACTCTCCAAGATCTGTCCAGGCCAGGGGAAGGAGGGAGGGACGAAGAAAGAAGGCAGAGAAGACAACTAACATGGAACGTTATGGTAGGTACATAACTTCTAAATGTTAAGTTGTCAATCTCGCCTTCATTCTGCTGGATGGGACCGTCCCTAGCACCTGTATCCCGGGTGGCTCAATGGAACAGACTCTTGAGAACAGTGGAACCAAAACTGGCCCTATCTCTGGAGGCCAAATCCAACTTGTAATGAGACACAAAGGTATGAGGCGTGGCCCAAGTAGCTGCTGCACAAATAGTGTCAATGGGAAGTCTATCCTGAAAGGCTACAGAAGTGGATAGACTCCTGGTCGAATGTGCTTTTGGCTTAGAAGATAGTTGTTTGCCCCTTAGAGAGTACACGTAGGAAATGGTGGAAGTCAACCATCTAGATAAGGTCACTTTAGATACTGGAAGACCCAACCTGTTTCCTGCATAGGAGACAAACAATTGGTCTGATTTTCTAACTTGTTTAGTCCTATGTAAGTAGTACCTGAGCTGACGGTGAACATCCAAAAATGTAGCTTCTGTTCAGCTCTGTCAGAATAGTTAGGAAAGAAAACTGGTAGATCAATAGATTGGTTAATATTGGCTTGAGATACAACCTTGGGAAGAAAGGAAGGGTTAGTTCTGAGCGAAACCCTATCCTTATGAAACACCAGATAAGGTGAACGAATACAGAGGGCCTGAATGTCAGAAACTCTTCTTGCAGAGGTAACAGCCAGCAAAAATATAGTTTTCCATGTCAACAACTTTAAAGAACACGTAGCAGACGGTTCGAAAGGAGGTAGAATTAGGGATGCCAACATTAAGTTCAGATCCCATTGCTGAGGAGGATGTTTCACAGGCGGTTTTAGGAGAAAAACTCCTCTCAAAAAGGCTTTGCATAACTTATGAGACATGATGTTATTGTCCTGCAAGCCAACATGAAATTTGGAAATAGCAGCCATTTGTACTTTGACTGTAGATGATGACGATCCTGAATGAAAAACCTCCGCCAGGAAATCCAAAACAGAATGTATAGGAGCGGTGAAAGGATCAGTGTTTCTGGCGTTTGCCCAAATAGAAAAACGTCGCCACTTGCTAGCATAAACAGTTCTAGTGGACGACTTTAAAGAAGACACTAAAATGTCTCTGACTGAGTCAGAAATCATTGGTAGCCTGGCTAGGGAAGGAAGTGGAGCAACCAAGCAGTGAGGTTGAGAGAATGAATGGCCCGGTGCTGCTGACCCGACTGGTGGATCAAAAGATCCGGAACTGGGTCCAGATGCCAGGGCTGCACCAGAAGGTGATGATGTAGAGACGGAAACCAAATTTGTCGAGGCCAATATGGAGCAATGAGGATCAATTTGGCTCTCAAAACGGTGGCTTTCTGAATGACTTGTGGAATCAATGGAAAGGGAGGAAAAGCATAAAGAAGTCCCCGAGGCCAATCCTGGGTTAGAGAGTCTCTCAAGGGTTGGCCTGGAAGAGGAAATAGTGTGAAGTAATCTGGGCACTTGCTGTTTTGAGGGGTAGCGAAAAGATCGCAACAAGGGTGCCCCACTTCAGAAAAATCTGATCCACTACAGACTGATTGAGAGACCACTCGTGAGGCATAAGAATAGATCTGCTTAGCCTGTCCGCCAATAGGTTGGACCTGCCGGGGATGTGCGTTGCTATCAGAAACCGCTGAGAAGAGATCGCCCATTGCCAAAGTCTGAGAGCTTCTCGACATAAGGGATAGGACCTGGTTCCGCCCTGTTTGTTGATGTACCAGACCACGGACATGTTGTCCGTCTGTACTGCAATAGTCCCTGTGGGAAGAAAGTCGCCGAGGGCTTGCAACGTTAAAAGCACTGCTCTCATCTCCAGGACATTTATGTGCAGGTGGTATTCTATGGGTTGCCACGTCCCGTGGACCATCCTGCCCTGATAATGCCCCCACCCGATCAGAGAGGCATCCGTGGTGACTGTGGCAACAGGAGGAGGGGGAACAAATGGTCGGCCCTGCTGAAGAAGAGGGGAAGATACCCACCATCGTAGATGAGCCCTGCAAGACTGTGTCACTAAGATCTCGTGTCTCATGGGCAGATCGTGGTACGACCACTGCGTGAACAACATCCACTGCAGGAGACGCATGTGGAAGCGAGCTAGTGGAAGAAGAACAATGGCTGCAGCCATTAGGCCTAGAACCTTCAAGACAAACCTGGCTTTGACCTTGTTGCTTTGTAACAGAAGCTGAACAAATTTCTGGATGTCCAGAATCCTTTGATTTGTTAGTCTGGCTAACATTTTGACGGTATCTAACTCTGCCTATAAAGGTGATAGATTGGCAAGGCAGCAGAGAGGATTTTTCAAATTCACCGAAATTCCTAGACTCTTGCAAAGCTGTAAGGTGTAGTCTCTGGACCAAGAAGCTGATCCCTGGAGGTGGCGGAGAGGAGCCAGTCGTCCAAATAAGGAAACACTTGGAATCCTTGACGTCTCAGGTGAGCTGTGACCACCGCCATGCATTTGGTGAACACTCTGGGGCTGAAGTGAGGCCAAAGGGCAATGCTCTGAATTGGTAATGACTGGCTCCCAGCCGAAAGCGGAGAAACCTTCTGGAGCGGCTGTGAATCTTTATGTGATAGTACGCATCCTGAAGGTCTATCGAGCACATCCAGTTGTCCTTGCCCAGAAAGGGCAGAATGGATTGCAGCGTGACCATCCGAATCTTGCCTTTTGACAGACTTGTTTAGTCTGCTTAGGTCTAGTATTGGTCTCCAATCTCCCGTCCTTTTGGGGACCAAAAGAATCTTGAGTAGAAGCCGGATCCTACTTGGTCTGCCGGCACTGTTTGGATGGCTCTTTTTCCCAGGAGTTTTGAAACTTCCTGTTTTGCCAAATCCCTTTGACCGGGTGAGATGTCTGGAAGGGATTGTAGAGGTACGGGAAACCTTTCAAGGGGATTTTGTAACCCTCGGATATAATCGACTGTACCCACTTCTCTTGTGATAGGGATTGCCAGGCTACTGGGTACAGCGAAATTCTTCCCGACTGCCTCCAAGGGTGGACAGTCGGGCAACACCGCAGGGATGCTGAAAGGGCTTCTCAGGAAGAGGCTCCCTGTTGCCCTGGTTCTGAGGACCCCCTGCCTCTAGGGCGGCGTCTATTATTGTTACCCCCTCTGCCTCTAGGGGTAAACTGACCACGTGTGTCCGGTGTAGCTCCTTGGGCTTTACGGAACCACATCTTCCCCCCCTTCTGACCCTTGGGATATGGCCTAGAAGGAGTGGAAAACTGGACTCCAACGGCAGAAAGAGTTTTACCGCCTTGTTCACATCTGGTCAAAGTATCCTTCACCTGAGGTCCGAACAAAGCCGAACCGTCAAAGGGGGTGTTGGTGAAGGACGCCTTAAAGGGGTCCGCAAAATTACACAGCCGCATCCAGGCTTGGCGTCTAAGAGCAACACCTGTGCCTGCGGCCCTGCTCGCTCCATCGGCTGCATAAGATATGAGCCGCATGGAGGAGTTAGATATCGAATTCAGGATAGCTAGCTGAGAGGCAATCTTTTCCTGAGCCCCAGCAGCTGAAGGATCCTGGACTACTTCCCCCAGTTCCTTGAGAATATCTCGTTGAAGCCTGGTGAAGTGACAAAGGTAATTCAGCGAACGCATTGCAAAGGTCGCTGAAGAAAACATCCGCTTTCCATACCTGTCCATGGTCCTAGAATCCTTATTAGGAGGATGGACAGGTACTGAAGGATCCGCCAGTTCCTTCTTAGTGGCCGCCACCACCATAGCATCCACAGAGACACCTTTGGACAGGAACTGTTTGTCCGAAGGGGCCGTGATGAATTTGGATGGTCTCCTGGGGACAGGTTCCACAGAATCTGGAGCCACGCCTTCGAGCCACTACCTGCATGAGTGGGTCGAAGGCGGAGACACCCAGGAGGTGGAGGGTCGGGATCCAAAAGCCTCCAGGTATACCGACTCATCCTCGGAGGGGTCAATGGAGGGCCAATTCCCCCTCTGTTTGAGGAGCTCAAGGATGTCTGAAAATGAGACATCCTCAGAGGGGGACCGTGGGGAACCCTCCGACTCATCTAAGTCGGTATCAGATGTAGTAGACTCACGGCAGTCTGTGTGTTTCCTCTTACACGTCCTCTTCCGAGGGGGTTCCCCTGCAGGGTCAGGAGAAACCTCGGAAGAGGAGGAAATTCCCAGTGGGGAAACCTGGGGTGATGGATCCCTGGGCCTGAGAGCAAGAGGCTGGCAAGAGGCATCTGCAGGCACTGATGAGGGAGGAGCTAGAGGGATAGACCGTTGACCAGGCTCAGAGGCCAGGACACTCCTCATCACCTCAAAGGCTCCTCTCCCCGGGAGACCTGAACACACCCGCTCCGAAGAAACAGGAATGGTCGGCTCCAAGGAGAGAGAAGGCTCGAGGCCGATGTCGGCGCCGAGCTTACCAAAGCCGAAGCTCCGAGAGGGAGAGCGGGTCGGACAAGGGTCCGATGCCACTAGCCCCTCGGAGCCGACAGTGGAAACCCGACGACCGGATCCCTCCAAGGAAAGTCTCAAGGAGGAGATCGAGCCGAGGATGACGGAGCCGAAGGATGTATCGGCTCCGCATCGAAACAGTCGCTGTCCCAAGAAGCTCCGGCCCGAACTCTGGTGTGGAGTCGGAGGAGGAATCTCAAGAATTGGGGCTATAGCCAAGTCTGTTGAGACGGGCTATGGAGCATTTGGGCCAGTGCCTGAGACTTCAACAGCCTGCTTACCACCCTCTCCAAATCGTGGTCAGACAGCCTGGAAGATCTCAAGATCGGCTCCGATGGCTCCGCTCCGACAAAAGAGGAGACCCGGAGCCGAGTGAATACTTAGTATCGAAGGGACCGGGATCTCTTACGGGCCGGAGCCATCGGAGCCGAAGTCCCTTGAACCCCAGATGGAGCCGAGGATCTCTCGGCCCGATGCTGATAAAGTGTCGGCTCCAGCCGAGCCGACAAGGCAACAGTAGTCAGGGTATCGGAGCCGCCGGCACCGAACCCACTACTCTGGCAGAAGAAGCATCGGCTCCAGCCGGAGCCGATATCGGCTCCGACGGAGCCGGAGCCACCGGAGGAGGCTTGGACACTGTAGCCTGAGCCTTCGGTGGCTTAAGAGGTTTTCCTGCCCCTTGCTTAGGAGGAGAACCTTCAGGTTTCAACAAACCTCGGAGGATCAGTTTGTTCCTCCTTTCCTGCAGGACTCGCTGGCTAAAGGCATGACACAACGCACAGGAGTCCTGCAGGTGCAAAGGCCCCAGGCAATACACACAAGAAGTGTGACCGTCTGTCAGGGACATTTCCTGACAGCACTGGTCACACTTCTTGAAGCCTGAGACCTTGCCTTCCTAGACATCCTAAAAGGATATACACAAACAGTCCCCACAAACACACAACTTAATCCCTACACAGACACACAGGAAGGGAATAACTTGGGGAACTAGGCCTGACTAAAACTTTCACTGAAAAAACTAATTTAAAAGTTTAAAAAAGGAAGGGAATAGGGTGGGCTGTACTAAATACAGGCTAACCTAACACAGAAGGGAAATTAAACCCCTAACTAACTTTTTTTCTTATTTAACAAGAAAAACTTACCTCAGCTGGCAAAGGAGACCTCTTTCGCTAAGCGGCAAACGAGATCTGGGGTAGTTCCGCCTTGCATCATGGGATATAGGGTTGCCTCGAGCTGGTAAAAGGAGTTCTCGAGCTAAAGCTAGTGCCGAGTCGGAGCCGAGGATCGGCTCCGAACCCATCCAGCAAGAATGAAGGCGAGATTGACAACTTAACATATTGTATTAAAAGCTTTGGAGAGGTCTAGGAAAAAAGAAGTGATTATTTTGCCACTTAACATAGGTCTGATTTTGTTTATTCCATTTTTTCTTTTTGTTGCTTACTTGTTATCATAGATTATCCTGCCAGTGGCACTGGGGAAATCGTGCCTCCTCATACTGAAGTACTGGTAGCATTTGGTAATGATGGTAGCAATGAAGAGGCACAGTATGGAGTGAAGAGGGTCATTCCGACATTCAGGTTGGGCCTCCAACATCTCTTGCCCCTATTTCAGACATAGTCAGGATGCCTCTGCATATCTATGACACACAGACCTCAGACACTGGACAGATTGAGGGTGACAAAGTTGAGCAGGGTAGTGTGGTTACTCCAGCTGCAGAAATGGTTGATTCTTCCCATAGCCATTATGATGGCAAGGTGCCACAAAGGCAGGTTGTTAGAGATGCTTGGAGGAGCCCTGCTTTCCACCCTGCTCCTGATGTTGGTGTGTCAGTAGCTGCCACAAGATTTATGTGTAGGGCTATCACAGAGGTACAGGCATGTTCCACAAGTGACTTAGAAGAGATAGTGCGGGTTCTAAACAATGTGCATTCTAACATGCAGAGCTGCCTGAACCATGCAGGTGACTTCTTGGACAGGATGAATGACACACTGGATTGGGTCGTGTCTGTAACGGAATGTTTTCTGGGGGAGAGTTGGCATCCAAGTGAGTGTAGAGCTAATACATCATCTAGTTAGCCACTGTGGCAGTGTAAGATCCCACTTTCATAGTGGCACTACATCCACAGCTCCACAGCTCTATCAGTGGAGATTCTGGACGTAGTGGTGATTAGAGCTTGTCCAGCAGACATCGATCACATTCAGGTAGCACTCTAAAGTCTAGTCAGGGACATAGAACTAGCAGTGCAACTCCTGGCAGAGGTAGTTCTCATGATCAGGGGTGAAAACGCAAAACTGACTAGTCTACCATGTACAGCTCACACCTGTCTGAGATGCTAGGACATAATGCTACCAAAGCACTTGACTGTATTCATGTAGACACAGACAGACACACAGACACACATGCACATATACACAGACACACACGCATACACACACGCGCACACACTACTTATGTAAGCAATACGGTTGACTTCTAAACATATCTTGCTACTGGCCCTGCAAATTGGATACTTAAAGAATACATTTTTATTTTATTTGCACAAACTCAATTTGATAGTTTTATTCATATGTTTGAAAGGGTGTGTAAACAGTATAATGTTGACCAAGGGCTCTGGGTATGGTTCCTGACCTTTTTACTCCATGGTAAAGCTGCAACTGCTATTTCTAAATTGTCTGATATTGATTGCTTAAATTATAATACTGTTAAAAATTGTTTGAGTGTTTTAAGTTAACACCTGAAGCTTATAGAAAAAAGTTTTGTGAGCATAGATGCAAGGTAGATGAAAGTGTGTGTGAATATATTGCTGAGTTAAGCACTTATTTTCATAGATGGGTGAGTGGGTGTCAGGTCAACACTTTTGAAGGGCTGGCAGACCTTTTGGTGACGGAACAAGCCCTTACCAGTTTGTCTAAGGACATGAGAATCTGCTTAGCAGACAGAGAATGTAACACCACAGATGAGTTGGGGAAGAAGGGAGACATATACCTAGCAAGCAGGGCATTACTGCACAGGAAAGGGATACCCAGTGCTACACATGGGTCTAAGGGAATGGGGGGGGCAGCTTAAACCACCTCAGCAGAGTCTGCCAGTAGCAGGGGGAAAACCCTAGTTCAGGTACATGGCCAGGATCAAGGGTTAAATGTTTTAAATGTAACCAGTGGGGCCATGTAGCATATAGATGTCCAATGAGGCAAGGTGGGAGAGCCAGTAAGTGGGAATGACAGAATGCCAGCAGGAAGGTGACTGGAGATAACAAGGGTACCAATCTACCACAAGAGGTTATATCCTATCTTAGTAGATGGAAAACAGGACACTGCTAAGAGATAAAGCCTCCAACCTAACCATTGTGAAGCCTGCAATGGTTAAAGAGGAGCACTATTTGCTTGGCCAGTCTACTCCAGTCAGAGCTTTAGGAGGGACCCCACTGCAAATACTTTTGGCTAGGGTTCAACTTGACTGGGAGGGTGGAAAAGGAAGCAAGCAAGTAGGTGTGTTTGAGGATATCCCTGCAGATGTCCTGATAGGGAATGACTTTGATAATGCAGTACCTTGTGTGCATGCAGTGGCACACAGTCATGCTTGGACACAAGCAAGTGGGTCTGGTAGCCTGTGGGGGACCCAGACAGACCGCAGACCTGAAGCCAGGACTGGTGCGGTAGTTACTTCAGAGAGTGAGCTACCTTGTAGCAGTGAGACTGAAGGCGAGCCACAGCTGCTTGTGGGTACTGGTGTTCCCTTGGACAGAGTGACTGCAAGGGCACAGGTAAGTAGTAGTATCCAGGCTGACAGTGAAGCATCGCTGTCAGAGAATATCAGCCTTCTTGTGGAAGAAGATCTGGAAAGTGTAACAAAGAGAGAGTTGAGACAGGCTCATGTCTCAGATCCTACATTACAATGCCTGATGGAGGTAGCCAGGGAGGCACCTGATTCTCAAGGGAAGGGGGAATCTGTATACTGGGACAAAGGTTTACTGTACAGAGGGTGGATCCCTGATGGCGGGCTAGAGGGTGAGAGAAGAGGCAGTTGGTAGTGCCCAGAGCCTACTGTCTGGCACTTCTTGCCACAGCCCATGATATTCCCTTTGCAGGTCATATGGGCATAAAGCATACCAAGAGACATATCATGCAAAACTTTTATTGGCTGGGATTTCCAAAGATGTAACAGGGTATTGCAGGACCTGTAAGCAGTGCCAAAAGGTAGGCAATGCAGGAGACACGGTCAAGGCTCCTTTGATGCCTTTGCCTGTGATTGTGAGTACCCCAAGTTCCAGTGGAAAAAAAGTATACCCTAGTTGTAGCAGATTATGCTACCAGATACACTGAGGCGGTGGCTGTGTCCTCCACTGAGGCAGAAAAGATGGCAAATGCTTTGTTACAGATTGTCAGCAGGGTAGGTTTCCCAAAAGAAATACTGACTGACAGAAGTGCCAGTTTCACATCAGACCTGCTGGCTTCTCTGTGGGAGCTCTGTGGGGTAAAGCACCTAAAGACCACCACCTACCATCCACAGACTAATGGTCTGGTTGAGAGGTTAAACGCTACACTAAAGGCCATGCTATGGGCATTTGCAGACCAGTTTAAGAGGGAGTGGGACAATTATTTGCCATATATGTTGTTTGCTTAGAGAGTGTTCCCCAGGAATCCACAGTTTTCACCCTTTGAGGTGCTGTATTGTCATAGGGTGAGGGGCCCTCTAGATATGATTCATGATGAGTGGGAGGGTGAATGTGAATCCCACAAGGTGTCTGTTGTGGCATATGTCCTAAACCTCAGGACAAGGCTCAGGGAACTGATGGACATGGCCCAGCAGAACCTGGCAGAAGCCCAACAGTAGAAAAATGATGAGAGGAATGCTTGAGCTAGACAGTATAATGTGGGGCAGCAGGTTATACTTCTCATTCCTGTCAGACACAGGTTGGGTGGGACCCTTCAAAGTAGTAAAGAAGGTCAGTGATGTTAACTACATGGTAGAATTGCTACACAGGAGGCAGGGTCCCAAATTGTACCACATTAATACCATGAAACCTTACCATGGCAGGGAGGCCCTGGTGCTAAGTATTTGCAGTAACAGGCAGGAGGAGTCTGAGGGGAATCTATGGATACAGGGAGGCAGCCAGCAAAATCCCAAATTATTATGCTGGAGCCTAAGATTACAGGCATATGATAGGACACTGTAGCACTGTACTGGGGTCAGCAATGCTGACGCAGCTGGAATCTCAAGACAGGGAACAAGGTAAGGTATTCCCAGACAAGGTCTACTATGTCAAGCAGCGTTTCTCAAGGGTCACTTGAAAAGCTAGCGTGAATCTTGGGGGGGGGGGGGTCAGGAAAGGAGATACTACCAGCCCAGCTAGCTGGAATTTTGTAAATAATTATATGTCATTTGTGAATATTAACATGATTTATATACAAGTGTAACAAAAGGGGGATACTGCCAGCACAGTTGTCTGGAATTTTGTAAATGGTTATGTGTCATTTGTGAATTTCAGCATGCTTCACGTAAGATGCTTGTGTTACAAATGTATTAGAACTGTATGTAATATTGTACAGATGTGTGCGCTGAAGAGATATTTTATAGAGTACTGAGCAGAAATGTATATACACTATTGTAACTGTTTAGACGTATATATTTTAACCATGAAACTGGAACACAGGAGATTATCTTGCAAAACTTCAGAAGAATCGTTGAAATTAAGTTACTTTATGGCTGGGCCATAAACAATGGATGTTATCTCTCAGTTTCAGTACAGTAACAGACACAATATCAAGAACTAGAAGTTTTTGTATTGCCTTGAAAGTGTTTATTGTTTTATCACTTTCAGCATCTGCTTTAGATCTAAGAAAAGTCATTGTTTATGTATTTTCACAGGTAGATGCTAATTGCTACCATCTGCATCAGTGCTGGTTTTCATCTGGGCTAGTTAGATGACAAGAAGTTATGTCATTCTGCAAGCATCCCAGAAGTAATATTTGGGATATTAATTTAAGAACTTTCTGAGAGAGAGAGATAAGAACTCTCTGAGAGAAAGAGATTGAGCATTTTGTATTTTGTCTTTGACCTGACAAGAATATCCACTCACCACGTTTGCCTGCTTGCTCTGTAAGTAAGTTAACTAGGGTACAGTAATTTATCTTAGATACAGTCAGGAATTTAGTGAAGTATAGTTTAGATGTTTTCTTTATTTATTTGAGACTGTCCTGCAAAGTTGTTTTAAATATTTCCTGTGATTTTGAGCTCTGATGCAACTGTGATTATATGCTGAACATTTTCTTGTTCTTTAATTTTTTTAATATTAAATATATTTAAACCTTTCAGTGTGGCTGATATTTGTGAGACATATTTAAGTTATTAGAGTACTTGCATACTTATCTGGTGACACTGTGGGCCACTCCTAATAGTCTTGCTCTTGGTCAAACTACTATTTGGATTAATAGTAACATTACACCGTAAGACTGGACACCCTTTGTTAATGGCCTTAAAGTAGCTGATAAAGAGTTGGCTGGTGGCAGTAATAACTACCTTATAGTCTGGGCAAAAGGGGCCATAGCTAGTAAACCTGTGTCAGCCTTTCCCAGGTGTGTGTCTGTATGTGCTTGTGTATAAATCAAATCTCAAAGTGTGTGTGTGTGTGTTTGTGTGTGTGTGTGTGTGTGTGTGTGTGTGTGTGTGTGTGTGTGTGTGTGTGTGTGTGTGTGTGTGTGTGTGTGTGTGTGTGTGTGTGTGTGTGTCAGCTACTTGGGCAGGGACACAAAGCACTGGCTGGACAGAGAGGCTGCTGGATGTCTTGGCTTGGCCACTCAGCTGAGATCTCAGCTTTATAGCTGTGCCAGTGGGGAGTCTTACTGGGGATCTGGAGAAAGATGGAGAAACCAGCCCCAAACTCACTGTGTGCTCTTAAGGGAAATTGCACTTTACTGTGTGTGCACTTGTCATCCTCCCAATGCATGTCCCCCACTGGTGCTAGTAGTGAGGATTGAGGCTCTTTGATTACTGGGCCAGTGTTGGGATATCACAGCCTTAACTATAAGATTAGATTACCTCAGCTTACTACTTTTAGGAGGTGGAAGGAGAAGAGTCCAGTAGTTCCTGGAGAAGAGTCCAGTAGTTCCTGGAGAATTGTCTTAGCAAAGCCAAAACCTAGATAAGGAAACAAGCTTATAGTACTTTTAAAAAATATGTACAGAGGACCAAGAAGCAGTTTCTAGAATACTTATAGAATCCAACTCTTTCCAAAAAGCCAGAGATGAAGCCAAAGCCTTGGTAGAGAGGGTTTTGACCCTGCCTGGAATGGTTTTGTTATGCGAACATAGCAAAAGGTAATAACCTTAGACAACCATTTGGAAATAGACTGGTTTGACACAGGTTATTCCCTTCTTCTTACCTTCACAAGAAATGAATAATTGATCTGAAGTTCTGAAAGATTTGGTTCTGTCAAGACAGTATCTCAGTTGTCTGTGGACATTTAAGGTATGAAGTATCCATTCTCCCTCATTTTTAGGTTCAGGAAAAAAATGTGGAGATGGATAGATTGACTTAAAGTAAACTCGGATACCACTTCAGGCATAAACGAAGGAATAGTTCTAAAAGAAACCCAGTCCCTATTTCTTTGGCACTAAGAGCATCATTGAATAAAACCCCTTCCCCATTGGGAAGGAGGAAATGGTTCTATCACTCCTTGGAAGACCATTTGATGAAGAGCCAGTGAAAACAAAAGAGTCTGATCTGCATAATGAGGAATGACCATCTGGAAAGGAAGAATGTCTTCCCACTGCCATCTTTAACCTTGATGAATGACTTTCAGAAAGTACAGTTTTGTACCTACCATAAATGTAGATGTCCGATAGATATGCAACTGCAGTCATAACATATGGGTTGTCCTGCCTCAGGCAGCCCTTGGTCGGCCGGATTCCAAAGTCTGGGTCCGACTTCGGCTGATGTCGCATTTCTCTCCGACGTCAGAGCGGCAGGAGTACATAAGCATCAGCCGACGCCATCTTCTTCAGTGTTTCTTGCCCCAGATGCCAGGTGCCCTCCAAGGAAGGCTGTAATCAATTTGGAAGACAAAACAGGTTTCCAGACAAATAAATAAGCAATAAACAGATACACCATAACAGATATCCCCAGCTAGGATAACAGGGAGAGGAGTGGACCCAAGGAATAGAGGGGAAGGAGGGAGGGAAAACCCGACTGCAGTTGCATATCTATCGGACATCTACATTTATGGTAGGTACAAAACTGTACTATGTCCTTCAAGAATGCAACTGCAGTCATAACATATGGGTTGAATACCATAGCTTAGCTGGGGGAGGTGGAAAGCACTAAGAAAAGGATGGTGCAGCTATCAATCCCTGCAGGACTGCCGAAGCAAAGCCTGCTCTGGATCTGGAATATAAAGGAAGGTTGTAGTGTTTGGAGAATGTATGCACGGAGCTCCATGTAGCAGCTTCTAGAATGTCTTTTGTAGGCACCCCTCTTAAGAATGCTGTAGAGGTGGCTGTAGCTCTGGTAGAGTGTGGTCTGATATTGGCTGGTACACTCTTTCCATGGAAGGAATAACATAATCTGATGCAATGTCCAATCCATTTTGAGATAGTCTGTTTGGAAATTGCTTTTCCTTGTACTCCAGGGCGTAAGCTACAAAAGCTGATCAGACTTCCTATTGGCCTTGGTTCTGTCCAGGTAGTAGCGAAGTTGTCTGTGAATGTCCAAGGTATGCAGCAGTCTTTCCCCTTTGTTCTCAGGATTGGGAAAGAAAGTAGGCAGGTGAATTGCTTGATTCAAAGAAACCCTAGATACCACTTTTGGCAGAAAGCTAGGGTTGGTTCGTAAGGAGACCCTGTCTCTATGAAAGGTAATGAACGGTGGTATTGCCATTAGGGCCTGTAATTCCGAAACCCTTCTTGCTGAGGTAATTGCCAACAGGAAAGCTGTCTTCCATGAGAGGAATTGTAAGTCCACAGAAGCTGCTGGCTCAAAGGGGGGTAGAGTCAGTTTTTCTAGGACAAAGTTGAGGTCCCAAGCTGGTACTGGGGCCTTTCTTGGTGGCTTGATATTCTTGATTCCTCTAAGAAATTGCCTTAACAAAGGATGTGAGAACACAGGTGGATCAGTGTTGTATCTAGCTGAAATAGCTGAAGCATGTATTTTTATAGAAGAATATGAGAGTCCATTCTGTAGCATATCTACCAAGTATTCCAGGATGAGTGGGATGTTCAATAATGATGCATCATGACCCTTGCTGGTATTCCAAATGCTGAATCTCTTCCATTTTGCTGAATAAACCTTTCTGGTGGATGGTCTGCGGGCTTCTGTTAATATCCGCTGAACTTCCTTGGAGAGAGATAGATTGAGGTTATTCATGGAATCTCCCAAGCTGTTAGCTGGAGCGTCTGAATGTTGGGATGTACTGTCTTGAAGTTGTTTTGAGTCAAAAGGTGGGGCCATTGGGGAAGGGCCCATTTTTTGTTGTGGCATATGCTCCGTAGTAGTGGATACCAGTGTTGTCTTGGCCAGTCTGGAGCTATTAGGAACCCTTTTGGCTTCTCTGCTTTGATCTTTAGTAGTACTGTGGTCATCAGTGGCAGAGGTGGGAATGCATAAATCTTTAGGAAGTTCCAGTTGAATGAGAGAGCATCTGTTTTCCATGCTTGTGGATGATATGTCCTTGAACAGAATTTTTGTAGCTGATGATTGAGGTGGGAGGCAAATAGGTCTACTTCTGGCCTGTCCCATGTCGAGGTGAGCCTTATGAAGATTTCTGGATGTAACCTCCACTCGTGGGGGTCTAGGAAATTCCTGCTTAGGCTGTCCGCCAGCACATTGTCTTTGCCTGGAACAAACTGGGATTGCAACTGTATGTTTAAGCTCAGTGATTTTTCCCAAAGATTCATTGTCAGTCTGCAAAGGGGGTAAGAATGGGTGCCCCCCTGCTTGTTTATGTACCACATGACAGTGGTGTTGTCTGTCCGTATTAGCAGATGGCCTTGCTGAAGTTGTTGTCGAAAGGCCTCGATGGCATGCATGACTGCCAGCATTTCTTTTTGGTTGATATGCAGATGTGTTTCCTTTGGAGACCATTGTCCTTGAATACATATGCCCTCCATGTGCGCCCCCCCATCCAAGGTCTGAGGCATCTGTGGTCATTGTTTGTGTTATTTGTGGTTTTTTGAATGACATACCTGTGTCTGCCTGGCTTACCGAGGCCCACCATAGGAATTCCTTTTGTAGGCATGGAATAAGCGGTATGGTTGTCTCTAGGTTGTTGCTGTGTTGAGACCATAAACTTTTTAGGTACCATTGAAGCTTTCTCATGTGTAGTCTTGCTAATGGAACCAGGAGAATGCATGATGCCATGTAACCCAGGGCCTGTAGGAATCTCCTTGCAGTCATCTGGGTGAGCTTTGCCAAACCTTTGAAATAATGAGTTAACTTCTTTTGCTTGTCTTCTGTCAGGTAAGCCATTTGAGAGGTTGTGTCTAGATTGGCTCCTAAGAAAGTAATTTGCTGGGATGGCTGCAGTCTTGACTTTTGGAAGTTGACTGTGTATCCCAGAGCTTGTAGCAATTGAATGACATAATCCAAGTTTTTTGTCAAAATCAGTTTGTCGTCCGCTTGTATGAGGCAGTCGTCCAGGTACGGGTAAATTTGGATCCCCTGGAGCCTGCAATGAGCAATTACTGAAGCCAGGCATTTTGTAAACACTCTGGGCGCAGTAGATAAGCCAAATGGCAATGCTGAGAATTGATAATGCTCTGGCCCTGCAATAAATCTGAGGTATCTTCTGCAGCTGTGTCTGACAGGGACATGCAGGTATGCCTCCTTGAGGTCCAGAGTAATCAGCCAAGACCCCTTGCCCCGCACGGGAAGGAGTTGCTGTAAGGTCAGCATTTTGAACTTTGGTACTATGAGAAAGGTGTTTAATGCGGACAAATCCAGTATTGGTCTCCATTGAGTTTCTTTTCTTGGAACAAGGAACAGTCTTGAGTAAAACCCGTGGCCTTGTTCTTGTTGTGGAACTTTTTCTATTGCATTGATCTGAGCAAGCAGAGAAATTTGCTTGAAAGCCTCTGCCCTCTGGTTTTGCGGTAGGTTTGGCATGCCTTGTTTCCTTGGTAAGGTATGAAAGTGGAACCTGTAGTCTTGGTCTATATTGTCCAAAATCCATTTGTCCTTTGTCAATCTGTGCCAATTGTCTGAAAACAGAGATAATTTTCCGCCCAAGGGAGCTTCTGTTTGCTCTTTGGTTAGCGGAAGTAGAGGAAAGTCATTGGAATTGTCCCTGTGGGACAGGATAAGCCCCTGTGTCACTTCTTTGATTTGCTGGTTGCCATTGTTGTCCCCTGTAGGAACCTCTGTATTGTCCTCTTCCTCGGCCACGCCTGCTTTTGCCCCTTTGAAATCTTTCAGTATTAGGAAAGGACCAGTTTTTTGAAGGCCAATTCCTGCTGAATCTGGGTGGCTGAACCTGGAGGAAATCTTTGACTGCCTGAACTGACTTGGCTTTTTCCTCAATGGTCTTTAATACATCTTTAGCATTAGCACCAAAAAGCTTGTTCTTTTCCAAGGGTGCATCAAGAAGTTTTGCCTTAACATGATCTGGTAGAGGTTGTTCTTTTAACCATGCATGTCTGCGAATGACCGCCCCTGTCATAGCTGCCCTACATGAAGCTTCCAATGCATCATATCCACACTGAAGGAAGTGATTGCTAACTTGCTGAGAGTTGTGTACAGCCTCCTGCAAAGACTTCCTATCTAAAGGATCAGGAGAGGCCAAAGTTTTCTGTAAATCATCTAACAGGAAATCCTGATATTGAAACATATGAAAGAGACAATTGAGAGCTCTCATAGATAAAGTAGTGGCGGTGTAAACCTTCTTCTCCCATCTCTCTAATGACCTAGCTTCCCTGTTGGAAGGCAAAGGATTTTTGGAGGTGGTAGCTGAAACCCCTTTCGGCCCCTGTGAAATAGTTTCTAAATCAACAGCATGGGCCCTAAAGAAATGAGAATGTGTTTCAGGAACTCTATAGTATCTGTCCGGCTTGGCAGGAGCAGGAGGGAGAGTATCAGGGGTAACACTGGAGTCAGAGTATAAATCATCCAAAACATCAAGCACAGGAGGTATAGCTAAGGGCCTGTGCTGGGGTTTTTAAGGAAGGTACGAAGGCGCTTTCTGGAATCAGAAAATTCCTGGCCTTGCCACTTAAAATGTTCCCTCATGGAATGCAGAACTTCCCCAAAAGAAATATCCTCAGGAGGGGAGGCCGAGGGGATGGAGTCCTCTGCATCTGAGTCCTCATAGGTCTGGAAAGGCTCTTCCTGGCTATCGGAGTGGCTAGAGGCCTCAGAATCTTCATCTGAAGGGAGAGGGTCAGTGGGCTCAACCCTGGGCCTCTTATCAGGAGGAGGCTGGGATCCTCTCTCAGGATGGGCCTGGGTACCTCTGATCATGGAGATTAAGTCTGCTGCCATAGTCATGATTTGTGTCTCAGGAGTAGGCTGAGGTAAGGCTTTAGCAGTAAGGTGCTTAGTCTTGCTGGCTGCCTTAGCACGTGTGTAGGCCTTGATAGACATGGACATGGGAGGCCTAGCAGCTCCACGTGCAGGAGTGACCTTATCCACAGCAATGGTCTCGGGCATTTCCTCGGTTACAGTATCCGGAGGAAAATCAATAACTGGCATCGGTGTGGTCTCTGGTATCGGAGGTATCGGTAATGCGGTGTCTTCGGTTCGGAGCGGTGAAATAACCACCTCAGAGGGAACCGGGGCACTCGCGGTAGGTTTTGGCGTGGTGTCGGTGGAAGACGCGGGCCGAGGATGGCGGTCCCGGTCTTTACGTTTTTTAGGAGTCTGCGATGTCGGTAATTCCGACGGCATCTTGTAATCGAATTTTTCACCGAAAAAGTCTTCAGCGAACTCCACCCGGCGCCTGAGAGTGTGCTTATTGAAGCGAGCACAGGCGGCACAGGCCGAGATGTCGTGGTCTGGGCCAAGGCAAGGAAGGCAGTAAGAATGGAAATCCTTATGAGGTATTTGTTTACCACAAGACAAACAATTATTAACTTTTTCAGTAATTTCTGACATCGGCTGAGGCAAGAAAATGTCCCCAATGGGGTACTTAGCTTTTTTGATGACTTCGGATTGAAGAATACAGGAGCTGACCGACCGGCACTTGCGAACTGCTTCTGCTTCGGGCACCGCGCGGCAAGAAAGACTGAAGAAGATGGCGTCGGCTGATGCTTATGTACTCCTGCCGCTCTGACGTCGGAGAGAAATGCGACATCAGCCGACGTCGGACCCAGACTTTGGAATCCGGCCGACCGAGGGCTGCCTGAGGCAGGACAACCCATATGTTATGACTGCAGTTGCATTCTTGAAGGACATCCCATTTGTATGAAACTAGATGCTGCAAAGAGAAAAATGGAGATTGCTACTTTCTGGAAATAAAAAGGGGCCAGGGTGGGACGTGCTCACCTGAGTTCTTGAACAGTCATTCAGACTTGTTAGACTGTCCTTGGTTTTGGGACTTTTGAGACTTCTTTTTGGAACCCCTTTGCCATTTCTTCTTAAACATATGTTTACCCATATTTTATTGAGACTGTTTAGTCTGCTTTTTGCCAAAATTGTATAAGAAGACAGAAAATCCCTTAGAAAAATTGGAAAAGAAGGGCTGAACAATCTCAGGGATTTCTTGGATCAGTTTTCCCCTTTCATCACACTTTTCAAGCTCCTCTACAACAGAGGGGACAAACACTAAGGGTCAACAACATGAATTAATCCCTGAGTCATATTCAAAAGTGAATTTAAGATCTATCTCACTTTTAACATCATCTTAGAGGTTCTGAGAATGCAGCCATGCAAACCTTCTCAATATAGTACCAGTGGCCATTGCCCTGGAAGAAGTACCAAAAGAGGCATACAGTATATACTGTAAACAATAAGCAGTGACCTGTGCAACAGAAGAAACCAAATTATTTAAAGCAGATTCTTTCTCACAAGAAGAAACTGCAGATAAAATATTCTTCAAACCTTCACAATTAGTCAGAACAAATATTAACATATAAGCTTGACAATTCAAAATTGTGAAAATCAAAGTTGCAAAAATATACACATTTTTTTTCATACATATCAATAATTTTATGATCCATACCAGAAAGAACAGGATTAAAATTGACAAGGTGCTTAGCAGCAGTGGGATCAACTAGAGCTATAGCTGCTGGATCATGTAGGGAATAGTGTATAAAAAGTTAAAAGACTGAGAAACTTTATACATTCTATTTGCCTTTTTACAGACAGCTGGCTGACTATCAAGAACATTGCGGGCAGTAATACACACATCCTCTAAAGGAGGTAGAATAGAAGAATGGGTGTAGGATCTGGGAAAGCTTTCTGTAACAGCTCATACTATTTTCTGGGGGACTGAGAAACCTCAGTGTTCTCCCACTAAATACACTGGTACATTCTAGCAATAGTCTTAAAGAAAAAGAAACCCACACAGGGAGAACCAGAAAATGTGCCTTCCTCTGAGTCTGAATCAGAAATCTGAGGGGGAAAAAAATGTATCCATCCTTACATTTTCTTGTTCGCGGTTCAGAATTTTAAATCTCTTCAGAAAAAGAGGTATGCCTCTTTCTTTTACAAAAAAATATTTATTCATTGAAAATTGTTTACCAAGTAAGTCCAACTGGCCATGGGTTCCTCTTTTAGTGGAGGCCTGGGTAGAAAAGTTCCAAGGTATTATATTTAATGCAAGCAATATTTACAGCAACAGCTTTACAAGAATGACCAAGTGTACAAATTAAACCCTGAGCCAGGCCCAGTAAACTACTCCTAGCCAAAGAAACTTGAGGAGAAGCAGATACATGCTTGGTTTTCTGTTTCTTTTTGAAAGGAAAAATGGGGCCAACCATGTTACTAACGACAGCGTAGCTTTCCCAGGAATGGGTACAGCATTCTGACACAACAGGGAAACCTGCCCTTTTCCATTTCCCAGGAATGACAAGAGTGGCTCTCCCTTACCCACTGAGGTAATGCCAACAGCTGCAGTAGACATGGCTAACCCTGTTCCATTGTGCCTGTAGGTGCTACATCAGAGGGATCTGAAGTACAACAAATGGTAATATCAGAATCATCCACCTGCAGCTGGTAGATTGCTAACCTGCTGTGATGGCAAAGGCTGTTTACTTATCTTTTTTTTCTTTTCATCCCTGGAAGAAGGACTAACTATGAGATCAGTAGTCTGTTCCATGGTCAAGCTGAAAATGGTGCTCCCTTCCCAAGGAAAGCAACTAGCAAATGCTGGTAAAGACTACCAGTCTACAAAACTTACTTTTTGGACAGAAAAAGACAGTAAAAAAGCACTTTAAAACACTATTCAAGTCTCAAAAATGTAAAATAAGCACAATTTCTCCACAGAAAAAAAAAATGTTTTCAGATACTTTACACCCCTTGTAAATTGACAGGACAAATTAGTGTTCCATTTAAAATTATGTTACAATCTCTTGACAGTCCATTAAAACACAATGTTCCTAGCTTTAAAAAATCACTTTCTTGAAGAGGAAAGTGATAAAACAGCAACGCAAATAAGAAAATGGAAGTTTTTTTTCCCAGTGGGAACTTATCTCCCCAGCAAAGAAACACGTTTTATCCCTGTATTCAGTCTCCTACAGGCTGTTGATGGGAAATCTGTGCCTGGCATATAAGGCATTGTCACACCCCACTCTGATGGACATCCTGCACATCTGCAAAACAAACACCAGAATCATCCATTCTAAGGACTTAAACCTTGCCTGTGATATAAATAGTACCTGCTGGAGACAGAGGTATGTATTCCAAAGACTACCCCTTCTCTGGAACAGGCTGCCTCAGCCATGTGAAACAGAGTTCCTCCCTAAACCTATTCAAGTGTGACATGGACAACTGGATGGGGAACAGGAAATGTATCCCTGGTTTGGCACCTATGTCGCTAAT
The DNA here is from genome assembly GCF_019279795.1 of Protopterus annectens. Classification (NCBI taxonomy): domain Eukaryota; kingdom Metazoa; phylum Chordata; order Ceratodontiformes; family Protopteridae; genus Protopterus; species Protopterus annectens. The sequence continues at coordinate 1,989,309,292 of NC_056726.1, read as the reverse complement.
GGACATAGGCAACCTGTAAATGGTTCATCTCCTAGGCCCCTGCTTACACTTATCAAGGGTACCAGAATTTGTTAGAGATTTAAGATGCATGGCTAGGCTTAAAAAAACCCTTGTTGTTGTTAGCCTTGTACACACCTATAAACCTATGAACAAACTGAACATTGATCTTCAAAAGCCTCAGTGGAGTGCACTCTTTGATGGCTGTAAAGCTCTGAAGGGCTTCATGCCCAGACTTGTCATTTAATCAGGTTAGCTCAAGATGTCTGGCAATTTGGGAGTGTGAAAGGTGTCCTGAAGCTTTGAAGCTGTCTGGCTGTTATATCACTGGCAGGATATAACCCATATAGCGAAGGCTACTGCAGCAGTGATCAATATGATGAACATACAATGTTACTAACATCAGTGATACAACACAGTAAAGAACACAACAAAGACAATGGCAGCAGTGCTTAGTTGTCTATTTGTACCTCTAATGCTGCATCAGGTAATTAGTAGTAATAATAATAAACATTTAGCTTACTTTAACTGCAGTGTATATCTATTTGAAACAAGTAAATCAAAAACATTACCATTTCATACTGATGCCCAAATACTGACACTTCTTGTTGAAACATGGCCACTGAATCAAGCAAATTACCCTTAAATTTTGGTTGAACATGTACAAGCTCATCTTGCACACTCTTCTGTCAGAAGAAACAAAAACAAGAAAATGTTGTCAGAAGGAACACAATTATGAAATTGTGGATTCTCTATTTCATTCATTTAAATTGTTTTCAATATTTAATTTGTTTTTTTTTTAATTGCTGTGGAATACTTACCATAACAGCAGATGACTGAATCCATTGATGCCTTCTCAGTATTTTTTGTATGAGATTCCATTCTGTTTAAATGAGTGGTCCTTCAGCCAAGATTTTACATAGCAATAGAAACCCTCTCTGACTGGCTGGCTAAGTTGTCACTCACTGACCAGTAGAGATGGACAGTTCAGTCTCTCTGTGAGTTCTCATTAGTTCTTACAGCAGAAGCCTTAGAAAAAGCAAGGAAAGTTCTAGATGTGCAAGAATATTAGATGTGAAATATAGACCTCAACCCCCGACCAAAAGCAGCAGTGTATTTTTATAGGTCAGCTTCTGCCAATAACTCCAGTTAAAAGAGGCAGTACAGAAGATGCCACTCATACTGACAATGGCAACAGTACTTTGCTGGAAAACATTATATCACTGTTAAGAATAATTTATAATATAATGATCAATAATCTTTCAGGACTTCCACTGATGGTGTAGAAAACAAAAAGAAGTTATGTACTCACCACAACTTCCATCTGTGTTGTCCATTTTCATTTATCCTCAAGATATGGGTCTTGTTCCAAGCATTGGCATCAACTCTGCCATTACTACAGCTCTTGATAGCCAAAAACTCTCGAGCTTTAACCTTACCCACAAAGCTCCTCTCCCAGTTACCTCAGAATGAGTCTGTAGAAAAACAGACAGTGTGAAAAAAAAACAAAAGCCTTCATAGAGTCTATATCTGGAACCGTATAATAATAACATTAGTGACATAGGTTTATTATCCATTCCACCAAAAACTTCAAAGGCAAGGGAAAGGAGGGAGGGGAGTCGAGGATAAATGAAAATGGACAACACAGATGGAACATTATGGTGAGTATATAACTTCTTTATCTGATGTCAATTTTCATTTTATCCTCGACATATGGGACAGAATCCCCAGCCACCTTAGACCTTAAGAGGACTCAAGAAAGGACATTCCTGAGCACCATAGAACCAAATGACACTTTTCCCCTGGAGACCAGATCCAATTTGTAATCAGTGATAAAGGTATCAGGAGTAGCCCAAGTTGCTGCAGAAATATCATCCATACAAGGTCTAACTTGAAAAAACTACTGAAGTAGCTACAGTTCCTGTAAACTGTACCTTTAAGGCCTAGGCAAATTAATTTTCTTTTTATTATAAATAAAAGAAATACATTCTTTGAGCCATCTGGCTAGCGTCATTTTGCTCACTGGTTGGCCAAGTCTTGTAGATAAAGAAGACGGAAATAGTTGGTGGGATTCCCTTATATTCTTAGTTCTGTGTAGATAAAAACATAGTTGTCTGTGGACATCTAATAAATGTAAGCAGTATTCACCTTTATTAGTGAAATTGGGAAAAAATACTGGTAAATTAATAGTCTGGTTGACAGTGATCTCTGGCACTACCTTAGGCAAAAAGGCAGGATTGGTTCTTAGTGAAACTCTTCCTTTGTGGAAAATCAGGTAAGGAGGTCTACATGATAAGCCTTGTATTTCTGAAATCCTTCTTGCAGAAGTTATTGCCATTAACTACTTAGTTTGAATCTTTAGATCACATTCAGCTGATGGCTCAAAGGGAGGTTGAACAATGGTTTGTAACACTAAGTAAGATCCCACAAGTGGGGTAGGATCTTTGTACAGGGGGTTTAACAAGAGCGGTCCTTTTAAGAAGGCTTTGCAAAGCTTATGAGAAGCTGAGGAGGATTCTTTAAAACCATTATGGAAATTAGAAATAGCTGATAACTGAATTTTAATGGTAGACTGGGAAGCAACTACCTTGAAAAATGAAGTTAAAAATTCTAGGATTTTATCAATGGGCACTGAAAAGGTACCAGTATTGTTATCACGAGCCCAAAAGGTAAACTTTCTCCATTTACTAGCACAGAGTTTACGGGTAGCTGGCTTATGAGAGGCTGAGAGAATATGATGGACTGTGGAAGAAAGTGAAGGTAGCCTGGCTATCAATGGACTTGGAGAAAACAAGCTGTCAGGTTGAAGTTCATAATGTTCTGATGGAGTAATCCATCTGGATGGGACAGAAGGTCTGGAGCTGGGTCCAGAATCCAAGGCTATTAAATCAGATGAGGCTAAAGAAAGGGGAACCATATCTGTTGAAGCCAATAAGGTGCAATGAGGATTATTTTACTCTTCAGTCTGATTGCTTTCTGTAGGAATTTTGGAATTTAGAGGAACTGGGTGGAAAGCACACCACCTACCTTGATCTGGCCAATGTCTTCGACACTATTCCCCACTCGGGCATAATAGATAAACCTTCTTAACTAGGCATCAATCCATATTTTACCAGATGGGTAGCAAACTGGCTCACTGATAGAACCCACCTAGTCAAAATAGGGGAAGTCACCTCAGGCAGTAGACCCGTAACGAGCAGTGTACCCCAGGGATCGGTCTTGGGCCCTCTGTTATTTGGGATATACTTTTCTGAGGTGCAGGCTAAAACCAATGGCCTATGGCTGACCAAGTTTGCAGATGACTGCAAGCTGGGCACTGTCATCAATTTTCCTAGTGATGTGGACATCCTCCAACAGGGTCTCACCCAAACAAATGACTGGTGCCAGAAATATGGCCTCAAGCTGAATACCAAAAAATGCATCATCATCATCCCCTTTGGGGAGAGTAACAACGTCCTAAACACGCAATCAATGATGAGGGATTTGGGCACCCAGGTTGTTAGCAACCTGAATTTTGACCACCAAGTTGCTTCCATTGCTACATGGCCCAGCTCATAAGTAAAGGTATCTCATCCAGGGAAAACGAGGTCATAACATCCTTGTATTCTTCCCTTATAAAGCCCATTATTGAGGACAACGCCCCTTTTGGCATGTACCTCGCAAAACACATGCAGCAGCTGGAGAGACCACAGAGGTTCCTCATCAGGAGAATCCAGGACCTCAAACATCTACCATACACAGAGAGGTTAAAGCCCTGTCCCTCTACTCAGTTTCATACAGACTCCTCAGAGATGACATCTGTCTGGCATACACAGCAATCTCAGATCCCACCTTGATGGGAATGCTGCATATCCACAAGTCAAGTTCCATTCTAGTAACCTGCACGTGCAACCTCATTCTGGTCTGTAACATCAATAGGACTTGTTGGCGGGACAGATTTGTGTCCCAGAGACTCCCCCATCTGTGGAACAGACTCCCTCTCCACTTCAAGCAGAGTACCTCATTATCCCTTTTCAAGTGCAACCTGGATAACTGGATAGGAAACATCAAATACACTCCTAGGATTCCACCTGTGTCAAAGCTGGACAGGGGCATCAGGTGATGACTTGTCTAAACATGGGCTAAACTCTTGGCTAGGCTTATAAAGGCCTCAGGGCCAATAGCCTAGTAACTTCCTGTGACCCTATGATCCTATAGTAAAAAGACTGTGGATTTTGAAGTGGTGTAACACATGTGACATAGATGTAATTATATTAGAAGATACAAGATTTTTCAACAAATGAAGAAATATTACAAATGGAGAAACTATGGTGAAAAAAATAATCTAGAATTTGGGAAGTGAGAGATGTTCTGGAATAGCTTCATTCTATATAAATGCAGTAAAGATATTAGATGTCACTAGCAAAACTGGAAGATTAACCATTGTAGATTTAAAATGGAAAGAACAAGTATATAGAATTATAACATTGTATGCTTATACTAATTGCAAACAAAGGAAAAGGTTATTTCATTAAATCTTAGACTATGCAGTGATAAATATATATGATGATAAATATATATGAATATTATAAAACTTTGGGACAAAAAAATCATGGACTTACAAAAGATTAATTTATAGTATCAGAAGTTTTAGTTAATGGAGAAGGGGAGGTAAATGAAACAGGATTTTCTGATCATCTTGCAATATGGCTACAGATAAAAGAAAATAAGGTATATATAAACATAGGCAAAGGAATAAAAAGGATAAGTGAGAAAGCATGGACTGAAGAAGAAAAAATAGTAGTAATACAGTTAAAGAATGATCATATTACTATGAGAACATTTTATAAAAACTGGTCTGAATAGTGGATGATATTAAGGAAAAATATACTTTTTTTACTGTGGCAATTTGATGTGAGAAAAGCAGAGAAAGAAAAATATAAACGAACATCTAATGGTGCATTGGAAGACTTAGAACATAATGACAGAAATCACTTTGACAAAGAAAAAGAATTATATGAAAGAAATAAAAAGAAATAAAAATACAAAAATTATTATAAAAGCAAATATATTTTTACAAGGAAGAAGTGAAATATTGAATTACTTAAGCAGATTAGTAAAGGAAGATGGCAGTGTAATGAGAGATAAGAAATGTAAAATGAGAAAAAGAAATAACTCAGGAAGAGATTATGAATAGTATAGTACAGTATGTACAATAAATGTTTAAAGAAAATAGAAGCTAATGAAAAAAGCATGGGAAGTAAAAAGTTAACAGAAAACGAGAATAAGTACATGGAAAAGGAGATTTCTTTATATGAGCTAAATAAAGTATTAAGACAAGTTAATACAGATTCTGCTGCAGGACCAGATGGAATAGGGTACGAAATGTATAAAATTAAGGCATTGGCAAAAAAAAGAAGTTATGTTCTTAGCATAACGTTCCATGCTTGTTGTCCTTTATCTCGCCTTCCTTCTTTCTGGATGGGTTCAGAGCCCATCTCGGCTCCGACTCGGCCACTTATAAAGCTTGAAGAGTCCTTACTGGCTTGAGGCTGGCCCCTTATCCCAGCATGCTTAGCGGTAGCTACCCAGATCTCATTTGTGACAACTAACCACTAGACAGGAGAACTATAAACTACCAAATCAAAGAGGTAACCAGACAATACTGCTTCCTTGTACCAAAAAAAACAGAACAACAATGGTGACAAGGACTATATCAACAGCTGAAAAGCAAAGGAACTCAGCCAAATCAGCCAAAAAAGGAATTCCTCTCAATTATCCAGGATGTGTCCCACAAGAAGGAAGGCGAGATAAAGAACAAACATGGAACGTTATGGTAAGAACATAACTTCTTTATGTTATGTTGTCCATCTCGCCTTCCTTCTCTCTGGTTGGGACAGTATCCCCAGCACCTAAATCCTGGATGGCTCAATGGAAAAGAGACTTCATTACCGTGGAACCAAAAGATGCCCTATTCCGAGAGGCCATGTCCACTTTGTAATGAGTAATGAAGGTACAGGGAGTAGCCCATGTTGCTGCTGCACAAATAGTATCTAATGGAAGCTTGGCTTGAAAAGCTATGGAGGTAGCCAAGGACCTAGTAGAGTGTCCCATGACCTTGCCCGGGACAGATACATTCCGAGACTCATAAGCATAAGTAATAGTATTGGACAGCCATTTTGACAAAGTCACTTTGGAAACTGGTGAGCCTTGCTTACTCTGTGAGGATACAAACAGCTGATCTAACTTTCTGATGTCCTTGGCTCTTTGAAAATAAAATCTTAACTGCCTGTGGACATCCAACTGATGTAGCTTATACTCTGCCTTGCTGCCATAATTTGGAAAGAATACAGGGATTGCAATCAGGAAGAGGGTCTTCCATGATAAGAATTTTAGAGGACAAGAAGCGGCTGGTTCAAAGGGAGGGAGGATTACAGCTGCTAGTACTAAATTTAAATCCCAAGGATGAAGAGGTTCTCAGATGGGAGGCCTTAATAGGGTAGCACCTTTCAAAAAGGTCCTACATAGCTTGTGGGACATGACGTTAGAACCTAGAAGGCCTACATAAAAACTGGAAATAGCAGCTAGTTGAACTCGAATCGTAGCAGCCACTGCTCCTTTCTCAAAGGTTTCGGCCAGGAAGTCCAAAATATTTGAAATTGGTGCTGTACAGGGATCAATGTCATTTTGCTCAGCCCAGAAAGAGAACCTCTTCCATTTACTAGCGTAAAGTTTCCTAGTAGTTGGCTTGTGAGAAGAGACTAAAATATGTTGAACCATAGGCGAGATATCCAGAAGCCTGGCTAGGACTGGAAGTGGAGAAACCAAGCTGTCAGATTGAGAGTATGAATGGAGGGATGAAGAGCAGGAGATCTGGAATCGAGCCTAGAACCAAAGGCTCCTTTTGCAGGTAATACCAAATGAATGGGAACCATACCTGACAAGGCCAGTAAGGGGCTATGAGGATCAGCTTGCGGCTCAACAACTTTGCTTTCTGAAGAACTTTTGGAATTAGAGGAAAAGGAGAAAAAGCATAAAGAATCCCGGGAGGCCAATCGTGTATAAGTGCATCTGTAGGTGACTGTCCCAGTGGGTGAACTAGGGCAAAGTAGCTGCTGCATTTGTTGTTTAGGTGTGAGGCAAAAAGATCGCAGCATGGCTGGCCCTATCTGCGGAAGATCATATCTGCCACATCTTGTTTCAGAGACCACTTGTGGGGCATGAGAATTGCCCAGCTGAGATTGTCCGCTATCACGCTGGACTTCCCCAGGATGTGCAGTGCAACCATAAAACACTGAGAGGAAATCGCCCATTTGCCATACTCAAAGGGCCTCCCGACACAAGGGGTAAGATTTGGTTCCGCCCTGTTTGTTGATGTACCACACCACTGACATGCTGTCCGTCTGAATTGCTATATAGCCCAAAGGAAGAGAGTCTTGAAGTGCTTGCAATGCTAATAACACCACTCTCATCTCCAGGATACTGATGTGCAAATGGTACTTGTGAAGTTGCCAAGTACCTTGGACTGTCTGTCCCAGATACTGCCCCCCCCCCACCCTATCTGGGAAGGGTCCATGGTCACTGTGGATGAGGGGCTACAAAGGGAATGCCTAGAGTGACTAGGGAAGAGTGGAGCCACCACTGCAGATCTTTCTTGCAAGCATCCGTGATTAAGATCATGTGTGACATTGGTAGAGCCTAATACGACCACTGAGAGAAAAGGAGCCATTGCAAAATCCTCATATGGTAATGAGCTAATGGGACTAATGTAATGGCAGCCAACATCAAGCCCAAGACCTTTAGGACTAACTGTGCTTGAACCTTTGACTTTGACAAGAGGAGAGAGACCTGACACTGAATGGTAAGCACCCTTTCCTGTGGGAGCTTAGCTACCATGTCTTTTGTATTTAGTTGAGTGCCTATGAAAGTAATACACTGAGAGGGCAACAAGGCAGATTTGTCATAGCTGACTGTGATTCCTAGATGTGCACAAGTGCGAATCATGTGGTTCCTGGCCCTTAAGAGATGATGCTCGGTGGTGGCAGTGAGGAGCCAGCCATTTAGATAAGGAAACACCTGGAATCCCAAACGTCTCAGGTGAGCCGTCACTACTGCCATGCATTTGGTGAATACCCTGGGGGCTATGGTGAGACCAAAGGGCAGAGCTCTGAACAGGTAATGACTGGCTCCCAGCTGGAAGCGTAAATGTCTCCTGGACTGCTTGTCCATTTTTATATGGTAGTACACGTCCTGGAGATCGATAGAGAACATCCAGTCATTCTGAACTTGGTCTTCTTTACTGCCCTGTTCAACTTGCTGAGATCCAGGATAGGTCTCTAGTCCCCTGTCTTTTTTGGAACTAAAAAGAACCTTGAGTAAGTTCTGGATTCGATCTGGTCTGTGGGGACTTCCTGAATGGCTCTTTTTTGGAGCAAACTTTTTACTTCCAAGGCTGCTTGATCCCAAAGATTGGGGGGAACAGCTGGGAATGATCATTTTTGACTTCTTGGGGGTGTTTGGGAGAAGGGAATTTTGTAACCCCTGGATATTATGCACCGTACCCATGCGTCTTCTGTTATATCTTGCCAGGCTTTTGGGTACAGTGATATTCTGCCCCCGACTGCCTCCAGAGGTGGGCAGCCAGGCAATCCTTCAGGGATTCTGAAAGGGCCTGGCCGAGAATGTATCCCTGTCACCCTTATGCTGACCCCTCCCCCTGCCGCGAGGCTGGCATCTCCCTTTATTATTTCCCCCTCTGCCCCTGGGGAAATTATCTCCATGAGTGTCCGGCAAAGCTCCCTGGGATTTACGGAACCACATTTTACCACTCTTTTGATCTTTGGGATAAGGCCTAGATGGAGTGGAAAAACAGACTCCTACAGCACAGAGAGCTTTGCCATCACATTCACTCCTAGTAAGAGTCTCTCTAACTTGCGTTCCAAACAAGGTTGAGCCATCAAAGGGGGCGTTAGTAAAGGAGGACTTGAAGGGCTCCACAAATTGACAAAGGCGCACCCAGGAGTGTCTGTGAAGAGCCACTCTTGCGTCTGCAGCCCTACTCGCTCCATTCACTGCGTAAGAAATCAGGTGCATGGAAGAGTTAACAATGGAGGTTAGGGTCGCTAGCTGGTTAGCCGACCTGGAAGCCGCTCCCTCAGCTGAAGGATCCTGGAGGGTATCTCCCAGTTCTTTAAGGAGATCCCTCTGAAGTCTTGTGAAATGTGTCAGACAGTTCAGCGACTGAAGGGTAAAGGCTGGTGAAGAGAAAACATGCTTCCCATATCTATCCATGGCTCTAGACTCCTTGTTTGGTGGATGGATAGAAGAGGAAGTCTCCGCGAGTTCCTTCTTGGTGGCTGCTGCCACCGCCATAGCATCAATTGGCATGCCTTTAGAGAGAAATGTCTTGTCGTCTGGCACGGTAATAAACTTGTTAGGCCTTCTCGGAATGGGCTCCATGCCTTTCGACTCACTACAAAAAAAAGTGGGTCGAAAGGCAGAGACACCCAGGAGGTGGAGGGTCGGAAACAAAACGCGTCCAGGTACATGGAGTCGTCCTCAGAAGGGGCAATGGACTTCCAGTTTCCCCTCTGCCTAAGGATCTCCGGGATGTCTGAGAATGAGCCATCCTCAGAGGGTGACCATGGATACCCTTCCAAGTCATCCAAGTCCATGTCAGAAGTGATGGACTCAAGGGAGAACACATGCTTCCTCTTACATTTTTTACTTCCTGGGGACCTCCTCTGAGGCATGCTCAGGAGACGTCTCGGAAGAAGAGGGGTAGCCCTGTGGGGCATCCTGGGGCATTGGTTCCCTATGCTTGGGATGGAGAGAAGGATCCGTAGCAGATACTGGTATCAATGGGGACGGAGCCAATGGAGCCGTGGGTGGAGCAGTCTTGGTAGACAGCACACTCCTCATCACCTCGAAGGCACCACTGTCCAGAACGGAGGGAGGATCCAGCTCTGAGGAGCCTGGAGACCTCCTCCGCACCGAAGGCAATGACTCCAAGGCAGATGTGAGAGCCAAACTCACCTGCGCCGAGGCACTGAGGAGAAGAGTGGGGTCAGACAAGGGTCCAATGCCACTTCCCCCCTCAGAGCCAACGAGAGAGTCTCAGTGCCCAGACCCCTCGACAGGGCGGACTATCAAGGAGGTCGGAGCAGATGTTGGAACCGACAAGGCAAGGGTTATTGGAACCGACGGTTCCACGACTACTACTTCCATGCACTCCGGCTCTGAACTGGTTGCAGACGGAGGAGGAATAGAGACAGGGACTGGTTTGGACAACTGCGCCACTTCCTTCTGGGCTGGGCCCGACAACAATTTAGCAAATACCGGTGTCTTGAGCAGCCTCTTCACCACTCTCTCCACATCATCATCCAATAAACTCCTGGATGATCGAGAGGAGTGGGCCAAGGACCGGTGACTACTTGCCACTGACTGCAAAAGTGGAGGCACAGATCTCACTGGGTCCAATGAAGGAGATATCGATCTCTTTTGGGTCCGGGACAGCTCCGAAGTCACAGATGGAGACGCTGGAGAAAAGGACTCCTTGGAGCCAACAATCCACTCCAAAGGTTCTGAAGATTTTGATTTAGACTTTGTCGGTACCGAAGGTGGAGCCGACGAAAATGCCAGTTTGTCATCTGATTTTTTACGGGCTGAGTATCCAATGCTACTTCAACCTGGGGTTTTAATAACCCTCTCAAAATAAGTTTGTTGCACCTCTCCTGCAAAACCCATGCGCTAAAGGCATGGCAAACAGAGCACGAGTCCTGCAGGTGAACCGCCCCTAAACAATACACACAACTCATGTGCCTGTCCGTAAGGGACATTTTCTGGCAATACAAATCACATTTCTTGAACCCTGACTGCTTAGGTAATTCTTTGGACATAATAAACACCACAAAAGGCAGGACTAACAACTCAGAGAGTGTTTTCTTTTTTTGGAAGAGGAAAAGGGAGGAAGAAGAGGGTTTTTATCCTCTAAGTTAAACGGCTACTGCTTCCAAAGGGAGAAGGCCTCTAACTAAAACGGCTTCTCCTTAAGTAGCAGGAAGGGATAACAGGACAAGACAAAAACAACCCTCAAGAAAAACGGGCTGCCGACAACAACAACAACAACACAGGTAAAGGCCTGAGAGAAAACGACAGCCTAACAACAACAAAAAGAAGGCAACAAGGATAGGGGTGATATAAAAGGAGTAAAAACACTATTCTTTAAAGAAATTTAGCCTGAAACAATAAGAATTGTTATAGAAAAAATCACTACTTAGCCTAAGCCAGCAGAAGACAATATCGATGCTGCAAGTGGCAAACGAGATCTGGGTAGCTACCGCTAAGCATGTTGGGATAAGGGGCTAGCCTTGAGCCAGTAAGGGCTCTTCGAGCTTTAGAAGTGGCCAAGTCAGAGCTGAGATCGGCTCCGAAACCAACCAGAAAGAAGGAAGATGAGATGGACAACATAACAGATATTTTTAAAGATTTTGAATAAGTGGTTAAATAAAGGTTTTATGAATAATTATATAGTGGAATACTTAAATTCATATGGAAGAAGGAAGATAGAAGAAAATTTAAAAAAATGGAGACCATTAGTACTGAATAATAATAATTATAAGATCTTTAAAATAATGCAAAAGAGATATGAAACTAAACTGGAAAACATTATGGAAGATAGTATATATAGTATAAAGGGAAAGGGCTGTCAAGAATTATTTATAACAGAAAAATTGTAGGTGATATGAATGGAAAAGAAGAAGAAAAATTGTGATAGGAGACCTTAATAAGGCATTTGATACAACTGGACATAAAATCTTGTGGGAAATAATGAAAGAATATACTATAGGTGAGAAAGCTGGGAAATTATGTATGTCAGCTTGCAGTAGTAATAAAGAAAAAGGTACTTGCAAATGACTGGTTAAGCCAAGAGGTGGATATGAAGAGTGGTGTAAGACAGGGATACCCAATGAGTAGTATACTCTTTGCATTATTTATGAATTTGATAGTATGTGAAATAAATTATAAAACAAAGGAGGTGGAGTATATAACATCTGAAGGGTTAAGAAATTCAATTTTGTTGACATATGCAGATGACATTATAATAATTGTCAAAAACAAAATCAGGATAAATTAAGTAATAATTTGCACAAATCGGTATCTATAGGTGATATGGATGGCTTTAAAAAAACAGAAAAGTAAAGGTTTAGGTGATGTAAAGATGGGCGTACATATTTTACAATGAATGAAATTTATGTGTTAGGCATAAAATTTGGGAATAAAGACGCAAGTAGAATTCAATGGGGAAAAAACAATAGAAGAAATAAAACAAATCTGTCTTTTCTGCAGAACATATAAATTATCATTCAAAAAAGGTTTATTTGATAAATTCAGTACTGATGAGAAAAAAAGCATACTTAGCAATTGTATTTATGTTGCCAATAGTATTTGAAAATAAATTATTGCAGATATTTTTTCATTTATATGGGGTTTTAAATTAAACCAACTAAAAAGAGGAGTTTTATATGTAAATAAAGAGGAAGAAGGTTTAGGGTTAATTAAACCAGTGGTAGATACTGCTTCATTAAATATGTACAAAGTGTTAAAGTGAATAAATGAAAAAGATGAGAGATTAGTAGTAAAATTGCATATATATATATATATATATATATATATATATATATATATATATATATATATAAGTATGATACATTTCTGGATATGTTAAAAAAAGTAAAAGAGAAAAAGAGTATACAAATGAAGAAATAAAATGTTACCATGAAAAATATTTTTGAAGAAAAAAATTAATGATAAAGAAAGAAAAGCATGGTGTAAGAATGTGATAATAAACCATTAGTATGTAAAACCACGGGATAATCTAACAGATGAAACAAGAAAGCTATAAAAATAAGGAACAAATGGTGTAATCAGAAGGTAGAATGTCAAGATTTCTTGTGCAGACTGGTAATAGATAATAATTACTAGTAAAAGGAAAGATACCATATAAAAAGAAAAGTAATAGAATATGTTTGTCAAGAAGAAGAAATTAATGAACATATATTTTTGAAATGTAAAAGATAAAAAAGATTTGGGTAAAGCTACTGTATGTAAATAAGGTTTTTCAAAGATATAAATGAAGTGGATAAAATAAACATTGATATCATTAAACATGGATATTATAAGAACAGAAGTAGATAATGTGTTAAAAGAATAGACAAAAAGTTATTTTATGTCAAGTGGGTTGTGTGGAATGAAAGAATCAATGAAATTATGATTAATGGTAAATGGATTTAAGCAACAAGTCTAATAGGGATGAAAATTAAGTATGATTGCAAGGAAATTATGATATGTGTAAATGTACTTGTATATCTATATATTTGTACATTTGTAAATAAAAAGAAGTTATGTACTCACCATAACGTTCCATCTAAGTAGTTCTACTTCATTTGTTTTCAACCTGTGGGTACCGGATCTGTATCGGATCCGAGCCGGCAATTTCACTAGCATCTGCTCCAAGCTCCAAGCTCCTTCCCTTACCCATAATACACCACCACTACCTTCCATCCCCCAGATCAAGTTTGCTGCAATTTACACTAAGAACCAGTCCTAAAAAAACACCTTACGCGCCTAAAACCAGCTAAAAAGCTGTCCATATAGTAAGGCCAGGGGGAAGGAGGGAGGGACGGTTGAAGACAAATGAAGTAGAACTACTCAGATGGAACGTTATGGTGAATACATAACTTCTTTATCTGAAGTAGTTTACTTCATTTGATCTTCAACCTGTGGGACAGAGTCCCCAACTACTAATATACCTGGGTGGCCCTCAAGGAAGGACATTCCGGAGCACCATGGAACCAAAGGATGCTCTCCTTCTAGACATCAAATCCAATTTGTAGTGAGAAATAAAGGTATGAGATGAGGACCAAGTAGCCGCAGAACAAATATCATCCAGTGAGACTCTCAACCAAAAGGCTGCAGAAGTAGCCATGGACCTAGTCGAATGAGTTTTCACCTGACCTAGAGGAGACAAACCTTTATTCTTATAGATCTGAAGGGTACACAAGGAGGTCCACCTAGCGATGGTGACCTTAGAGATAGGTTTACCCAAAAAGGGTTTAGAGAAGGACACAAACAATTGATCAGACTTGCAAAAGGTTCTAGTCCTGTGTAAACAGAATCGTAATTGTCTATGAACATCCAATAAGTGGTCTGTATTCCATTTTGTTAGCAAAATTTGTAAAGAAAACAGGTGAATTGATGGTTTGATTGATGTTAACCTGTGATGCTACTTTTGGAAGAAAGGAAGGACTGGTACGAAGGGAAACCCTGTCCTTATGAAAAATCATGTATGGAACTTTATCGGACAAAGCTTGCAGTTCTGAAACCCTCTTAGCAGAAGCGATAGCCACTAGAAACGCTGTTTTCCAAGACAAAAACCTGAGATCTGTGGCTGCTGCAGCTTCAAATGGCGGAGCGACCAATGCTTGAAGAAGCATAGTAAGGTCCCATGTGGGAATAGGATCTTTGACCAGAGGATGTAATAGGAAGGTACCTTTAATAAAAGCTTTACACAGTCTGGAAGAGGCTAGAGAAGCAGAATTCTCACCCACGTGAAAATGAGAGATGGCAGCTAGTTGAACCTTGACTGTAGAAGAGCTAGCTCCTTGTTGAAAAATATTTGCTAGAAAATCGAGACTATCTGAAACAGGAGCAGTGAAAGGGTCTAAACTCCTTTGAGAAGCCTAAAAGGAAAAATGTTTCCATTTGCTACGATAAACCCTCCTGGTGGAGGATTTATGAGCTGCTGCCACCACAATAGACCTGACTGAAGAAGACAATCCAGGAGTCCAAGCAATTAAGGGAACTGGAGCAGCCAAGCCATGAGCTTCAAACTTTCCAGACTCGGATGAGGAACCCTCGAGGGGTGTGAAATGAGATCCTGAATGGGATCCAAGATCCAAGGTGGAGCCAGAAGATGAGACTAAAAGAAGGGAAACCATACCTGGCGAGGCTAAAACGGGGCAATGAGGATCACTTTGCTCCCCAGTCGGCAAGCTTTCTGTAGAAACCTTGGAATAAGGGGCACAGGAGGATAAGCATACAGAAGACCGGGAGGCCGAGCATGGACTAGAACGATTCTGAGGGACTCCCCCGGCTGGGGGTTCAGAGCAAAGAACTAGCTGCACATCACATTGGAAGGAGATGCAAAGAGATCACAGCAAGACTGACCCCACTCTAGAAAGATCTGCTCTGCTACTGAAGGATTCAGAGACCCCTCGTAAGGCATCAGTATAGTCCAACTTAATCTGTCCGCTAGAATGTTGGACCATCCAAGAATGTCAGAAAGCGAACGGTGGAGATCGCCCATTCCCAAACTCTCATAGCCTCGTGACAAAGGGGGTAAGATCTGGTCCCTCCCTATCTGCTAACATACCAGACCACTGACATGTTGTCTGACTGAATTGCAATGGTTCGCAGAGGAAGAAAGGCATGAAGGGCCTGCAACTCCAAAAGGACCACCCTCATCTCCAGAATGTTTATATGCAAACTGGTCTCGATAGGGGATCACAGGCCTTGGACTGTCCTGCCCGAACAATGCCCCCCTCACCCAAGTTGGGAGGCATCCATGGTCACTGTGGCTTGGACAGGGGCTGGAACAAAAGGTCATCCCTCCAGAATGTCTGGAGAATGCATCCACCAAAGAAGGGACAACCTGTAAACTTGACTAAGGTGTATTGGATGCGACAACGGAAGATCCAACAGGGACCATTGCACCGCTAGATTCCACTGTAGTACTCGCATGTGTAATCGGGCACACGAAAGAAGCATTATGGTCGCTGCCATAGAACCTAGGGCCCTCAAAACTGATTCTGCTGAAGGAAGGTGAGAACGACAGGTGAAGGCAAAATGCATCCTTAGGTTTCGAACTCTATCCATGGTCAGGAAAATTTTGGCTGTAGTGAGTCTATCCATGCCCCTATGTAGTCTATCACCTGGATAGGATTCAGAAGAGATTTGGATACATTGATTGTAATCCCTAAGTGGAGTGCAAGCTTTAGGAAATAATCTCTGGTCCGGTAAAGTAGATGCTTGGTGGGACTAGTAAGGAGCCCATCTTCCAGGTAAGGGCAGACCTGAATCCTCTGAAGCCACAGGTGAGCTGCTACTACTGCCATCACTTTGGAGAACACGCTGGGGGCTGTGGTGAGACCAAAGGGTAGGGCTTGAAATTGGTAATGATTGACTCCTAGCTGGAAGTGGAGGAACCTCCTGGAGCTTCTGTGCATCTTTATGTGATAGTAGGCATTCTGGAGGTCAAACGAGCACATCCAGTCGCTCTCTTGCAGGTATGGCATGATGAACTGTAAGGAGACCATTCGGAACTTTTCTTTGGCAACAGACAGGTTCAGAGTAGATAGGTCCATAATGGGCCTTAAGTCCCCCATTTTCTTTGGCAGCAAAAAGAACCTGAAGTAGATGCCTGATCCAGACTGATCTGGGGGGATGGGTTTGATGGCTCGTTTCTCCAGCAGCTTGGAAATTTCTAGTGCTGCTGCCTCCCTTTGCATGGGTGGTACGTCCAGGAGGTGTTTGAGAAGTTTGGGAGGAACCACAAACAGGATTGAGTATCCTCTGGAAATTATCTGAAACACCCAACAGTCTGATATTACAGACTCCCATGCCGTCAGATGCAACGGCATGCGATCCCCAACTGCCTCCAGAATAGAGCAGTTGGACAACCCCTCAGGGTTGCTGAGCGGGCCTGTCCGAGAATGGTTCTAGAGACCCAAAATTCCTCGGACCCCCCCTCTGCCTCTGGGCCGGCATCTATCCTGTCCCCCTCTGCCTCTAGGGGAAGAAGAGCCCTGAGTGCCCTGGGAATACTGAGACTTCTGGAACCACATCTTCTTCTGCCCTCGCTGATTCTGGGAAAAGGATCTTTGAGGGTTCAAGAAGTGGATTCTGACAGCAGACAGTGTCTTCCCGTCTTTCTCACTCTGGACCAAGGTGTCTCAGATGGTCTTACCAAAAAGGGTAGAACCGTCATAAGGGACATTCGCAAATGACACCTTGAAGGGTTCCGAGAACTGACACAGTCTGAGCCAGGCGTTACACCTCATGAACATGCCAGTCCGAATTGCCCTAGCCACTCCTTCAGTAGCATGTGACAGGAGTCGTATGGACGTGTTGGAAACAGCTGTCAAAGTAGCCATCCCTGTGGAGAACATGTCTCTGTCCTCCTGCAACATGGACTTTGGGGTAGACTCAGCCAGTTCCTTAACCAGGTCGCACTGTAGTCTAGTAACGTTGGCCAGATAGTTCAGCGCCCTGAGGGGAAAAAGTCACTGACGCATAAACTCACTTCCCTAGGCGGTCCATCATCCTAGACTCTGTGTCAGGGGGATGAACCGAGGAACTCTCCTGGGCTAGTTCCTTTTTGGTGGCTACTGCTACCACCATAGCGTCTACAGGGGACCCTTTGTTCCATGCTGGTCTGTCTGAGGGGGGCTCAAAATTTTGTCTGCGCATTTGGGGATTGGTTCTACAGTGTCCGTCTCCTTCCAAGCCCATGGTGACCAAATCCACCAGGGGATCTGCGGGAGGGGACACCCCGGAAGTAGACGGGCCCGTGCCGAAAGCCTCCAGGAACACGGATTTATCTCAGGAAGGTTTTGGGGTGGACCAACCTCCCCGCTGGTGTAGGATTTCCATGATGTCTCCAAAGGAGACATCCTCGGGAGGTGATCTGGGGGAACCTTCCCCATCATCCAAATCCGTGTCCTCGGTGAGGGACTCGGGGAAGTCCAAGTGCCTCCTCTTGTACGTATGCTTGCTAGGCACGTCTCTGGTGGGGCTCTCTGGGGGGAACTCGCAAGCCACTTGTTCCTCAGGGGGAACTGCCTGGGGCTCGTCGAGCACGGGCTGTCCCTCAGGTAAAATGTTGGGATTCGCACAAGCAGAGGGAGTCGGGGTGGAGTCCGAAGAAATAGTCAAGGGCCTCGATCCATTGGAGAGAACCCTTTCTACCACATCGAACACCGAGGGAGAACGAGCTTCCTGGGCCATCAGTAAGGGAACCACTCTCCCCAGATCCGATGTGAAAATCAGAGCCAGGCCTGAAGTAGATGGAGTTCCGAGGGGGAGGCTTGGCCCGACAATGTCGGAGCTGATGGAAAAAGTTCCAATCCCTCGGATCCAACACCCAGGCTCCGGCTCCGAGAGCCACTTAGCTCTGAACTTGTCAGATCCGACACACTCCAGGCAGCTGCTGGCATCGAGGAGACAGGTACCATCAGCACCAACGCCCTGACTAAGGCCATCCTCAGATCCATGTACTCCATACCCAGAGGTCGGATCGGAGAAGGAGAAATTGAAGTGAAGAAAGGAAACAAGCCCCTCCTCCCTCCAGAGGGAGAGGGGGCTGGCAAGACTCTCATCTGGATTTGTGTGCGAATGAAACTCTGCATCATTTTATCCATGTCAACTTCAGAAAGGCTTTGGGTGGACCGCTACAAGACCACGGTCTCTGACCTGGCAGGTTGAGGAACTGAGGCCCTAGATGGTCATGGCTCCTCCAGCTCTGGGGAAAATCTGGGAGATTGGAGCCGAAGGGAGTCAAGGTGCCTAGACTGACTCTTGGCATGAGTTCCTGACAGAGCTGAACGGTCCGGGGACCTCTTTCTCTTCTCTGGCCAGTGCTCTCTCTCTCTCCCTTCTGCCTTTTCTGCACTCTGCTTCTGCAGGCTTAGAAATGGGAGGGTGAGTCCCAGCCTTGGAGGGAGGAGAAGGAAGGACAAGAGAGGAAGGAGAGGTGGCCACAGCAACCGCTGTGACCGAAGTAGAAGAAGAGGCAGCTGCCTCCGTAGCAGGTAGAAGACCTTTCAAGGCTAACGTGGCCCATTTATCCTTAATGGCACGTGGATTAAAACCTGCGCAAACAGCACAATCAGTACTCAAATGGGCTACACCCAAACACATCATGCAAAGAGTGCGGCCATCAGTGAGTGACAATTTGTGGCCACACTCAGTGCACCTCTTAAAGACTGGCTTAGGATCAGCCATGTCACAACACAAAGATTTTTAGAGAAATCTGAAATACAATATAGAGACAAAAACTATTTCTCTAAACACATCCACTCACCACACTCAGAAAGCACACAGAACGCTGAGGGGGGGGAGGGGAAGACAAGTATACACTAAACTACCTAACCAATTAACTATCTAAAACTACACAAAAAGCCTAAAACTTGATGCACCAGTGAGGGGAAGAAAAGATGGAACCTACACTGACAAAACTACACTCAGAAAACACTAAAATAACAAAACAGCCCAACTCACAGACTCAGAGCTCAGAATCACGATGTTTATGCCTAGCCGCGGCAAACGAGATCTGGGAGATGGAAGATAGTGCTGGTGTATTATGGGTAAGGGGAGGAGTTTGGAGCAGATGCTAGTGAAATTGCCGGCTCGGATCCGATCCGGATCCGGTACCCCACAGGTTGAAGATCAAATGAAGTAAACTACTTCAGATTTGTAAATATGTTGTACATAAGAGTAGTTTTTTGTATATAAATAAAGGACCCCTGCTATTTTCAAGCGGTGCTGTAAGATCTTTTACATTCTTTTGCACTACCATCAACTAAAGCAGATAGGGTCTCAGTTTAACATTTTATCCAAAGTGTGGCACAGACTGGAATGCAGCACCTCCCTTATTCTGCACTGCAGTGCCAACAATTGATCTACCTAGTATGGGAGTATAACTCACAGCCTTCTGCACCAAAGACACGTGTGCTTACTTTTTTGCCACTAACACAGCTAGCTGATGAAGTTAATAATAACATCAACACGGTCTTATTCTAGGCATGTAAATTCAGTAGTGATAAAAGTAATGAGACAAGGTCTGTTTCTGAAGACCATCTCTCTGTGTGAGGAAAAATGCCTGGTTGAATTGTATAAAATATACAAAAGACCTGTCCTGGAATATAGCAATGCTTTTTGCTCATATAACAAAAGTGATTTAATTCCTACTTTAAGACCATTAATTACGGAGGAAGGTGTTAGAAGCTGAAACTCTTTACAATACATTATTGATATTTTAGAGGAAAACAAATACTTGCATATAATGTATATCAGGGTGATATGTTACAAGCATTACTGAATTTAGAAATAAGTAGTATAAAAACAAAAATACATAACAAAAGTAAG
This sequence comes from Protopterus annectens, assembly GCF_019279795.1. NCBI lineage: Eukaryota > Metazoa > Chordata > Ceratodontiformes > Protopteridae > Protopterus > Protopterus annectens. Next base: position 1,989,289,111 of record NC_056726.1, on the reverse strand, counting down.
TAAAGGATCAAAGCATTTAATACCACAAAACCCATTTTTATACAACAGAAAGAATTTCTACTTTATGCAACAGATTCCCACTTAACATTTAAAGGTCTGCTATCACAAAAAATATATTTGATAATTTTAAACAGAAATTAGGTGATTGGATGGGTACACGGGTATATGGCCCAAGATTTGAGGAATCAGCTTTCCTTGTTGAACTTTGGGCATGAATGAGGGAAACTTAAACTTAATTAGCTTATGAAGAATACGTTTTCCAATATTATAAGGAAACACAGACATAGAAGTAAGCCAGATACTTAACATTTATTTTAATATGCAGCATGATAAATTAAAGATAAATAAACAGGAGGAGTTATTCTAACTTTATGGAAAACTGTAAGGCTTGGTCTACTTTAGATAAAGTTTTAACAGTGAAGAAACTCTAATGACAATGACATAGGAAAGACGTTTTGCTAATGAGTCTAAAATAAAACTGAAATGTTAGATAAACAAAAATATTCTGGAACACTATGAAGACATAATTATTTTATGAAATGTTTTTAAAACAGGCCTAGAAAAGGAGTATCTCAACGAAAGTAAACTGCTAAGACAATACAATAAGAATGAAATGACACAGGCTAGGCTCTCAGAAAGCAGATGATATGAGTAGCTAATAATCTAAGAAAGTTATAACTGGGAACAGTATAAAATGACACTCATCGCTCCAATGAGGAAATCTCTTCCATTATGATAGACCAGTTTCCCCAATACACTGTGTTTAGTTTCTTGGGGGACCTATAGCACCTAGGGGGAAGAAACAAACAAGTCTCCATGAGGACTCTATATTTCAGAGCCAAAGCTGAAAGGTGAAAAGTCTGTAGGAAGACATTTAAGAATGTTGTCTTGTTGATAGCTCAAAAGGCTATCACTGAAAGGAAGACAAAGTAACTGCATTTCATTTAATTTCTTAGGAAGAAGGCTGGCAAAACCAGAACATTTCTCGTTTTCTTTTGAGTTTAACAGGACTTATACAATCAGTGGAATCAGAGGGAATGCTTATAGCAATCTGGAATCTTGAATCCTTGAAAGGATGTTTTGCATGCTAGTATAAAACTACATAACAGAGTTTTTTGTAGGGGGTGGCAAACAGGTCAGAGTGGGGTTGTCCTCAGATTAGGATCTGGAAATCTTGCAGACTGAGTTGCTCTTGTGAGTCAAATGACCTGTCTAATTAAAATTATCAAGGACACTGTCTGAAAGAGAAAGAGCATGTTACAAAGGTTCCACTGCTAACCTGCAAAGCTGGTGCAACTACATGTCATTATTCTGCGTGTATCATTCCGACAAATTACATTTATTTCTGTGTTTTTTGTTTCTGCCTTTTTCTAAAGATCTCACCTCCAATCCCTTTATTTCCTTTACAGTATTCATTACTTAAGTTATAGGCAGTTTAGATTTTTTTTTCCATTTTCTAGTAAGTGCTTGTTTGGTAGCCAATAGCATTAAACTTAGTAAGGATTTATGTCAGTGCAATTCAATTTCTATAGCCCAGCTCAAAAATAATTTCATTAGTTGCAATCATTCACTCCTCCAACATTTCTGAAAAAGTCCTCAGTAAGGAGTTTTTTAAATCAGCCAACTTGTTGCATTCCCAGAAGACATGTTCCCAATTACCCCTTTCTTTCCCATTACACCTTCAGCATTTGCTATCTGACTGAGAAAAAAAACTCTCTGAAGTCTCCTTGGAGTATAAAGATATATATGCAAACATTTCCATGCAAAAATCTGAATTCTTCAGCTGATTTATTTATCTTTATCTCAAAACTCCTGGAGGAAAGCACAGTTTGAATACAAAAAGAGTTAAGAGAACTGGATATGTATACATTTTACTTTGAAATTAGGGCAAAGACCTTGTACTAACAATGACTGCAGACATGTACCCCAGACTCTGATGCATCTGCAGCCATAATCTGAGGCTGAGTGGAACAGACTATCTCTCTAGATTCTACCTTAGTGTGAGTACCAATCAGTGAAGCACTTTGATTAAGAAAGGATTAAAGATTAAAACAAAGAGACTTGTACAAGAAAACCATCTTTCAATTACCTAAACTGTGTAATGGCAAACATTTCTCATATGAAGTCTAGCCTTCTGCACCAACAGGGTGTTGGCTGACATGTTAGCCAACAAATTCAGAAACAATGTCCCGGTAAGGGATTGGAATGATGATGCCAAGTGATAGAAAAAGATTGAAAGAGAGAGACAGAAGGCTAGAGAGAGAGAGAGAGGAAGAGAAAGAGAGAGAGAGAGAGATACCCTCCACTCCTTATGGGATCAGACGCAGTCCCTGTTTTAATATGCCCAAAAAGCTTTCCAAAAATCTTCATTACAATGTTTTTTGTCCTGAAGGAATTTATAAGGAGATCACTACAATGAAACAGAACCAAACATTTCTTCCAGTAGGCTTGAATAAGGTAGGCACCCATATATTTAGAAGTTCATAGGTAAGTACTAAGCAAGCTGTGCTCATGGGACATTTTACTCCCAGTCAATTTTCTTTTCTGTGGTCAAATTAACCTATTCTGTTTGGCTAGAGAATGGCCTTACCCATCCCATGGTCAACAATTATATATTACCCCTAAAGAAAATAAATGGGATCATACCATAGATGATTTGAGGAGACCCATGCATTGGATAAAGCATTTAGGAGCTGCCTTTGTCCATTAGTAGTACAGGGAGCAGTTGCAGGGTAAATGTTCTACTTTCCATCCATAGATCCAAGTTGTGCTTGAATATGGACAGGGATGAACTTTGTTTTATGTGGATGGAGAGTCTGTTCAAAAGCAAGGTATCATCTGTGAGATATACCTCTCCCTGCAAACAATTCTGTTGATGTTGTAGAAGAGGTTTATATTCCTAGACCGAGTATATGTATATGTGATGCCATTTGACTTACTGATGTGCAGTATTAGTACTGGGTTGGAGAATGCCTTGTATGACAGACACAGGTCACCTCTTAGCAGTCTATAGTATACAGAGTATAGTGACAAGGTTTTAAGTCTGTCCATGTAGGACATGCTGTTTGGTCCTTGTATCCTTTAGATAAGGTATCACTGTCATTGTTCCAGTTGTTGCATGTGTCTGGACAGATACATGCCAAAAGGTGCATTATATTCACTGAGTGGTCTAATGAGGGCTGAGTAATAGAGAACAATGACATCCCTAGATCAAGACACAATCCCTTCCTTTATAAACTGTGCAGTATAGGAGTTTCTTACAATAATGGACATATGTTGGTCAAACGTTAGGTTAATGTCCACATAAGTTCCTAAATCGTGAACAACTGGGTCAACTCTTAGGGGGTGTGCTGTCAATTTGGTAGTTCCCTGAGGGAGATGACTTCCAAAAGAACACAATAATGCATTGTTGTGGCATTTAGTTTCAGTCTATGACTCTGGCATCTTCCTAAAGGGTAGCAATGTCATCTGGGTATTCAATGCCTACCCCTAGCTGGTAGTCATGTGCAAACTTAGTCAGCCAGAACCCTTTGGTATTTGCTTTTACTTCAGAAAAGTAGATGTCAAACAGGAGAGGTCCGAGTACAGAACACTGGTGGGACTCCAATGGTGACTGGTCTATTTGTGTAAATAACTTCCCCTATTTTTATTTCTGCATCCTATCTGTGAGCCACTTGGCAATTCAGCAAGTGACATGGGGGGTTATTAGCAGTTTATTTAGCTTTTCTACTATGCTTGAGTGTAGGACTGTGTCAGAAGCTTTGACCAGGTCAAGGTACATGATCTGTACCATTTTGCCTTCATCCACTGCTTTGGTTACCTTTTCAAAAAATCCACTAGACTGAGTAAGCATGCCTTGCCATTGACAAATCCAAACTGAGATAAGTCCAGTGTTTGGAGGTTCCCTATGTCTTGAGAGATAAGTTTCCATGATTAAGTCTTTCCATGGCTTTGCTGCTGGTCAGACATATGGGACTGTAATTGCCTGTATGTGTGGAAGGTCCTCCCTTTTGCTGGAGAATGACTGCAGCTGTTTTCCACTCTCTTGGTATAAAACCTGTGTGTGTGGGGGGGATTGAGATTGAATAGTACTGTTAGGGGTGTGGCTAAATCATACTTCATACTATTTAAGATACATCCAGGGGATACTGTCAGGACCCATCAATGCAGCATTTTTATCCAGATGAATTCAACTCCATTCAACTTCTATTATTTTGCTTTATCATAAAGCAAGTAAAGAAAAGGTTCACACTGATAAGCTTAACAAATAATTGCTTGTTTTATTTATTTATTTGAGCATATTATCCAAAGGTATGGTTAAGTTATATTATTACTATTATCCACGTTAGTGATGTTTTTGGATTTGAAATCTGTGTGCTAATTGACCCCCTGCATTAATAGGTAGCAGGGAAAGAATGGTCACAGGTTTTTCATATTTCTGAACAAATTACCTTTTTTTCTGAGATGGAGTGACCCCACAGTGAGGCTATATAAGTAAAGGGGAGACAAGGGGTTTCAAGTGCACAGGGTTTTTCCCTTGCAAAAGCATTTACTTTATTTTATTGGGTCTTATTTACATGAAATTGTGTATTGCTTGAGTCCAACTGTTTATAGTTCTGAGTATTTGAGCTAAAGGGTTTTGTGTAATATGCAGGAGTATGTGTCCTTAGAGTTTGTGAAATGAGCATCATAATACCCATGTAACTTATATAACATCCCCCTGTATAAAAATCAAAATCAAAATCACAGACTGTCAATTAAAAAAAAAAAAAAAGTAAGAATTTTTTGCAGGGGGCACTCCTGTATATATATATGTCTACATCTCTATTTGTGTGTGTATATATATATATATATATATATATATAGAGAGAGAGAGAAAGAGATAAATAAACACAATAACTCTAAGATCCTGCAGCACTTGCCATTCAAACATGAGAAACAATTTATTGACATCTGATTACCGGGAAAGTCAGACTGGGTAGGTGTCCATTTTTGGTGCAGGCCTGGGAAGAAAAGCTCAGAAGTCTGGATTACAAAAATAGTTTAAGAATAATAATTTTACAATATTCATAAATAATACAAAAACATCTACAGTTTAAATAATTAGACATAATGTAAAAAAGATTGGTTAAGAATAGATACAACTTACATTACAATGATTCAATATTTAGGGAAGCTTTAGCCAGTTTACTGACAAATTAAAGGTAAGTTAGTATAATGCAAACAGAAACTGCAATATGAAGTGACAGAAGAAAAACAGGGTTATATTATATTTAGTAAGAAAATCAAGGTACACAAATTTAAGTAAGGAAGTAAGTAAAGAAGGGAGTATAAGTAGGTGTAAGGTATGAATAGGTGCAAGAAAATGTAGAGATTCCCATACCATCAAAATCTTGTCTGTCAGTAGGCAGGGCTCCTTGTGAATTTTGATATGTCATAATATACGCCAAAATAAGATAAGAATTATTTTCATTTCCCAAGTTACAATGGCTGGAACTAGATACTTAGTAAAAAGTAGCTAGGAAAATCAGCAGAGCTAGAAATTGAAAGTGTGGTTTCTATTTCTAAGACTTGAGGACTCTCCTGTGAGGTGAAAGACAAGGACAAACTAGTAATAATAGGTATAATTCAGGTTTATGCTCCATCCAAAAAATGAGAAGGGAATAAAGGATGAACATCTTGAACATTTTGAATATAAGTTGTCTGTTCCAAGAGAGCAGATTCAAAGAAGGTCATCATGATCACTTGCTTTTTTGGGAGTAGAAAAAAAAACTTGAGTAAAATCCTATTCGTATGAAAACATACAGTGCATTCTCGAAGACTTTATGTTTTATAGTTTGCAAAAATGTGTCTTGCTCCTGCCATTAAGGACCTTGATGTCTTTCTAACAGGCTGACACAGAAACTCTGATACAAATATTACCCTGTAAGCAGACTGCACTTTGTTTTAACCCATAATCCAAGTAAATGGAAATGCAATTGCACTCCACCTATCTAACCTGCCTAATACATAAATACTTTATAACACACAAAGTTTGTTCTTCCTTACACACTATTGATTAACCCTATGTACTGCCTTCATGCTAATGCTACCTTATACCACTCTCAGAGGATTTAAACCTCTGTATTAATTTAACTCATGCTAATATTCATGCATAAAGACCTCATCCATGCTAATGTTACTTCTATATCATTCTCAGATTATTTAAACCTCTGTATTAATTTAACCTTGTACTCCTGTTCTCAACCACTAAACATGTAAATATGCTTTACATCCTTCTCCAAGCTGCTGTTTAATTAGAAGTTATGTACTCACCATAACGTTCCATCTGAGTAGGTGTATTCATTTGTCTGCAACCTGTGGGTTATGGATCCGATATCGGATCCGAACCGGCATAGTTTTCCAGCTATGGATCCAAGCTCTCAGCTCCTCCCCTCACCCATAATGCCCTGCTCTACCCTCATGACCTCAGATCGAGTTTGCCAAAGCAACAATACCCTCAAAAGGGTAACAAGTAATATGCAGGAAACTGAAAGGCCAGGGGGATAGGAGGGCGGGATGGTTGCAGACAAATGAATACACCTACTCAGATGGAACGTTATGGTGAGTACATAACTTCTAAATCTGAAGTAGGATATTCATTTGTCTGCAACCTGTGGGACAGAGTCCCCAGCTACCTGAATCTTGGGCGCCATCATGGAAGGATATTCGAGCACCGCGAGCCAAAGGATGCTCTACCCCTAGATGCAAGATCCAACTTATAGTGAGAAATAAATGTATGAGATGAAGCCCACGTGGCTGCTGCACAAATATCATCTAGAGGAATCCTAGCCTTGAAGGCTGCCGAGGTAGATACTGACCGGGTTGAATGGGCATGAACACCCTCCGGTGCGGGCCTTCCTGACGCTTGATAAGCCAATAAAATGCACTGTGAAATCCAGCGGGATAGAGAAACTTTGGAAATTGTCTTGCCCAAATTGAATTTTGCAAAGGAAATAAACAGCTGGTCGGATTGCCTATGACCAGCTGTCCTGTTGAGATAAAATCTTAGTTGCCTGTGAACATCTAGTGAGTGAAGCCTATATTCACCTTTGTTTTCATACTTAGGGAAGAAAACAGGGAGGTTAATGGATTGATTGATGTTTGCTTCAGAAGCGATTTTAGGAAGGAAGGACGGGTTGGTCCTGAGGGAGACACGGTCCGGATAAAAAACCAAGTAAGGAGGTTTAGCTGATAAAGCTTGAAGTTCAGAAACTCTCTTGGCTGATGTAATGGCTACCAAAAAGGCTGTCTTGTAAGACAAGAATTTGAGATCCACTGTAGCCGCGGGCTCGAAAGGGGGAGCGGTCAAGGCCTGAAGGACCAAAGAAAGGTCCCAAGGAGGAACTGCTTGCTTTATAGGGGGCCTGAGAAGGAAAGTACCCTTAAGAAAAGTTTTGCACAATTTGGCTGACATAAGAGGAAGAGACTCTTGACCAATGTGATAGTGAGAAATAGCCGCCAGTTGAACTTTGACTGTGGAACTGCTGGCACCATCATTAAAGAGAGGTTAGAAAATCAAGCACTACAGGGAGAGGAACCGTGAAGGGATCTAGGCCTTGCCGCTCCGCCCACACAGAGAAACGTTTCCATTTGCTTCGGTAAACCTTTCTAGTGGATGGTTTATGAGCCGCCACCAAAATAGCCTTTACCGGAGAAGAAATACCGGTAAGTCCTTATCAAGAGTGGAACTGGAGCAGCCAAGCGGTCAGCTTCAGGTTGTCCAGGTTCGGAGGAGGAATGCAGGAAGGATGGGATATCAGATCCGGAATGGGATCTAGAATCCAAGGAGGATTCACCGAGTGAGACCTTAGGAAGGGGAACCAGATCTGTCGAGGCCAGAATGGAGCAATGAGAATCATTCTGCAACCCACCCGAGAGGCTTTCTGAAGAACTTGCAGCATCAGAGGCAAGGGTGGATAGGCATACAGAAGACCGGGTGGCCAAGCATGCACCAGAGCGTCTCTTGGGGTACCTCCGGGAGGAGGTATTAGAGCGAAAAAACTGTCGCACTTGGTGTTTGAGGGAGAAGCAAAAGATCGCATGAAGGGTTCCCCACCGTGCGAATATGCGTTCGCTACTTGATAATTGAGAGACCACTCGTAAGGTGTCAGAATGGTGCGACTGAGTTTGTCCGCTAGGATGTTGGACCGACCGGAATGTGCGTTGATAAGAGCAAGCGCTTGGTGGAGGTTGCCCATTCCCAAACTCTCATGGCCTCTCGACAAAGAGGGTAAGACCTTGTTCCCCTTGCTTGTTGATGTACCAGACAACAGACATATTGTCCGATTGAATCGCAATTGTTCCCAAGGGAAGAAAGTCCTGAAGTGCTAGCAACGCTAAGAGCACTGCTCTCATCTCTAGAACATTGATATGCAGTAAGGTCTCTGAATCGTTCCACGTGCCTTGGACTGTCCGGCCCGCAAAGTGCCCCCCCCACCCGAGGCGGGAGGCGTCCGTGGTCACCGTGGCGAGAGGGGGAGAAGCACAAAATGGGCGACCCTCGTGGAGATCCGTGGAGTGGAGCCACCACAAGAGGGACTGCTTGCAAGCCTTGCTGATCGCTATGGGGTGATGCATGGGAAGAGCAAGGTATGACCACTGAACTAATAGCGTCCACTGTAGAATGCGCATATGGAGCCTGGCAAGAGGAAGAAGTGCTATCGATGAAGCCATGGACCCTAGAGCCCTCAGGACCAACTCCGCTGGAACAGAACATGAATGGAGAATGGCCCGCACCTGGAGCTGCAGATTTAGAACTCTGTCCGCAGTGAGGAAGGCTCGTAAACTCCTTGTGTCTAGTCTGGCCCCTATGAAATCTAAGAGCTGAGTGGGTGCCAGGTTGGACTTGTTTGTATTTATTGTGATGCCCAGAAATGGAGCAAGATGGAGAAAGGAGTCTCGCGGCGAGAGAAGTAGATGCCTTGTTGGGGCGGTAAGGAGCCAGTCGTCCAGGTAGGGAAAGACCTGCACGCCCTGAAGCCTCAGGTGGGCCGCTACCACTGCTAGTACTTTGGTAAACACCCTGGGGGCTGTGGTGAGACCAAAGGGAAGGACCCGGAACTGGTAGTGACTGGCTCCCAGCCCGAAGCGGAGAAACCTCCTGGAGCGTCTGTCCATTAGGATGTGGTAGTACGCGTCCTTGAGATCTATCGAGCACATCTAGTGGCCTTCTCCCAGAAGGGGGAGAATAGATTGTAGAGTGACCATTCGGAATTTTTCTTTGGGGACTGCCAGGTTCAAGAGAGAGAGGTCTAGGATTGGTCGTAGTTCCCCCGTCTTTTGGCACTAAAAAGAACCTGGAGTAGAACCCTGATCCGATCTGGTCTGGGGAACGGGCTGGATGGCTCTTTTCTCTAGCAGATGGCCAATTTCTGCCAAAGCGGCCTCCCTTTGACCGGGTGGTACGTCTGGGAGGGACTGCAACTTTGGAAGGTGAAGGAAAGGAATGCGATATCCCTGGATATGATTTGGAGAACCCAGCGGTCCGATGTTATGGACTCCCATGCCGCTAGGTGCCCAGCGTCCCCGACTGCCTCCAGAGTAGAGCAGTCGGGCAACCTCAGGGTTGCTGCGGGCCGTTCAGAGAAAGGTTCCCTGGACCCGAAGTTTCTGGGAGCCCCTCTGCCTCTAGGGCGGCGTCCTCCCTGTCCTCCTCTGCCACGGAAGGACTGGTTGTCCGGAGCAGGCTGGGACTGCTGCGACTTCGGAACCACATCTTCTTCTGACCCTTTTGGTTCCTAGAATAGGGCCTCTGGGGTGCAGAAAGCGGATTCCGACGGCAGACAGCGTCTTCCGTCCTTCTCGCTCTGGGTCAGCGTCTCGAACGGTCTTGCCAAACAGAGCAGAACCATCAAAGGGGCGTTCGCAAGCGGCGCCTTGAAGGGCTCAGAAAATCGCAGTGGCGGAGCCAGGCCTGACGCCTAGTGACCAGTCCTGTCCCGCAGCTCTAGCGGCGCCCTCCGTAGCATGGGAGAGTAGCCGCATAGAAGTATTTGTGACTGACCTAAGAGTGGCCATTTTGGTGGAGTGCAGAGCTCTGTCCTCCTCCGAAATGGACTCAGGGATGCAGCGTACTCCTTAATAAGGTCTCGCTGCATCCGAATAACATGTGCCAAATAGTTCAGCGCCCTTACCGAGAAGGTCGCCGAACTGAACATCCGCTTCCCCAAGCGGTCCATCATCGAGACTCCTTGCTCGGTGGGTGGACTGAGGACTCTCCTGAGCCAGTTCCCTCTTTGTGGCCGCCATCAACATGGCATCTACAGGAGGCCCCTTACTCCAATGGGTCCTGTCAGAAGGCGGGCTAAGGATTCTATCAGGTCTTTTGGGAATTGGCTCCACGGTGTCCGGTTCCTTCCACGCCCTGGTGGTAATAAGGTCCACCAGGGGTCGGCAGGGGGGGACACCCAAGAGGTAGACGGGCCCGTTTCGAATGCCTCCAAGAACACGGACTCGTCCGAGGAAGACTTGGGGGCAGACCACCCCCCCCTAATACGGAGCATTTCCATGATGTCTCCAAGGAGACATCCTCGGGGGGTGACCGTGGGGAGCCTTCCCCCTCCTCCAAGTCCGTGTCTTCAGTGAGAGACTCAGGGGAGTCAATGTGCCTCCTCTTGCACGTATGCTTGCGAGGAGCCTCCTCTGGGGGGCTGTCAGAGGAGTCCTCGCAAGCAGCAATTTGCTCCATGGGAGCAACTTGGGGCACAGAAACGGGCTGTCCCAGGGGCCGGATGGTGGAAGCCTGGCCCAGTACAGAGGGAGCGCGGGCGGAGCGAAGCAAGTGCCGGGGTCCGGAGACCCTCAACAGAGCCCTCTCCACTACATCAAAAGCTGAAGGGAGCCGACCTCGACCAAAGGATCCGACAATCGGCTCCCCTCGGATCCGAAGAGTGGATCGGAGCCGGCGCCGAAGCACTCGGATCCGAAGGGACAGTGCGCTCCGACACAGACGGCGCCGAAGGAGCACTGATCCCCCCGGATCCGAAGCTCGGATCCAGGCTCCGAGATCGGGTCCGACGCACTCGAGGGCATGGTCGGATCCGAAGTACCAAGTACTATCGGGTCCGACCTCCCCCCGGCTCCCGAGCTGCTCGGCTCCCGTTGCTCCGCACCCCGGTAGCGGGTCGGGGAAGGAGCAATAGGCTTAAAAGGGTGTTGAGCTCCCCGGAGGGAGGCAAGAGCACTCCCATCTGCATCTGGGCCTGGATGAACCTTCTCATCATCCGGTCCAGATCAGCATCGAAAGGCTATGGGTAGATCTCGACGAGGCTACCGAGGTAGGCCTGGAATGCCTCCTCGATAGCCTCGACGGAGATCGGGTCTCCTCCTCCTCAGGACCCGGTGAGAAGCACACAGGTGACCGGAGCCGAGAAGGAGGAGACCGCACCAACAAGGAGCCGGGAGAAGCCCGCTGGCAGGCGGGGCGAAACAGAGGTCTCGGCCCGCCTTGTGGTGCTTCTCCCTCCGGTCCTTTAGATGCATCCCTCTCCTGTCCTGAAGCGGGAGTTTGAGTCCCAGGAGCAGGAGGGGTGCCACAGGGAACAGCTGCAGCCGCAGGAGTCCCCGAAGGAGCGGAGGTCGGAGCCGAGTCCGGCGGTAAAAGACCCGCCAAGACCAGCTTGGACCTCCGCTCCCTCAGTGCCCTGGGGTTGAACCCTGCACAAATGGAACAACCAGATGTGAGGTGTTCAACCCCAAGACACTTAACACACCGAGTGTGGCCATCAGCGGTGAGAGCTTATGGCCACACTCAGAGCATTTAGAAAAGATTGACTTAGGCTGTTCAGCCATAGTCACCAAAGTTAACTAAAAGTTACAGAAAGTAACTGAAAACAATAAAGAAGCACACAGGCCTCACACACACTCTACGAACCAGCGAGGGGAGGGAATAAAATTACTACAGAAAATTAAATTAAACTAAAAAACAGTCAATAATAATAGGAAACCTACAACTTTCACACAAAAAAAGTTAAAGAAGGCAAAAATTCTCTATTTTTAAACAAGAAATATCCACTTAGCTGAGAGCTATGAAATCCACATCTAGTTACCAGCGCGGCAAACAAGATCTGGGGTCATGAGGGTAGAGCAGGGCATTATGGGTGAGGGGAGGAGCTGAGAGCTTGGATCCATAGCTGGAAAACTATGCCGGTTCGGATCCGATATCGGATCCATAACCCACAGGTTGCAGACAAATGAATATCCTACTTCAGATCTTTTGTTTAGTTTTTGCTATTTTGTATGTAAAATTTGCTTAGTTTGTTTCTGTTTCCACTATGTATTGTACTTCATATTATGGAGCTTGTACTATGTATTATTGGAGTTTTTCTTCCCGGGCCTCCACTGAAAATGGGCTCTATGAGCCCAGTGGACCTCCCCGGTCATCAAACTGTAAATAAATAAACTCTTTTCAGTCTTCCTTAAAAAATGTGATATACTTCTCCCCACCATAATAAAAGGCATTTAAGTGTCAGGGTCTATGATATATAAACCACGGTGAAGGGAGGCAGCAAAAGTTATATCTTTGTCCCCACCACAATGAAATGGCTTCCGTCAGTGGCAATGAAACGTGAACTTAATGGAGGGAAGCTGAAGAGATACTCCTGCATCAGATCTGTAAAGGCATATCAAAAGTAATTTATAAGAACTACCTTAGTCAAAAGCAGAGATAACTGGCTGTGCTTATCTCTGATTCTTGAAATGCAAATCCTCTTTGGAGGACTTGGACTATGCTATAGGAAAAGATCTTCGGGACTGGGAGTTGAAGACAACAGAACAAAACCTCCTCCTTTCCACAAAAAGTAAATTATAGTTTTATGAGAGATTAAATATAAACAGTAGGTACATAACTTATCAGTTGAGCTGCAAAAGGAGCCTCCATGATGGGAACTTGGGTAAACAGTAAAATCCAATATCTGAGGATTTCTGCATGACCATATGGTGTATGCTATAATGTAATGTGCTGACTAAAGAAAGGCCAATTTTACCCTATGCCACTAACAACTGCCTACCGGCAAATCAAGAAATAACACAGATTTGGCATTGTATGAAAGAACAGGTAATATAAGACTATATACTTAACTTACATGGTACTGCACAGCTGCAGCTCAAACAAGAGACATTCATCCAGAAGGTAATACAGAAAAAGTATTTCTGAGCTATCAAGGTGGGTCTTACTATTGATCAAATAATGTCAAAGACCCTCATTGACAAGTCCTTGCTTCAGCTCACTTACACACACAGTTTATATATCTAAGACCTGGAGTACTGACCTCACAGTGGTAGCTTGACAGCCTGAGTTACATTCAATGCAACAATGCTTGGTGAAGATGTGCACCAAACACCAACTGGTCCCAAAACAAATGTCTGAAATTAAGACATTTCTGGAGTAAGTACTGGAGAAAGGCATTTTTATAATGAAATGCTCTCTGACAATTGCAATTGCAAGTGGGTGGTTAGCTGCCAAATTGCAATAAAATAATAAAGCTGGAAAGTCACCAGTTTGCTTGGCAATAGTAAGCTGTTCTATCATGGCAATGGTCTGTCTTCATATACTCACGCACGCGGTTCAGTTAACACCTAAACTGATGGTGCACTTGGAAGATTTGAAAGGTCCTTCCTCCCTGGTTTGTGTCATTGCACAGAACACAATTATACTTCCAGAACCACTTTCAGAAGGAAATGTGAATTTGTCCTGAGGGACATACTGTACTGCTGAAAGCTCAGACATGATTCTTTATGCATAAAAACCTAAATCTCTGAGATCTAATACAGAAATGATGTCCACAAGGAAAAGTGCTTTTGATGAATTTCAATACCACTGAGATTATAGGCTCAAAAAGTGGATGGGTAAGCCTTTCAAGCATGAAATTCAGGACCCACAGAGGAAAGGAGTTCCTCAAAGAAACACATCATTCCATTGAGACAGGATCGTAGCTCAGTAGAAAAATATCTGTCTTAAAGCAACACAATGCAAGGTTCACGCCTGACATTCAGTCATTTTATGTGGGATGTGTACATGTTATTCCCATGCCTGTGGAGGATTTCTCTGGGTAATCTGATTTTCTCATACCTTCAAAGAAGATGCTAGTTAAGTGACTGTAATAATTTCCCATATATTTACATGCTGAATTTACTCTTGCCTTTGAGGTTTGGATCATCACAGAAGAGGGTTTACCCTTTTAACAAATGAATGACCAGCCACAGCCCTGCCCTTTATAATATCATGGCAAATAGAAAATGCAGACATATACACCCTGGCTGTGGAGAAAATGAGACCCAAACAAGCAGGTGTTAAATATGTTAAGATCACCTGCAACTTGACAGACTATCAGAGTAGCACTAGACACCATTCCACCCAAAGAAAAACGTTTCCATTTACTGTTCAGATAAAGAATTTCTTAGCAGCCTAAATAGGTTCATAGGTTCATACTAGGGCTATCTGCCCTAGGGCATTTATAACCCTAGCCAGAATGTGTTTGGCTTTTGCCACCCATTTTAAATTTATTTTGCTATGCCCTTTTTCGAGGGTAGTATACTGTGCCTCTGTCTAACAGTGACACAGAAGTGATACCCGGGGTAAACATACGATCTCCCATCCACTCATCAAGATTCCTCTTGAAGAGAGTCAATGAGGGACTCTGCCTAACCTGGACTGGGATTTTATTCCACAGTGAAGGGAGCCTCTGGGTTATGAATCTGTCCCTCCAGCATGTCCTATTTATTTCAGTGCTGAGGTTCAAGTCTCTCGAGCGCGCTCGATGGGATTTGGATTTTCTGAGGTGCAGCATGTCCATTAATTCCGGGTTGGACATGGCTTTATACGTCAGGCACAGATCGCCTCTGAACAGGCGGTATGCCACCAAGTAGAACTGGAGTTCTTTAACCGGGCAGCATATGGCATCTGTTTGAGCCCTTTGATCCTCTTGGTGAGGTACCTTTGGGGTCTTTCCAGTTGCTGCAGGTGTCTGGTAAGGTACATCCCAAAAGGGGCATTGTACTTGATTATGGGCCTGATGAGGGATGAGTAAAGAGGCACGATGACCTCCCCTGATCTAGATGTGAATCCCTTCATGATGTAAAACAACATCTGGAATTTCCAGTAAAAGCGGGGGATCTGCATTAGAAGTCAGGCCCTGAGGTGGAGCTGTCTATTATCCAGCTTGGGGAGGGGGGACTTCCTCAGCTAGAACACAAGCGTTTTCCTTTATCATCACAGACTAGAAATTGACACTATGCTTTTCTTGGCTACATAGCAGCAATAAAGCTCTTCTTGGCCACATAGCAGCAATAAAGCTCTTCCTGGCCAGCAAGGTTAAGTTTCCTGAGGTTTGCAATGAGGCAATGAATCATCAGGAAAAGGAGTAATTCACACTGGAAATTTGGGTGCCACAGGTGAGACAGAATGCATCCACTGTTATCTCCCCCTTGTGTTGTTGAACTATACATAAAAGGGGGAAGGACCACATTCTTCTGAGTGGCAAACAGGCAGATTTCTGGATTTATGCACTTCTGAAAGAGCACTGACCACACATGGCATCTGAACTGGATATGCTAGGAAAGGATTAGACAAGCATCTTGGAGTACATGTCAGTTCATTTACCTCTCTTGTGATGTGAACCACAGAGATGCCCCTTTCTGTTGCTCAGTGACAGATAAGCATCAGATTCTGTGTGAAGAAACAAATATTTGCCACTTTTTTGTTTAAACAACACACAACAGACTGGATGTTTGACTAGGTGTAGAAAGGACATAGAAGCAGCTATTTCTTCAAGGTCTTCTGGACAAGGAGCACTGTTCTGAGCTCCAACTGGCTCGTGTGGAGTCATTTTGCCAGAGAGATCACACTGTGGGAGCCTAGGTGACTTCTGCAGCACATAAGTGAAGTGGTAGTAGTCAAACCTTGTAACACATTTGGGTACAGGATGGCAATACTCACCAGAATGGCTGAAGTGAACATCCACCACTACAGGTCTCAACAAGACTTCAACATCACAAAATGGTTTGTAAAATTCTGGCTCTGTAACCACTGAAACCTCATTGTGGGAGGCTGGCATGATGGTTAAGGTGTTTACCTTATAGACATAAGGTGCAGGGTTTGATTCTTAACAGAGGAAAATTGGTTAGGCTTAAAATGGTCCACAAGGGCAGTTAGCCTAGTACTAATCTATGAACCTCTATGAACCTAAGCCCATTGCAACACCTGCAAACACTAAGGTGTACAAAAATAACAAAGAAAATGTTATCAGCCACCAAGCAGAGACGGCCAGCAGCATCCAAGCCTGAACTCTGAGATGTACACTCACAGATTAGGTCAAGGCCATGGCCTCCTAGGCCTTCTCCATGGGCAGGAAAGACTAAACGGATTGTGCTTAACTCTACCCCAATGAAGGAACTTCACTGATGAGGGACCACAGATTATTTCTTCAAATTTATGGTCACCACCAGGGACTTCCTCCAAAGAAACACTCACAAAATGGCCAAATCCAGGGAGTCTCTGGATGGGGCCACAGCAGTCAGTCATATGCCAGAAAATCTTTTTCCAGGATGGCTTTCACCAAAACAGCCAGGACACTGATAAAGACTCTGGGTGTTAAAGAAAGACCAAAGGGCAATACTTTTCTTTGGACACAATGACGACCACAGTGACCTGGAGAAATTTCCTTTGTGGTACACAAATTATGATGTACCAAAACAAGTCTGTTGTGTCGAACACCATTCAGGCACTTTGCAACAGCAAAGGATAAACCCTTGCAAGGCGATCATCCAAAATAGAATGTAGCAGATATGGTTAAAGCCATTGAGATCTAGAATGGGTAGAACTCATCCTCCTCTTCCTGAATCACAGATACATAGAAGCAAAATCACTAAACTTTCTCCAACCCAAGGACAGCCTCTACAGCTCCTTTGAACAGTAGCTTGTGGGTCCTTCTAAATATTACAATGAAACATAATGATCTGTAGGTAGCTATGCATTTCTTTCCATTAAAAAAATTACCAATATTGATAATTTATTATTATTATTTTATTTCTATAAAGTACAGTTATGTAAGGAAATGTACTATAACAATACATATACAAACTATCACTGCTGAAGAAGCCTAAGCTATATGGGTTATATCCTGCTAAGCATATAACAGCCATTAGGCAAGCTTGAGCTGAGCGGACCATAAGTTAGGTTTGAGTAACAAGCCCTACACAGCATTAATGCCAACCAAGAGAGGGAAGCTAAAACCTAGACAGGATAATGCTAGGAATATAACAATGAAAGTCAACATCCTGCCATAAAAAATATACAAAAATAAGGATGATGGAAGGAAAGAGATGTACTGCAGCAATGATTATTCGAGCAACTACTGTTATGGTAAGTTTAATTAAACAGCTGTAATATGTTCTTCATATAGTTCATTGGTACAGTAGCCTAAGGGTATGGGTAGATTTTCACAGCTCAACATGATTGGGAGGAAAAAGGATGGGGGGTACAGGAGTCCCTGAATAATGGTCTTAGCAAAGCCTGTCCTAGATCTGGAGAAGGACTCATCATTGCAGTCCTTTGTAAAAATGTTAACAGAAGGCCGAGTTGTTGCTTCTAGAATACTTCTAGTATTAAACACTTTCCAAAAAGCCACAGATGAAGCTAAGGTCCAGGAAGAGCGAGCTTTGACCTTCTCTGGAATTGTTTTACTGTCTCGGGAGTGATGATGTAAACTAGTGCCAGCTATGCCAGAGGGAGTAGGGCAGTGTTAACATATGCCAGCATAACTAGCTGAAGGTTTTAAAATTTCCAGGATGTCTCCAAAAGTGACATCTTCATGAGGTGACCATCGGGACCCTTCTGCTTCATCGAGATCAGTATCAGATGTGATTGACTCCTCTGGGAAGTCTAGCTGCTTCCTCTTGCAAGTCCTCTTTCAAGGGATCTCTTCAGTGGGGTAGTTCTGGGGAAGTTTCAGAAGAGGGGGACTCCCCTGTTGGATATCCTGAGGCTTGGGGTCTCTGCGATCCTGTGAAAAGGGTATGTCAGAAGGCAAAGACACCTGTGCAAAACTGGGAGGAAGATCTGAGACAGACTGCATCTTAGACTGGAATGTAGTCAAAACCCTCCTCATGACCTCAAAAGCATTCTGCCCCTGCTCTGAAGAACACCCCAGATCTGACAATAGGGTTGTCGGAGCTGAAGGAATCTCCAGCGCAGGAGACAGAAGCTCTGTGGCAGAGGTAAGAGCTGAACTCCCCTGTGCCAAAGCTCCCAGAGTCAGGGTCAGATCCAGAGAGATCCAGACTGGCTCAGTCGACCCGACCAGAGAGTGTCGGCTTTTAGAGTTCTCCTGCTCCAAAAGGATGGAAACACTTGGGGTAGACATCGGATCCGAGGAACCTGTGGGGCCCGGATTTGAAACAGACACTAGCTGGACATCGGAATCTTCCAGGTCCAAAACCAGGCGCCAAAAGGGAAGAGTGTGTCTGATCCAATTCCTTTGGGGTCGGATCCAATAACAATTTGGCCAAGGCGGGTGTCTTTAACAGCCTCTGCACTACACTATCTACATCATCGTCGGACAAACTTCTGGTAGACCAAGTAGAGAGGGTTGGAGATCGTGACTTTGCCAGAAAAGGAGATGGGAGCCTAGAAGGTACTGGTTCCAATAAAGGAGAATGGCTCCAATATCTAAATTCAGAAGGAGCTGAAGAGGTCGGGGCTAAGATTTCCAGCTGCTTCAACGAACTCTTGGATCCAGTGACAACTGACTGCTCCGAGGGTCCTGTTGGTGCAAACAGTCAAGGAGCTTTTTGCTTTGGCTCCAAGGAAGACTTTGGCACCGAAGAGGAACATTTTGATGGTTTGTCAGATTTTGCTGATTCTTCAGATTTGGAGGACTCAGTAGAAACAGCCTGAGAGAAAGGTGTTTTAGCAGTCCCTTTAGAATAAGTTTATTTTTACAGTCCATCAAAGCCCTTTGATTGAAGCCATGACATATGGAGCAAGATTCTTGGAGATAAAGAGGCCCCAAGCAATACACACAAAGTGTGTGAATCAATTAGGGGCATCTTTTTCCTCCACTGTTCACATTTCTTGAAACCATGAGGTTTCATTTCTGTTTTTGAGATATATTTATTGACACACACACACACACACACACACACACACACACACACACACACACACACACACACACACACACACACTAGAAAAAGTCCTCTACCTTACATAAAATAAAGGAGATAAAAGGAAAAAGAAAGGAGAGGAATAAACGTTCTCTAACTTAAACGGATGTTAGTAAACATCCTCTAACTTAAACGGACATTAAGGGGAAACAAGGGAAACAACATTCACTCTTTATAACAAAAAAGTTGGGTAAGGATATATGAAAAGATAGAAACTATACTAGACTAACTAACAATACAAAGGATTTAAATTGAAGTTTAAATTTATAACCAAGAAATAAGGCACGGGAGGGTTCACCAGATAGCAAAACCAACTTTAATGAGCACACGAACAAAAAGAATGCCTTAACTGGATCACCGCATTTTCATCAGTACAACTTCATCAGATGAGCATACCAACTTGAGACAACCCTTTATATACAGCTCTTAATAAATCAATTAACAAATGTTCCACATTTAAAGACACATTACAAAATAAGATACATAGAAAAATGTCATAGAAAAAGTGTCATAAAGTTTAAAAAGTTTTAAAACTAAGAGCTGCAAAAAAAGAAGTTATGTACCTACCATAATGTTCCATGTTAGTTGTCTTCATCTCGCCTTCTTTCTTGCTGGTTGGGATCAGAGCCGATCCTCGGCTCCGTCTTGGCCATCTTCAATAGCTCGAGAGCTGTTTACTGGCTCGAGGCTACCCCTTATCCCATAATTCCTAGTGATAGCTACCCAGATCTCATTTGAAATAGCTAACTCCAGACATAACAAGAGAATAAACCAGTCAAAACAACTGGTTGACTTATACCTCCCATATCCTCTAAATCAACAGAGGGAAACAAAGAATACTCAGCCAGTGAAAAGGGACTCCTCTTGATCCACTAGGACAGGGGGACGGAGGGCGGGACGCAAGAAAGAAGGCGAGATGAAGACAACTAACATGGAACATTATGGCAGGTACATAACTTCTTCATGTTAAGTTATCTATCTCGCCTTCATTCTTGCTCGTTGGGACAGCGTCCCTAGCACCTAATATCCTGGGTGGCTCAGTGGAACAGACTCTTCAGAACAGTGGAACCAAAATCAGCTCTGATCCGGGAGACTGTATCCACCAATTAATGAGAAATAAAGGTATGAGGATTTGCCAATGTAGCAGCTGCACATATGGAATCCATGGGCAACCTAGACTGGAAAGCTACAGAGGTGGCTACAGCCCTGGTACAATAACCTTTCGGTTTAGATGGTAATTCCTTATCCCGTAACTGATAAATAAATTAAACAGTATGGCATAGTCATCTAGATAAGGTAACTTTGGAAACTGGGAGACCTTGTTTGTTTAAGGCATAAGACAGAAACAATTGGTCTGATTTTCTTATTTCTTTAGTTCTATGAAGGTAAAAACGCAATTGCCTGTGCACGTCCAATTGGTGAAGTTTGTACTCTGCCTTGTTGCTATGATTGGGGAAGAAAACGGGGAGATCTATAGATTGATTTAAATTATGTTCAGAGCAGACTTTGGGAAGAAATGAAGGATTTGTCCTCAGAGAAACTCTATCCCTATGAAAAAACAGATAAGGGGGACGGACACATAGAGCCTGTAGTTCTGAGACTCGTCTGGCTGAAGTAATAGCAACCAGAAAGAGTGTTTTCCAAGAGAGAAATTTGATGGAGCATGACGCCGCTGGTTCAAAAGGAGACAAAATTAAGGATGTTAGGACTAGATTAAGGTCCCAGGGAGGAGGGGGTCTCTCACTGGAGGTCTAAGAAGAGATGTCCCTCTCAAAAAAGCTTTACAGAGCTTGTGAGACATGATGCTTGAATTCTGTAGCCCGATGTGAAAATTAGAAATGGCTACTAATTGCACCCTAATGGTAGCGGAAGCGGCTTCAGATTGAAACAGTTGTGCTAGGAACTCCAGGATCTCATGGACTGGGGCTGAGAAGGGGTCCACATTCCTGGACTGAGCCCAATAAGAAAAACGTTTCCATTTGTTAGCATAAATAGTCCTGATGGTGGACTTATGTGAGGAAACAATAATCTCACGGACTGTTGGAGAAATGCTAGGGCGTCTGGCTAGGGTTGGAAGTGGAGCAACCAAGCTGTGAGCTGGAGAGTCTGAAGGGACTGATGCAACCCGTCCGATTGATGAACCAGTAGATCTGGAATTGGCTCCAGAGTCCAGGGCTGATTGAGAAGATAGAGGTGTAGGAACGGAAACCAAATCTGTCGAGGCCAGTAGGGGGCAATGAGGATCATTTTGCAACCCAATGGCTTTGCTTTCTGTAGGAGTCTTGGTATAAGGGGAAAGGGAGGAAAGGCATAAAGGAGTCCCTTAGGCCAATTGTGGACTAGAGCGTCCCTGGGTAGGTGACCTGGAAGCGGAAGAAGGGAGAAGTAGTTGCTGCATTTGCTGTTGAATGGGGTGGCAAAAAGATCGCAGCAAGGCTGTCTCCATTTGTGGAAGATCAGGTCTGCAACTTCCTGATTCAGAGTCTACTCGTGAGGCATGAGGATAGCCCTGCTGAGCCTGTCCACTATGACATTGGATCTCCTAGGGATGTGCGTCGCAATTAGAAAACGTTGGGAGGAAATTGCCCACTGCCACAGTCTGAGTGCTTATCGACACAAGGGGTAAGATTTTGTCCCGCCCTGTTTGTTGATGTACCACACTACTGACATATTGTCTGTTTGGATTGCAATGGTAGACGAGAAAATAAAAAAAAACACTGAAAATCGAAATAAAGACAGTTCTAGGCCACCAGTAGAGTAAAAAACTTTTATATAATGGAATTTATATAAAAGTTTTTTACTCTACTGGTGGCCTGGAACTGTCTTTATTTCGATTTTCTTTGGATTGCAATGGTCCCGGAAGGAAGAGAGTCTTGAAGGGCTTGCAACGCTAGGGGCATGGCTCTCATCTCTAGGACATTTATGTGCAGATGGTACTCATGAGGTTGCCAAGTGCCTTGGACTGTCCTGCCCAGATAATGCCCCCCCCCCCCTATCAGGGAGGTGTCTGTGGTCACTGTGGCTACCGGAGGAGGCTGAATCAAGGGTCTGCCCTGAGTCACTAGTGGGGAAACCATCCACCAGGAAAGGTGCCTTTTGCATGCTTCTGTAATCAGGATCATGTGAGACATGGGTAGCTCTTGGAAAGACCACTGTGTGAAAAGAAGCCACTGAAGAATCCTCTATGGAAGTGCGCCAATGGAAGAAGGAGGATGGCAGCAGCCATGGAGCCTAGTGTTTGAAGAACATATTTGACTTGTATCTTCTTGCTCTGCATTAGAACTTGCACTTGTTGACAAATAGTGGACACACTTTCCAGTGGTAACCTTGCGAACATTTCCTTTGTGTTTAATTCTGCTCCTATGTAAGTGACAGACTGAGAGGGCAACAAGGCAGATTTTTCAAAATTTATGGTAATACCTAACTGGGTGCAAAAGGTGATTGTGTAATCCCGTGCATGTAGGAGTTGATGCCTGGTGGTAGCAGTGAGGAGCCAGTTGTCTAGATATGGAAACACCTGGAATCCTTGACGTCTCAGGTGAGCCATGACCACTGCCATACATTTGGTGAAAACCCTGGGGGCTGTGGTGAGACCAAAGGGCAGAGCTCTGAACTGATGACTGGCCCCCACCCGAAAGTGAAGAAATCTCCTGGAACATCTGTCCATCTTGATATGGTAGTACGCATCCTGAAGATCTATTGAGCACATCCAATTGTCCTGACCCAAAAAGGGTAGAATGGACTGTAGCGTGACCATCTGAAACTTTATTCTTTGTACAGATCTGTTTAATCTGCTGAGATCCAGAATGGGTCTCCAGTCCCTTGTCTTTTTTGGTACCAAAAAGAACCTTGAGTAAATTCCGGATCCGAGCTGGTCTGCGAGGACCTCATGGATGGCTCTTTTTCTTAGCAGTTTTGAAACTTCTATAACTGCTTGCTCCCTCAGATTGGGTGGAACATCTGGAAGGGCCTTTTTTGATTGCAGGGGGCTTTGAAGAAAGGGAATTCTGTAACCTCCAGATATAATGGACAGTACCCATCTGTCTTTTGTTAATTTTTGCCAGGCTCTTGGGTACAGTGAAAGTCTTCCCCCGACTGCCTCCAGAGGCGAGCAGCAGGGCAACCCTTCAGGGATGTTGGAAGGGCTTGTCAGAGAAGGATTCTCTGTTGCCCTGGTTCTGCGGACCCCCTCTGCCACAAGGGCAGCGTCTATTATTATTATTTCCCCCTCTGCCTCTGGAGGGAAAATCACTAAGTGTGTCAGGCAAGGCTCCCTGAGATTTGCGGAACCACATCTTCCCACTCTTCTGACCCTTGGGGAAGGGTCTTGAGGGAGTGGAAAAATGCACGGCAGAGAGAGTGTTGACTTCTTGCTCACACCTAGTCAAAGTATCTTTCACCTGTGGCCCAAAGAGAAAGTAGCCATCAAAGGGGGTGTTGGTGAACGACGCTTGAAAGGGTTCCGCAAAATTACACAGCCGCATCCAAGCATGCCACCTGAGGGCCACAGCAGTGCCGGCGGCTCTACTCGCTCCATCGGCAGCATAAGAAATGAGCCTCATGGAGGAGTTAACTACGGAATTAAGAGTCGCTAGCTGGGAAGCTACCTTGGCTTGAACTCCCTCAGCTGTAGGATCTTGAAGAGTATCTCCTAACTCTTTTAGGATATCCCTCTGAAGACGAGTAAAGTGACATAAGTAGTTCAGGGACCTCATGGAGAAGGTCGCTGAAGCAAACATTTGCTTTCCGTATCTGTTCATTATCCTAGACTCCTTGTTAGGAGGATGAACAGATGAAGAAGTCTCTGCCATCTCTTTTTTGGTGGCGGCTGCTACCACCATGGTATCAACGGGCACACCCTTAGAAAGAAACTGCTTATCCCGGGGAGCTGTAATTAACTTATTTGGTCTCCTTGGAGTTGGTTCTGCTGTGTCCAGAGCTGACCATGCCTTTCGAGCCACTACAGTCATAAGTGGATCGAAAGGAGGAGAAACCCAGGAGGTGGAAGGTCGGGAACCGAAAGCATCCAGGAATACGGACTCATTCTCAGTAGGGGCTAGGGGAGTCCAGTTCCTCCTCTGCCTAAGCATTTCAAGGATGTCCATGAACGAAACATCTTCAGAGGGGGATCTCGGGCACCCTTCTGAATCATCTAAGTCCGTATCAGAAGTGACAGACTCAGGGGAGTCAATGTGCTTCCTCTTACACTTCTTCTTCCGAGGGGGCACCTCTGAGAGATCAGGAGAGGCCTCAGAAGAAGAGGAAACATTCAATTGGGTGTCTTGGACCTTCGGTTCCCTACGCTTGGGGTCTGGAGGAGGAGCAGAGGTTGGCACAGACACTATAGGGAACAGAGTTGGTGGAGCCGGTAGTGGAGCTGACTCGGGGACAGCACACTCCACATGACCTCAAAGGCACCCCCATCTCGAGAAAGAGAAAGCTCCGGTTCCGAAGAAACAGGAATCTTTCTCCGTGCCGAGGTGGACGGCTCCGAGGCCGATGTTGGAACCGAGCTCACCTGCGCCGAAGCTCTGAGAGGGAGAACGGGGTCAGACAAGGGTCCGATGCCACTCCCCCCCTCGGAGCCGACGAGGAAGCCCTGGCGACCAGATTCCTCGATCGAAAGAAGCATCGAGGTAATTGGAGCCGAGGTCGGAACCGAAGAGGATATGGTGACTGGAGCCGACGGTTCCACTACCCGAACCCCAACGAACTCTGGCTCCGAACTCATTGGAGTCGGAGGAGGGAAATCAAGCAAAGTGGACAGAGCCATTACCTGTTGAGGAGGGCTGGACAATAATTTAGCTAGTGCCTGCCACTTCAGCAACCTACTGACTACTCTTTCCACATCGTGATCCGAGAGCCTAGAGGACCGAGAGGAGTGAAAGGACCGGTGGCTATGTTCACTTTGAAGCAATGCAGACGGAGGAGCCGAATGCACCGACTCTAAGGTAGGGGACCTCAACCTCTTGTGACTCCACGACGGCTCTGAAACCTCTGATGGAGCCGACAGGGAGATTGTCTTGTCGGTGCCAGCCGGAACAGACGTGGAAGGTAAATCCTGCACAGGAGTTGGCTCCGAGGGTGGAGCCGATGGCTTAATGGATTTTGGGGATTTTACTGGCTGTGAACTCTTTGCCGGTGAATCCTGGGGTTTTAAAAGACCCCTAAGAATTAGTTTTTTCTTGCATTCCTGCAGGACTCTTGGACTAAAAGCATGGCAAATAGAACAACAGTCCTGCAGGTGAACAGCACCTAAACAATAGATGCAACTAGTGTGCCCATCTGTCAGAGACATTTTCTGACAGCATGAGTCACACTTCTTGAATCCAGAAACCTTGGTTTCCTTGGACATGACTATACCAAGAAAAAAGCCAAACAATATAGATGAAAAACAGTACTAGACTAGACAAACACATACTAGTACTAACTATAATTAGAACAAAAAACTAAGATATTTATATATATTTTTTTTTACTAAGGGAAAAAGAAGGAGACCCTCTAAGTTAAACTGCTAACCTAGGGAGGAGAGCGGAGCGGGGAGAACTCTTTAAGTTAAACGAGTTCTCTAAAAAGGGAACACAAGAAAAAATAACTATAACACGTAACACTAACTGTAAATGGAAAGAATACTAACAAATTTTAGATTTTAGAAGAAAGTTTACACAAAAAATTTAAATATACAAGCCTGAGCCCGAAAAACGACACCCTTGTAGCTGAAGGGGCAAACAAGATCTGGGTAGCTATCACTAGGCATTATGGGATAAGGGGTAGCCTCGAGTCAGTAAACAGCTCTCGAGCTTTTGAAGATGGCCGAGTCGGAGCTGAGGATCGGCTCCAATCCCAACCAGCAAGAATGAAGGCGAAATAGACAACTTAACATCTTTGATTTTTGATGTTCTGTCTGAAAACTTTTGTCCAGTAGATGGCATTGTTTCATTAAGATATACATACAGCAAGCTTTCAAGTATAGATTCATGACTGCTTTCAGTTTTTAAAAGTTTTTAAATGTTACTGCATAGTTGTTTTACTACTTTTATATGTATTCAAGGTTCTTTTTCATATTTTATTGCATTTTTATTGTATTGAATTAATTGTGATTTTAAGTTAGATAGGAACTACATGCACAGTTCTTTATTACACTTTTTCTATGACATTTTTCTATGTATCTTATTTTGTAATGTGTCTTTTAATGTGGAACATTTGTTAATTGATTTATTAAGGGCTGTATATAAAGGGTTGTTTCAAGTTGGTATGCTCATCTGATGAAGTTGTACTGACGAAAATGCTGTGATCCAGTTAAGGCGTTCTTTTTGTTTGTGTGCTCATTAAAGTTGTTTTTGCTATCTGGTGAACCCTCCAGTGCCTTATTTCTTGGTTATTTGTTTGTATTTAGGCACTTTTTCCATTTTTTATCGTTTTTAAGTTTAAATGTAACAGAATTAAATAATAAAGAAAGCACTTAGCCCACAGCTTGCTTAGGAACCAAGTCCTTCGCAGAGCAGCAAACGAGATCTGAGGAAGTTACAGAATTGCATTATGGGTAAGGGAGAATGCCCATAAGCTTTACTGAAGGCCTTGAGCTTTTGTAAAAGACCAAGATGGATCCGATGAATCAGATCAGACCGATCAGTGAAAATAAAGGTGAAATTGACAACATCACATCTAATAGCAGGAGACAACCATTTTGTAATAGTCTTGTTTTGACACAGGTTGCACTTTTTCTTACCTTTCCAAAAATGAATAACTGATCAGAAGTTCTGAAATATTTTGTTTTGTCAAAATAGTATCTGAGTTGTCTGTTGATATCCAAGATATGGAGTATCCTTTATCACTCATTTTTTAAAGTTCTGAAAAAAAGACTTGGATAATGATAGCATGGCTTAAGGTAAACTTGGAGATCAGTTTAGACAAAACTGAAGGATTAGCTGCTAAGGAAACCCTATCTTTGTGGAAAACGAGATGAGACTGACCCACCATGAGAGCTTGCAATTCAGATACTCCTCCTGCAAAGGCCAGGGAAATTAGTAAGACTGTTTCCTTTTCAAGAACCTCAAATCAGCCTGATGAAATCGTTCAAATGGGCCAAGAGTTAGTTATTCTACCACAAAACAGCAATCCAAGGAGAAGCCACCTATTTCCTAGGAGACTTCTTATCCAGCACTCTTTCCAAAAACATTTTCACAAGAGACTGTATTAAAAGAGAGTGATTCATAAGCAGACATGCTGAAATGGCATAGAAATGAACCTTGATTGAAGAGTAAGACAGGACATAGGATAGTAATTTGCACAAATGTCTAACAAGAGAAACATTAGCCCTGAATAGGTGCTAGTTCTTCTCTTGACACCAACTAGAAAATGATTTTCTAGTAGCAGGCTTTCTAGCCTCCATTAATACTTGTTACACACACTCAGAAAAAAGTGCATAAAAGGTATTAAGATTCTATCATCCAGGCAGTACACTGTAATCGTTTGGCATCAGAAGCATCAAACATTTCTGGTCATGTGTGAGTAAATCCAGTCTGTGAGGAAGCTTGTGGTAATTCCACTGGCCATTTCCAAAAGAAAGGGAAAGGTACAGGTGTGTAAGTTGAACTTACCGTAACAAGAGATGTTCAAATTATCACTGCTGCAGTAGTCTTTGCTATTTGGGTTATATCCTGCCAAGTATATAACAACCGGCCAGCTTCCAAAGTTTCAGGGTACCTTCTACAGCCCGAAGCTGTCAGGGAGCTGACTAAAAGACAAGTTTGGATGATGTAGATCAATATGTATGTGTATATACCTTTAAGAAGCTATCCATGGGCTTGCACTAGAGTATAAATCCTGAGCACATGCGTGCCTGACTGCCATTTTGTAGTTAGCTGCTGAGATGTGAACATGTACGTAAGCTCTGTTTAACTAGTTTGTTCGTATTTAAAGATGCTGCTATCCATCCTGATGTGTTTATATATATTGAAGCATCTGAACAAATCCCCAAGCCTTCTTATTATTTGAAATAGAGACAAAAGAGCAACATGGTGTCAGAAGTGACATGTCTAAAGGACATGAAGTTAGAAGTGACAATATCTAAAAGGGCCTGAAGTCAGAACCGGCATACTAAAGAGGCATGAAGCTTAAAACAGCTTGGCAAAAACTATTTAAGGCACTTATCTGGATGCTGGTGAAATATACAGCGGTGGACCATCCCAAAACTGTGCATACTTTGTAAAACAAGTCAGAAATGAATTTCAGGTATTAAATCTTGCTCAGCACTATTTCTTATTCGCATAATATGAAACGGGGCATACAGAACATTCTAAATAATTTTCGCATAAACAAATATGCATGATGTTGATAACAATATTTGAATTACTAAGGAAAATGTTTGAAATAAAGTCTGATTGCATAAAATGAATAAAATAAAGGGAAACGACCGCATTTTTTCGCAAAGCACATGTATTTTTATATTAAGCAAAGATATCGGAGTTATCAGAAGTGTATAAAGTGTTTGCATGTTTGTGCAGTCTTACAATAAAGTTATTGCACAAAGTACAGCCATTTCAAGGCATATTTCGCAAAGTACAGCCATTATAGAGCATATTTTGCAAAGTAAAGTATTTCAAATAGTTTATTGCGCATTTGGATGTTGTTACGAGCTCACAGAACAGTTTGTTCATACATAATTACAAGGGCCATATTTTCAGTGTGTTTCTGTATACTTTGTGGGCATGGCAGATGGATTTCAAAAGCCCAGTGCACTTGTGTTTGACAATAATATTACTGAGAACTGGAACGTGTTTGAGCAAGAGTAGGACACTTTCAAACAGGCTGCATTTTCTGATAAAGATGACTGTACAAAGGCATTTATTCTACTTAATTTAGCTGGGTCAGAAGCTATAGAAAGGGAACGTCCATGTGTGTATGCACCTGTTATTTATACTGGACAGGGGGGAAACCATCATATTGTTGTACAGGCTGAGTCAAGGGAAGACCCTGAAAGCTTAAAATTAGAAGTTATGTACTCACCATAACGTTCCATCTGAGTAGGTAGTTCATTTGTCTGCAACCTGTGGGTTACGGATCCGATATCGGATCAGAGCCGGCAACTTGTTTCAAGCTAATGGATCTGAGCTCCTAGCTCCTCCCTGCACCCATAATCCCCTGCTAACCCTCCATGACCTCAGATCGAGTTTGCCCCTCAATATATATCCAACAAAAGGATATCTAACTACTAGTAGATCCGAAGAAGGCCAGGGTGAAGGAGGGGGGGATGGTTGCAGACAAATGAACTGCCTACTCAGATGGAACATTATGGTGAGTACATAACTTCTAAATCTGAAGTAGGATGTTCATTTGTCAGCAACCTGTGGGACAGAGTCCCCAGCTACCTGCACCTTGGGTGGCCATCATGGAAGGATATTACAAAGCACCGCAGAGCCAAAGGATGCTCTCCCTCTAGAAAGCACGTCTAGTTTGCAGTAGTTAATAAAGGTATGAGATGAAGCCCAAGTGGCTGCAGAACAAATATCATCCAATGGAACTCTAGACTTGAAGGCCGCAGAGGTAGAAATGGAGCGGGTGGAATGAGCACTAACTCCTTCTGGTGCGGGTCTACCCGAGGCTTGATACGCCAGTAGGATACATTGAGAAATCCAGCGAGATAAAGATACTTTAGAGATAGCTTTCCTCAAGTTAAATTTGGCAAAGGAAACGAACAGCTGGTCGGATTGTCTATGGCCAGCTGTCCTATGAGTATAAAAGCAAAGCTGCCTATGAACATCTAATGAGTGCAGCTTGTACTCTCCCTTATTCTGATATTTAGGGAAGAAAACCGGTAAATTTATGGATTGATTTATGTTGGTTTCTGATGCTATCTTGGGAAGAAAGGAGGGATTGATCCTGAGGTAAACTATTTCTGGGTGAAAGATCAGGTAAGGAGGCTTCACAGAGAGAGCTTGAAGCTCCGACACTCTTTTCGCTGAAGTGATGGCTACAAGGAATGCTGTTTTCCATGACAAGAATTTGAGATCTACTGAAGCAGCGGGTTCAAAGGGTGGAGCAGTCAAGGCTTGAAGAACTAATGTAAGATCCCAGGGGGGCACGGCTTCCTTTACAGGGGGTCTAAGTAAAAAGGTGCCCTTGAGAAAGGTTTTACACAACTTGGCCGACATCAAAGGCCCTGTATCATGTCCCACATGGTAATGTGATACGGCTGCCAATTGCACTTTGACAGTTGAACAACTAGCGCCTTCCTGAAAGAGTTCAGTTAGGAAGTCTAATATGGATGGAAGAGGAGCCGTAAAGGGATCTAGATCGTGATGCTCCGCCCAGATGGAAAAACGTTTCCATTTACTGTGGTACACTTTCCTGGTGGAGGGCTTATGCACTGCCATGAGGATGGCTTTGACTTGTGAAGAGATACCGGGAGTCCTAACTAGGAGTGGAACTGGAGCAACCAAGCTGTCAGTTTCAGATTGTCCAGGTTTGGAGTTGGTAAGTTCGACGGATGGGAGATGAGATCCGGAGTGGGATCTAGAATCCAAGGGTGATTCACAAGGTGAGACCACAGGTAAGGGAACCAAATTTGCCGAGGCCAGAATGGGGCAATGAGGATCATCTTGCTCCCCAACCGTGAGGCTTTCTGTAAGAGTTGTATCATTAGTGGTAGAGGAGGATAGGCATAGAGTAGACCGGGTGGCCAAGCATGCACCAGAGCACCTCTTGGAGTTTCCCCTGGAGGGGGGATTAGAGCGAAGAAATTGCCGCATTTGGTGTTTGATGGAGATGCAAAAAGATCGCAGCAGGGTTGCCCCCATGTTGCGAATATCTGCTTCGCTACTAGTGGATTGAGAGACCACTCGTACGGGATAAGAAGGGTGCGGCTGAGCTTGTCCGCTAGGATGTCGGTCCTCCCCGGAATGTGCGTTGCAATCAGAAAGCGGTTGGAGGAGATCGCCCATTCCCACACTCTCATGGCTTCACAGCATAGAGGGTAAGATCTGGTTCCCCCCTGTTTGTTGATGTACCAGACCACCGACATGTTGTCCGACTGAATTGCAATCGTTCCTGTGGGGAGGAGGCCCTGAAGTGCTTGCAACGCCAACAGCACCCCTCTCATCTCCAGAACGTTGATATGCAGGGAGGTCTCTGTATCGTTCCACATGCCTTGGACTGTCCTGCCTGAATAATGCCCCCCCCACCCGAGGCGGGAAGCGTCCGTGGTCAACGTGGCGAGAGGGGGAGAGGTGCAGAAGGGACGGCCCGTATGGAAGTTCAAGGCTTGGAGCCACCATAGTAGCGCCCTCCTGCAAGCCTTGCTGATAGCAATGGGATGGTGGAGAGGAAGGGATAGAAAGGACCATTGCACCAGCAGAGTCCATTGCAGTACCCGCATGTTCAAACGGGCGCATGGAAGGAGCGTAATCGCTGCCGCCATGGAGCCTAGTGCCCTCAGGACCAGTTCCGCTGGTGAAGCCTCTGATTGGAGGATAGCCCGCACATGAAGTTGTAAGTTCCGGATTCTCTCGGAAGTTAGGAAGGCTCACAAATCTCTGGTGTCTATTCTGGCACCTATGAATTCTATGACCTGCGTTGGAGCCAGTAGAGATTTGCCGATGTTGATAGTAATGCCTAAGTGTGGGGCTCGATGGAAAAAGAAGTCTCTGGCTGAGCAAAGTAGATGCGTGGTTGGTGCGGTCAGGAGCCAGTCGTCCAGGTACGGAAAGACTTGTATTCCCTGGAGTCTCAGGTGGGCCGCAATCACTGCTAATACCTTGGTGAACACCCTGGGGGCTGTGGTGAGGCCAAAGGGAAGGACCCTGAACTGGTAGTGACTGGCCCCCAGCCGGAAGCGAAGGAACCTCCTGGATCGTTTGTCCATTAAAATGTGGTAGTACGCATCCTTGAGATCTATGGAGCACATCCAATCGTTCTCCCTCAAAAGGAGGAGAATAGATTGAAGAGTGACCATCCGGAATTTTTCCTTGGTTACTGACAGGTTCAAGCGGGAAAGGTCTAGGATCGGTCTCAAGTCCCCCGTCTTTTTTGGCACCAAAAAGAACCTGGAGTAGAACCCTAATCCAAGCTGGTCTTGGGGGACGAGCTGGATGGCTCTTTTTCTTAGCAGCTGCTGAATTTCTGCAGCTACGGCCTCCCTCTGATCGGGTGGTACATCGGGGAGGTTCTTGGATTTGGGGACATGGAGTAGTGGTATTTTGTACCCTCTGGATATAATGCGAAGCACCCAGCGGTCTGTTGTGATGGACTCCCATGCCGCTAGGTGTTCCGAGAAGCGCCCCCCGACTGCCTCCAGAGTGGAGCAGCCGGGCAACCCCTCAGGGCTGCTGCGCGGGCCGCTCAGAGAAAGGTTCTCTGGACCCAAAGTTTCTCGGAGCCCCTCTGCCCCTGGGGCGGCATCCTCCCTGTCCACCTCTGCCACGGTAGGACTGGTTGTCTGGAGCTGGTTGGGAATGTTGTGATTTTCGGAACCATATCTTCTTCTGACCCTTTTGGTTCCTCGAAAAGGACCGCTGGGGAGCAGAGAAGCGGACTCCGACGGCAGACAATGTCTTCCCGTCCTTCTCGCTCTGGACAAGTGTCTCGCGAACTGTTTTGCCAAATAGGGCAGAACCATCGAAAGGGGCGTTCGCGAAGGATGCTTTAAAGGGCTCCGCAAAATCGCAATGACGGAGCCAGGCCTGACATCTCATGACTAGGCCTGCTCCGCTAGCCCTAGCGGCTCCCTCTGTGGCGTGGGACAATAGCCGCATAGAGGTGTTTGAAATTGATCTCAGAGTGGTCATTCGGGTGGAGTACAATTGTTTGTCATCCCCCGACATGGATTCAGGGGGGGATGCAGCGTATTCTTTGATAAGATCCCGGCTGCATCCTGATGACATGTGCCATATAGTTCAGAGACCTTACCGAGAAGGTCGCTGAACTAAAGACTCGCTTCCCTAAGCGGTCCATCAAACGGGACTCTTTGCTTGGTGGATGGACTGAGGGGCTATCCTGAGCCAATTCCCTCTTCGTGGCTGCCGCCATCAACATGGCATCTACGGGGGGCCCCTTACTCCAATTTGATCGGTCTGAGGGGGGGGGCTAAGAATCCT
This sequence comes from Protopterus annectens, assembly GCF_019279795.1. NCBI lineage: Eukaryota > Metazoa > Chordata > Ceratodontiformes > Protopteridae > Protopterus > Protopterus annectens. The sequence continues at coordinate 1,989,255,815 of NC_056726.1, read as the reverse complement.
ATCCGGGCATTTCGGTATTGGCTCCATGGTGTCCGGATACTTCCACGCCCTGGTGGTAATGAGGTCCATCAGGGGGTCGGCCGGAGGGGACACCCAAGAGGTAGATGGGCCTGCCTCGAATGCCTCCAGAAACACGGACTCGTCAGAGGAAGACTTGGGGGCAGACCACCCACCTCTGATCCTCAGCATCTCCATGATGTCTCCAAAGGAGACATCCTCAGGAGGCGATCTTGGGGACCCTTCCCCTTCCTCCAAGTCCGTGTCCTCAGTTAAGGACTTAGGGGAGTCCACATGCCTCCTTTTGCACTTATGCTTACGGGGAACTTCCTCGGGGGGACTGTCCGAGGAGGCCTCGCCTGCAACATCTTGTTCCAATGGAACCATCTGTGACATCGAAGCAAGCTGTCCCTTTGGCCGGGTGATGGAAGCCTGGCCCAGCAGAGAGGGAGTGCAGGGAGGAGCCGATGCAAGGACCGGGGGTCCTGATGCTCTCAACAGAGCCCTCTCCACAACATCGAAGGCCGAAGGAGAGCCACTCTCTAATGGATCTGAAAGTCGGCTCCCACTCAGATCCGATGAAGGGATCGGAGCCGGCGCCGAGACCGTCGGATCCGAGGGACCAGTGGGCTCCGACCTGGACAGAGCCGAAGGCACACTGAATCCCCCGGATCCAAAGCTTGGACCATGGCTCCGAGAGGTCGGATCCGACAGGCTCGAGGGCAGGGTCGGATCCAAAGTACCAAGTACTGTCTGTGCCGACCCACCCCCGGCTCCAACGCTGCTCGGCTCCGAACGCTCCAAACCCGGATAGCGGGTCGGAGAAGGAGCAATAGGGTGGAAAAAAGGTGTCGAGCTCCCCCCCTGGGGTGGGGGGAGGCAAGAGCATTCCCATGTGCAGCTGGGCCTGGATGAATCTTCGCATCATCCGGTCCAAGTCTGCATCGGATAAACCAAAAGTAGATCTCGAAGAGGCCACCGAGGCAGGCCTGGAATGCCGCTTCGATGACCTCGACGGAGATCGGGTCTCCTCCTCCTCGGGCCCCAGGGAGAAACAAGGGGATCGGAGCCGAGGAGGAGAAGACCTATAAGCAGTGGAGGGAGAAGCCCGCTTAGCTGGTGGGGGCTGAAACGGAGGTCTCGGCCTGCCGCTTGTGGTGCTTCTCCCTCCGTTTCTCCCTCCTGGCCTCCCTGGCCTCCGACACTTTAGCGGGAGTTTGAGTCCCGGACGGAGGCAGGGGGGCAGGAGTGGCAGCGACCACAGGCTGTGGTGGAGCCACGGGAGCAGCAGAGGTAGCGGAGGCCGAAGCCAAGTCCGGGGGTAAAAGTCCCGCAAGGACCAGCTTCGACCTCCACTCTTTCAGTGCCCTGGGGTTGAACACTGCACAGATGGTACAGCCTGAGGTAAGGTGTTCAACCCCAAGGCACCGAACGCACCGAGTGTGGCCATCAGCCGGGGAGTGCTTATGGCCACACTCGGTACATTTGGAAAATATGGCTTTTGGGGCCTCAGCCATTTTTTTAAAGAAAAAAACAACTACACACACACACAGGCCCCAAAAAGAAACACAGCACACACTCACACACTAATGACAAGCGAAGGGAGGGGGAACTAATTAAAGAACAAATAATAAGGGAGCCTAACACTTACACACTTTTTCTGAATTAATTTAACTAAAAAAGAAAGATTCTGACAGGAAAAGTACAGATAAAAGTAGTAAAATTCCACTTAGTTGACGAGCTCAAAAGGATCCAGCCATCCACAAGCGCGGCAAACTAGATCTGAGGTCATGGAGGGTTAGCAGGGGATTATGGGTGAAGAGAGGAGCTAGGAGCTCGGATCCATTAGCTTGAAACAAGTTGCCGGCCCGGATCCGATATCGGATCCGTAATCCACAGGTTGCTGACAAATGAACATCCTACTTTAGATCTAATATTTAGAGAAATGTGTAACCCCCAAACAAATGTTACGAAGGAAGGGCACTTATTTTACACAAGGGATCAAAAGCCTGGTGAAACGTCTGCAGCACATATTACTGACCTGAGAAATAAAGCTGAAACATGCAGATTTGGTGGCTTAAGGGATGAGTTGATATAGGACAGACTTATATGTGGTATAAAAGATGATGCTGTAAGGATGATTTTACTTTGTGAAAGTAATTTAACTTTGAATAAGGCCACTGAGATTTATCAGATGCACTAGCTTACAGAAAAGCACACACATATGCTTACAAATGAAAACAGCTCTAGAAGTCACAGTGATAAAGCCCATGCTGACAGTATGCAGCATGTTATTAAGAGAAATAGGCCCAAGCACATGGCAGCCCCTGCTGCACCTACTAGTAAACCCCCAGAACTTTTTAGCAAATTCCAGACTTCACACTGTCTCAGCAGTTCACAAGAGTGAGTCAGCAAAAAAGCATAAGGGTGGGGCTGAACAGACACAGCCCACTTTCATTGCCAACTATTGTAATTGTGGCAGAAGTCATGAATCTAAATGGGAAAAGTGTTTAGTTTTTGGTCAACAATGCCACAAATGTAATAAAAGGAATCACTTCAAAAGATTTTGTAAATCAAAAGGCCCAAGTTCTTTTATTAAAAGGGAACATTTTAAGAAGTGATTTGATCAATTAGAAAGTTATGGAGTAGGCTTGCATGATACTCTTTATGTCAATGGTGTGTCAGTGCTTCATGAAATGGTTAATGCAGTTGATTTAAGGGCAAATAATGAAGTATTTTGTACTGTTCAGATAAATGGCAAACCCATAGAGCTCAAAGTTGACACAGGTTCTAAGTGCAACGTTATGTCTGCAGAAACATTTGCTAAAGTATGTAAAGGTGAAACGCTTGATTTGGCAAGGTGTGCAAAACGTGTTGCTTATGGAGGTGAAGAAATTCAAACTGAAGGCTTAGTTATGCTTTTGTGTTACTTCCATCAGAGTAGAAGAAAGCTACAACTTATTATTTTATGTGGTCAAGACGCATGTTCAGTTATTATTAGGGCTCAAAGACTCTTTGAAAATGGGATTACTTTCATTTAACAAGGAAGTCCATCATGTTAGCTTAAAAGACCACTACTGCAATTTTGCCCAGCACATTTCTTCTACCTATGTTGATCTTTTTGAAGACAAACTAGGAAAACTTCCAGCTGTGTACTCCATGAACTTAGACCCAGAGTTCAGTCCATTTCTCACGCCAGCATGTAAAGTTCCAATAGCCATACAGGGCAGAGTTAGAAAAAATGGTGTGACAAGGTGCAATTTGTCCAGTTGAAACTCCAACTGATTGGGTATCTTCCATGGTGGCAGCTCATAAGAAAAGTTCAGATGACATGAGAATATGTATTGATCCATGAGATTTGAACAAAGTGCTAAAAAGACATCATCATCCAATGCACACAATCGAAGAAGTCGCATTCTTGATCCCAAATGCCACTATTTTTTCTGTCTTAGATGCAAAGATTTCATTTTGGCAAATTCAGCTTAATAAAAAATCCTCATTGCTCACTACATTCAGTACTCTATTTGGCAGATAAAGATTTTTGAGAATGCCATTTGGGATAAATTCTGTAAGTGAAGTCTTTCAACGTGCAATGGAGCAATTTTTTCTGGGTATCCTTGTGCTATTATAGTAGACGACATACTGGTAGGAGGTGGTGATGATGCTGAACATGACAGAAATCTCAGAAAAGTTCTAGAAAAGGCACATCAAGTGAATCTTAAGCTCAATGCACAGAAATGCAATTCAAGCTACAAGAAGTTTCTTATGTTGGTCATTTATTTATGAATACAGGCTTACAACCAGATCCTTCGAAGCAAACAGCCATTCTTGAGATGCCATTTCCAGACAATGTTCAAGCCCTGCAACATTTTCTTGGCATGGTCAACTACCTAGGCAAGTTCATTCCAGACATGAGCCAACTATGAGCACCATTCAGAGAGCTGACATGTAAAGATGTATCCTGGTCTTGATAGAGCAACACCAAATAGCATTTGATTTCCTGAAACAGAGAACTGCCAGTCCGCCGACACTCAGATATTATGATGTTCGCAAACCAGTTACACTTTCCTGTGATACTTCAGAATTTTGACTTGGTGCAGTCATTCTACAAGAGGATCATCCTGCTACATATGCACTGAGAACTCTTACCCAAAATGAACAGCAGTACGCCCAGATTGAGAAAGAGCTTTTGGCAATTGTGTTTGCATGTTCGAAGTTCCAGGATTATGTTTATGGTAGACCTATCCAGATCAAAACAGATCACCAACCATTAGTCACTATTCTGAGAAAGCCAATGCATCCAGCTCCAGACAGACTGCAATGTATGATGTTGAGACTGCAAAAGTACAATTTCAATCTTGTGTACAAGAAAGGCAAACTTCTTTATCTTGCTTATATGTTATCCAGACCACCCAGAAATACCACTGAACAGAATGACAGTCAAGGTTCGCAATTGCTTGATGATTTTGAAGTCTTGGAAGTGAGAACTTTTTCTTCCACATGTTTTGATAAGTGGAGAGATCACACAGCCACAGATTCAGTCACTTTATCAATCAAGGATGGCCGTCAAAGCAATCTAGTTTACTGCAAGAAGTGCAACCTTATTGTCGATACAGAGATGAGATTTTTGTCTGACAAAGTTATCATTATGAAAGTTCCAAAAGTCATTGTTCTAAAATCCTTGCAACCTGAGTACATTACTGTCTTGCATCGTGGTCACCCAGGAACCGAATCTACCAAAAGAAGGGCGAGATTTTGGCCTTCTATGTCACAAGACACTGAGACAGCACTTTCTTCTTGTTCGGTATGTAATAGTACTAAGCCTCATAAACAGAAAGATCCACTTCAGCTTAACCAGATTCACAACCTACCATAAACAAACCCGCACAAAGTTATTTCTAACAATGGCAAGAAGATTCAGTCTGTGAGGAAGATCTTGGTAGTTGCCACTTGCAAGTCATAAAAGAAGGGAGAACCATAGTTGCCAGGGGAAGAAGGGAGTCTCCACAATGATGTTGGGGGAATTCCTTCAGAATTTTAGAAGTGCTCTAAATATTTGTGGAAGAGTGGAAAAGTATATGGTAACATTCCTGTCCAAGGAAAAGAAAAGACATCTGTCTTCTGGGCATTCTTGCCTGGATTCCTGGAGTAGAATCTTGCCAGCTAATTTTTCAGATGGAAGACTAAAATTGAGGGACTCCACACAGATGGATCAAATCTTGGAAGGCCCCCTGATCTAGTTTCCATTTGTGAAGGTCTGTCCTTCTCCTGTACAGTTTGTCTCCCATAATTTTCCTGTAACAGAATGCAGGATGGCTGTACTGTGAGAATGTGTTGTGAAGCTATATCCCAAGATATGGAGAATAACCAGGTTTCACCTTGCTTGTTGATGTACTGTGGTATTGTCTATAACAACCTGAAACAGGTCTCAGAAACCAAAGATGATTCAAATAGTTGAGTTCCTTGATTGGGGCAAGCATCTCTTTCATATTTATGTGCTTGCTTGTGTCCTTGGTGTCCCACACAGCTTGCACTTTTATCCCTCCTGAAACTGCTCCCCAAGCAAAGTCTGAGGCATTTGTGGTGAATGACTACTTTGGAATAGGGAGAGAGAAGGGGGAAGACCTGGATTTAGGGATATCTGTTGTCCTCACCGAGTGATTTCTCTTCTGACAAACACAAGGGGTGTTGTTGTTAGGACCAAACAGACTTCGGATACCAGTGTATCTTTCTCTTGCAAGGGGCATCATGAGAATCATAGAAGCCGTGAGATGCAAAATCCTGAGGTATTCCCTTGCAGTGACAGAAATCTGAGTGGAAAATCCTAGAAACAGATCTAGACATAGATCAGTTTTTCATATGGAAAAAGAGCTTTCTGAAATGTGGTGTCTAGTTGACATCCTACAAACGTAATCCTGTGAGAAAGACTCAAGAAAGAATTTTAAATGTTCTCTTGGAAGAGACCTCTGAGCAATTCCTGACATTTTGAACAAGACTCTGCAAAGATAAGTAAGTCATCAAAATATAGAAAAATGTGGATTCCCTGTAGCTTGCAAATAAGCTCTAACAGGAGCTAGACACTTTATGAACACTTTTGGTGCAGTGGATAGTCCAAAGAGTAAGGCAAAGAACTGATAATGTGATCCAGATGCACAAAACCTTAAAAAAACACATGAAGTCTGGATGAATCGTAATGTGGTGATAAAAAGAAGTTATGTACTCACCATAACGTTCCTTGTTTATTATCCATCTCGCCTTCACTCATTGCTGGATGGGTTCGGAACCGAGAATCGGTTCTGACTCGCCCTATACTAATGCTCTAGAGCTCTTTGAGACTATACCCTATCCCATCATGCTTTGGAAAGATTACCCAGTTCTTTTTGCAAATACTAAACTAGTAGTACCTACATAAAAGCATGTCTACTAAAGGAGCTAAGGAAGAGAGTCAGAGAACATGAATTTCCAATTTTGTGAGACCTCTGGATCCTACCAGAGTGAAGGCTGGGGGAAGGAGGGCGGGACACAAAAATGAAGGCGAGATGGACAACAAACATGGAACGTTATGGTGAGTATGTAACTTCTTTGTGTTATGTTGTCCTATCTCGCCTTCATTCATTGCTGGATAGGACAGCATCCCTAGCACCTTCTTTCTTGGGTGGCTCAAGGGAAAATACTCTTCAGAACAGTGGACCCAAAGGAAGCCCTGTTCCTGGAGGCCAAATCCACTTTGTAATGAGTAATAAAGGTATGAGGCCTTACCCATGTCACTGCAGCACAAATTGAATCTATGGGTAGCCTAGCTTGAAAGGCTGATGAGGTTGCAATAGCCCTTGTAGAATGACCCTTTATCTTTCCTGGAAGTTCTCTGTTTTGAGATGTATATGAGAAGGTTGTGCAATCAGTAAGCCATTTAGAAAGCGTGACTTCAGATAGTGAGATGCCCTTTTTCTTATCTAAAAAGGATACAAATAGTTGGTCTGATTTCTTGAATTCCTTTGTTCTGTGCAGGTAGAAACATAATTGCCTGTGTACATCCAGTTGATGTAACCTGTATTCTGCCTTGTTGCCATAGTTTGGGAAAAACACTGGCAAGTCAATGGATTGATTTAAATTCGTCTCAGAACATACCTTAGGAAAAAAAGACAGATTAGTTCTCAGGGACACTCTGTCTTTGTGGAAAATCAAATAGGGGGAACGTATTGATAATGCTTGGAGCTCTGATACCATCCTGGCAGATGTGCTGTCTACTAAGAAAATAGTTTTCCGTATTAGGAGCTTTAGATGACAAAATGATGCAGGTTCAAAGGGAGGAAGGATTAGAGTGGACAATACCAAGTTGAGGTCCCAAGGACTTGGTGGTTCTTTCACTGGAGGCCTTAGCAAGAAAGTACCTCTCAAAAAGGCCTTGCAAAGTCTACGGGACATGATTTTGAATCCCATTTCTCCAATATGGTAGTTTGATACAGCAGCCAATTGAACTCATATGGTAGCCGCTGCTGCACCTTCATTGAAAAGTTTTGCTAGGAAGTCTAAAACAGATGTGATGAGGGACATGAAAGGATCGATGTGATTGTTGAGTGCCCAACAGGAAAACTTTTTCCATTTGCTAGCATAAAGCTTTCTGGTTGTAGCCTTATGGGATGAGATCAGAATAAGTTTCAAAGCAGGAGAAATACTTGGAAGCCTGGCTAGGAGTGGAAGTGGAGCAGGCAATCTGTCAATGTGAGGGTTTGGATCGACAGATGGAGCGTACGTGATGGATGAGTCAGGAGGTCTGGAACTGAGTCCAGAACCCACGGCTCCTCTTGTAGATGGGGCCATAGGAAGCAGAACCAAAGCTGACGAGGCAAGTATGGGGTGATGAGTATTAACCTGCTTCCCAACATGCTGGCTTTCTGAAGAACTTTGGGAATCAATGGAAAAGGAGAGAAAGCATATAGAAGACCCAGGAGCCAATCATGTACAAGTGCATCACTTAGTGACCCCCCCAGGAGGGGGGATCAGGGCAAAGTAGCTGCTGCATTTGTTATTCATGGACATGGAAAAAGGTTGCAGCAAGGCTGGCCCCACTTGTGAAAAATTTGCTCCACAATTTCCTGTTTCAGGAACCACTCATGAGGCATTAGGATAGCTCTGCTAAGTTTGTCTGCTATCAAGTTGGATTTCACCGGGATATGCGTTGCTATTCGAAAGCTTTGGGAAGAGACTGCCCAATGCCATACTCTTTGAGCCTCTTGACATAGGGGATAAGACCTGGTTCCCCCTTGTTTATTTATATACCACACTACTGACATATTGTCTGTCTGGATTGCAATTGTCCCTAGTGGAAGGGAATTCTGGAATGCCTGCAATGCCAAAAGCACCATTCCTCATCTCTAGGACACTGATACACAAGTGGTTCTCATATTCCTGCCAAATTCCTTGGACAGTCATCCCCAGATAATGTCCCCCCCACCCTATCTGGGAAGTGTCTGTGGCCACTGTAATTATTGGTTGTGGGTGAATGAATGGTCTGCCCAAAGTAGAATGAAGACACCAGTGCAGATCCCTCTTGCAGGATTCCATTATGATAACCTTGTGGGAAATGGGTAACTCCTGCATAGACCACTGGGTGAAAAGTAGCCACTGGAGAATTCTCATGTGCAGACGAGCAAGGGAAGGGGTACCAAGTTTATTGCTGCTACCATGATACATAAAATCTTCAGAATAACCTTCGCTTGTACTTTCTTCTTTGTTAAAAGATTTTTTTACTTGTTGATATAGGGTTTGTATCCTGTCTGGAGGAAGTTTGGCTACCATGTCTCTTATGTTTAAGTCTGCTCCTATGAATATAATATGTTGTGATGGCAGCAAGGCAGACTTTTTGAAGTTTATCGTGATGCCTAGTTGAGAGCAAAGGTGGATGGTGGTGTCTCTTGCTCTGGTTACTAGATGCTCGGTGGTGGCGGTTAGGAGCCAGTCATCCAAGTACAGAAACACCCAGAATCCTAGATGCCTCAAGTGAGCCGCGACTACTGTCATGCATTTGGTAAACACTCTAAGGGCTGTAGTGAGATCAAAGGGCAGAGCTCAGAATTGGTAATGACTGGCTCCCAGCCAAAAGCGTAAATGACTCCTGGATCGCCTCTGCATCTTTACATGGTAGTACGCATCCTGGAGATCTATTGCGCACATCCAATTGTCTTTCTCCAGAAAGGGGAGTATTGACTGCAGTGTCACCACCTGGAACTTTGACTTTTTTACTGACTTGTTTAGTCTGCTGAGATCCAGAATGGGTCTCCAGTCCCCTGTCTTTTTTGGAACAAAAAAGAACCTGGAGTAAGTTCTGGATCCAATTTGGTCTGCAGGGACATTTTGGATGATTTTTTTCTAGCAGCTTTTGCACCTCTAGGGTTGCCTGGTCCCTTTGACTGGGTGGGCCATCCAGGATTGATCTTTTTTCTAAAGGGGGGAGGAAAAGGGTATACAGTAGCCTCTGGATATGATCGCTTGTACCCTTTTGTCGTTTGTAATTTTTAGCCAGGCATTTGGGTACAGTGACAAGCGACCCCCGACTGCCTCGAGAGTTGGACAGATGGGCCTCCTTTCAGCAGTGCTGGAAGGGCCTACCAAGGAAAGTATCCCTGTCGCCTTGGTTTTGGGGACCCCCTCTGCCGCAAGGTCAGCGTCTTCCATTGGTATTTCCCCCTCTGCTCCTGGGGGAAGAATCACCATGTGCATCCAGAAAGGCTCTCTGAGATTTATGGAACCACATTTTTCACCCCTTCTGGCCTTTGAGGTAAGGTCTGGTAGGGAGGGAGAAATGGACTCCGATGGCAGAAAGTCTTTCCCTCTTGCTCGCACCTGGTTAGAGTCTCGTTCACTTTTGGCCCAAACAAGGATGAGCTGTCAAATGGGGCATTAATAAAGGAAGACTTGAAGGGCTCCACAACTGATATCGCGCATCCAGGAATGCCTCCTTAAGGGGATTCCTGTACCCGCTGCCCTACTCGCTCCATCTGCTGTGTAAGAGATAATTTGCATGGAGGATTTTTCCATGGAATTTAAGGTGGAAAGCTGAGAGGTCATCTTGTCTGAAAGCCCCGCAGCTGTAGAACCTTGAAGGGTATCACCTCCCTCTTTCAGAAGATCCCTCTGAAGCCTAGTAAAATGGGTCAAATAGCTCAGTGACCTAAGGATAAAGGAAGCTGATGAAAAAAAGAAGTTATGTACTCACCATAGCATTCCATGTTTGTTGTCCAGTATCTCATCTTCATTCTTGCTGGTTGGGTCTGGAGCCGATCCTCGGCTCCGACTCGGCCGCATACCAAAGCTCGAGAACTTCCACTGGCTGAAGGATACAACCTATCCCAGGATGCCTAGCGGCTGTTCTCAGATCTTGTTTGAGAGACAACTCCCTAGAGTATGCTAACATACAGAAAAAAAATGTATGAAATATACTGGTCATAAAGGTAAAGAGGCAAGAAGGGAATCAGACCATATTTTGCTAATTGTAAAGTCCTCTAGATTCTCCAGGAGGGGGAATGGATGGGTGGGATGCAAGAATGAAGGTGAGATACTGGACAACAAACATGGAACATTATGGTGAGTACATAACTTCTTTATGTTATGTTGTCCTATCTCGCCTTCATTCTTGCTGGTTGGGACAGAGTCCCCAGCACCTTCTTTCTTGGGTGGCTCAAGGGAAAATACTCTTCAGAACAGTGGACCCAAAGGAAGCCCTGTTCCTGGAGGCCAAATCCACTTTGTAATGAGTAATAAAGGTATGAGGCCTTACCCATGTCACTGCAGCACAAATTGAATCTATGGGTAGCCTAGCTTGAAAGGCTGATGAGGTTGCAATAGCCCTTGTAGAATGACCCTTTATCTTTCCTGGAAGTTCTCTGTTTTGAGATGTATATGAGAAGGTTGTGCAATCAGTAAGCCATTTAGAAAGTGTGACTTCAGATAGTGAGATGCCCTTTTTCTTATCTAAAAAGGATACAAATAGTTGGTCTGATTTCTTGAATTCCTTTGTTTTGTGCAGGTAGAAACATAATTGCCTGCGTACATCCAGTTGATGTAACCTGTATTCTGCCTTGTTGCCATAGCTTGGGAAAAACACTGGCAAGTCAATGGATTGATTTAAATTCGTCTCAGATCATACCTTAGGAAAAAAAGACAGATTAGTTCTCAGGGACACTCTATCTTTGTGGAAAATCAAATAGGGGGAACGTATTGATAATGCTTGGAGCTCTGATACCATCCTGGCAGATGTGCTGTCTACTAAGAAAATAGTTTTCCATATTAGGAGCTTTAGATGACAAGATGATGCGGGTTCAAAGGGAGGAAGGATTAGAGTGGACAATACCAAGTTGAGGTCCCAAGGACTTGGTGGTTCTTTCACTGGAGGCCTTAGCAAGAAAGTACCTCTCAAAAAGGCCTTGCAAAGTCTATGGGACATGATTTTGAATCCCATTTCTCCAATATGGTAGTTTGACACAGCAGCCAATTGAACTCATATGGTAGCCGCTGCTGCACCTTCATTGAAAAGTTTTGCTAGGAAGTCTAAAACAGATGTGATGAGGGACATGAAAGGATCAATGTGATTGTTGAGTGCCCAACAGGAAAACTTTTTCCATTTGCTAGCATAAAGCTTTCTGGTTGTAGCCTTATGGGATGAGATCAGAATAAGTTTCAAAGCAGGAGAAATACTTGGAAGCCTGGCTAGGAGTGGAAGTGGAGCAGGCAATCTGTCAATGTGAGGGTTTGGATCGACGGATGGAGCGTACGTGATGGATGAGTCAGGAGGTCTGGAACTGAGTCCAGAACCCACGGCTCCTCTTGTAGATGGGGCCATAGGAAGCAGAACCAAAGCTGACGAGGCCAGTATGGGGTGATGAGTATTAACCTGCTTCCCAACATGCTGGCTTTCTGAAGAACTTTGGGAATCAATGGAAAATGAGAGAAAGCATATAGAAGACCCAGGAGCCAATCATGTACAAGTGCATCACTTAGTGACCCCCCCAGGAGGGGGGATCAGGGCAAAGTAGCTGCTGCATTTGTTATTCATGGACATGGAAAAAGGTTGCAACAAGGCTGGCCCCACTTGTGAAAAATCTGCTCCACAATTTCCTGTTACAGGGACCACTCATGAGGCATTAGGATAGCTCTGCTAAGTTTGTCTGCTATCAAGTTGGATTTCACCGGGATATGCGTTGCTATTCGAAAGCTTTGGGAAGAGACTGCCCAATGCCATACTCTTTGAGCCTCTTGACATAGGGGATAAGACCTGGTTCCCCCTTGTTTATTTATATACCACACTACTGACATATTGTCTGTCTGGATTGCAATTGTCCCTAGTGGAAGGGAATTCTGGAATGCCTGCAATGCCAAAAGCACCATTCTCATCTCTAGGACACTGATACACAAGTGGTTCTCATATTCCTGCCAAATTCCTTGGACAGTCATCCCCAGATAATGTCCCCCCCACCCTATCTGGGAAGTGTCTGTGGCCACTGTAATTATTGGTTGTGGGTGAATGAATGGTCTGCCCAAAGTAGAATGAAGACACCAGTGCAGATCCCTCTTGCAGGATTCCGTTATGATAACCTTGTGGGAAATGGGTAACTCCTGCATAGACCACTGGGTGAAAAGTAGCCACTGGAGAATTCTCATGTGCAGACGAGCAAGGGAAGGGGTACCAAGTTTATTGCTGCTCCATGATACCTAAAATCTTCAGAATAACCTTTGCTTGTACTTTCTTCTTTGTTAAAAGATTTTTTTACTTGTTGATATAGGGTTTGTATCCTGTCTGGAGGAAGTTTGGCTACCATGTCTCTTATGTTTAAGTCTGCTCCTATGAATATAATATGTTGTGATGGCAGCAAGGCAGACTTTTTGAAGTTTATCGTGATGCCTAGTTGAGAGCAAAGGTGGATGGTGGTGTCTCTTGCTCTGGTTACTAGATGCTCGGTGGTGGCGGTTAGGAGCCAGTCATCCAAGTACAGAAACACCCAGAATCCTAGATGCCTCAAGTGAGCCGCGACTACTGTCATGCATTTGGTAAACACTCTAAGGGCTGTAGTGAGATCAAAGGGTAGAGTTCAGAATTGGTAATGACTGGCTCCCAGCCAAAAGCGTAAATGACTCCTGGATCGCCTCTCCATCTTTACATGGTAGTACGCATCCTGGAGATCTATTGCGCACATCCAATTGTCTTTCTCCAGAAAGGGGAGTATTGACTGCAGTGTCACCACCTGGAACTTTGACTTTTTTACTGACTTGTTTAGTCTGCTGAGATCCAGAATGGATCTCCAGTCCCCTGTCTTTTTTGGAACAAAAAAGAACCTGGAGTAAGTTCTGGATCCAATTTGGTCTGCAGGGACATTTTGGATGAATTTTTTCTAGCAGCTTTTGCACCTCTAGGGTTGCCTGGTCCCTTTGACTGGGTGGGCCATCCAGGATTGATCTTTTTTCTAAAGGGGGGAGGAAAAGGGTATACAGTAGCCTCTGGATATGATCGCTTGTACCCTTTTGTCGTTTGTAATTTTTAGCCAGGCATTTGGGTACAGTGACAAGCGACCCCTGACTGCCTCGAGAGTTGGACAGATGGGCCTCCTTTCAGCAGTGCTGGAAGGGCCTACCAAGGAAAGTATCCCTGTCGCCTTGGTTTTGGGGACCCCCTCTGCCGCAAGGTCAGCGTCTTCCATTGGTATTTCCCCCTCTGCTCCTGGGGGAAGAATCACCATGTGCATCCAGAAAGGCTCTCTGAGATTTATGGAACCACATTTTTCACCCCTTCTGGCCTTTGAGGTAAGGTCTGGTAGGGAGGGAGAAATGGACTCCGATGGCAGAAAGTCTTTCCCTCTTGCTCGCACCTGGTTAGAGTCTTGTTCACTTTTGGCCCAAACAAGGATGAGCTGTCAAATGGGGCATTAATAAAGGAAGACTTGAAGGGCTCCACAAACTCGCATACACGCATCCAGGAATGCCTCCTTAAGGGGATTCCTGTACCCGCTGCCCTACTCGCTCCATCTGCTGTGTAAGAGATAATTTGCATGGAGGATTTTCCCATGGAATTTAAGGTGGAAAGCTGAGAGGTCATCTTGTCTGAAAGCCCCGCAGCTGTAGAACCTTGAAGGGTATCACCTCCCTCTTTCAGGAGATCCCTCTGAAGCCTAGTAAAATGGGTCAAATAGCTCAGTGACCTAAGGATAAAGGAAGCTGATGAAAAAAAGAAGTTATGTACACACCATAGCATTACATGTTTGTTGTCCAGTATCTCGTCTTCATTCTTGCTGGTTGGGTCTGGAGCCGATCCTCGGCTCCGACTCGGCCGCATACCAAAGCTCGAGAACTTCCACTGGCTGAAGGCTACAACCTATCCCAGGATGCCTAGCGGCTGTTCCCAGATCTCGTTTGAGAGACAACTCCCTAGAGTATGCTAACATACAGAAAAAAATTGTATGAAATATACTGGTCATAAAGGTAAAGAGGCAAGAAGGGAATCAGACCATATTTTGCTAATTGTAAAGTCCTCTAGATCCTCCAGGAGGGGGAATGGATGGGTGGGATGCAAGAATGAAGGTGAGATACTGGACAACAAACATGGAACGTTATGGTGAGTACATAACTTCTTTATGTTATGTTGTCCTATCTCGCCTTCATTCTTGCTGGTTGGGACAGAGTCCCCAGCACCTTTTTCTTGGGTGGCTCAAGAGAATAAACTCTTCAGGACAGTGGAACCAAAAGATGCCCTCTTCCGGGAGGCCACATCTACTTTGTAATGAGAGATAAAGGTGTGAGGATTAACCCATGCAGCAGCAGCACAAACTGAATCCAATGTGAGTCTAGATTGAGAGGCAATGAAAGTAGACACCGCTCTAGTTGAATTTCCTTTAACTTTCCCTGGCGGTTCTTTATTGTGAGAATTATAGACACAGGAGATGGTCTTAGGAAGCCATTTGGACAAAGTAACTTTTGAGACTGCCATTCCTTTTTATTTTCTGAATAGGAAACAAGCTGGTCTGACTTTCTGAAAGCTTTGGTCATATGCAATTAAAAACGCAATTGTCTATGCACATCCAGTTGGTGAAGCTTATATTCTGCCTTGTTGCCATAGCTAGGAAAAAACACAGGCAATTCTATAGATTGGCTTAAATTAATTTCAGAACAAACTTTTGGTAAGAATGAAGGATTTGTTCTGAGGGAAACTCTATCTTTGTGGAAAATCAAATATGGAGGGCAAATAGACAGAGCTTGCAACAGTGAAACTCTCCTAGATGAAGTAATTGCTGTTAAAAAAACTGTTTTCCAAGATAAAACTTTTAGTGAACAAAAGAATGCTGGTTAAAAGGGAGGAAGGATCAAGTAAGATAATACTAAATTTAGGTCCCATGGAGGAGGAGGATCTCTTAAGGGATGGTCTTAATAGAAAAGTATCCCTGAGGAAAGCTTTGCATAATCTATGGGACATTACATTGGATCCGAGGTCTCCCACATGATAATCTGATATGTCGGCTAATTGTACTCGCATAGTGGTCACCACTGCCCCCTTGATTAAAGACTTCTGTTAGAAATTCCAAAATTGCTGATATAGGGGCTGTAAAGGGATCTATGTGTTTTTTTGTCTGCCCAACAAGAGAACCTCCATTTACTTGCGTAAAGTTTCCTAGTCATCTTTCTGTGCAAGGAAACCAGAATGTGTCAAACTGCAGGGGATAATTCTGGAAGCCTGGCTAAGATTGGAAGTGGAGTAACCAAGCTGTCAGCTTGAGGGTCTGAAGAGCGGGATGAAGCGCTCCTGACTGATGCATCAGAAGATCCGGCAATGGGTCCAGGATCCACAGGTCCTCCTGAAAGTGGGGCCAAAGAAATGGGAACCATATCCGATGAGGCCAATAAGGAGCAATGAGAATTATCCTGCGACTCAACAACTTGGCTTTCTGAATAACCTTCAGAATCAATGGAAATGGAGGAAAAGCATAAAGAAGTCCCGGGGGCCAATCGTGGACGAGTGCATCCCTCGGTGACTCTCCTGGAGGGGAAATGAAGGCAAAGTAGTTGCTGCATTTGGCACTGAAGGGAGTGGCAAAAAGGTCACAGCAAGGCTGGCCCCATTTGCGAAAAATTTAATTTGCAACTTCCTGACTCAGGGATCACTCGTGAGGCATAAAAATTGCTCTGCTTAGCCTGTCTGCTATTATGTTGGATTTCCCAGTGGATGTGCATTACCGTCAGAAAGCGATGAAAAGAAATAAGAAGTTATGTACTCACCATAATGTTCCATCTGAGTAGGTAGCTTCATTTGTCTGCAACCTGTGGGTCTTGGATCTGATATCGGATCTGAGCCGGCAACTTGTTTCAAGCTAATGGATCCGAGCTCCTAGCTCCTCCCCTCACCCATAATCCCTGCTAACCTTCCATGACCTCAGATCAAGTTTGCCCCTCAATATATACCCAAAACGGGTATCCAACTAAGATAGATCCGAAGAAGGCCAGGGGGAAGGAGGGGGGGATGGTTGCAGACAAATGAAGCTACCTACTCAGATGGAACGTTATGGTGAGTACATAACTTCTTAATCTGAAGTAGGGAGTTCATTTGTCAGCAACCTGTGGGACAGAGTCCCCAGCTACCTGAACCTTGGGTGGCCATCATGGAAGGATATTGCGAAACACCGTAGAGCCAAAGGATGCTCTCCCTCTAGAAATCACGTCCAGCTTGTAGTGGTTAATAAAGGTATGAGATGAAGCCCAAGTGGCTGCCGAACAAATATCATCCAATGGGACTCTAGACTTGAAGGCCACAGAAGTAGAGATGGAACGAGTGGAATGTGCACGAACTCCTTCAGGTGCGGGCCTCCCAGAGGCTTGGTACGCCAATAGGATACATTGAGAAATCCAGCGTGATAGAGATACTTTTGATATTGCATTCCCCAAATTAAATTTGGTAAAGGAAACGAACAGCTGGTCGGATTGTCTATGACCAGCTGTTCTATGAGTATAAAAGCGTAGCTGCCTATGAACATCTAATGAGTGCAGCTTGTACTCTCCTTTATTCTGATATTTAGGGAAGAAAACCGGTGAATTTATGGATTGATTTATATTGGTTTCTGATGCTATTTTGGG
The DNA here is from genome assembly GCF_019279795.1 of Protopterus annectens. Taxonomy (NCBI): domain Eukaryota; kingdom Metazoa; phylum Chordata; order Ceratodontiformes; family Protopteridae; genus Protopterus; species Protopterus annectens. The sequence continues at coordinate 1,989,238,709 of NC_056726.1, read as the reverse complement.
AAGAAAGGAGGGATTGATCCTGAGGTACACTCTGTCCGGGTGAAAGATCAAATAAGGAGGCTTCACAGAAAGAGCTTGAAGCTCCAAAACTCTTTTTGCAGAAGTGATGGCTACAAGGAATGCTGTTTTCAAGGACAAGAATTTGAGATCTACTGAAGCAGTGGGTTGAAAAGGTGGAGCAGTCAAGGCTTGAAGAACTAGTGAAAGATCCCACAGTGGTACGGCTTCTTTTATAGGGGGTCTAAGCAAGAAGGTGCCCTTGAGAAAGGTTTTACACAACTTGGCCGACATCAAAAGCCCTGTATCATGTCCCACATGGTAATGTGAGATAGCTGCCAATTGCACTTTGACGGTTGAACAACTAGCGCCTTCCTGAAAAAGCTCGGTTAGGAAGTCTAATATGGACGGAAGAGGAGCCGTAAAGGGATCTAGATCATGATGCTCCGCCCAGATGGAGAAACATTTCCATTTACTGCGGTACACTTTCCTGGTGGAGGGCTTATGCGCTGCCACAAGGATGGCTTTGACTGGTGAAGAGATACCGGGAGTCCTAACTAGGAGTGGAACTGGAGCAACCAAGCTGTCAGTTTCAGACTGTCCAGGTTTGGGGTCGGTAAGTCCAACGGATGGGAGATTAGATCCGGACTGGGATCCAGAATCCAAGGAGGATTCACTAGGTGAGACCACAGGTAAGGGAACCAAATTTGCCGAGGCCAGAATGGGGCAATGAGGATCATCCTGCTCCCCAACCGCGAGGCTTTCTGTAAGAGTTGCAGCATCAGGGGTAGAGGAGGATAGGCATAAAGTAGACCGGGTGGCCAAGCATGCACCAGAGCGTCTCTTGGAGTTTCCCCTGGAGGGGGAATCAGAGTGAAGAAATTGCCGCATTTGGTGTTTGAGGGAGACGCAAAAAGATCGCAGCAGGGTTGCCCCCATATTGCGAATATCTGCTTCGCTACTAGTAGATTGAGAGACCACTCGTACAGGGTAAGAAGGGTGCGACTGAGTTTGTCCGCTAGGATGTTGGTCCGTCCCGGAATGTGCGTTGCAGTCAGAAAGCGGTTGGTGGAGATCGCCCATTCCCACACTCTCATGGCTTCGCGGCATAGAGGGTAAGATCTGGTTCCCCCCTGTTTGTTGATGTACCAGACAACCAACATGTTGTCCGACTGAATTGCAATCGTTCCTATGGGGAGGAGATTTTGAAGTGTTTGCAACGCGTACAGCACCGCTCTCATCTCCAGAACTTTGATATGCAGGGAGGTCTCTGTGTCGTTCCATGTGCCTTGGACCGTCCTGCCTGAATAATGCCCCCCCCCACCCGAGGCGGGAGGTGTCCGTGGTCACCGTGGCGAGAGGGGGAGAGGTGCAGAAGGGACGGCCCGTATGGAGGTCCGAAGCTTGGAGCCACCATAATAGAGCCCTCCTGCAAGCCTTGCTGATAGCAATGGGGTGGTGAAGAGGAAGGGACAGAAAGGACCATTGCACTAGTAGAGTCCATTGCAGTACCCGCATGTTCAAATGGGTGCATGGAAGGAGCATAATCGCTGCCGCCATGGAGTCTAGTGCCCTCAGGACCAATTCCGCTGGTGGGGTCTCTGACTGGAGGATAGCCTGCACATGGAGTTGCAAATTCCGAATTCTCTCGGACGTTAGAAAGGCTCGTAACTCTCTGGCGTCTATTCTGGCTTCTATGAATTCTATGACTTGTGTCGGGGCCAGAAGGGATTTGTCGGCATTGATGGTGATGCCTAACTGTGGGGCTAGGCAGAGAAAGAAATCTCTGGCTGAGCAAAGTAGATGCCTTGTTGCGACGGTCAGGAGCCAGTCGTCCAGGTACAGAAAGACCTGTATTCCCTGGAGTCTCAGGTGGGCCGCAATCACTGCTAATACCTTGGTGAACACCCTGGGGGCTGTGGTGAGGCCAAAGGGAAGGACCCTGAACTGGCAGTGACTGGCTCCCAGCCGGAAGCGGAGGAACCTCCTGGATCGTCTGTCCATTAGAATATGGTAGTATGCATCCTTGAGGTCTATAGAGCACATCCAAATGTTCTCCCTTAGAAGGGGGAGAATAGATTGAAGAGCGATCATTCGGAATTTTTCCTTGGTTACTGAAAGCGGGAAAGGTCTAGAATCGGTCTCAAGTCCCCCGTCTTTTTTTGGCACCAAAAAGAACCTGGAGTAGAACCCTAATCCGAGCTGGTGTTGGGGGACGGGCTGGATGGCTCTTTTTCTTAGCAGCTGCTGAATTTCTGCGGCTGTGGCCTCCTTCTGATCGGGTGGTACATCGGGGAGGTTCTTGAATTTGGGGACATGGAGTAATGGTATTTTGTACCCTCTGGATATAATGCGAAGCACCCAGCGGTCTGTTGTGATGGACTCCCATGCCGCTAGGTGCTCCGAGAAGAACCCCCCGACTGTCTCCAGAGTGGAGCAGCCGGGCAACACTTCAGGGCTGCTGCGTGGGCCGTTCAGAGAAAGGTTCTCTGGACCCAAAGTTTCTCTGAGCCCCTCTGCCCCTGGGGCGGCGTCCTCCCTGTCCTCCTCTGCCATGGAAGGACTGGTTGTCCGGAGCGGGTTGGGAATGTTGCGATTTCCGGAACCACATCTTCTTCTGACCCTTTTGGTTCTTCGAAAAGGGCCGCTGGGGAGCAGAGAAGTGGACTCCGATGGCAGACAACGTCTTCCCGTCTTTCTCGCTCTGGACAAGTGTCTCGCGAACCGTTTTGCCAAACAGGGCAGAACCATCGAAAGGGGGGTTCGCAAAAGATGCTTTAAAGGGCTCCGCAAAGTCATAATGACGGAGCCAGGCCTGGCGTCTCATGACTAGGCCTGCTCCGCTAGCCCTAGCGGTTCCCTCTGTGGCGTGGGACAATAGCCGCATAGAGGTATTTGAAATTGATCTCAGAGTGGCCATTCGGGTGGAGTACAATTGCTTGGCCTCCGCCGACATGGACTCAGGAGGGGAGGCAGCGTATTCTTTGATAAGATCCCGCTGCATCCTGATGACATGTGCCATATAGTTCAGAGACCTTACCGAGAAGGTCACTAAAGTAAAAACTCGCTTCCCTAAGCGGTCCATCGAGCGGGACTCCTTGCTCGGTGGCTGGACTGAGGGGCTCACCTGAGCTAGTTCCCTCTTCGTGGCTGCCGCCGTCAATATGGCATCTACGGGGGGGGGGCCCCTTGCTCCAGTGCGATCGGTCTGAGAGGGGGCTTAGTATTCTGTCCGGGCGTTTTGGTATTGGCTCCACGGTGTCCGGATCCTTCCACACCCTGGTGGTAATGAGGTCCACCAAGGGGTCGGCCGGAGGGGACACCCAAGAGGTAGATGGGCCTGCTTCGAATGCCTCCAGAAACACGGACTCGTCGGAGGAAGACTTGGGGGCAGACCACCCACATCTGATCCTCAGCATCTCCATGATGTCTCCAAAGGAGACATCCTCAGGGGTGATCTTGGGGAGCCTTCCCCTTCCTCCAAGTCCGTGTCCTCAGTTAAGGACTCAGGGGAGTCCACGTGCCACCTCTTGCACTTATGCTTGTGGGGCACTTCCTCAGGGGGGGCTGTCCGAGGAGGCCTCGCCAGCAACATCCTGTTCCAATGGAACCATCTGGGACAATGAAGCAGGCTGTCCCTTTGGCCGGGTGATGGAAGCCTGGCCCAGCAGAGAGGGAGTGCAGGGAGGAGCGGAGACAAGGACTGGGGGTCCGGATGCTCTCAACAGAGCCCTCTCCACAACATCGAAAGCCGAGGGGGAACCACTCTCTCTGGGCTCCAAGAGTCGGCTCCCACTCGGATCCGATGAAGGGATCGGAACCGGCGCCGAGACCATCGGATCTGAAGGACCAGTGTGCTCCGACCTGGATGGAGCCGAAGGCACACTGAATCCCTCGGATCCGAAGCTCGGGCCATGGCTCCGAGAGGTCGGATCCGACAGGCTCGAGGGCAGGGTCGGATCCGAAGTACCAAGTACTGTCGGCACCGACCCACCCCCGGCTCCAACGCTGCTCGGCTCCGAACACTCCGAACCCGGATAGCGGGTCGGAGAAGGAGCAATAGGATGGAAAGAAGGTGTCAAGCTCCCCCCGAAAGGGGGGGGGTAGGCAAGAGCACTCCCATCTGCAGCTGGGCCTGGATGAACCTTCGCATCATCCGGTCCAAGTCTGCATCGGACATACTGAAGGTCGATCTCGAAGAGGTCACCGAGGCAGGCCTGGAATGCCGCATCGTTGACTTCGATGGAGATCAGGCCTCCTCCTCCTCGGGCCCTGGGGAGAAACAAGGGGATCGGAGCCGAGGTGGAGGAAACCTAGAAGCAGTGGAGGGAGAAGCTCGCTTAGCTGGTGGGGCCGAAACGGAGGTCTCGGCCCGCCGCTTGTGGTGCTTCTCCCTCCGTTTCTCCCTCCTGGCCTCCCTGTCCTCCGGCGCTTTAGCGGGAGTTTGAGTCCCAGCCGGAGGAAGGGGGGCAGGAATGGCAGCAACCACAGCCTGTGGTGGAGCCACGGGAGCAGCGGAGGCCAGAGCTGAGTCCGGGGGTAAAAGTCCTGCTAAGACCAGCTTCGACCTCCGCTCTTTCAGTGCCCTGGGGTTGAACGCTGCACAAATGGTACAGCCTGAGGTGAGGTGTTCAACCCCAAGGCACCGAACGCACCGAGTGTGGCCATCAGCTGGGGAGAGCTTATGGCCACACTCGGTACATTTAGAAAAAAATGGCTTTTGGGGCCTCAGCCATACTTAAAGATAAAGTAATGTTACACACACACACAGGCCCCAAAACACACACACAACACACACTCTCTAACGACCAGCGAAGGGAGGGAAAAAAACTACTTAAAAGAAAATATTTTTACTCTACAGGGAACCTAACACTTACACACTTTATATTTTTGTGAAAAAAGAAGAAAGTTGACAGATAATTTAAACTTAACTGCCAGTTACTAGATGAGCTCACAGGAATCCAGCTATCCACAAGCGCGGCAAACTAGATCTGGGGTCATGGAGGGTTAGCAGGGGATTATGGGTGAGGGGAGGAGCTAGGAGCTCGGATCCATTAGCTTGAAACAAGTTGCCAGCTCGGATCCGATATCGGATCAAAGACCCACAGGTTGCTGACAAATGAACTCCCTACTTCAGATTTGCCCATTGCCAAATGCTCTGGGCCTCTTGACATAGGGGATAGGATCTGGTTCCCCCCTGTTTGTTGATGTACCATACCACTGACATATTGTCTGCTTGAACTGCAATAGTCCCCAGGAGAAGAGAGCTCTGAAATGCTTGCAACACCATGAGCACCACCCTCATCTCTAGGACACTGATGTGCAAATGGTACTCGTGATTTTTCCAAACCCCTTGGACAGTCTGTCCCAGATAATGACCCTCCCCACGCCACCCTATCTGGGACGTGTCCATAGTCACTGTATCAACAAGGTGGGGGAGTACAAATGGTCTTCCCACCGTTAACTGAGTGGACTAAAGCCACCACAGTAGGTCCCTCTTGCAGGCATCCATAATGAGAATCTTGTGTGACATCGGTAACTCTAGTATGGATCATTGAGCAAAGAGTAGCCACTGTAACATCCACATGTGTAGTTGTGCCAGTTGGACTAGTGTTATCACCACTGTAATTGAGCCTAAGATCTTGAGGACAAATTTTGTTAGTACATTTTTCTTCTTGAGTAGGATAAATACTTGACTGCGTAGTGTTTGTATTCTCTCTTGAGGTAATTTTGCTACCATGTCGTTTGTGTTTAATTCTGCACCTATAAAGGTAATATGCTGTGATAGCAACAAGGCAGATTTTTCTATATTTATAGTAATGCCTGGGTCTGAGCAGAGATGGATGGTGGTGTCCCTCACTCTGATTAGTAGGTGCTTGGTGGTGGCAGTCAGGAGCCAGTCGTCTAAATATGGAAACACCTGGAATCCTTGATGTCTCAGATGAGTGGTGACTACTGCCCTGCATTTAGTAAACACTCTGGGGGCTGTAGTGAGACCAAAGGGCAGAGCTCTGAATTGATAATGACTGGCTCCCAGCCAGAAGTGTAGAAATCTTCTGAAATGCCTGTCCATCTTTATGTGGTAGTACGCATCCTGAAGATCTAAAGAGCACATCCAATTGTCTTGTCCCAGAAAAGGGAGTATAGAATGCAATGTTACCATCCGGAACTTTCTTTTCTTTACTGACCTGTTTAGTCTGCTGAGATCCATTATTGGTCTCCAGTCCCCTGTCTTTTTTGGAACTAAAAAGAACCTTGAGTAAATTCCGGATCCGATCTGATCTGTGAGGACTTCTTGGATGACTTTTTTTCCTAGCAACCTTTGAATTTCTAGGGTTGCTTGATCCCTTTGACCGGGCGGAATGTCTGGGACAGAGTTTGACAGACGAGGTGGACAGAGAAAAGGAATGCTGTATCCCCTGGATATAATGGACTGTTCCCATTTGTCTTGAGTCAGTTGTAGCCAGGCTTCTGGGTACAGTGATAGTCTTCCCCCGACTGCCTCCAGAGGTGGACAGTCGGGCCTCCTTTCAGGAGCGCTGGAAGAGCTGACCGGAGAACATATCTCTGTCACCCTGGTTTTGCGGACCCCCCCTCTGACATGTGGATGGCGTCTTCCATTGTTATTCCCCCTCTCTGCCCCTGTGGGAAAGATCACCACAAACATCGAATAAGGCTTCTTTGGACTTCCGGAACCAAATTTTTCCACTCTTTTGACCTTTAGGATAAGGTCTGGTAGGGGCAGAAAAACACACCCCAACAGCAGACAGAGTCTTGCAATCTTGTTGGCTCCTGGTGAGAGTCTCCTTTACTTTCGGCCCGAACAAGGACAAGCCATCAAATGGGGAGTCAATAAAGGAAGATCTGAAGGGTTCAGCAAACTCACAAAGGCGCATCCAGGAATTTCTCCTAAGAGCTATTCCTGTGTCTGCTGCCTTGCTCGCTTCATCAGCTGTGTAGGAGATGAGGCGCATGGAGGAGTTTGTAATCGAGGTTAAGGTCGCAAGCTGGGAATTTATCTTATCCGACAAACCCTGGGCTGTAACACCTTGTAGGGTATCTCCTAGCTCTTTAAGGAGATCTCTCTGAAGTCAGGTGAAATGTGATAAGTAATTCAGCAACCGGCAACCGTAGGGTAAAGGCCGCTGAGGAGAACATACACTTCCTGTATCTGTCCATCGTTCGAGACTCCTTGTTCAGTGGATGGACAGATGCAGAAGATTTAGCTAACTCCTTCTTTGTGACTGCTGCCATCACCATCGCAAGTACTGGAACTCCCTTTGTTAAGTATTGTCTATCCTCTGGGGCCGTAATGAATTTATTTGGCCTCCTCAGAACAGGGTCCACTGACTCCGGAGAGTCCCACACCTTTCGACTTACAACACCCAGGAGCGGGTCGAAAGGCGGAGACACCCAACAGGTGGAGGAGCGACAGCCAAATGCCTCCAGGTGTACAGACTCATCCTCAGAAGGGGAGAGGGATTTCCAGCCGTCCCTCTGCTTAAGGATCTCTAGGATGTCCGAAAAGGAGACATCCTCAGAGGGTGACCGTGGAGACCCTTCTGAATCCTCTAAGTCGGTATCAGAAGTGACGGACTCAGGGAAGTCTATGTGCTTCCTCTTACACTGTCTCTTCCTAGGGACCTCCTCGGGGGAATGTTCCGGGGAAGTGTCGGAAGAGGAGGTTCCACCCATTGGGTTTCCTGGGGCACTGACTCTCTACTCTGGGGCTGATGGAGGGATGGTGAAGCAGTAGATGCTCATCCTTTAGGGGGAAGAGTGGCTGGAGCTGAAGGTGGAGCAGACTCAGTGGAGAGCACACTCCTCATCACTTCAAAGGCACTCTGATCCTGGGCTGAGAGAGACTCCAGTCTCGAGGGACCAGGAGATCTCCCCCACACCAAGGAGGTTGGCTCCAAGACTGATGTGGGTGCGGGTGCCGAACTCACCTGTGCCAAAGCGTCAAGTGGGACACTCGGTTCCGACAAGGGTCCAACTCAACTCTTCCCCCCGGAGCCGACCAGTGAGTGTTGGCTTCCAGATCCCTCTACAGCATTGATGAGATTGGAGCAGACGTCGGAGCCAAGATATCATGGGAGATTACTGGCTCCACCGGTTCTAGCACAACGACTTCTTACACTCTGGCTCCGAACTCGTCCGAGTTGGAGGAGGAATAGATGGCACCTGAGCTACAGTGGCTGGCTCCACGTCCTGATGGGTTGGGCTTGAAAGAATTTTTGCCAGGGCCCACATCCGCAGCAACCTCTTCACCACCTGGTCCACATCGTCGTCTGATAAACTTCTGGAGGACCGAGAGGAATGGGTCAATGACCTGTGACTACCTGCCACAGACTGTATTAAGGAGATTGTGGCACTGAGCATACTGGTACAATGACAGTGACTGACTTCTTTTCTGGCTTCGCCATAGTTCCGAGGACTCAGATGGAACCGAGGGAAGGCCAGGTTTGTTGGAAATGATAACCTTCGGCTCCGAAGATACTTGTTCTTTATGACTGCTTGACAGCTCAGACACCAGAGCCGATGAAGCTGACTTTTTTGGCTTGTCAGATTTAGAGGCCTGATTACCTTCTCCCATTGTTTCAAAAAGGCCTTTCAACAAACCTCTTAAAATAAGATTATTTTTTTCTTTCCTGCAGGACCCTTACACTGAAACCATGACAAATGGAGCAAGAATCCTGCAGGTGGACTGCTCCTAAACAATACACACAACTTGTATGTCAATCCATTAAAGACATTTTCTGGGTGCATGAATTGCACTTTTTAAACCTAGATTGTCTCAATTCCTTGGCAGATTCTTTAGACATTATTAAGGAGACCAAAGGAAACCAAGTACAATAGCAATAACAATATTAACAACAATAACACAGTACGGAAAGCAAAGGTAAGACAGTTTATATATATATATATATATATATATATATATATATATATATATATATATATGAAAACGAGGAGAGAAAAAGTGGCCTGGGGGAGAAGTCTGTATGACAGTCTCCTCCAACCCGAGAAGACGCCTCTAACTTAAACGGTGACTCCTACGGTATGGGGAAGAAGCCCTCTAAGAAAAAACGGGCTGAAGAGAAAAGAATCCTCTAAATTAAATGGATTCTCTAAGGAGATAGAAGAAGAAAAAGGGTCCTAAGGAGAAACAGCCGAAGAACACACCAAGTGGTGAAAAAACAACACACACGAGTACACTACTGAGTAGGGGATGATATTAATAGACTCTAACAAACAGTTTTTGTGTCAAGGAGATAGAAAAAATGTATAATAAAAGTAATAACTAGCCTGAGCCAGATAAGACAATTCTGATGCTTCAAGTGGCAAATGAGATCTAGGTTGTAGCATTGAGCCAGAGGAAGTTCTCAAGGTTTGGTATGCAGCCGAGTCGGAGCCAAGGATCGGCTCCGAACCCAACAGCAAGAATGAAGGTGAGACAGGACAACATAACATCATATGCTTTCCATATCTGTCCATCGTATGAGATTCTTTATTTGGTGGATTGACAGATGAGGAAGTCTCAGACAATTCCTTTTTGGTGACTACCACCACCACCATTGCATCTACTGGGACACCTTTTGTGAGGAACTTTTTTATCAGAGGGCACTGTAATAAGTTTATTTGGCCTCCTCAGAACAGGTTCCACAGACTTTGGAGAGTCCCACGCCTTCCGACTGACTACATTCAGGATCTGGTCGAAAGGCGGAGTCACCCAAGAGGTGGAAGGGCAAGACCCGAAAGCCTCTAGATACATGGACGCATCCTCAGTAGGGTTGATGGACTTCCAGCCACCTCTCTGTTTAAAAATCTCTAGGATGTCTGCAAAGGAGACATCTTCAGAGGGTGACCGTGGGGACCGTTCTGAATCATCGAGGTCTGTGTCTGCAGTGATGGACTCCTCAGGGGAGTCTGGATGTTTCCTCTTACATAGCCTCTTCCAAGGGACCTCCTCAGAGGGGTACTCTGGAGAGGTTTCAGAAGAGATGGTTTTGCCCGGTGGGGCATCCAAGGACTTTGGGTCTCCGCTCTTGGGAGGGAGGGAGAGATGGTAAAGAGACAGACTCTGGTGCTTTTGAGGGAAGAGTGTTAGGATCCGAGAGTGGGGCCATCTGGGGTGACAGCACTCTCCTCATGACCTCAAAAGCACCACAGCCCCATTCCAAGGGAGCTCTTGGCTCCAAAGAACCAGGAGACTCCCCCCAAACCAAGGCTGTGGACTCAGAGGCTGATGTAGGTGCTGAGCTCACTTGCACCAAAGCCCTGGGAGGTAGATTCAGATCAGACAATTGTCCAACTCAACCCTCCTCCCTGGACCCGACGGGGGAGCGTCAGCCCCTAGACCACTCAACAGACGATGGAACAGAGGAGGTCGGAGCAGTAGATGAAGAACCCGGAACAGGTCTCGGCCCCGATGGTTCCACTACAATCAGATCCAAGCACTCTGGCTCCGAAGCCACAACATTGGTCGGAGGAAGAATCGATGAAGGGGAAGTGATGGTTGTCAGACCCGAATCCTTCTGGGTCGGGGTTGACAGAATCTTGGCCAGCACCAGTGTCCGTAAAAGCCTCTTGATCACCCACTCTATATCGTCGTCCGAAAGACTCCTGGAGGATCGAAAGGATGGGGTCGAGGATCACACCGACTGCAGGATTGGAGAGTGTAGCACTGAAGAGACCAGTTCCAGTACTGTGGACCGGCTCCGAAGGCAGAACTCTGTCAACTCCAAAATCACTAGAGGAGCCAAAGAGGTAGTTTGGTTCAGGTCCGATAGCCTTTGTGTTTGAGGACGACTCTTTTGCTTGCTTCTTCGTAGGTTCCGAGGATGGAGCTGTGGCCGAAGATCTACTGGATGACTTTTCCAATCTAGCAGATGGAGAGTGGAAGAATTTTGAAGAACTCTTGAGTCCTTTCCAAAGCTTCAGTAAAAGGTACCTTCAACAAGCCCCTGACAACCAGTTTGTTCTTTCTCTCCAAAAGCCCTCTGGAGCTGAAGGCATGGCAAAATGCACAAGACTCTTGTAAGTGGATAGCACCTAAACAATATGCACAACTGGTGTTTCTATCTGTCAAGGACATCTTCTGGCTGCATTGGTCGCATTTTTTAAAACCCGAAGGTTTAGATTCTTTGGTATCCTTAGACATAACTGAGCCTAACAATTTAAAACAAACTACAAGTCAAAAATGTGGCAAATATTAGGGAAAACACACTAACACAGCAACAGCCACAACAACAAACAACTAGCATTTTTTTTTTTTTTTTTAATATAACTAACAAGGAAAGGGTAAGACGAGGAGAAGTGTCTAACTTAAACAACCAACTCCTCACAGAAAGGAAAAAGAAAACAAGGAAAGGCCAACTAAGATAAACGGGCCCGACGGGAGCCCTTTAACTTAAATGGACAGCCCAATGTCAAGGAAAAGGAATATAACAGACTTCAAAACAGAAAATTAGAGCAGAAACCCCCAAACTCTCTAAATTAAACAAGTTCGGGACCGAGATAGGAGGAAAAACACAAAGGCCTAGTGGTAGATAATGGCCAACCCACAAAATTAGCACAAGAACGAGCTAAAAAACGATCTATAACACACTTCTAACTCTAAAACTTTACAAAACACACTATATTTAAATAGTAACAATGTTTTTAAAGGAAGAAAAAGTAAGAGAAATATTTCCACTTAGCCTGAGCCGAGAGGAAGCACCCGATCTATTTAGTGGCAAACAAGATCTGGGTAATTTTCCCAAGGCACGATGGGATAGGGTATAGCCTCGAGCCAGTGGAAGCTCTCAAGTTTTAGTATAGGTAGAGTCAGAACCGATTCTTGGTTCCGAACCCATCCAGCAATGAATGAAGGCGAGATAGGACAACATAACATGCATCCTTTAAGTCTAGTAATGAGGAAGAAGATGTAACAGGTTGTGGAGTGACATTATTTTGAATTTGAATACTATCACAAACAGGTTTAAAGATGAAAGATGCAGAATAGCTCTCATAACATTTTCTATCTTTGGCAGTAAAAACGTCCTTGAATAGAACCACTCCCCTCCCCAAGAAGGCGGAACTGATTCTGTCACTCCCTGGGACAGAATGTGATGAAGGACAGGTGAAAACAAGAGAGTCTGGCCTGGAGAATGAGGAATTACCTCCTGGAATTTTACCTCCAGGAATTCCCCACTGCCATCTGTAACCTTGATGAGTGATCTTCCGAACCAGTTGTCTGAAACTGTTTACCTGTATTTTGATGAGACTGTTAATTTACCAGAACTGGATGAGGAGTTAGACAATCCTTTGTAAAATTTGGAAAAGGAGGGCTGAAAAATCTTAGAGATTCCCTGTATCAGCTTAGCCCTTTCCTCTCACTTTTTGATCACCTCTGCAGCAAAGGAGACAAAAACTATATCTCTAGCCAAAGTAGAATTTAAAATCTCAGTTTTGTCATAATTTAGGAGGTTCTTAGAGCGTAGCCATGCAGATCTCCTTAAAACAGTACCAATGGCCATAGCCCTTGAAGAAGTATCAACACAGTCATACAGACACTGCATACGATTAGTAACATGTCCAATACAGGAAATTAAATAATTTAAAGCAGATTTTTCCTCACAAGAAGAAATTGCAGACAAACATTCCTCATACTTTCACAATTAGTCAGGGCAAACCTTAACATATTAGCCTGACCATTCAAATTTCTGAAAATCAAAGATGCAAAAGCATACACTTTTACCTCATGTTAATCAATAATCTTCCGATCCCTATCAGTAAAAGTAGGATTGGAATTAGCTCGGTGTTTAGCAGAAAAAGGATTAAATAAAAGTTATGAACTCACCATAACTATGCATCTGTGTTGTCCATTTTCATTCTTTCTCAACTGATGGGTCTCAGTTCAGACCTTGGCTCTGTCTTGGCTGCATTTACTTAGGCACTTGGATCCAACTCTTGAGCTCTTCCCTTTACCTATAATTCCTCTTGAACCCTGTAATACCTCAGATCGAGTTTACTGCCCCAAAAAGCAGAAAGACTAAGCACAGGCTAATAAAGAAAGTCAATAGGAAAGAAAGAGGCTAAAACCTGGAAGAGTGGTTCCTTATTTTCTATCAGGTCACTTCCAGAGTAAAAGTGAAGAGGTAAGCAGGGAGGGAAGGAAGCTAAGAAAGAATGAAAATGGACAACACCAATGCATAGTTATGGTGAGTACACAACTTTCACATCTAATGTTGTCATTTTCATTCATTCCTCAACTGATGGGATAGAGTCTCCAGCTATGTGAATTTGGGGAGCCCTCATGGAAGGATATTTTGGAGTACTACAGAACCAAAGGCAGCCCTGGTCCTCAGATCAAGTGCAACTTGTAATGAACAATAAAGGTATGAGCAATGGATCAAGTGGCTGCAGCACAAATATCATCAATTGAAGCTCTGCACCAAAAAACAGAGGAAGTAGCCATGCTAAGGTAACTTTGGAAACTAGTTTCCCCGATCTATTTGAGGCAAAGGAGACAAAACAACTGATTTGTTTTCCTAAAGAACCTTTATCCTATGAGAAAAAAATGGAGATGTCTATGCATGTCTAAGAGATGAAGCATGTAGTCACCGTTGTTAGAAAAATTAGGGAAGAAAACAGATACGTTGATGGCTTGACTAATGTTAGCCTCCGAGACTTTGGGCAGAAGAAAAAGTACCTAATGTGACTCTGTCTTTGTGAGATCAGACTTGATCAATGTCTCAAAAGGGCCTAAGTCAAACCCTGCAGTAACAGTGTAATATCCCAGGACAGAGTGGTGCTAACTGGAGGCCTAAGCAAAAAAAGCACCTTTAAGAAAAGCTTTGCACAATTTAGAACAAGCTAGGTGGAAGTATTATCTCCAGAGTGATATATCGAAATGGCTGCTAAATGAACTTTGATAGTAGAAAAAGTATCCCATTCTTGAAAAAATGAAGCAAGTAAATCTAGCACAGCAGGAATAGGAGCAGTAAAGGGGTGCAGTTCCCTCTTATGGGTCCAATACAAAAATATTTTCCATTTGCTCTTGCCATTATTGGACTTGGAGAAAACATGTGATCAACCTGAGGTCTGGAACTTCCAGGTGTGCCATCCCTGTGGGATGAGGTATCAGAGCTAAACTGAGGTTCAGTGACCAAGGTGGACATAGGAGATGAAACCTAAGGAAGGGGAACCACACCTGAAGAGGCCAAAAGGAGGCAATGATGATAAACTTGCTCTTCAACTGTAGTGCTTTCTGGAGAAATTTTGGGATTAGAGGGGTGGGGGAATAAGGATAAAGGAGACTGGAGGGCCAAACATGACCTAGAGCAGCATCTCTCAGTGACTGTCCCAGAGGGGGGATTAGGGCAAATAACCTGCTGAACTTGTTGCAGGGGAGAGGTGAATAGATCACAGCAAGGTTGACCCCATCAACTGAAAATGCTCTCTGCCTCCAATTGGTTGAGAGACCACTTGTGAGGCATCAGAATGGATCTGCTGAGTTTGTGTGCTGACACATTGGATTTCCCCAGGATGTGCATTGCTATAAGAAAGTGGTTGGAGAAGATTGCCACCTGCCAAATTCTCACTGCTTCTCAATAAAGGGGGTAGGACTGAGTTCCCCTAACTTGCTGATGTACCAAACTACTGACATGTCAGTTTGGATAGCAATTATCCCTGAGTGAGGGAGTCCTGAAAGTCCTACAATGCTAGAAGGGTCGCCCTCATCTCCATGACATTGATATGCAGATTGGTCTCTTCTGGGGACCACATGCCTTTGACCATCTGTCTCAAAAAATGCTCCCAACCCCAACTGGGTGGTGTTTGTGGTCACTGTGGCTACTGGGGGTGGAAACACAAAGGGGCATCTCCGATAAATTCCTTTGGACTATACCCAACAAAGTAGGTAATTTTTGCAAACCCAAGAAAGTTTTATTGGACAGGACAGAGGATGTAGAAGAACTGACCACTGGACAGCTACAGTCCATTGAAGAACACGCATATAGAATCAAGCCATCTGAATGAGAAGTTATGTACCTACCATAACGTTCCATGTTAGTTGTCTTCTCTCGCCTTCTTTCTTGCTGGATGGGTTCGGAGCCGAACCTCGGCTCCGACTCGGCCTATACTAAAGCTCGAGAGCTAATTTTACCGGCTCGAGGCAACCCTATATCCCATGATGCTAGGCGGTAACTACCCAGATCTCGTTTGGTAGCTAAGAAACAATAGCCAATTCCATCTCCCCTCTGAGGTGGAGGAGGAGAAAGAAGAACTCCCCAAATATCACTACCTGAAGCTGTATCTACCACAGGACCAACTGTCTGAGCTAGGAATAGTGCAAGATAAGGTCCCCTAGAAGAAGGGGAAAAACCTCTCGGTCTGTCTAGGCTAGGGGATGGTGGGCGGGACGCAAGAAAGAAGGTGAGAGAAGACAACTAACATGGAACGTTATGGTAGGTACATAACTTCTCAATGTTAAGTTGTCAATCTCGTCTTCATTCTTGCTGGATGGGACCGCGTCCCTAGCACCTTCATCTTGGGTGGCTCACTGGAACGGACTCTTGAGAACGGTGGAACCAAAATTTGCCCTGTTTCTGGAGGCCATGTCCAATTTGTAATGTGTAACGAAAGTATGAGGAGAGGCCCATGTGGCAGCCGCACAGATAGTGTCTATTGGTAATCTAGCTTGAAAGGCTGTAGATGTAGCCAACGCTCTGGTTGCATGGGCTCTTGGCCTAGAAGACAATTCTTTACCTCTGAGTTGATAAATACAGGTAATCACAGAAGACAGCCACCTAGACAGGGTTACTTTAGATACCGGAAGTCCCTTTTTACTCTCAGCATAAGATAAAAAGAGTTGATCAGATTTCCTGAATTGTTTAGTTCTGTCCAGATAGAAGCGGAGCTGACGATGAACGTCCAGACAATGTAGTTTTTGCTCCGCCCTGTTTGAATAGTTAGGAAAGAAAACTGGAAGATCAATAGATTGATTTAAATTTGTCTGAGAAGCCACCTTGGGTAAAAAAGATGGGTTAGTTCTTAGAGAAACCCTGTCTTTGTGGAACACTAAATAAGGAGGGCGAATGCAGAGGGCATGAAGTTCAGATACTCTCCTAGCAGACGTAATGGTGACTAGGAATAGTGTCTTCCAGGAAAGTAACTTCAAGGAACAGGAGGCCACAGGTTCAAAAGGAGGGAGAATCAAGGATGCTAAAACTAAGTTTAAATCCCACTGTGGTGGGGGGGGTCTTTGATTGGAGGCTGAATAAAAAGATACCTCTGAGGAATGCCTTGCAAAGCTTATGGGACATGATGTTGGAGTCCGACAAGCCTATGTGAAAACTTGAGATGGCTGCTAGCTGAACTTTTATTGTGGAGGAAGAAGATCCAGAGTGAAAGATTTTGGCTAGGAAATCCAAGACCGAGTGTATTGGAGCAGTGAAGGGATCTATGTTCCTAGCCTTTGCCCAAAAGGAAAAACGCTGCCATTTACTAGCATAGATCCTTCTGATGGAAGACTTATGGGAAGCTACGATAATATCCCGGACAGAATTTGAAATCATTGGAAGCCTGGCTAGGGATGGAAGTGGAGCAACCAAGCTGTGAGGTTGAGAGATTGGAGGGATTGGTGCAGCTGCCCTGATTGATGGGCCAAAAGATCTGGCATTGGATCCAGATGCCAAGTCTGCTCCAAAAGATAGCGATGCAGGAAAGGGAACCATATCTGTCAAGGCCAATAAGGGGCAATGAGGATCATCTTGGCCCTCAAGGCGGTAGCTTTCTGAATTGTTTGTGTGATTAACGGAAAGGAGGGAAAGGCGTAAAGAAGTCCCCGAGGCCAATCGTGGACTAGAGCGTCTCTGGGGGATGGCCTGGAAGGGGGAAGAGAGTGAAGAAGTCGAGGCACTTGCTGTTTTGTGGTGTTGCAAAAAGATCGCAGCAAGGAAACTCCCACTTCCGAAATATTTTGTCCGTCACCGATTGCTTGAGAGACCACTCGTGAGGCATGAGAACAGCTCTGCCCAGCCTGTCCGCTATGACGTTGGATTTCCCGGGGATGTGCGTTGCTATCAGAAACCGCTGAGAAGAGATCGCCCATTGCCAGAGTCTGAGTGCTTCTCGACACAGGAGATATGACTTGGTTCCGCCCTGCTTGTTGATATACCATACTACGGACATATTGTCCGTCTGAATTGCAATCGTCCCCACGGGAAGAGAGTCTTGAAGGGCTTGCAATGTCAAAAGCACTGCTCTCATCTCCAGGACGTTTATGTGCAAGTGACATATGAAGGGTTGCCATGGACTGTCCTGCCCTGAAAATGCCCCCCCCCCCCCCAATCAGGGAGGCGTCCGTTGTGACTGTGGCGACCGAGGGGGGAGGAGTAAAAAGTCTGCCTTGATGGACTTGAGGGGAGACCATCCACCAAGATAGATGTTTTCTGCAAGATAGAGTTATTAGGATCTTGTGTGTCATAGGGAGCTGTTGGAAGGACCACTGGGAAAAAAGCATCCATTGAAGAAGCCGCATGTAAAAGCGGGCAAGGGGAAGAAGCATGATGGCTGCCGCCATGAGACCTAATACTTTCAGAACATACCTGGCCTGATTTTTGTTGTTCTGAAGAAGGACGTGAACATGATTTTGAATATCTAAGACCCTCTGCTCTGTTAACTTTGCTGAGAGCTGAATGGTGTACAAGGTGGTGCCTATGAAGGTAATAGACTGACAAGGCGACAAGGCAGACTTTTCGAAATTTAGAGAGATACCTAGCTCTTTGCAAATGTGGATGGTGTAGTCTCTGGCTAGAAGAAGTTGACGCCTGGTGGTGGCAGTGAGGAGCCAGTCATCTAGATATGGAAACACCTGGAATCCTTGACGTCTCAGGTGAGCCGTAACCACTGCCATACATTTGGTGAACACTCGGGGGGCTGTAGTGAGACCAAAGGGCAGGGCTCTGAACTGGTAGTGACTGGCTCCCAGCCTGAAGCGGAGAAACCTTTTGGAGCGCCTGTGCATTTTGATGTGATAGTACGCATCCTGAAGGTCCACTGAGCACATCCAATTGTCCTTGCCCAGAAGGAATAAAATGGACTGTAGCATGACCATCCGGAACCTCGTTCTTTTTACAAACTTGTTTAGTTTGCTGAGATCCAATATTAGCCTCCAGTCACCTGTTTTTTTTGGTACCAAAAAGAACTTTGAGTAGACTCCGGATCCTAGCTGGTCTGCTGGGACTGGCTGGATGGCTCTCTTTTTTAGCAGCTTTGATATTTCTAGTGCTGCTTGTTCCCTTAGACTGGGTGGAATGTCTGGAAGAGACCCCATTTGAATCGTTGGGGTTTGGATAAAGGGGATTTTGTAACCCTCGGATATGATCGACTGCACCCATTTGTCTTGAGTGAGGGAGAGCCAGGCTTGTGGGTACAGCGATAATCTTCCCCCGACTGCTTCCGAAGGTGGACAGTTGGGCAACACCTCAGGGATGCTGGAAGGGTTTGTCAGAGAGGGTTTCTCTGCTACCCTGGTTCTGCGGACCCCCTCTGCCTCTTGGACGGCATCTGTTGTTGTTGTTCCCCCCTCTGCCTCTAGGGGTGAACTGACCTCTTGCGTCAGGTGTGACTCCTTGTGATTTACGGAACCACATTTTTCCACCATTTTGACCCTTAGGATATCGTCTAGATGGGGTAGAAAAACGGACTCCTACGGCAGAAAGAGTCTTGCCATCTTGTTCGCATCTGGTCAAAGTATCTTTCACTTCAGGTCCAAACAACGCTGAACCATCAAAGGGGGAGTTAGTGAAAGACACCTTGAAGGGGTCTGTGAAGTTGCAAAGCCGCATCCAGGCGTGACGCCTCAAAGCCACACCTGTGCCTGCGGCCCTACTCGCTCCATCGGCTGCATATGAAATAAGCCACATGGAGGAGTTGACAATGGAATTCAGGGTTCCTAGCTGTGAGTTAATTTTTTCCTGAGACCCAGCAGCTGATGGATCCTGTAGGACCTCACCCACTTCTTTAAGAATGTCTCTTTGAAGATGGGTGAAGTGGCATAAGTAGTTCAGCGACCGCATGGCAAAGGTCGCTGATGAAAACATCCGCTTGCCGTACCTATCCATTGTCCTAGATTCCTTGTTAGGCGGATGGATAGGTACTGAAGGATCAGCCAGTTCCTTCTTAGTGGCTGCCACCACCACCATGGCATCAACTGGGACACCTTTAGATAAAAATTGCTTATCAGAAGGGGCTGTTATAAATTTAGAAGGCCTCCGTGGGGTGGGTTCCATCGAGTCAGGGGCCGTCCACGCCTTCCGTGCCACCACTTCCATAAGGGGGTCGAAGGGCAGAGACACCCAGGAGGTGGAGGGTCGAGAACCAAAAGCCTCCAGGTAAACCGACTCATCCTCGTAGGGATTAAGGGAAGACCAGTTCCCCCTCTGTTTAAGGATTTCAAGGATGTCAGAGAAGGCGACATCCTCAGAGGGGGACCTTGGGGATCCTTCCGACTCATCCAAGTCGGTATCAGATGTGACGGACTCAGGGTAGTCCACATGCTTCCTCTTACATGTCCTCTTACACGGGGGTTCACCTGACGGATCAGGGGAAACCTCGGAAGAGGAGGATATTCCCAATGGGGAAACCTGAGGCATTGGATCTCGATGGCTGGGGGCGAGAGAGTGGGAAGAGACATCAGCAGGCACTACAGTGGGAGGAGCTGATGGAGCTGACCGTAGAGCAGGCACTGGGGCCAGTACGCTCCTCATGACCTCGAAGGCGCTCCTGTCAGGCAGGCTAGAGAGCTCCCGCTCCGAAGAGCTAGGAACCCCAGCCGGCACCGACAGGGATGGCTCCGAAGCCGATGTCGGGGCCGAACTCACCAACGCCGACGCTCCGAGAGGGAGAACGGGGTTGGACAAGGGTGCGATGCCACTCGCCCCCTCGGAGCTGGCGAGAGAGTCCAAGCGCCCGGATCCCTCCAAGGATGGCACTATAGACGAGATCAGAGCAGACGACGGAGCCGAAGGGGGAGGTATCGGCTCCGACGTCAAAACGGTCACGGCTCCGAGGAGCTCTGGCTCCAAACACTGGAGTAGAGTCGAAGGAGGAATAGAATGTTGTATGGACATAGCCGCTGTCTGATGAGACGGGCTGTGAAGCATTTGGGCCAGTGCCTGAGACTTTAATAGTCTACTTACCACCCTCTCAAGGTCATGATCGGAAAGCCTGGAAGACCGAGAGGAATGGCTCCGATGGCTCCGCTCCGAGAGTAACGGTGACCTCGGAGCCAAATGGATAGACTCCAGAGATGGAGATCTGGACCTCTTGCGTGTGGAGGGCATCAGGGTTGATGAAGCCGATGGAGACGTAGACACGCCGGCTCCAGCCGGACCCGACTTTGAAGACAGAGTCTTAGAGGTATCGGCTCCGGCTGGAGCCAATGCAGGTAGCTGCGATACAGAGGTATCGGCTCCAGCCAGAGCCGATAATGTCGCAGAAGATGAGCCACCATCCAAAGGCTTAGAGCTAAGAGCCGACGGTTTAGGTGGCTTTGAAGGCTTCCCCGGCACGGACTTAGCCGGGGAACCTTCGGGCTTTAATAAGCCCCTTAGCATCAATTTATTCCTGCGCTCCTGCAGGACTCTTGGGCTGAATGCATGGCATACTGAGCAAGAGTCCTGCAGGTGCAGGGGTCCTAAGCAATAAACACAAGAAGTGTGACCATCTGTCAGACACATCTTCTGACAGCACGAGTCACACTTCTTGAAGCCTGAGACCTTTGTCTCCTTCGACATATTGTTGTCGAAAGGAAAAACAACAAAATAGAAGAAAGCACACATACACACTCCAACAAATAGGGATACAGGGATACTGAGGGAACACACACACAGCTAAGAATCCCTGTGAGGGAATTAAGAATAAAATGGAAGGGCCTAAGGCCTAACCTAGGGTGGGGAGTATGACAGGGATAAGGGATAAAAAATAGGGACTAAACTTTTAAATTAACCAGAAACTAGCCTATTAAAGATTAAATTAGTATACTAGGGGAAAAACTAAGGAGAAGACCAAGATTTTAGTGAAAAAATAGTCACTAACCTGTGAGCCGGTAAAAAGAGCACTTCGCTAGCGTAAGCGGCAAACGAGATCTGGGTAGTTACCGCCTAGCATCATGGGATATAGGGTTGCCTCGAGCTGGTAAAATTAGCTCTATAGGACGAGTCGGAGCCGAGGTTCGGCTCCGAACCCATCCAGCAAGAATGAAGGCGAGATTGACAACTTAACATCTAAGGTTATAGCACTGAACCTAAAGCTTGAAGGACCATTCTTACTGGAGGAGAAGGATGTGAAAGAATCTGACTCACCAGCAATCTTATGGACTGTACTCTGTTTGATGGAAAAAAAGGCCATTTGGCTAGTGGTGTCTAGTGAAGCTCCTATAAACTGCAAGACTGGAACAGGTTGTAGATGAGACTTGTCATAACTGACTGTAATTCCTATGGACTGACATAATTGCAGTAAGTAGTTCCTGGCCTTCTCGAGAATATGTCTGGCTAGGGTGGTGAGGAACCAGTCATCTAGATAAGGAAACACTCTGAATCTGAGTAGCCTCAGGTAAGCTGCTATCACTGCCAAACACCTGATGAACACCCTGGGGGCTGTGGTGAGACCAAAGGACAGGGCTCTGAACTGATAATGACTGGCCCCCAGCCGAAAGAGCAGATATCTCTGGGAGAATCTCTTCATTTTGATGTGATAGTATGCATCCTGGAGATCAATACAACACATCCATCATCCTTCTATACAAAAGGTAGAATGGACTGAACCATGACCATCAGGAGCTTGGAGTTCTTTACAAACTGATTGAGACTGCTGGAATCCAGAAAGGGTCTCAGCTCCCCTCTTTTCTTTGGCATTAAAAAGAATCTTGAGTAAGTTCCAAATCCTCTCTGGTCTGTTGCAACCTCTTGGATGACTTTTTTTCTAGCAGCTTTTGAATTTGTATGGTTGCTGACTCCCTCTGATTGGGTGGAACATTGGGCAGCCTCTTCCAAATGGTTGATGGAATTTGTAAAAAGGGAATGAAATAACCACTGGATATTATTTTTTGCATCCTAGCGTTCTTTGTGATTGATGCCCAGGCTTTCAGGTACAGAAATAAGCTCCTCTCGACTGCCTCCACAGTAGAGCAGCCAGGCAACCTTTTAAGAGTGCTGGAAAGGTTTAACTAAGAATAAATCTTGAGGGTCTTCTTCAAAACATTGAAATCTCATAACACCAAAAACCCAAAACAACGAAAACTCAGAACACTGAAAGTGTACATCAAAACACAGAAAACTACAACGCACATGTAAATAACATCCCCTCCACCTATAACAACGCCAAACTAACAAACATACTTTTTAGTACGTTTCTGCAGGGGGGCAAGCCCCCCTGCACCTCCCACACCCCCATAAATTAAATATACCAACTCCTGGATCGCACTACAGTGGAAAAAAGTTAATTTCCAAACTCACTGTAACATGATCACCATACAGAATGATACCGTACAAATAAAGAAGTTATGTCCTTACCATAACGTTCCATGTGAGTTGTTCATCTCTCCTTTTTGTTCTTACACGTGGGTCAGAGCCAATCCCTTGGCTCCGAATCGGCCGCTTTCAAGCTCAAACTCTCAGAGAAGCTCGAGACTTAGTGTATATCCCATGATGCTCTACTGTGAATCCCCAGATCTAGTATGCTCCAACCAAGACAGCCTACAGGAATAAGTGAAACTATAGTGTCTACCTATGAAGGTAGCTAAAAGATTGTAGATAGGAAACATAGAATATGCAATACAGACTGACAACTTGACCAATCTACCAAGGCAACCATCCTATTCGACTGGAGGGGGAAGGTGGGCGGGAATGTAAGAACAAAAAGGCAAGATGAACAACTCACATGGAACGTTATGGTAAGGACATAACTACTTTATGTGAAGTTGTTCTATCTCGCCGTTTTGTTCTTACACGTGGGTAGCATCCCAAGCACCCTAATCCTGGGTGGCTCACGGGAGAACATTTCTGAGCACAGTGGAACCAAAGGTAGCCCTGTCCCTGGAGGTCCTGTCCACTTTGTAATGAGTGATAAACGTGTGAGGTTTTGACCATGTGGCAGCTGCACAGATGGTATCTAAAGGTATTCGAGCTGCATGAGCTAAAGACGTAGAAACAGCTCGTGTCAAGTGGGCTTTGACGTTAGATTCTAATGGCTGACTAGTGAAAGCATAAATGGATTTGATGCAGTCAGAGAGCCACTTAGACAATGTGATTTTTGATACTGCAAGACCTTTCTTATTTTCTGCGTAAGAGACAAAAAGTTGATCCGATTGTCTGAAATCCTTCGTTCTATCTAGATAGAACCTCAGTTGTCTGTGTACATCAAGCTTGTGTAACATATATTCCAATCTGTTGGTACGGTGTCTGAAGAAGGCTGGAAGCTCAATGGACTGATTTAAGTTAGTTTCTGAACAGACCTTGGGAAGAAAGGTAGGGTTAGTCTTGAGGGAGACCCTATCTGGGTGAAAAATCAAATATGGGGGTTTGGTGGACAAGGCTTGAAGTTCGGAGACCCTACGTGCAGATGTAATGGCTACCAGGAATATAGTTTTCCAAGACAAAAACTTTAAATGACAAGATGAAGCAGGTTCGAAGGGAGTGAGCATCAATTGGGATAAAACCAGATTCAAATTACAGGGAGAGACAGGATGCCTGATAGGTGGTCTGAGATGGTGGGTTCCTTTTAGGAATGTATTACATAGCCTATGTGACATGATGTTAGACCCGTTAAACCCTACATGGAAGTTGGAAATAGCAGCCAATTGAACTCTAATTGTGGCAGCTGCTGCACCATCTTGGAACAAGGAAGACAAGAAGTCTAAGATGATATGGACAGGTGCTACATAAGGGTCAATGTCATGTTGAGAAGCCCAGTGAACAAATCATTTCCATTTGCTATTATATAGCTTCCTGGTAGATAGTTTATGAGAGAAAACTATAATATGCTGGACCGCACAAGACAAATCTTGAGACCTGGCTAATGTGGGAATTGGAGCAGCCAAGCTGTCAGTTTTAGGGAGGTGAGGTAGGGATGAAGAACTCCCGACAAGTGAGTCAAAAGATCTGGCACTGGGTCCAGGATCCATGGTTCTTCCAGTTGATACTTCCGCAGGAAGGGGAACCAAATCTGTCGAGGCCATGATGGGGCTATCAAGATTACAGTCCTTCCCAGACTTTTGGCTTTTTGTATAAATTTGGGAATTAGGGGTATTGGCGGAAAGGCATATAGGAGGCCCAGGGGCCAATCGTGTACAAGCGTGTCCCTCGGTTTGTTCCCCGGTGGGGGATAAAGGGCAAAGCAGCTGCTGCATTTGGCATTCATCGGAGATGCAAATAGGTTGCAGCAAGGCTGTCCCCATCTGCGGAAAATCTTTTCCGCCACTTGTTAATTGAGAGACCACTCGTGAGGCAACAGGAAGGCCCTGCTTAGCTTGCCCGCTATCACGTTGGATAACCCTGGGATGTGCGTTGCTATCAGAAAGCGTCTGGTGGATACAGCCCACTGCCAAATTCTTATGGCCTCCCTGCACAAGGGATACAATCTGGTTCCCCCTTGTTTGTTGATGTACCAGACTACCGACATGCTGTCTGTCTGGATAACAACTGTACCTAGAGGGAGAGAATCGTGAAAGTGTTGCAACGCCAGGAAAACCACTCTCAGCTCTAGAACATTTATATGCAAATGAGTTTCCATGATTGACCAAGTGCCTTGGACAGTCTGTCCATGAAATAAGCCCCCCCCACCCTATCAGAGAAGCATCCGTGGTCACTGTGGCTGTGGGTTGGGGAAGAACAAAGGGACGCCCGATTATTACTTGGTCGCTATTCAACCACCAATTGAGATCCTTCTTGCAAAGACTCGTTAACCGGATCTCGTGTGACATGGGTAGGCATTGGTAAGACCATTGCGCGAAGAGTAGCCACTGGAGTATTCGCATGTGCATGCACCCTAACGGAACTGCTATCAGTGTGGCTGCCATTGTGCCTAAAAGCTGCAGTATCTGGGATGCAGGAGCTTTGTACAGGACCAACAGACTGGATAACTGATTTTTTAGGGATACGATTCTTGATTGGGGCAACCTGATCCTTGCATTGACTGTGTCCAGTTCTGCCCCTATAAATGTAATATGCTGCAAGGGCGATAATGCAGATTTTTCGAAATTTAGGGTTATGCCCAACTGGGAACAAAGGTTTATGGTGTAGTCTCTTGCTTGAATTAGTTGATGCCTGGAGATGGCGGTGAGGAGCTAGTCGTCCAGATATGGAAACACCCGGAATCCTAATCGTCTAAGATGAGCCGTGACCACTGCCATACATTTGGTGAACACCCTGGGGGCTGTGGTGAGACCAAAGGGCAGGGCTCTGAATTAGTAATGACTGGCCCCCAGCCGGAAACGCAGGTGATCTCTGGATGATCTGTCCATTTTGATGTGGTAGTAAGCATCCTTGAGATCTATAGAGCACATCCAATCGCCACTGTTAAGAATGGGAGAATCAATTGCAGCGTGACCATCTGGGACTTTTCCTTCTTGACAAAGGTGTTGAGTTTGCTGAGGTCTAGTATGGGCCTCCATTCCCCTGTTTTCTTTGGAACTAAAAAGAACCTTGAGTAAGTTCCGGATCCTATTTGGTCCGCCGGGACTGGCTGGATGACTCTTTTTGTCTAGCAGGTTTTGGATTTCTATAGCTGCTAGTTTTCTCAGACTGGGTGGAACGTCTGGGATCTTTGTACACATGGGGGGGGAGGGGTTTGTGAAGGGAATGTAGTAACCTCTGGCAATGATGCTTTTTACCCAAGAATCCATTGTGATGCTTAGCCAGGCCTTTGGATATAAACCCAAGCGACCCCCGACTGCCTCCAGAGTAGGGCAGCCGGGCTTCCTTTCAGGAATGCTGATAGGGCTTACCAGAGAACTGTTCCCTGTCACCCTGGTTTTGTGGACCGCCTCTGCCGTTTGTATGGCGTCTTCTGTTTTTGCCCCCTCCTCTGCCCCTAGAGGGGGTATCAGTAGGTGTGCTTTGGAAAGCTCCTTGGGGTTTTCTGAACCACATTTTCCCACTTCGTTGCCCTTTGGGGTATGGTCTAGTTGGAGTGGAAAAACAGACTCCTACAGCAGACAGAGTCTTTCCTTCTTGTTCACACCTAGTAAGAGTCTCCTTAACTTTGGGTCCGAACAAGGCGGACCCATCGAATGGGGTATTGATGAAGGAAGATTTAAAGGTTTCCGCAAAGGAGCAAAGGCGCATCCAGGACTGTCTCCGAAGAGCTATCGCTGAGCCTGCTGCCCTACTCGATCCATCGGCAGCATAAGAGATGAGTCGCATGGATGAGTTTACTATTGAATTAAGGGTGTTGAGTTGTGCAGTCACCTTCTCAGAGACTGCATCAGCTGTGTTACCCTGGAGAGTATCTCCCAGCTCTTTTAGGAGATCTCGTTGAAAGCAGGTAAAATGTGTTAGGTAGTTGAGCGATCTCATGGAAAATGCCGCAGAACTAAATATGCGTTTCCCATACCTGTCCATCATCCTAGAATCTCTATTAGGAGGATGGACAGCAGAAGAGGTTTCCGACATCTCTTTCTTGGTGGCCACCGCCACTACCATGGCATCAACCGGGATTCCTTTTGTAAGAAAGGCCTTATCTGTAGGGGAAGTAATAAACTTGTTGGGCCTCCGAGGGACTGGTTCCACTCAGTCAGGGGACTCCCACTCCCTTCGAGCAACCAGCTCCATCAGTTCATCGAAGGGCGGAGTAACCCAGGAGGTGGACGGTTGAGATCCAAAGGCCTTCAGGAGGACCGACTCGTCTTCAGTAGGGGCAAGGGACTGCCAATCACCCCTCTGCCTTAAGATTTCCAATATGTCTGCAAATGAGACATCCTCTGAGGGGGATCGTGGGAACCCTTCTGATTCCTCCAAGTCGGTATCCGATGTGAGGGATTCCTGTGGGGAATCCAAGTGCCTCCTCTTGCACAATCTCTTTCTAGGTACCTCATCGGTGGGATCATCCAGTGAAGTCCCTAGAGAGGAGGGGCCAACCAATGGGGATACCTGAGGCCCTGGATCTCGACGCTTCAGGGGGATCTGCGAGGAAGAGGTAGAACAAGGCCCTTTAGGGGGAGGGGAAGACAGATCCGAGGAGGTAGTAGTCTTGGCAGACATGACCTTCCTCATGGCATCGAAAGCACCAGAATCTCGGTCCGAGAAGTCCGTCGGATCCAAAGAGACCGGCAGCTCTCCCAGGGCCGAGACCCCGCGCTCCAATCCAGAGGACGGAGCCGAGGTCACCTGTGCCGAAGCCCCGAGCGAAAGGATCAGAACCGAAGTATCAGTTCGACTCTCCACCCCAGAGCCAGCGAGGGACTGTTGGCCCCGAGATTCCCCGGTCAGAACTGAGGAGATCAAGGTCAAAGGAGCCGAGGGAGGTGGATCGAACCTCGGCTCCGAGGGCTCTACCAACATCGGTTTCGCCTGCCCCGGCTCCGAATGCTCAGTTGGCTTCGGAGGAGGAGGTGGAGAAATTATGGCTGAGGTTTCAGGCTTCGAAGCCGATTGGCTCGAAGCAGACAGCATTTTGGCCAGGGCCGGGTTCTCTAAGAGCCTCTTAACCACTCGGTCCAGATCCACATCGGAAAGCCTCGAAGAATGCGTCGAGGGATGGGTCGAAGGAGTCGAAGATGGAACCGACTGAAGAATTGGAGACTGAGGAGTCTCCAATATCAGTTCCACAACTGGGCTCTGAGGTAGAGGTTCGATACATGGTTCCAAGGCCTGTGGAGCCAATGTACGAACCACATCAGAGGAACTCGGAGCAGATGACCTGGGCTCCGAGGATCCCTTGGAAGACTTCGACCCCTTCGAAGCCTTGGAAGAGAGGTCAGCCTTGTCTAAGGTAGCCTGAAAATCTGGCTTCAGGAGTCCTCTATCAGCTTCCTCCGCCTTTCCAAGAGAACCTGGTGCTAAAGGAGTGGCAGCTAGAGCACACCTCTTGTAGGTGCACTGAGCCCAAACAGTAAACACAGGCGGAGTAATTGTCTGTAACAGACATCTTTTGAACGCACTCACACCTTTTAAAACCTGACTTTTGCTTTTCTGACATTTTTTAAAGAAAAATTCAGGTCCCTGAATTTTGACTTGTCCAAGAAATTTAGTAACTTTAAACTATACTCACAACTAGTATAAACTAACTTCCTATAGAATAATATATATATATATATATATATATATATATATATATATATATATATATATATACATACATACATATATATAAACACACTAAATATTCTAATTAAACTATCACTCTGACTGTATTATGAACACTAAGTATATATAGGAGATAATACACACACACACACACAATAGCTGACAAGAGCCCTGTCACGCCCAAGAAAAAAAGAGGCCTAAAGCCCTGAAGAAAAAACTTTTAGAAAAAAAATCCTAACGAGGTTACACTAACAGGTAACAACCTTACTACTATAATAAAGATAGTAATCTAAATATATAAAACTAAGTTAAGTCCAAAAAAATCCTATTAATATATAAAATTTTTAACTCACTGGCCCGAGCTTCGTCCGACGAGCTGTTGATCCACTGCAGCGGCAAACTAGATCTGGGGATTCACAGTAGAGCATCATGGGGTATACGCTAGGTCTCGAGCTTCTCTGAGAGTTTGAGCTTGAAAGCGGCCGATTCGGAGCCAAGGGATCGGCTCCGACCCACGTGTAAGAACAAAACAGCGAGATAGAACAACTTCACATGTGTTGCTTTCATGGAAGTTGTTAGTGTTCTGAGAAGTGCTGAGAGAAGTGAATAGGGGAAAAAGAGTTTACTTCGCCAATCTGTATGTGTTTTTAGGCCAAACAGGTAAGTGATTTAGGCATTATGTTTACATTTTGTATGGTGATCATGATACAGTGAGGTTAGGAAATTTACTTTTCTCCACTGTAACGCAATCTTGGAGTTGGTATATTTAATTTACGGGGGGGGGGAGTGCAGGGGGGCTTGCCCCCCTGCTGAAAAGTAGCAAAAAGTGTGTTTGTTAGTTTGGTGTTGTTATAGGTGGAAGGGATGTTATTTACATGTGCGTTGTAGTTTTCAATCTTATGATGCAAAGTTTCAATATTCTGTGGTTTTGTTGTTTTGGGCTTTCAGTGTTTTGGGTTTATGATGTTATGGTCTCAGTGTTTTGAAGTTCAATGTTATGAGATTTCAATGTTTTAAAGTAGACCTAATATTGAAAGCCTTGGTTTTGCAGGCCTCCTCTGCTGCAAGGATGTCGTCTTCCATTGAAATTTCCCCTGCCTCTGGGAGAAGTTTCCACTCTTAAGTCCTGAAAGGGACCTTGTAATTTATGGAACCACATCTTTTTACTTATGTGCTGATTCCAGGAAAATGATCTCTGCAGGGTAGAAAAACAGATTCCCATGACAGACAAGGTCTTCCCATCTTGCTCACTATGGGAGAGCATTTCTTTCACTGTTGGGTCAAATAATGAGGATTCATCAAAGGCAGCATTAATAAAAGAAGACTTGAAGGGCTCTACAAAATCACATAAGTGCATCCAGGCATGTCTACTAACAGCTATCCCTGGACCTGCTGCCTGTGAATTACATTCAGCTGCATATGATATTAATTTCATGAATGCATTGGAAATAGACTGAAGGGTGGCCAGCTGCAAAGATAGCTGTTTGTGCTCCTCCACTGGCATGGACCCAGGAAGAAATTTAGAGAGTTCTTTAATCAAGACTCTGCAACCTGGTGAAATGTGCCAAATAATTAAGCAACCAGAGAGCAAAGGTCACTGAGTTGTAAACACACTTTGTAAATTTGTCCATCGCCCTAGACTCTCTGTTAGTAGGATGGAGAAAAAAGATCTGGTCTCTTAGCTCTTTTTTAGTGGCCGCTACCACAACCATGGCATCCCCAAGAACTCCCTTATTCCAATGAGGCCTGTGTTTGGGCGGGGCAAGAAATTTGCCCACTCAGCAAGGGATGAGTTGTTCCATGGTATCCAGTTGCTTCCATGCCCAGTGAGAGACAAGATCTATAAGGTCATCAACCAGGTGGAAGTAACCTAAGACATAGATGGGCCATATCCGAAGGCTTCTAGGAACACTGACTCCTCCTGGGAAGGGGGATCGGAAGACCATCCACCTTTCTGGCTAAGAATCTCTAAAATGTCTCCAAAGGAGACGTGTTCTGGTGGAGAAATGGGGACCCCTCCTCTTTCTTGAAGTCTATGTCTTCTATTAAAGATTTCTGAGAGTAATCTATTTGCCTCCTTTTGCATGACCTCTTCTGGGGGACCCCATTAGTGGGATGAACTAGGGAAGTATCATAAGAGAGGGGAAGTTCTTGTATAGGAATTAGCTGGAAGCTCATACAGGCTGACTGTTCGAGGTGGATAGGCTAATGAAGTTCAGAACTTGGATCCAAAGGTGGTAGAGTGGTAGGATCTGAGGAGATTAGAGTAGACTGCACTCTCAAATGAGAGAAGGCCCTTTCCACCACCTCAAAGGCAGAAGGACTGGGAGAAGCCATTGACAGCCTCGATGGAGCTCTAGCTGCTGCTGAGCCTCAACTCTGCCCTGGCTCCTGCTGTGAGGGAAGAGTCTGAGCCAAGCTATCCAGTGCCTAAGTGCCAAGGGGAGGCGATAGCTCCAAAAACCTAGGAGTCTAACGAATCCCCCAGCTCCAGCACTGAAGCATCAGCTCAGAGACTCATCCTACTCTAGATGGATCAGCACGGTATGAGTTAGGGACCTAGTCAGAGTCACAGACTTAGCTGTCTTTGAATCTGACACATTGACTCTTGGAATTCTCAGATCCAAGAGCTCCAAAATTGATGGACAGATCAGAGAAGGAGAAATAAGTGGGTGAGAAACAGGTTGGAGGCTCACAGATCTGATGGGGGATGTAGCCGACAATACCATCAGCTGAATATGAGGCCTGAGGAACTTCCTCATCATTCTATCCACATCTGCTTCGTTCAAACTCCAGGAGGACCTAATAGAGGAGAATATGGAGGGGGGATGCGATAGTTTCTTCAGAGTCTTTTGTAAAAAGGGTTATAGGAGCTGTGGAGAAATAGGCACTGGTGAAAACTGAGAGCTCCGTGTTCTAGGTGATTTCAGTGTCCCCAACATTGGATCCAAAGATGTCGGATCTGACCTTTTCATTAATTTAGCTGGTGGCTCCGAGGCTGGAGCAGATTTCAGAAAATGGGCAGGAGAGCAATTTCTGTGCTCCCTGGACTCCAAAGAAGATTTTTGTTTCTTTCAGGGAGTTTGAGACCTGAAACAGAAGCGGCACTGGAAGAAGCTGAAGAAGGGAGCAAACCCTTTAGAAATAATTTATTACAGTGATTGCTCAAAGCTCAGGAATTGAAACCAGGCAGATCTGAGAGAAGGTTTCAAAGTGGGCTGCCCTAAACAATACACAGACCCCCTGTGGGTATTAGATCTGGGTATCTTATGCCCACAGGAAGTACACTTTTTGAAACCTGTTAGCTTTTCAGCTATTTTTTCTACAAGGAGAAAGAAAATAAAATAAAGAATATTTTGTTTTTGAAAAATGTAAAAGAAAAGATATAGAAACTGTAAAAGGAAGAAGAAATACCAGCAACAGTATGTTAGAAATATACTATGAATGGGTAGAAAAGTCTAAAGAAAGGAAAGGGAATTACCAATGATGGTAAGGAAGGTACTCGAAAAAAAAAGGTAGAAAACTTCAAAGCCTAACGCAGATACCCAATAAGTAACAAAGGAAGTAAGGGTGAAGAGTAGAAGAAAGAAACAGGAGAAATATTCTACTATTATTCACACATAAGTTTGATAAACACTCCTAATGCTCAAGAGAGTGTGATCCGCATCTGAAGCACAGAAACTAAAAATGAGATCTGAGGTATTACAGGGTTCTAGGGGAATTATGGGTAATAGCAGGAGCTTGAGAGTCTAAGTAAACGTGGCTGAAATGGAGCCAAGCTGGTATCCAAGACCCATCAGTAGAGGAATGAATGAAAATGACATCAGATCTAAAGCTATAGCTGCTGGATCAAGTATGGGAAGGCTGAATGAAACCTTAAAAGGCTGATGAACTTTGTACATACCAACTGCCTTTTTAGGGGCAGCTGGCTGAATGTCAGAAAAACTAAAGGCAGTAACACACATGCGAAATGGGTGCAGGTTTTGGAAATTGTTTCTGTAACAGCTCATTGCATTTTCTTTGGACTAAGAAACTTCAGTGTTGTCCCACTGATATATACTCCCATCCACAGGGATAGTCAGAAACTGAGCTCTCCTCTGTGTCTGAATCAGAAATCTGAGGAGAAAGCAATGTATCTTTTATAGGTTCATAGTTGTATACTAGCCTAATGACCACTGGGGCACTCCGAAACCTAACAGTACAACCCAAATGTGACCCACAAATTTGATTTATATTTGATTTACAGGGGATGATTTACTGACTGCCTCTGTCCATCACATACATAGAAGCCAGACCAGGGGTAAATTTTCAGTTATCCATCCACTGTTCCAAGTTGCCCTTAAATAGGGATAGGGAGAACTCTGCTTCACGTGGATGGTGAGCCTGTTTCTGAGAAGGGGAATCCTATGAGAAACATATCTGTTTCTCCAACATGCCTCATTTATGTCACAAGCAAAATTTATGTCTTTTAATCTAGTAATTCTGATGCTATTTGTTTTGCAGATGTGCAAAAGAGTCATCAAAACAGGGTCCAGGAATGCCCTTGTATGCCAGGCAAAAATTGCCTCTCAGAAGTGTGTATGATACCAAGTAAAAAAACAGGGCTTTGAGGTGATCAGCATAGGACATTGTGTTTAATCCCTGCATTCTTTTTGTAAGGTACCTTTATGAATGTTCCAGTTGCTGCATCTCTCTGGTCACGTACATACCAAAGGGGGTATTATACTCTGTGACAGGCCTGATGAGGGCTGAGAAGAGTAGTATGATGACCTCTCTGGACTTAGATGCCATGCCTTTGCTTATAAGTTGAGCAACATAAAAGAATTTTCTTACAACCTTGGACATATGTTGTCGAAGGTTAGGTTACCATTTACATGAGTTCCCAGATCCCTGACAAGTGAATCAACTTTGTGTGCTTTATTGATGACATAGTTACCTGGGGTGGCAGACTTCTCAAAAGGTACTATAATGCATTTCTTGGTACTGAGTTTTAAGCCATTGCTTTGGCGTCCAGGTTTTGTCTGTACTAGACTTTCGTGAAGGGTGCTTTCATCTTGGGGGGATTCAACAACTGCTCCCAGTTTGCAATCATCTGCAAACTTGGCTAGCCAGAAGCCTTTAACATTGGCTTTGACATCCAAGAAGTAGATGTTAAAGAGCAGTAAGCCTAGCACAGAGCCCTGGGGGAACCCACTGATGACTGGCTTCTTTGTGAAGGTGGCCTCACCCATTCTAATGTCCTGGATCCTATCAGTAAGCCAGCTAGATATCCAGCATGATATATAGGGATGTATACCTAGTTCTGTAACTTTGTTGACAATACTTGAGTGTGGTATTGCATCAAATGCCTTAGCCAGGTCTACGTAGGCAATATGTACAGCTTTTCCCTCATCCATTGCCTTAGTGACCTTTTCAAAGAAGTCCACCAGATTCAGTCAGCATGACCTTCCTTGGACAAAGCCAACCTGGGATGGATCCAGTATCTAGAAGTTGCCTTTGTCCTTGTTGATTATTTTCATAATTCCTTCTATGGCTTTGCAAATAAGATATGTCAAACTAATGGGTCTGTAGTTTCTAGGATCTGTTGAAGGTCTTCCCTTATGAAGTGAGATGAGTGTCACAGTCCTCCATTCATGTGGCACAAAGCCATTTTTAAACTATAGTTAAATAATGATTCCAGGGGTCCTGATAAATCGTATTTTAGAATATTCAGAAGGCATCCTGTGATGTTATTGGGGCCATTGAGGCAGTGTTCTTGGCTTCAGTGAGTGCAGCCAGTATGTGTCCTAGTTATAGTTGGAGAGATGGATGGGGTGAGACTGGGGTAAAGTTGAAACTAAATTTGTCCGCTAACAGGTTCTCTATATCACCATGTCCAGTGAATGCGTCACCATTAACCACCAGTTCAGGACACCGCTGTGTGCTGCTCTTGAGGTTTCTGACATAGGTACAGAAGGCCTTTTGATTAACTTTCACCTGGGAGAATATCTTAACCTCAAAGTTGGCTATGCTTGATCTAATTAGCACTCTTAGTTGCCTATTTACTTAGATGAGAGAATTTTTATCTTTATGGGAATTACCCATCCTGATTTTCACTATATATTTTTTTCTTTTATTGTACATCCTGACTAATCTGGGATGCCACCAGGGTGGTTTATTTTTGGGGCTAGTTCTGGGATTACTTCTGGTAAGTGCAGCAGCTTCTTTGCAGCCATTGCTTGTACAGAGTTTCTGGGAGCAATTCAGCATAGGCTGGTGTGTTCTTGGGGTTTGGCAGGGCATTAAATTTTGTTAAGTCATCACTTAATAACAGGTAATTTGCTTTGGAATAACTGTTACTAGTTTTAATGGGATTACAGAGTTAATTTTGAAGGAGACAGCTTTATACTCGGACCTTACCAAGGAGGGCAAAACATGGGGGGGAGGGGTGCAATGCTATCCAGTATTTGTGAGCATGAGGTCCTGTATGTTGGAGCCTCTACTGGGGGTATTCACTATTTGGTCAAGGGTGTTTGCATTTAAAAAGTCCAGGAATCTTTATACCCATAGGTTTGAGGCTGTGTAGCATTCCAAATCTGTAGAGGGGTAATTAAAGTCTACCCATGAGTAGGGTGTTAGGCTGGATGGTAAATGTCGCCAGCATGTCCAAGTATGCATAGTGAACTTCTTGGGACATGGAGGGTGGCTAGGATATGGCACTGTATTTTGTCTGTGGTGATCTACAAGTAGAGGAACCTCAGAATGTCATCCTGTTTGATCACCCTAGAAGTATTCTTGTCATTGATGTATACTGAGACATCTCCACCTTTAGCCATGCCTGTGCAGCTACTGGTGTAAAAGTGTGGAAAGCACTGAAACCTTGCACTACCAGGTCACTCTCTGCTGCTTTAAACCATATTGCAGTAACTACACAGATATCAATATTCTTGAGTGTGAGGAGGGCTTGGAGGGAGTGTATTTTTTTTTTATTTAGGCTTCTGGCATTGAACAGTAACATCTTGTGGCTCTGCTGAGTTGCTTTTGTTATATCAGTTCAATTTGGCATTGCCTATAAAAGGGCACTATGGTGTGGAAAACACCTTAGCCAGTATCTGAATGCCTAGAGGGGTAAGGTGCAGACCATCCCTGGCAAAGCAACAGGGTCTGTTGACCATGTCCTCCCAAGCTGACAAATATTGGATCCCCTTAAAATGACACCAGAAAAACAGGCATATTGAAATCAATCATTTTTTGCTCATATTGTGGCATCATCCTCAGTGATGGTAATATGCTGTTCACTGTCAGGCTCATAACAGCCTGAGACACGTAAGTCTGAAAGCTCCATAATGTCTCTGTTCATATAGTCCAGGGAAGTACATCTCAGGTAATTTACACT
The DNA here is from genome assembly GCF_019279795.1 of Protopterus annectens. Taxonomy (NCBI): domain Eukaryota; kingdom Metazoa; phylum Chordata; order Ceratodontiformes; family Protopteridae; genus Protopterus; species Protopterus annectens. The sequence continues at coordinate 1,989,203,045 of NC_056726.1, read as the reverse complement.
TGCACTGACTATGATGGAATCATACTGGTACCTGTACCGTAAGTATGTGACTGTGTGCATGATTTGACAGGTCCTGGTGTCAGATAAGCAATTAACAATAGCTTATCTGGAGCCAGGAAGCAGCTAACAGTTAAGCAACTAACGGTTATCTTCTCCTTGTTCATCCTAGGTCATTAGCATAACTTACAGTGGAGTCCCCTGTGATGAGAGTCCTGGGAAGTGTGTTTGCTTGCCTTAGGGGTTTAGTGCTTGGGGCTCCACTATGCGTGACAGTATGTGTGGTGTTAGGTGTTGTTTTTCTGAGTGCCTTTGGGCTTTCTGAGGCACAGCTTTGACAGCAGGTGGTCTAGGTGATCTTTTTTTTGTTTAGGAAGACAGCTTTTAAGTGCTTCAGCATATGTTAGTCTATGTGTGTCTTATGTGTAATGCGAGGTGGATGTTGTGTGTGTGTGGTTCTGACAACTTGATGTGGACTTGTATGAAAAGAGTTTAAACTCCAGTGTCATTGTGCAATTACACCTCTCACATACTGTGTCTGATTCTTTAAGGATTAAGTGGTTGCCAGTAAACATGAAACAATTCCTACATTGTGTCAAGATGCCCATATCCACCACGCTGGTTACAGACGTTAGTAAACAGCATATCAAAAATGTCCAATCCTTTCATTTGTGAGCTACATTCAGGGGGGTGGTGTATTGGGTTTAGAAGGCTATTAAGGATGCTTTCTTTGTGCAGACTAGTAAGGGTGTTTTACTGGTTCAGATTAAGCTAAACAGTACTAAGTTCTATTATATTATTGATTACACAATACTGAATTCTACTAAATCTGTAGGTATTGCTACTCAAGGCCCAGCTAGCTGCTCTAAGTTTGTTGGCACACAAGGTATTTGCACTATATTTCTGCTTTACAGGTTACAGTTTTATAGACCGTTCTACAAAGAAAATTTGCTTTCTAGGTGTTCGCTACTGTACATGACACTGCTAACCCACACAAACATGCAAAATTTATAACAGCACAGAAAAAACAGAAAACTAAATAATGAATCCTCTCTGGCCAATAAAGTGACTACACTATTAGTCCTTTTGTGTATTGCTAAACTCAGATAGGCCAAGCAAACACCTCCAATCACAAGAAGAAACCAGCTCTCTTGATGTAAAAACACAGTAGAAGAGACCCACAAGTGCAATGCTAACACAAACCACTGAAACAACTAGCTGGAAATCCATTGATGAAGGTAATTTTAAGACAGTAACAGTGAAATGAAGATCATTTCTTTACAAAAAAATCAGTAAAATGTACACATAAAAGCAGGAAGCAAAAGTGATCACTCAAAATAACTGAAATGCAGTTTAGCAATCAAAGGTACTTAACTTTGCCTGGATGGCACTGGATATGAGTAACACATTTCTGGAATGCGGGTTAGAACTACACGCTTTGTTGAGCTCCAGGATAATAAGGAGGCAGTATGAAGTAAATAAGGTTTACTCAAGAACAATACTAGTTTACTGGGTGGGCACTCAGTATTATGGGTCTATGGAAAACAATGGGTGGGTAGAGTACATAAATATCTTGTACAATAGTCAATAGCAATGAAAGAGGGTAGGGAGGGACTTTGAAAATCAGATAAAAATAAGGGGTGAAGGGCAGAGACACAACCTTATAAAACTACAACAGTAAAATGTGGGAGGGTTGGGAAATTTTCAAGAAACAAGCAGGCTAGTTACAGAGGCTAGCAATCATACAAAGGCAGTATTGGACAATTTAGCTTAATGTGTTAATGGGGGTTGAGGCAGACACAAAATGTCCCTTTGTTCTCCTTTCCAAATTCAGAACCTTGAATCTCTTCAAGAAAGGAGGTATCCCTCTTTCTTTTACCAGAAACTGATTTACAAGTAGGATCAATATCTGGAATTAAACCCTGAGCCACATCCAGTAAACTACTTCTGTCTAAGAAAATTCAAGAAGGACTAGATACGTGTTTAGTTTTCCGTTTCTTTTTGACAGAAAAAATGGGACCAACAATGTTCTTAACGTCAGCAGAACCTTCCCTGGGGATGGGCACAACATTCTGACAAGCCAGGTAAGCCTTCCCTTTTCCCTACCTCAGGACTGCAAGACTTGCTCTCCCTTGGCCATTGAAGGAGACTCCAACAGCCAAAGAGAATGTGGCTAATCCCCAGTCCATAGTGGCTGTAAGTGCTGTACCAGAAGGATCTGGGGTAAAAGATGAGTGGTCTTACATATAACTAATGGTCACAGTAGAATCTCCAACCTGTGGCTGAGGCAAATTGCTAGCTCTCTGTGATGGCAAAGGCTGTTTGCTTAACCTTTTCTTTTTGTGGCTGAAAGAAGGACCAACCATGGGACCAACAGACTGTTCCATGCTCAAGCCAAAAAATGGTGCCTCTTTCCCCAAGGAAAACAAGCAGCCAATACCAGTAAAAATAAAGTCTTTAAAAGTCACTTTTTTGCAGAAAAATGCAGTAAAAAGCACTTTAGAATAATTTTACCATCCCGCAAAGTAAAATAAATTTCTCCACAGAAAAAAAATGATTTTCAGTTATTTTAGACAACTTTTAAACTGGCAGGAACAAAGAGCGCTCCTATTTAAAAGTACAGTAGTCTCATGATAATCAGGTAAAACACAGACTCCTAGCTTTAAAATAAATTTTCTGTAGAGGAAAGTATCATAATAAATAAAATTATTAAAATGAAGTTTTTCCCCCAAAGTGAACTTATCTGCCCAGCAAAGGAACATCACAAGCTGCCTGTTGATCCTCGAAAACTTCAGCGGAGTGTGCTCTTTAGCAGCAGTAAAACTCTGATGGGTTTGGCACCTAAACTTACCTTTTAGTCAGTTCAGCATGAGCTGGCTGACAGTTTGGGTGTGTGGAAGGTGCCCTGATGTTTTGGAAGCTGGTCGGCTGTTATATCCTTGGTAGGATATAACCGCATATAACAAGGCTACTGTAGCAGTGATCAAGATGATGACCATATTAAGTTACACAAAGCAGATTTCTCTTTACAAGTGGAAACAGATGACAAAGTATTCCTTACAATCTCACAGGAGGCAAGCATGAACTTCATCATAAGCACTTGACAGCTATGAGTTTTAGAGGCACTAAAGCAATAGCTGCTGAGTCTGATCTGGGTTAAGTCTATAAAAACTTAAAGAATTGAGGTACTAAATAGTCCACCTGCTTTTCTTTGTTAGCAGCAGGCTGTGATAAAAAAACATCATCCAAAGCAGGCAGAACAGGATGAATAGGAATAGGTTTTGGAAATTCCAATTGTACCAAGTCATAACACTAACAGAGAAACAGAGAAACATCACTACTTTCTCAGAGAAACAACTGATTCATTCAGGAAATAGTACTGTCCGAAGCGTCACTCAGAACCTGAATTAGTAATCTGTGCCTTCAGAATCATTTTGAGGTTCAAACTCTTGAATCGCTTCAGAAAATGAAGAATCACTTTTTCTTTCATCAGAAACAGCTATACAGGAAGGGTCAACAGCCTGCAGTAAGCTCTGAGCTATACCCAAAAAATTACTCCTAAAATAAGTAACCAAGACAGGAGAAAATTATAAGTTATGTACTCACCATGACTAGGCTTCTGTGTTGTCCATTTTCATTCATCCTCACTTATACATTTGGATCTGATCCTCGGATCTGACTCGGCTGCATTTACCAAACTTCGGATCCAACGCTCGGGTTTCTCCCTTTACCCATAATGCCCTACTCTATCCCTATTGCTTCAGATCAAGTTTCCTGCTCTAGTTCCCAATAGTAAAAGAGAAACAGATATAGTCAGATAGACAAGACAAGGCTCAAACCTGGAACTGCAGGTTCCAAACATAGTCCAATAGGTCCTTCCAGAAGAAAAATGGATGGGAGGGGAGTTGAGAAAGAATGAAAATGGACACACAGATGCCTAGTTATGGTGAATATTTATTTATTTAACATTTGTTTACCGGGAAAGCCCGACTTGGAACGAGCCAATTTTCAGCGAAGGCCAGGGAAAAATGCTCCAGATGCATGTCTTTGTAATTTGGGAGGAAACTGGAGCTGCCAAAGGAAACCCCCATGAATGCAGGGAGGACATGCAGACTCCACACGAAGGCACCCCAGCTGAGAATCAAACCGGAGAACCTCTTGCTGTGAGGTGACAATGCAAATTGCTGCACCACTGATGTTGTCCTTTTCATTCTTCCTCACTTATAGGACAGTGTCCCCAGCTACGTTAACCTTGGGTGGCCCTCATGGAAGAATATTCCTGAGTACTGCCGAACCAAAAGACGCTCTATTTCTAGGGGTCTATATTAGATCAGTGAACGCTGATTGATCGAACTGATGTGAGTGAATGTTTAAAATATCGAAGCAACAGAAACCCAATTTTTTTCCTAGGGAAAGAATTTGGTTGCCCGTTTCTGTTGCTTCGGTATTTTCAGTGCTGTGGTGGAAAGTTACGGGTTGGATTCGGATAAGTGTGCGATTGTGTGTATCTGAGTGTTAGGGCGGGTTAGGTGAGTTAGGGTTAGGGCGTGGGTTAGGTATGTGTGCGACTGTGTGGATGGGCAGGTTAGGTGAGTTAGGGTTAGGGAGCGGGTGAGGTGAGTGTGCGATAGTGACGGACTTTAGGGTTAGGATTTGGGTTAAGGTAAGTAGATAGTGGTGTGTGTATAGTTTAGTGTAGGGTTAGGTGTCAGATTTTAGGTGTGTGTCTGTGGATTGCTGTTTGTTTGGTGTGCTTGTGTTGTGTGTATGTGTTTTGGATCAGCGATTTTTTTTCCCTAGGAAAAAAATCACTGATCTGACAGTTTGAGATTGTAAGCTTTCACTTACATAAGTTCGATCAATCAGTGTTCACTTTTTTAAGCGTTCGCTGATCTAATATAGACCCATTTCTAGATATGATGTCCAATTTGTAATGTGAAACAAAGGTATGAGACTTGGACCATGTAGCTGCTGCACAAATGTCATCAACAGACGTTCTTGACTAAAAATCAGATGAAAAAGCCATGGATCTAGTTGAGTGAGCTCGGGGAGGTTTTGGTACTGTCATACCTTGTTGAGAGTAAACCCATGAGTTACAGTTTGTAATCCATTTAGCTAGGGTAACTTTAGAAACTGGTTGGCCTAGGCATTTTGGAGAGAAAGATACAAAAAGCTGCTCTGACATTCTAAACTGCTTTGTCCTGTGAAAGTAAAAACATAGTTGTCTGCGCACATCAAGGAGGTGTAGCATATATTCTCCTTTATTGGTAAAATTTGGAAAGAAAACTGGCAAGTGAATGAATTGGTTGATGCTTCGGAAGCCACTTTAGGTAAAAAAAGAAGGGTTAGTCAGCATGGAAACATTATCTTTATGAAAAACAATGTAAGGGTTATTTGCTGAAAGAGCCTGGCGTTCAGATATTCTTTTTGCCGAAGTTATAGCTACCAAGAAAACACTCTTTCATGCCAGAAATTTTAGATCAGATTTGTTTGATGGTTCAAAGGGTTTTTGTGTTAATCCTTCAAGTACTGCAGTAACATCCCAAGGTGGTGAGAGATCCTTTATCAGAGGTCTCAGAAGAAAAATGCCTTTCATTAAAGCTTTACACAATCCAGAGGAAGCCAAGGAAAAAAAATGTATTACCTGTGTGGAAATTTGAAATTGCTGCTAACTGAAGTTTAATTGTAGAGACACTAGTCCCATCTTGAAAAGAGTTGTCAAAGAATCAATTTCCTTATCTGATGCCCAAATAGGGAACTTTCCATTTACTTTAATAAACTTTTTTTCTAGAATCTTTTTGAGAAGCCAAAATAATGTTGAGAAATGGGGAAGAGAGCCTGAACTGTCTATTACCAGAAGTGGAGAAATCATGTGGTCAGCTTGATTGCCTGAAAGTTGTGGTGATGAGTCCCTTAGAAGTGAGAGAGGATATCCTGAGTAGGCTCCAGTATCCATGGAGGATAATGAAGATGAAACTGCAGAAATGGGAACCATACTTGCCAAGGCCAAAAGGGGGCAGTGAGGATTAATGAGACTGTCATCCTGCTTGCTTTCTGCAAAAATCTTGGAATCAGGGAACGAGAAGGTTAAGCATAAAGGAAACCCCAGGGCCAAGCGTGAAGAAGAGCATCTCTCGGTGACTCCCACTGAGGGGAATCAGAGTGAAGTTCTTGCTGCACCTGTTGTTGAGAGGGATGGCAAATAATTCACAGCAAGGTTGGCCCTAACACCTGAAAATCATATTCGCCACCAATTGATTGAAAGACCACTTGTAAGGCATCAAAATGTAGCTGCTTAGTTTGTCCGCAAGCACGTTGGTTTTCTCCAGGATGTGTGTCTCAATTAGAAAGCGGTCTGATGAGATCACCCATTTCAAATCCTCATGGCCTCTCTGCAAAGGAGGCTGAGATTGAGTTTCTCCTTGCTTGTTGATGTATCAGACTATAGATGTGTTGTCAGTCTGAACTGCAGTAGTCTGCAAGGGAAGAGCATCTTGACATGCCTGCAATGCTAAAAGGACTGCTCTCATCACTAGGACACTGATAAGCAACTCAGTCTTTTGGTTAAACCACATGCCTTGGACAGTTCTTTACAAGAAATGCCCCCCACCCCAGTTGAGAAGTGTCCATGGTTGCTGTGGCTACTGGGTTTGGTAGAACAAAGGGTCTGCCCAGAAAAAGATCATCTGATTGTATCCACCAGCGAATGTGTTGCTTGCAAATCAGGATGAGTTTTACTGGAAAGGATGGGGTTGATGAAGAATGGACCACTGTACAGCTAGTGTCCATTGGAGAACCCATATACAGAAGCGTGCAAGAGGGAATAGTATTATGGTAGCTGACACTGACCGAGATGCTTGAAGCACTAACCTTGCTGGAGGAGATGAATGATATAGCCTGAACTTTTAGTTATGTACTCACCATAACTTCAGATGTTTGGGATCCATCTCGCCTACATTCTGACTGATGGGTTCGGAGCCGATCCCTCGGCTCCGACTCGGCACGCTTATGCCAAAGAGCGAAGTCTCTTACTGGCTGAGCTTACCATATCCCAGGATGCACCACTACCAGTCCCCCAGATCTAGTTTGCCGCTAACAAGTGAAGACGTGGTCTCGAGCTGGCTGAGTTAAGTAGTGATTATTTCACTAGTTTTTCTGTCAGGATTTTCTTCATTCTCAACAAAAAGCTGTTTTAACAGCTATTCTTGTGTTTAGAGTGCGTTTGACAAAATTCACTTGGTGAATTCTTGTGTTGTGAGTGTGGACTAGGAGTACCTCTTGTCTGGAAAGGCCTTTCCCGGTCTTTTTATTTGTAGGTGACTTCGGTTCTGTTTCGGATCATTTATATTTCTCTTCTTTAAAGAAGAACTAGCAGAGAGAAATTATTCCAATTTACAGAGTTTGTGCTGTGTTTTGACTACAGAGTATTGCGAGTGATAACTGTAAGCCTATTCTAGGTGTGTCACCAGAGTTTCTTCCAGTTAGTTTTCTGAAATTTTTTATAATGTCTCAGAATCCTAGGCCTTCGGGCTTTAAGAAATGTGTAAAATGTAGCTTCAAAATGTCCATCACGGACGATCACTCGCTCTGTGTGTATTGCTTAGGGGCAAAACATTTACAGGAATCATGTAGTGTATGTCACGTTTTTTCCTCAAGGGTCCTCCAGGAGAGGAAAAATAAATTAATTCTTAAGGGATTAATCAAACCTTCTTTCGAAGAAGCTTTGGCATCCTCTCCTTCTCCGGCCAAAAGAAGGCGTCGGCTCCGACCAGTCCGTCGGATCCGATCGCTAAGAAACAAAGGCAGGCCTCTCCTTCGGCTCCAAGGACTTGGAGCCGAGGTCGAACGGTCTGCCTCGATGCCACCAGTATCGACTCCTCTGGCTTCGAGCCGATACCTGGGGCATCGAGGCGGGTCACCTCGCCGGCTCCACTGCTCGGAGCCGACAAAGGTTGCCCGCTCAGACACTTCCTCCTCGGCCGAAGTCCACCTCGGCACCGATGGAATCTGGTGTGTGTATTCCTTCGGCGCCGATAGTTGTCGAGTCTCCTCGGAGCCGGTCCCCTAGTCCTTTGGGGCCGTTGGAGAGGCCATCTCGAACCCGTTCTGTTTCCTCTCGGTCTTCGAGGATGTCAGATTCTGATATAGACAGGGTGCTCCAAAGACTGTTCCAGTCCCCAGTCTTCCAAAAATTTGTTTCGGTTCCGACCCAGTTGGCTTCGGAGCCGATGACCTTGGCCCACCCCATTGCCATTCCTCCTCCGACTGCTTCGGCTCCGTCGGAGCAGGTGCTGTTGGAGCCGGTGGAGATATCAGGGTCGGCTCCGACCCTTACTCCAACCCGGGCCTTCGGGTCCGAGTTTGGTACGCGGACTTCTTCGGCTGGACCCGGGGGTGATGTTTCGGGGCCTATGCTTTCGGTTCCGAGCCTCCCCCTCGGTGCTTCGGCTGCGGGACTTCCGTTGGCTATCACGGCTCTGGGGACCGGACACTCCCAGGATTCTGGGGGTCCGGCTTTCAGAGCCATGAGGAGTGCCTTGGCCAAGTCCTCTTCGGCCATCTCTCCGGCTTTACAGGCACCTACCTGGGCGTGGAGACTGGGTCTTTGGCAGTTCCCCTGTCCGTAGTCAGCGGAGCGCCGGGTCCTGAGGTTACCGCCAGTGGGGGTTCGCCTCCTCGTGAGGGTTCTTCCGAGTTGTCTTCGGAGGAACCCCCAAGGAAGAGATCGTGCAAGAGGAAGCACGTGGACTCCCCTGAGTCTATTACATCAGACACTGATCTGGATGATGCAGAGGGGTCCCGAAGTCGCCCTCGGATGATGTCTCATTTGCAGACATCTTAGAGATCCTCAAACAACGAGGCGGCTGGATATCCAAACCCCTCTGCTGACGAGTCAGTGCTCCTCAAGGCCTTTGGGGCTCAGCCCTCCGCCTCCTGGGTGTCTCCGCCTCGACGAGCTTCTGGATTTAGTTTGTCGAAGGGCGTGGGAACATCCAGATACCGTGGAACCAGTCCCTTCTCGTCCAAATAAATTTTTGTCTGCTCCCCCAGAGAAGGAGTTCCTCACTAAAGGAGTGGCTGTAGATGCCATGGTGGTGGCATCTGCTACACAACAGGACGTGGCAGAGGCTTCAACGTCCGTCCATCCTCCTAATAAGGAGTCTAGGAGTATGGACAGGTACGGAAGCGCACCCTGACTTCAGCAGCCTTTACTTTAAGGTCTCTGAATTATTTGGCACATTTTACCAGGCTTCAGAGGGATCTGGTCAAGGAGTTGTCAGATTCCCTCGCAGGTAACCTACCTGAGCAGCTAGCCCAGTCGGTTAGCTCTCAGTTGGCTATCCTTACGTCAATTTCTAACTCGTCCATGAGGCTCATTTCCTATGCGGCCGAAGGGGCGGGTAGAGCGGCAGGCACAGGCGTGGCTCTCACGGAGACAAGCCTGGCTCCGCTGTGTCAGTTCGGAGGCCTTCAAGTCTTCCTTCGACGCTCCCTTTGATGGGTCCTCATTGTTTGGACCCAAGGTTAAAGACACCCTTACCCGCTGTGAGCAAGAGGGAAAAACTTTATCTGCCGTAGGTGCCCGTTATTCCACTCCCTTTCGGCCTTACCCCAAGGCTAAAGGAGGTGGGAAAATGTGGTTCCGCAAATCTCGCAAGTTTTTCTCCCAACAGCAGGAAGATTCCCCTTCCAGAGGCAGAGGACGGGGAAATTTTTCTGGGAGACGCCGTCCCAGAGGCGGCAGAGGGCCCCGCAATTCTGGAGACCGCGAGTCCTTTCGTGGCTCTTCAGCCTCCCACACCTCATGAGGGATTGCCCGGCTGTGCTGCTCCGGAGCCAGTCGGGTGCCGTTTTGCCAAGCACCTAAAAGCCTGGGAATCAATCACTCAGGACAGATGGGTGCTTTGGATCATTGCCGGAGGTTACACCATCCCATTCACATGCTCACCCCCACCGTCCAAAAAAATCCCGGACCCACCACCCAGTCAAAGGGAAATTGCAGCCGCAGAAGCTTTAAAGCTGCTAGAAAAAGGAGTCATCCAACCGGTCCCCACAGACCAGATCGGATCAGGAAATTACTCCAGGTTCTTTTTAGTGCCAAAAAAGACAGGGGACCTGAGACCAATATTGGATCTCAGCAGACTGAACCAATCCGTCACGAAATCCAAATTCCGAATGGTCACGTTACAATCCATTCTCCCATTGTTGGAGAAGGATGTTTGGATGTGCTCCATAGACCTCAAGGACGCCTATTATCACATACCGATACATCAGGCGTCCAGGAGGTATCTGCGCTTCAGCCTGGGAGTCAGTCATTACCAATTTTGCGCTCTGCCCTTTGGTCTCACCACAGCCCCCAGGGTGTTCACCAAGTGTTTGGCAGTAGTGACGGCTCACCTGAGAAGTCTTGGATTCCAAGTGTTTCCCTATCACGACGACTGGCTCCTGACTGCCACCACCAGGCATCTACTAATGGACAACCTCAAAGCCACCATCTCCCTGGGTATTACCCTGGGGATTACATTCAATTGGTCAAAGTCTGTCTTGCTGCCCTCTCAGCGCATAAAGTTTATAGGAGCAGAGATAGACTCAAGATTGATGCGCGTCTTTCTTCCTGCCGAAAGGATCCAAACTTTACAGGGCCAAGTTCAAGCTCTGATCTCGAGATCCAAAGCCCCAGCCAGGATGGTTCTACAAGTTTTAGGCTCAATGTCTGCCACGGTTCTTTTAGTTCCTCTGGCAAGATTACACATGAGGATTCTTCAGTGGCTATTGTCAACTCAATGGTCTTTTCAGAATCTTCCCCTCAATCATCACATCATGATTACGGAAATATGCAAAAGGGACCTTCGCTGGTGGCTTCAGACATCCAATTTGGATCAAGGAAAACCCTTTGTTCTCCCTCTCCAGTGGTTACCCTGACGACAGATGCCTCCCAGATAGGGTGGGGGGCATTGTCTGGGCAGGCTAGTTCAGGGCTCCTGGCTTCCAGACGAAGCTCTTCTCCACATCAACGTGTTGGAGATGAGGGCTGTACTTCTATCCCTACAAGCCTTACACAAGTTTCTTCCTCAGGGCATCATCGCCATCCACACAGACAACATGTCGGTGGTTTGGTATCTGAACAAACAAGGAGGGACCAGATCATACCCCTTTGCAGAGAGGCCATGAGAGTGTGGGAATGGGCTGTAGCTACCAACCGCTTCTTGGTAGCGACCCACATCCCGGGAAAGTCAAATATATTGGCAGACAAATTGAGCAGGACAATTCTCTCTCCTCACGAGTGGTCTCTAAACCACACAGTAGCAGCTCAGGTTTTCAGGAGATGGGGACGCCGTGCTGCGACCTATTTGCAACTCCACTAAACACCAAGTGCCAAAGGTTCTTCTCCTTGATCCCACATCAGGGAGTACCAGCCATGGATGCTCTAGCACAACCTTGGCCAACAGGGCTACTTTATGCCTTTCCTCCAATTCCGCTTCTTCCCAGAGTTATTCAAAAGCTTCTCAACTGGGGTCTTCAATGATACTGATTGCCCGTACTGGCCTCGTCAGGTATGGTTTCCCTACCTGAAGAAGCATGCAGTGGACGATCCGTGGACTTTAGACCTAATTCGGACTTGCTAATCCATCAGTCGGGACATCGGCATCAGTCCCTTCAATCTTTGAAATTGACAGCTTGGCTCCTCCACTTCCGACTTTAGTTAGAAGGCACACACTAGACCCGGAAGTTGTTCACATTTTATCTTCGGCCCACAAACCCACCACTAACAAATTGTACCTTAGTAAGTGGAAGAGGTTTGCTATCTGGGCTCAACTCAAGGGCTTAGACCCTATCACTGCTCCTGTCCCAGAGGTCTTGAAATTCTTAACATCCCTGTTTAATCAGGGATCTTCTGTCTCAACTATTAAAGTCCAACTAGCGGCTATCTCTAAATTCCACGAATCCATGGATCCTCCTTTGATGAGCAGCAGACTATGCAAAACTTTCATTAAAGGTGCGAGCCTATTAAGACCCCCAATTTTTCATCCTGCACCTCCGTGGGATCTTGATTTGGTGCTTCGCATTAACATCTCCCCTTTCGAACCGGCTGCTACATGCGAGTTAAAATATCTGTCTTGGAAAACTGCCTTCTTAGTTGCAATTACTTGCAAGAAGAGTTTCAGAGCTTCAAGCCCTGTCTATTAAGCCACCGTACTTGATTTTCCACAAGGATAGAGTATCACTTAGGCCTAATCCATCCTTTGTCCCAAAGGTCTGTTCTAGTTTCTGCCTCCAACAATCTCTAGAGCTACCAGTTTTCTTCCCAAAATTCTCCAATGAAGCAGAATACACTCTTCATAAATTGGATGTTCACAGGCAATTACGCTTCTATTTAGACAGGACTCGGCAACTTCGTAAGTCAGACCAGTTGTTTGTGTCCTTCTCAGATAATAAACTGGGCCAAACCATCACAAAAGCTACTATCTCAAAATGGATCAGAGATTGCATAACTCAGGCTTATTCTTCTTGAATAAGCAACTTACAACATATATCAAGGCTCATTCTACCAGAGCTATGGCTACTTCTATAGCTTTTCATTCCAAGCTCGCTATATCGCAAATCTGTGCTGCGGCTACTTGGTCCAATCCGCACACTTTCATTTCCCACTACAAATTGGATGTGGCATCTAAAGGACGAGCTTCATTTGGTTCCACGGTACTCAGGAGTGTTTTCCAGTGAGCCACCCAGGATTCAGGTGATAGGGACGCTGTCCCATCAGTCAGAATGTAGGCGAGATAGGATCACATAACATCTTTTAGTTATGTACTCACCATAACTTCAGATGTTTGGGATCCATCTCGCCTACATTCCTAATACCCACCCTCCTTCCCCCTGCCTTGGAGATCAGAAGAGATTGAACGGTTTTGAGTTCTACTGTTTATCTTGTTTCATCTGACTATGTTATATAAGCAGGGTGTGCATGTGTGCATGTATGCGGACAAACTAGATCTGGGGGACTGGTAGTGGTGCATCCTGGGATATGGTAAGCTCAGCCAGTAAGAGACTTCGCTCTTTGGCATAAGCGTGCCGAGTCGGAGCCGAGGGATCGGCTCCGAACCCATCAGTCAGAATGTAGGCGAGATGGATCCCAAACATCTGAAGTTATGGTGAGTACATAACTAAAAGTTTGCTTCCCCTGTCCCCTTTTCTTAAGGATTGTACGGCCTGTTTTAGTTAGAGGGCCGTAGTTGCCCATTTAAATTAGAGGGCCTTTCCTCTCTGTGTGCTAGTCCTTCTCCTTCTATATAAAAAATAATAATAATATATTTCTTCTCTTTATAGTTGTACTATTGTTTTTTGTTGTTGTATTTTTATTTCTTCTCAATAGAAATATGTCTAAGGATAAAGACAGAGAACATAAAGAACACCGTCCTTTTGGCTTTAAAAAATGCGACAAATGTTCTCAAAAAATATCATTGACTGACAGTTACACCAATTGTGTGTACTGTGTTTTAGAGGCTCATTTACATGAACCCTGTACTTTCTGTCATGCTTTCAGCACCAGGGTTCTTAATGAAAGTAAAGGGAAACTTATAGATAGCGGCCTTAATACTAGCTCGTTCCAAGAACAGCTGGAACAAGGTCAGGCAGTTCCTAAAAGTCATAAAAGGAAATATCCATCGGTTCTGGCTTCGGAACCACCAAAGTAATCAAAAGCGACGGAGCCAAAGAGTTCTAGCTATGATTCTGCTTCTTCACTCTCGATGCTGTCTGTTTCATCAGTGCCGAGACAGTCTTCTCTATCGAGACACTCACCTATTTTGGAACCAGTTTCACCAACCTTATGATCTCCGATTTTGGAAAGAGGAGATCTCCATCTATCTCCACCCTTTCCTTCAGGACACTTTCAGATGAGGATATCGAGCGGGTGGTGAAGAGGCTGCTCTGTGACCCGGCGCCGGCAAAAAATTTAGCTCCTCTGAACCCAAAGGCTTTGGAGCCATCCCATCTTCATTCTACTGCTCCTCCTCCGACTACTTCGCACTCGGAGTCTAATGCTTCAGGTCCTTTAGTGCTGGAACCTTCGGTTCCAAGAATTCTTCCTGCTTCCTTGGAACCAATAACTCTATCCTCATCAGCTCAGTCTGGAGCCAAGGGGTCTGGGAGCTGACACTCTCGGGTCGACTCCGAGAGGGATATTCACCCCGTTTTTTCTTTGAAACCGACCCTCCCTCTCAGTGCTTCAGCTCGTATGAGCTCGGCTCCCATGTCCACTTCAGAACCTGCCCCTCCTGCTCGGAGCCAACCTTCCATTTCCTTGGAGCAGAGGTCTTCTTCAGAGCAGGGTGGTAAGGCTATTGAGGTGATAGAGAAAGATAATCTAGTGCTAAAGCCCTAGCATTGGACCCAACATCCCTCCAGCAGCCAGCAGCAACCTCTTCTCCCCACCTGCCCCTAAGAATAGGGAACCAGAGTCCCAAGGATCCCCCATTGGAGGTGTCCCCTCTTCTGAGACCTCCCCAGATTATCCCACATTATAAGAGGAAGCACATTGACTCACCCGAGTCTGTCACTTTGAACACTGATTTGGATGAATCAGAAGGATCACCAAGATCCCCCTCTGAGGATGTCTCCTTTGCAGACATTCTTAAAATCCTTAGACAGAGGGGAGATTGGAAGACCTCTAACTCTACTGAGGACGAATCAGTGTACCTTGAGGCTTTTGGTTCCAGGGTGACACCGCCATATGATCAACTGTTAGGGGTCATATCTCAGAAAGCTTGGACCTCTCCGGACACAGTAGAGCCTGGCCCGAGGAGGCCAAACAAATTTATCACCACTCCAGAAGACAAATCTTTTCTAAGGGAGTACCTGTGGATGCTATGGTGGTAGCAGTGGCCACGAAGAAGGAGTTATCAGAGACATCCTCAAATATCCGTCCTCCTAATAAAGAGTCCGTGACGATGGATAGGTATGGAAAGCGTACCTTTTCTTCAGCGGCATTTACCTTACGATCGCTGAATTACCTGTCCCATTTTATTAGGCTTCAAAGGGATCTCCCAAAGGAGTTGGGAGATACCCTTCAGGGTTCAGTCGTTTCGGTATCCGCACACAAGGTATCTGCGCAGCTCTCCACCCTTACCTCTATTGCTAACTCCTCCATGAGGTTGATTTCCTATGCAGGTGATGGAGTGAGCAGGGTGGACACAGCAGGGATCTGTGTTAGGAGACATTCCTGGATGCGTGTATGCAATTTTACGGAATCCTTCAAGTCTTCCTTTACCAACATCACCTTTGATGGTTCAACTCTTTTTGGACCTCAGGTAAAAGAGACTTTGACCAGGTGCGAGCAGGAAGGGAAAACCTTATCTGCTGTCGGAGTCCATTTCTCCCTTCCTTCCAGACCCTATCCCAAGGGTCAAACAGGAGGGAAAATGTGGTTCCGTAAATCCCAAAAAGGTTTCCCTCAAGCACAAGGTCAGCCCTCCCCTAGAGGCAGAGGGGGAGGTTATAATGGAAGATGCCACGCTCGCAGCAGAGGGGGTCCACAACACCAGGGTGATAGAGATGCTTTCTCTGATTGTCCCTTTCATTGCCCCTGAGGGGTTGCCATACTGTCCATCTCTGCAGGCAGTCAGGGGTCATCTCTCACTGTACCCAAGTGACTGGCTACAAATTTCCCAAGATCAATGGGTACAAAATATAATTTCCAGAGGTTACCTGATTCCTTTGATGTCCAACCCTCCTACAAATCGGTCTTTACCAGATGTACCACCCAGTCAAATAGACCGCGCAACATCAGAGGTCATCTCGTTGATTCAAAAAAGAGTCATCCAAGAAGACCCACGGAGCAAATATGATCCGGAACTTACTCACAATTCTGTTTAGTTCCAGAAAAGACCGGGAACTGGAGATCAATTCTAGATCTCAGCAAGCTAAACAAGTCTGTAAAAAAATCAAAGTTCCATATGATCACTCTGCAGTTAATTTTTCCATTTATCGGAAAAGACAATTGGATGTGTTCCATAGATCTTCAGGACGCGTACTACCATATCAAAATGGACAGGCACTCCAGAAGACATATTCGCAGCACATTGTCTTCTTCGGATCAGACATAGCTCAAGCACCATGACAGCAAGACTGACACCAGAAAGGATAGAATCATTGCACAACCAAGTCAGACTCTTGCTGACCAAAGACAAAGTACAGGCCAGGATAGTTTTTCAAGTCCTAGGGACTATGGCATCCACCATTCTTTTAATTCCCTTAGCCCATCTACACATGAGAGTACTTCAGTGGCTACTATTTGCCCAGTGGTCAATACAGGATCTCCCCTTGTCCCACCAAATACTCATTATGAACTGTTGCAAAAAGGATCTAACATGGTGGTTACATACAGATTAGCTTTATCTAGGTCATCCCCTTCTTCTCCCTCAACAAAATGCAGTCTTGACCATGGACGCTTCCCAGATAGGGGGGGGGGGCATTATCTGGGAATGACGGTCCAACGTATCTGGCAGGATCACGAGAACCACTTGCACATAAATGTTCTGAAGATGGGAGCAGTGCTGTACGTGTTGCAAGCACTTCACAGTTCTCTTCCGACCGGGATAACTGCGATTCAATCAGACATGTCTGTAGTGTGGTACATAAACAAACAAGAGGGAACCAAGTCTTACCCACTTTGTCGAGAGGCACAAAGAGTATGGAAATGGGCGATGGACACTCAACGCTTACTGGTAGCAACGCACATTCCCGGGAAGTCCAATGTGATAGCAGACAAACTGAGTTGAGCAATTCTGATGCCTCACGAGTGGTCCCTGAAAACAGAAGCTGCAGAAGAGATTTTCCGCAAATGGGGCCACCCTTGCTGCAACATATTTGCCACATACATGAACTCCAAATGCAGCAACTACTTTGCCCTCATTCGCCATCCGGGGTTGTCACCCAGGGAAGCTCTGGTCCAAAACTGGCCTCCGGGACTTATTTATGCTTTTCCACCCTTTCCTGTCATACCAAAAGTGATTCAAAAAGCAAAACTTTTGAAGAGTACCCTGATCCTCATTGCTCCTTACTGGCCTCACCAAGTCTGGCTCCCCATCCTGTGGCCCTATCTCTTGGAGGAACCATGGATTCTGGAACCATCTCCAGACCTTCTGATTCACCAATCAGGACAGTTCCATCCTAATATCCAAACCCTGAAATTAACAGCATGGCTGCTCCAGTTCCAAGAATAGCCAGGTGTATATCCCTTTCTCCTACTGTTAAACACATTCTCATTTCTTCCCACAAACCTTCCACCAGGAAATTATATTCCAGCAAATGGAAAAGGTTTTCCATTTGGGCAGCTAATTTACTCAGCTCCCATAGAGTCTATCCTGTCCATCCTTGCATCTATTTTTCAAGAAGGAGCTGCAGCTGCTACCATTACACTTCAGTTGGCTGCCATCTCAAACTATCATTTTGGGAACATGGGAAATCCTATTATGTCCCACTCTTTATGTAAAACCTTTTGAAAGGAGTCCTCCTTCTCAGACCTCCCATCAGGCAACCTCCAGTGCCCTGGGACTTAAACTTAGTTCTGACCTCATTGAATTCTCCACCATTCGAACCGTCTTCTTCATCTGACTTGAAATTGTTGTCTTGGAAGACATTGTTCTTAGTAGCTATAACATCTGCTACGAGGGTTTCAGAATTGCAAGCTCTGACCATTCGACCTCCTTACATTATATTCCATAAGGACAGAGTCTCCCTAAGAACTAATCCTTCTTTCCTCCCTAAGGTATGCTTAGAACATAATCTAAACGCAACTATTGAATTACCAGTATTTTTCCCAAATTACAGTAATAAATCAGAATACAGACTACATCAATTAGATGTCCATAGAATTCTCCGATTTTACCTGCACAGGACTAAAGATTTTAGGAAATCAGATCAATTGTTTGTTTCCTTCTCAGACAAAAACAAAGGCTTGCCCATCTCCAAGGTAACTCTGTCTAAATGGCTTTCAGACTGCATCTCATTTGCTTACAGAAATGCTGGGAAACAACTACCTGCTAAAGTAAAAAGCCATTCAACTAGAGCAGTATCAGCTTCATATGCCCTCAGATCACTCATTACAAATTGGATTTGGCCTCCCGGGACAGGTCTTCCTTTGGGTCCACTGTGCTGAAGAGTCTCTTTGTTTAAGCCACCCAGGATAAAAGTGCTGGGGGCGCTGTCCCATCCAGCAAGAATTACGGTGAGATAGGACTATATAACATTAAGAAGTTATGTACTTACCATAACGTTCCATGTTTGTAGTCCATCTCGCCTACATTCTTGCATCCCACCCTCCTTCCCCCATCCTGTATCCTGGAGGAACTAGTGGACTATCCATTATGCTGTCTGACCTCGTTATAGTTGTCTGTCCACATGGCATAGATAGTAAAACAAAGTCCTTTTGTTTGTATGTACATAGTTATTGATAGTATAATTACTATTGTGTATTTAGTTACTTTCTTGCAAACAAGATCTGGGGAATTGCCGTGGTGCACCAACGGATAGGGGATAGCCTCAAGCCAGTAAAAGCTCTCGAGGATTGGCTATGAACCCATCCAATAAGAATGTAGGCGAGATGGACTACAAACATGGAACATTATGGTAAGTACATAACTTCTTATTCATTCAATAATCTATGAAATGGCATCATAAGACCTCCATGCATATAAATGGGTAGCTTGGGGTAAGAAGCTCTGTACTGAGCTTCTTTCCACATTGGTTGCTAGCTCCAACCACGTGTCAGGGGATGAAATTGGTGCTTTTGGGAACACTGTATTTTTTTTACCTTAAAACTGTTGCTTTGACTGGCACTGGGCCACTGAATCTTTCAGGCTCTGCCACCCTTCTTTAAGGCTTCCTTCATGGCTGGACATATGCAGCAGATACCAGTCTCCTTGATTCTTCCTTTCCCATCTTCAACAAGAAGAACATTTTCAAGGAGTCTTTGGGTGTCAGGCTGACTCTGGTTTTTACTCAGCCTTTAATGGGTGACTCCATTGTGGTCGGACTTGGTTCCATAGATGGTTCATTATTTTCCTCAGTCACTGTGGTGTAGCACGTACAGCCACCCACTATGTACCAGGAGATAGACATGTTCTCTGTGACTGTAGGGTTGCCGTCGGTAGGCAAGGGGAAAAAAAAATTGTCAATCTTCATGGAAGTGGTGAGTGACAAGTTTGTATTTTGCTAGGAAATTAACTCCTGCCTTTTCTTTACCCACATCCTCTCCAGAAAAGAAAAATAGTTGTGTCTTTCTAACTCAGATTTTCAGTCAGGAGAGCATTGTTTCAATGGAAAAATGTTGTGTTTCAGAATTTTCTTCTCAACTTGAAGAATTTGATTCTGTGGAACATGTTGTTTCAGATTTCCATCCAGAAAAAACATTCTTTTTTGAAACATTATATAAAATTAAAGATCTGATGTCCTTTTCATTCATTCCTCAACTGATGGTTTCAAGTCTGAGACTCAGATCCAACTCGGCCACTTCTACCAGATCATCAGATCAAAGAATTCTCAAACTCCTCCCTTTATTCACAATGCCCCACCAACTTAACATACCTCCAGATCTCATTTTGTCGCCATTAGCTTCAGATGTGGATCCCTTTGCTCTTAAACATTTGATTGGAATTTTTAAAGTTTTTCATTACCTCTTTGGTCATGAGTTAGTTTATAATTCTAACTTTCTTATTTTGCTGTTTTCTTCCTCCCTGCAATAATATTTAAGCTAAATAAAGCCGTTTTCTGATCCTTTTTGTCTATTGTTTTTCAGTACCCTTACCAATCCAATTGTTGATATTTCTTCTATACTCTTCAGAGTATTTATGCCTACCATTGTTGGTAGTTTTTCTCACTTTCTTCCCTTTTCTCTATTTAACAATAATAATAATAATAATAATACACCTTTCTATAATTACTGTTGTTAAAACTTTTTTGTACATAGTTTCTTAGTGGTGTATTGTTGTAGTGTTGTGGTGTTTTATCATGGCTGACAAACCTACGGGATTAAAAAAATGCATTAACTGTGGGCATAAGCTTCCCAACTCTGATACCTACAGGGAATGCATGTACTGCCCAGGTCCCAAATCTATGCCAAAGGAAAGGGAGTCCCCTAAGAGGTCTCCTGATCATTCTTTGGTGTCAATGTTGGCTCTTTCAACATATCCTCCTACAAAAGTGCATAAGAAGTCATAGCCATCTGTCTTGGATCTGACCATTTTGAAATCTAGGTCTCCACGGATCTTCTCCCTGCCAATTCTCTCGGATCCAGATTCATCTAGGCTCTCTTCTCCTTTCCTGGAGGTATTTCCATTAAGTCACTCCAGACCTCTGTCCACCACAACATCTCTTAGATTTTCCAGAAGCCTTTCAGAAGCTGACGTGGATAGGATGTTGAGAAAATTCCTCAGAGCACTGATTCAGATGGGGTTCTCCCAACTCCAACTCTCACCAGGTCTGCTAGCCATTTTTTTGCCTACTTTCTTATCTCCTTCTCCTGTCTGACCCACTGTTTTGGAGCCCTCACATCCAAGATGTCTGGGGGTGTCTTCATCAGATCCGAAGACAATCTGTTCTTTGACTCCACTGGTTTCCCCAGAGCCAACTGGCCCTGAACTTTTTCGAGATGGAAAACTCTCTGAACCATAGCCTTGGCACCAGACCCGAAGGGTTGAAGCCGACTCCAAAGCTGTTGCAGCCAACTCTTCCCCTCAGGGACTTGGCACTGAATAGCTTGGGTCCAACTCCCTTTTTGGCTATAGCGCTAGTGGAGTTGCAGGAGCCGATGGTTCAAGAGATTCCAGCTCCAGTACCATTGATTTCTGTGTTCCACAGGCATTCCACCTTTGCTGTTGTGGAGAAGGCTTTCTCTTGGCTGGAGAAGAAACATCCCTGCCTCCCTCAGCTCAGCCAACTCTGTCTCATCTGGTTCTTTGCTCTGAGCCTCATCCATTCTTTCCACTGGGGCAGCCAACCCAAACTAGTCTCCAGCCACTCAGTCACGATGTCATATCTTCCAGTACTTCCCTGGAGTACCCTACTGAGTATGTTCTTTGGAAGAGAACATGTAAAAGGAGACACTTAGATTCCCCCAGGAATTACACACAGAGGAAATCAACTTTGAGGAGGGGGAGATGGCCCCTAGATTACTACCAGAGAATATCTCCTTTGGAGTCATCCTGGAGCTCCTGAAACAAAAAGGTGGTTGGTCCTCTGACACCCGCTCCCAGGAGGAGTTGGTGTTCTTGAAGGTTTTCAGGTCTGCCCCATCTACTTCTTGGGTGCCCCTCCCTGGCCGATGACCTCATTAACCTTGTCTCTTGCTAGGTGTGGAAGGAGCTGGATGCTGTAGAGCCAGTACCGAAAAGACCAGAAAATATTTTAGTCACCCCTAAAGACTGCACACACTGGAGCAAGGGAGTCCCATTTGAAAGAAAGAACTGGCAGAACAAAGTTCTTCTGTCCATCCACTTAACAGTGAGTTGAGGGCTTTGGACAGATTTGGGAAGCATGTGTATGCTTCAGCAACCTTTGCCCTCAAGTGGATGAATTATTTGGCAAATTTTATGAGATTACAAAGAGATCTGATAAAGGAGCTTGCCAGATCTCTTTCTGGGTCCATGTCATCCAAGGATGGAAACAGAATCTCCTTGCAATTGGCCACCCTCTAATCCATCTCATATGTGTCCATGAGATTGATCTCCCATTGCTGTGGAAGGTACCTCATGGGCTGCAGGTTTGGGCATAACCATCAGGAGATGTGCCTAGATGTGCTTATGTGATTTTGTGGAGTCCTTTAAGTCTTCATTCATCAGTGCATCCTTTGACAGCTCTTTCATGTTTGGCGCCAAGGTAAAAGACACTTTCTCCAAATGTGAACAAGAGGGAAAGACCCTGTCTACTGTGGGTGTATATTTTCAAACCCTCAAAAACCTTTCTCTAGGGATCAGTGAGGAGGTATTAAAATGTGGTTTAGGTAATCCCAAGGTCCTTTCCAAGAGTCACGTGGAGATAGTTCCTGCAGGGGCAGAGGGGAGAACTCCAATGGAAGACATCCCCCTCATGACAGATGTGGCCCGCAGAACCACAGCTTCAGAAATTCCTTCTCAGATGAGCCCTATCAGCACTCCTGAAAGGAGGCTTCACTGTTCCCCTGTGGAGGCAGTCGAGGGATGCTTGTCTCTGTACCAGAGAGCATGACTATCTATTACAAAAGGTCTGTGGGTGCAGATAATTATATCCAGAGGTTATACTATATTATTATTTCTAACCCCTCCCACCAATGTAAAGAAAATCCCTGATGTTCCACCCAGTCAGAGAGAAGCAGAAATAAAAAAGCTACTGGAAAAAAGAATCATTCAAGAGGTCCCCTCAGACCAGAGAGGGTCTGGAACTTACTCAAGATTCTTCTAGATGCAGAAAAAAGTCAGGGGACTTGAGACCAATCCTGGATCTCAGCAAATTAAATCAGTTTGTACAGTGGTCAAAGTTAAGGATGGTCATGATTCAGTCCACTTTGCCTCTGCATCAAAAAGATGGTTGCATGTGCTCGACAGATCTTCAGGATGAGTACTATCATTGCTAGGTGCTCCAGTAGGTACATGAGCTTCCAGCTGGAAGCCAGTCATTACTAGTTCAGAGCACTGCCCTTTGGTCTCACCACAGCCCCTGGGGTATTCACCAAATGCATCTTCTAAACCTCCTTATCTGTTTTTTTTTTTTGCACAAAGACAGGGTGTCCTTGTGAACAAATCCATTTTTCTTGCCTAAAGTAGCTTCTGAGTCCAACATAAACCAGGTCATTAATCTACCAGTTCTCTTTACTAACTTTTCAAATAAGAGAGAGTGTATGCTCCACCTTTTGGATGTGCAGAGATGACTTCACTTTTATCTCCAAAGAACCAAAGACTTCAGGAAATCCAACCAGTGATTTGTTTTCTTTTCTCATAACAAATTGGGAACACCAGTATCCAAAGTTGCATTGGCCAAATAGCTAATTGAATGCATCTCCTTTGTTTAAGATGAAAACGATTTATCCTTGCCCAAGCCTCCTAGAACTCATTCCACAAGGTCTATTTCAGTTTCTTTAGCTTAGATTATATTTGTGCAGGTGCAACTTGGACTAATTCTCACACCTTTATTCTCATTACAAATTAGATTTGATTTCCAGGAAAAGCTCTGTGTTTGTCTCTGCAGTACTTCAGAATATCCTTCCATGAGGGCCTTCCAAGGTTCTAGTAGCTGGGGACTCTGTCCCATTAGTTGAGAAATGAATGAAAAGGACAACATTAGATAAAAAAGTTATGTACTCACCATAGTGTTCCATCTGTACTGTCCATTTTCATTCTTTCTCAGCTTCCTGCCCACCTGTCCCCTTCCTTTAGTACTGAAAAGATCTAAGAGTTTTACAGGAATCTCTGTTCCTTTTTTGAGCTCCAGCTTCCTCTTTCTTTTTTGCCTTTGTTAATTTCTGTAATAGGTTGTACCTTTATATCTAGGGGCAGCAAACTTAATGTGAGGTATGTTACGCCACCTTGGCATTATGAATAAAGGGAAGAGCTTGAGAATTTTTAGATCTGATGATCTGGTAGAAGTGATTAAGTCAGATTCGAGTCTCAGATCAGAACCAATCAGTTGAGGAAGAATGAAAATGGACAACACAGATGGAACCTTATAGTGAGTACATAACTTTTTTTTTCAGTGGGATTAGAGTGACATTCCTATAACCTAGTAAATGTATTATGATTTGTTACAGTTGGATATTCCACTACCTGCAGCTGTCCTTCCTGTTTTATCTGCCTTTGAGAATGTTTTCCTGACAGCTTATAGTTTTCCTGACAGTTAACCACCTGCTCCTAGGAGTTTGATAAGTTATATAAGATTCTTCATGATCACAAATACTTGATCTGAAGTAGGCAGACTTCATTCATCTGCAACCTGTGGGTATCGGATCCGATCTCGGATCCGAGCCGGCAATTCAAAAGCTTAGGCTCCGAGCTCCTAGCTCCTCCCTCTTACCCATAACCCCTTGCCAAGCCCTGACTGACCCCAGATTTCGTTTGCCGCTTTTCAAGAAGCAACGGAATTCTAGAGCTCCTGGCGTGGTTTGAGATAAGTGTAGTTTTTCTGACAGGAAAATTTTTCAAATTCTCTATTTTTGTTATTAATATAGTTAGAGTTGTGTGTGGTTAAGGCTTTCCTCCCTCTTTAGTTAATTTTTCTCGGGTTTTCGTAGTTTGTTTGTGTGTGTGTGTGTTTAGGCCTTAGGTGTAATGTCTGAAGCCCCTAAGGCTGTTTTTCGAAATGTACCGAGTGTGGCCATAAGCTGTCCCCAGCAGATGGCCACACTCGGTGCGTTAAATGCTTGGGGGTTGAACACCTGTCTTCTGGTTGTACCATTTGTGCAGGGTTCAACCCCCGGGCTTTAAGGGAACGGAGGTCGAAGTTGGTGCTGGTGCTGGCGGGTCTTTTACCCCAGATACTGCTTCGCCTCTGCCCTCCAGTCAGCAACCTGTTGCTGTGAGTTCTCCCTCCGGCTGGGACTCAACCTCCCTTAAAGTTGCCGGAGGGAAGGATTCTTCTAGGGAGAGACAGAAGGAGAGGCACAGGGAGAAGCACCACAAGAGGAGAGCCGAAGCTTCCAGTTCGGCTCCTCCATCTAAGCGGGCTTCCCTGTGCCTTCTAGCTTTCCTCCTCCTCGGCTCCACTCCCCTCGGTTCTCTCCTGGACCCGAGGAGGAGGAGGCTAGCCCTTCCAGGAGGTCACCGAGACGGCTCTCTAGGTCCGCTTCGGTGGCCTCCTCTAGATCGACCTTTTCTATGAGCGAAGCTGATATGGACCGGATGATGAGGAAATTCATCCAGGCCCAAATGCAAATGGGAGTGCTCCTAGCCCCCCCCCAACCGGGAGGGGCTTCGACCCCTTTTTTCGCCCCCTTAGCTCCTTCTCCGACCCATACCACGGGTTCGGAGCTATCGGCGCCGTGCAGATTTGGATCCGGGGGTGGGTCGGATCCGATAGGTCGGCGCACCTCGGATCCGTCCCATCCCTTGAGTGCTTCGGGTACTGCGGACCCGACCTCTCGGAGCCGAGGGCCGAGCCTCGGATCCGAGGGAGCTGGTGTGTCTTCGGCTCCGTCCAGGTCGGAGCACACTGGTCTCTCAGATCCGACAGTTTCGGCTCCGACTCCGATCCGTACGTCGGATCCGAGTGGGGGTCGGCTCTCGGGGCTTAGAGAAGCTGGCTCCCCCTCGGCTTTCAACGTTATGGAAAGGGCACTGTCGAGGACATCCGGACCCCCGGTCCCTGCCACGGCTCCATCCCGCACTCCATTGCAGTTGGGCCAGGCCCCCACCAGCCGGTCCCAGGGACAGCCCGCCTCGATGTCCCAAGTGGTTCCCTTGGAACATCCATCTGCTGAAGAGTACTCCTCGGACAGCCCCCCCGATGAAGTACCTCGAGAGCGCAAGTGCAAGAGGAGGCACATGGACTCCCTGAGTCCGTCACTGAAGACACGGACTTGGATGAAGGGAAGGCTCCCTAGGTCACCCCTGAGGACGTCTCATTTGGAGACATCATGGAGATGTTAAGGATCGGGGGTGGTCTGCCCCAAGGCTTCTTCGGACGAGTCTGTGTTCTTGGAGGCATTCGAGGCGGCCCTTCTACCTCTTGGGTGTCCCTCCTGCTGACCCCTGGTAGATCTTATATCTATCAGGGCGTGGAAGGATCCGGACACCATTGAGCCTATCCTAAGCGCCCGGACCGCATTCTTTCTCCTCCATCAGACCGCACCCACTGGAGTAAGGGTCCCCCAGTAGATGCCATGATGATGGCTGCAGCCACGAAGAGGGAATTGGCCCAGGAGAGTCCCTTCGTCCATCCTCCGGGCAAGGAGTCCCGTTCGATGGATCGCATTGGGAAGCGAGTTTTTAGTTCAGCGACCTTCTCCTTGAGAGCGCTGAACTACATGGCACATGTCATTAGGATGCAGCGGGATCTGATTAAAGAATACGCTGCATCTCCCGAGTCCATCTCGAGTGAGGATAAACAGGTTTACTCCACCCGAATGGCCACTCTCAGATCTGTATCCAATACATCTATGCGGCTGCTGTCTCATGCTACTGAGGGAGCCGCTAGAGCCAGCGGAGCAGGCCTGGTCATGAGGCGACAGGCCTGGCTCCGCCATTGTGATTTTGCTGAGCCCTTCAAGGCGACCTTCGAATGCCCCTTTCGATGGTTCTGCCTTGTTTGGCAAGACTGTTCGCGAGACATTAGTCCAGAGCGAAAAGGACGGGAAGACGCTGTCTTCCGTCGGAGTCCGCTTCTCAGCTCCCCAGAGGTCCTTCTCTAAGAACCAAAAGGGACAGAAGAAGATGTGGTTCCGGAAGTCGCAGCAGTCCCAACCTGCTCCGGATAACCAGTCCTTCCGTGGCAGAGGAGGACGGGGAGGTCGTCGTGCCAGAGGCAGGGGGGCTCCTGGCAATTTTGGGTCCAGAGAACCCTTCTCTGAGAGACCCACGCAGCAGCCCTGAAGGGTTGCCCGGCTGTCCGTCTCTGGAGGCAGTCAGGGCGGTTTCGATGCACCTGACTTCTTGGGAGTCCATAACAACAGACAGTTGGGTGCTTTGACTTATATCCAGAGGATATTCAATACCCCTAATCAAGATTCCCAAATCTCGCAGCCTCCCAGATGTTCCACCCGACCAAAGGGAGGCGGCAGCTATCGAAATCGAGCAGCTGCTAGGAAAAAGAGCCATCCAGCGCGTCCCCCCAGATCAAGCCGGATTAGGGTTTTACTCCAGGTTCTTTTTGGTGCCAAAGAAGACGGGGGACTTAAGACCAATTTTAGACCTTTCCCTGTTGAACCTGTCAGTAACCAAGCAAAAGTTCCGGATGGTCACCCTGCAATCTATACTCCCCCTTTTGAGGGAGAACGACTGGATGTGTTCCATAGACCTCAAGGATGCGTACTACCACATTCGGATGGACAGACGATCCAGGAGGTTTCTTCGCTTCGCTGGGAGCCAGTCATTATCAGTTCAGGGTCCTCCCTTTGGTCTCACCTCAGCCCCAGGGTGTTTACCAAGGTGTTAGCGGTGGTAGCGGCCCACCTGAGGCTCCAGGGATTACAGGTCTTTCCGCACCTGGACGACTGGCTCCTGACGGCATCATCAAGGCATCTTCTGTGCTCAGCCAGGGATTACTTCCTTCAACTAGCACCAAGGCTGGGCATCACGATCAACTGGGAGAAATCTTTTCTGAATCCAACTCAAATTATAGATTTCATAGGAGGAAGACTAGACACCAGATCAATGCGAGCCTTCCTCACCCCAGACCGTATCGTCAGCCTGAGGTGTCATGTGACAGCAATCCTTCAACCATCTCCAACTGCAGCTTCGGTCCTGAGGGCCCTAGGTTCTATGGCGGCAGCTATCCCGCTTCTAATTCATGCCCGTTTACGCATGCGGGTTCTTCAATGGACCCTTCAAGTTCAGTGGTCTCCTCTTTGTTCGTCTCTAAACGCTCCGATTGCGGTCAGCAGAGCGTGCAGGGACTCCCTTCTGTGGTGGCTTCTTTCTCCGGAGCCCCTAGCAGGAAGACCTTTCTGCGCTGCATTTCCCGAGCCACAGTGACCACGGACGCTTCTTGCCTCGGGTGGGGGGGGCATTCTGCGGGAAAGATTGTCCAAGGCACGTGGAATCCCACAGAGACGTCATTGCATATAAATGTCCTGGAAATGAGGGCGGTGCTCCTAGCGTTGCAAGCACTTCACCACGTTCTTCCTACAGGGACTATTGCGATTCAGACAGACAACATGTCCGTAGTCTGGTATATCAACAAGCAGGGAGGAACCAGGTCTTACCCCCTTTGTCGAGAGGCCATGAGAGTCTGGGAATGGGCAATTTCCACCAAACGCTTTCTGTTAGCAACGCACATTCCGGGAAAGTCCAACATCCTTGCGGACAAGCTCAGTCGCACCATCCTTTCTCCACACGAGTGGTCCCTCAATCTTCAAGTAGCGAAGAAGATTTTTGCCGTTTGGGGGCAACCCTGTTGCGATCTTTTTGCTTCTCCCTCAAACGCCAAATGCGACAATTTCTTCGCTCTGCTTCCCACCAGGGAGTTCCCGAGGGATGCTCTGGTGCATGCTTGGCCTCCCGGTCTCCTATATGCCTACCCTCCACTTCCTCTGATGCAGAGGTTTCTGCAGAAAGCCAACAGTTTGGGGAGCAGAATGATTCTCATTGCCCCATTCTGGCCTCGACAACCTTGGTTCCCCTTCGTATGGTCTCACAAAATCAATCCACCATGGATTCTGGATCCAATTTCGGATCTCATCTCTCACCCTCTGGGAATGCCAGTTCCCAATCTCATGGACCCTGAAGTTGACAGCTTGGCTGCTCCAATTCCAACCTTAATTAGGACTCCGGTATCTCTTCACCGGTCAAAGCCATTTTGGTGGCTGCTCATAAACCTTCCACCAGACAGGTTTATCGGAGTAAATGGAAGAGGTTCTCTATATGGGCAGGACAGAGAACTGTGGATCCTTTTTCAGCACCTATCTCTGCGGTGCTAGATTTTCTAACAGACCTCTTTCATCAAGGGGCCAGTTCTTCCACGATTAAGGTACAATTGGCGGCTATCTCGCATTATCACATTGGCCAGGACACAGCTCACCTTATGACAGCGAAATTATGCAAAACCTTTCTCAAAGGAGTTTTTGTTAAGGCCTCCAGTCAAGGAGGTTGTACCGCCTTGGGACTTGTCTTTAGTCCTGCAGGCCCTTACTGCTCCTCCCTTCGAGCCTGCAGCTTCTGCTGATTTAAAATACCTTTCCTGGAAGACTGCCTTTCTGGTAGCTATCACTTCAGCCAGAAGGGTGTCTGAGCTTCAGGCTCTATGTGTCAAACCGCCTTATCTTTCTTTCTTCCCTGATAGGGTGTGCCTCAGGACCAATCCATCTTTTCTTCCGAAGGTCTCTTCTGAATCCAATATTAACCAGTCA
Organism: Protopterus annectens; assembly: GCF_019279795.1. Lineage (NCBI taxonomy): Eukaryota > Metazoa > Chordata > Ceratodontiformes > Protopteridae > Protopterus > Protopterus annectens. The sequence continues at coordinate 1,989,174,022 of NC_056726.1, read as the reverse complement.
ATCAATTTGCCTGTTTTTTTCCCCCAAGTATTCAAACAAAGGAGAATACAAATTGCATTCATTGGATGTTCATAGACAATTACGTTTTTATATTAACAGGACAGCTGGCCACAGGAAATCAGATCAGCTGTTCGTCTCCTTTGCTAAATTTGCTCTGGGTAAAGCAGTGTCTAAAGTCACTCTATCTAAATGGATTGCTAATTGCATTCTGCAGGCATATGACACTTCAGGCAGACCTGCTCCTCAGAGGGTTACGGCTCATTCTACTAGGGCAGTTTCTACGTCAGCCGCCTTTAAGTCCCGTGTTTCGTTGGATGATATCTGCGCGGCAGCTACTTGGGCCTCGCCTCATACTTTTATTTCTCATTACAAGGTGGATGTTGTTTCTAGAGGAAGAGCATCCTTTGGCTCAGCGGTGCTCGAACATCCTTCCATGACGGCCGCCCAAGATTCAGGTAGCTAGGGACTCTGTCCCACAGGTTGCAGACGAATGAAGTCTGCCTACTTCAGATTTAGAAGTTATGTACTCACCATAACGTTCCATCTGAGTAGGTGACTTCATTCGATGTAACCATCCCTCCATCCCCCTGACCTTTATAGAGCGAGTATTTATGCTGTTTTAGTATACTGTGGTCAGTATTTTGAGGCAAACTCAATCTGAGGTCAGTCAGGGCTTGGCAAGGGGTTATGGGTAAGAGGGAGGAGCTAGGAGCTCGGAGCCTAAGCTTTTGAATTGCCGGCTCGGATCCGAGATCGGATCCGATACCCACAGGTTGCATCCGAATGAAGTCACCTACTCAGATGGAACGTTATGGTGAGTACATAACTTCTAATTTTCTAACCCTAAAGCAAACTCTGCAGTGATTTCCTTATCAAAAACAGTTTCTACTAGATAAGTGGCTAATGTTAATTCAATTCCCTGTGACAAGAACGGAAACATTTTATGCAAATTTGGGCTGAAATTTTATTCTTCTGTCACTTTAACATTCAGAATTTTAAACTGTTTAAACTGTTAACCTTCCCTCTACTGACATGAAAAATGCCTTGAATGTCTCTCTGCATCTGCTTTTCATGTAATTAAACATACCTTAACAGTTTGTTATGACAATGCTGATACTGTCTCCAGTGCTGCTGCTTCTGGGTCAGTGATGATTTGCCTGGTCATAATCTCAAAATCTTCCTGAAGATATTAAAACTGAAATTTTAAATTTTCCTCTGGACTTGGATGTTCTATTTGGCCCTTCTAGGTGCGTAACAGAGTTGATGAGTGGAGAAAGTTGATTCAAGGATTGACCCAAGTCTTCCAACCTTTTTTTAAGGGAAATAAAATGTTCCTTCTGCCATGGCTCTCTTTTTTAAGAGGCAATTCAAACAGAAACGAACAAGATAAAAGATAGTCCAGAAATTTGCCTCCTCAGTCCTCCCTCACAACCTTTTCCATCCTAGCAATGTCTTCCTGTCTCTGGATCTACATCTCCTTTTATGGCATCAGGTTGTTTCAGATAAATGGGTTCTGAAGCCCATTCAATGTGGGTACACTTTGGCAATGAAAGTGTATATCTCCTTCCCAGGGGATTCCACCTTGCCCAGTAAACCAAATGTCTGTCTTTCCTCCAGTCCTGAGGCACATGTTAGCTCAGGGATTCATAGAACCAGTGTCCATTTGACAGATAGGTACTGGTTCTATGATGTCCTGAGCTAACATTTTTTTATACAGTCTACCCTGAATTCTCCACAATTGACTGCCTGGATTCATTTTAGACACTTGCAGCAAATAATGAAGGAGGCTAAAAACTGCTAGTAGGATTTTTCTGCTGCCAAAGAAGAGACTTGGAGATCTGTGCTAGACATTTCCTCAAGGTCCCAGAGTTCATAATGTTATCCCTTCAGACTGTGTCGCCTCTCATCCCTTTATTAATCTTCATGATAAAGCTAGACTTAAATGATGCCTACCATCACGTTCCCATTTGCAAATATTTCAGACATTTCGTAGGATTTTCAGTATCTGACTTAGATTATCAATTTTCTATCTTATCCTTTAGACTGTCTGCTGCTTCAGTGTTATTTACAAAGTCTTTGGCTCTATTAATTGCTTATGGCAGACTTTGAGGCATTCACATCTTTCCATATGTTGACAATTGTTTTATATTTGCAGTCTTTTTCCAGTTGTCAAGAGTCCTTACCAAGTGCTCAGAATCTACCATTCAGCCTTGGTTTTCAAGTGAATTACATAAATCTTCTCTCATTCCTTCTCACAGAATAGTTTTCCTAGGATGTCTGTTAGACTTTGGCCTAGTCAGAGCTTTTCTTCCTCCAGACAAAGTGGATATGTTTTAAACATTCTTCTTGACTTTTTCCAACTTGGGTTACATGATTTCTATGATTCTTATGTTTCCCCTAGTCAGGAGTCAAATGAGAAATATTCAGTGGGTACCTCAGTTCACTCTGGACTCACAGTCTGCACCCTTTATCCTTTTATATCCATGTTTTGGGATTTGTAAGGAGTGGAATTATTTTGTAGGTAGACCAGATATCTTACATTCCAGGTCTCCCATTTTGTCTTCTGTCTCCCTTCTTGTCTGTCACTACTGATGCATCAGACCTGGCTTGGGGAGGGGCTTCCAAAGGGGTGAATCTGCTAGGTCTGTGGAGCAAATAGAGCAGACATAAGCACATAAATGTCAAATAGATGATGGCAGTAAATGCTTTGAAAACTCTAAATCATCTCTTATCTCCTGGACCTATGCAAGTTGTAGTGATGTGGTACATAAACAAATGTGGTTACCAGATCTTATCCATTTTGCAGATGTGCTATGATAGTCTGAGAGGTAGCAACACAGCTCAGTTTGATTCTTTAGACTCCATACATTCTGTAAGAGCAAAACCAAGTAGACCTTGTAGCAGCCAAGCAAAATCATAACCAGAACAGGCGCTCATAAATAGACGCCACACCCTTGGGTCTAATAGGAACTGATCCATCTGTGAGGAGCACTTCAAGTAGATCTGTTCACTTCATCTCCAAACAGACAGAGAAATTCTGCTCCAGGATTCCAAGCAAACAGGGCTGGCAGACAGATGCTTTTTCATTACAATAAGGATGTTCTTTTATGCTTTTCTACTGACTTCACTGACATACACATTACTTCTAAAGGATCAGAAAGACTCCTCAGAGATGGTGGTGGAGAGTCCCTTTTTGCTTAAGCAACAGTGGATGTTCAACAAACATACTGCCTTACTGGCATCCTCACACTGCCTGTCTGTGAGTGTGAAGGACCAGTCATCTGGTAGGAGCAGGACATCCTATTAAACTCACAGATAAATCCCTTTAAGTTTTCTTGTGCCAAAGTCAGAGAAAGATCTGTTGGGATGCTACTTCTCTGCCTCTGGTGATATCAGCTTCAGGGTTCAGAATAAGAAATCTATTTTGAGTTTTATTTTCTCCCTCTGCCTTTTTTTATCAATGCTTGAATAGTGTATTCTGCTGATTTGCTTATTTTTTCTTGTGGAAAATGTGTATGTATTTTGACCATGATTTATCTTACAGTTATAGTGTTTATTTTAAGCTCTTTCTGAGTTCTTGTGCAGATTCTAACCCTTTTAACCAGTTAATCGCTACATGCTGCCAGAACCATGACTAATTCACGGCTGTTATTTCCACCGATTTAAAGATTTTTTTGAATGTTTTCATGGTAACATTTGCTGTTTTGTCATTTTTCCACCGATTTAAAGATTTTTTTGAATGTTTTCATGGTAACATTTGCTGTTTTGTCATTTTTTCCCTTTGGGGATATGATTATTTGCAGTCACTGAGCACATTTACAGCATTTTAAATGATTTTTTTTGTAAATCATAGTTTGGCTGCCATTTTGTTTGTAAAACATTTTTGACAGGAATTTTTCTTAATGTTTAAATCCTTGTCTAGTGTTAGCATTAATTATTATTTGATGTAATTGAGTAGATTAACAGCATTTTAAAATAATTTTTCATTTAAATCTCCATTTTGGCACAATTGTGTTTGTGTGACATTCCTGACAGGAATTTTACTTAATATTGTACTTAATTCCTGGTGTAAGGCTAATATAGGCTGTTTCTATTTTTGTTGGGCTGAAAATAGCCTTTATTTACTAAAATTGGGGGTCTATGTAATATGTTTGTTGCGCTTTCTGTTGGGTTACTGAGATTTCTGTATTTTTCTAAAGTACAGTATTCAGTGTAGTTTCCCAATGGAATAGACTCAAATTTTCTATTTAGAAGGAACTTTGTGGGATTTCTCTATTTTGTACTAGGCTAACTGTGCAATCACTGATTGGTATTGATCTGACTAGTTTTTGCCCACTGTCTTGATGGATTTAGTTATGGCTCTCACCATCATCTTCCCCATCTGCATCTAAAAATGAAAGAATAAATCAAATAATATGCCTTAGCTTATAGCATACAAGCTATCAGACTACTCACCTTCAGTTAGCTCCAGGTCCGCTGTTATGGTCATAGTACCTCAAGTGTGTATGCCACGAGGGTCAGACATATCCTCTGGGGCTGTACCACTGCCTACTTTAGGTATGGAAAAACTAAACCCTTTATATGCCAGGGAAGATAGGGGTGCAGAATCTGTTTCCAATATTGATACTTCCCTCCCGCCAGAGATTCTGCCATTAGTTTAGTGTATGCTAAAAAGGGATAGAAGACCCACCAAGTGGTGTGACAGCAGTGTCATACTAGTTTCCCACCTGAGATGGTGACTATGCTAGAGTCATTGTTCAGGCAGTTGATTATGGGGTACATACCAGAGTTATGATTAATGCCAGTGCTCCCACCACTAGTCAGTCTGCTAAGGATCCTGTTTTGAAAAGGATCATCTCTTTGAGGACTCTGACCTGTCTGAGTCAGATAAATATATAAATATAGCCTGAACCTGGTTTCTGATAGAAATAATGCAGTGGAGAAGTAAATATGCTATCTGTGTTGTTGTGTCAAAACTGTTTGGATGAATTCCAGACTCTGAACTGGTGCTAGTTTTGATTTGGCAAGATTTATTGTAATGCCCAAAGTGTTGCAAATCTGGAGCAAATAGTCCCTGATATGTTGCATGTCTTCTTGATCATTGGTCTATTCTGATGTGATAGTATGCGCCCTGAATATCTATACAGCACATCCAACTGTTCTTGTACAGAAAAGGCAGGATTGACCTAACCATGACCATTCGGAACTTCACTTTCTTTACATGCTAGTTCAATTTGCTTAGATCCAAAATGGGTCTGAGGTCCCTTGTTTTCATTGACAATAAAAAGAAGCAGGAATAAGTTCTGAATCCTATCTGGTCAGGTGGGACCTTCTGGATGACTCTTTTTTTCTAGCAGCTTTTGTATTTATTGTGCTGCAGCCTTCTTCTGACTGGGTGGAACATCGGGAAGTTTCTTTCTTTGGCAATGAGAAAGAAGGGAAAATGGTATGTAATAACCTCTGGATATTATTCTTAGCACCCAAAAATCTCTTGTGACATTTGTCCGGGCATCTAGGTGCAAAGGGCAGTACTTCAGGAGCGCTGATAGGGCCTGTCTGAAAAATAATCTCTAAAGCCCTGGTCCTGTGGGCCTCTACTGCCTCTAGGAAGACATCTACCATTAAAATATCCCCCTCTGCCTCTGGAGAAATTGTCCCTATGTGTATCCTGGAAAGGTCCCTGAGAATTACGAAACCACATTTTCTAACCACCTCTCTGGTTTCTAGAGAGCATCTGTTAAGGTGTAGAAAACATGATCACCACAGCAGAGAGGGTCTTTCCTTCTTGTTCACTGTGGGAAAGTGTATCTTTTACTGATGGCCCAAACAAGGAAGTGCCATCAAATGGGGCATTAACAAAGGATGTCCTAAAGGACTCCACAAAGTCACATAGCCATATCCAGGCATGTCTCCTTATGGCAATACCTGAACCGATTGCTTGTGAGGTACCTTCAGCTGTGTGAGAGATTAACCTCACTGAAGTGTTTCAAATAAATAAAAGAGTGGCCAGCTGAGAAGAAGTCCTTTTGAAATACTTAGCAGATATGGACTCTGACAGAGAGTATTTGATAGTTCCTTAGTCAAATCTCTCTGAAACCTAGTAAAGTATGCCAGGTAATTAAGCGACCTCAGAGCAAAAGTAGTTGAGGCAAACACTCACTTTCCAAATCTGTCCAACGCTCTGGACTCCCTGTTAGGCAAATGGACAGAACAGCTCTGTTCTGCTAGCTCTTCCTTAGCGCATGCCAGCACCACCATAACATCAACTGGGACTCCTTTGCTCCAATGGGGTCTGTCTGCAGGTGGGACCAAAAACTTGTCAAGGCATTTGGGGATGTGCTCGACAGTAACCAGTTTCTTCAATGCCCAGAGGGAAAACAGATCAATCAGTTAATTCACCGGGGAGGTTACCCAAGACATAGACAGCCTAGAACCAAAAGCCTCCAAGAACACAGATTCTTCAAGAGAGGAACTTTTGGATGACCAACCACCTTTCTGCTTCAGGATATCTAGAATATCTCCAAAGGAGATGTCATCCAATGGTGATCTGGGGGATCCCCCTCCTTCATCAAAATCATTGTTTTCCATGAGAGATTCCATAGGGGAGTCTATCTGTCTCCTCTTACACATTCTTTTCTGGGACATCTCCTCCATGGAATGTTCTGCAGAGGTGTTGAAAGATGGGGGAAGTTCCTCTACTGGAACTGGTTGTCCCTGTGTAATAGATCTAACTGACTCAGAGCTTGGAAGCGATGGGAGAAAAGGGGTAGGATCCAAAACATGAGAAGATGGTTCTCTCTATGAAGAAAAAGCCTTTTCCATTACATCAAAGGCCGAGGGACTGGGAGAAGCCCCAACCTGCCCCCTTGAAGCCAAAGCTTCCGAAGAAGGTAAATCTAGGTCACCCCTGGATCTGAGCCTTAAGGGGAGAATCAGATATGAACTATCTAGGGCTGAAGTGCCAAGGGAAAGGGATGTATCTGACAAAACCAAAGCTGAACCTACCCCTTCAGATCCAATGTAGACACCTGAGCTCTCAGACCGGTTCTAATCCAAGGGTATCAGACCAGAACCAGTAGGGAAACAATCAGAGTGAAGGAGGAAACTTTCTTCAAATCCAATGCCGAGCTTCTCCGGGATCTTGGATCCTGGGGCTCCAAAACCACTGGATGGATTAGAGAAGGAGAAATAATAGTCTTAGATATGACAGGCATAATCATGGATCCAGTAGGGGCAGAGATTGTAACACTCCCATCTGGATCTGAGCTCTGAGAAACTTTTGCATCATCCTATCAACATCTGCTACAGACAAGTTTCTGGATGACATACAGGAAGTGGTGGATGGGGGCCTGTAATGCTTCTTAGATGTTTGGAGAAGCTGAGCAGGCAAGGTGGGCGAGACTGATTTCAAAACATATTCAGGCATTATACTCCTAAAGGAAGTACCCAGCTTCAGATCTGATAACTTAAGATCCAAGGGAGGAGTTGGTGGACTAATTGTGATTACAGTTGGAGCAGAAGCCTTAGGATCCAAAGGCATCAGATCTGAATGATGAAACATCTTCAGATCCAGGGAGGTTGGATGCGAGGGTCTCCTGGTCTTGGTTGGTGGCTCCAATGAAGACCTAGGGCACTTCGGAGGAGAACATTTATGGTGCTCCGGAGGAGCAGGCTTGCTTGATTTGGAGGGGGCTTATGCCCCTGGAGTGGAAGAAGAATGGAGAAGACCCCTCTGACCTCCAGGGCCCTATGATTAAAGGTGGCACAGATTCTATATGCCTTGTCCAAGTGTCTGACCCCAAGGCAATAAAAGCACTTCTTCTTGGCATCTGAGTGTGGGATCTTATGCCCACAAGATGTGTATTTTTAAAAACCCTCTAGGTTTGTCTGACATAATGGCAGTAATGGAGGACAAACACTGAAAAAAGAAGAAAATAACAGTGAGGTTTTTGTTTTTGACAAAGGGAAAATACAAGAAAAGGACAATCAACTATAATAGAAACAAAAATACCCTAAGGTTAAAGGGTAAAGAAAGAAAAAAGAATAATGCTGTAACAGTAGATGCCTGGTTGGAGTGGTTATGAGCCAGTCGTCCAGATAGGGAAATATCTGATGTCCTTGCAGCCGGAGATGGGCTACCACCACTGCCAAGCACTTGGTCAGCACCCTGGGGGTATTGTTGAGACCAAATGGTGATCTGAACTGGAAATGAGAAATTATGTACCTACCATAACGTTCCATGTTAGTTGTCTTCTTCTCGCCTTCTTTCTTGCTGGATGGGTTCAGAGCCGATCCTCGGCTCCAACTCAGCCTATACTAAAGCTCAAGAGCTATTTTTACCGGCTCAAGGCTACCCTATATCCCACAATGCTAGGCGGTAACTACCCAGATCTCGTTTGATAGCTGAAACCATAGCAGTTCTGATCTCCAAGTCAAGGAGAAAGAGGAAACCCTACATCTATAGCCACCTACATCTACAGCTACCAATAAAAGATAACCAAGGGGGCTTATACTGAGGCAAAAAGAAGATCCCAAAGGATCCTTTCAGTCTGTCCAGGCTAGGGGGATGGAGGGTGGGACACAAGAAAGAAGGTGAGAAGAAGGCAACTAACATGGAACGTTATGGTAGGTACATAACTTCTCAATGTTAAGTTGTCAATCTCGCCTTCATTCTTGCTGGATGGGACCGTGTCCCTAGCACCTTCACCCTGGGTGGCTCATCGGAACAGACTCTTGAGAACGGTGGAACCAAAATTAGCCCGGCTTCTGGAGGCCATGTGCAATTTGTAATGATAGGTAAAGGTATGAGGAGAAGCCCATGTGGCTGCCGCACAAATGGAATCTACTGGCAATCTAGCCTGAAAAGCTATTGACGTAGCTAAGGCTCTAGTTGAGTGAGCTCTAGGCCTTGACAGTAGTTCTTGATGTCTGAGTTCATAGATGAAAGTAATCACAGAGGCCAGCCATCTAGAAAGGGTTACTTTGGAAACTGGAAGGCCTTTCTTCCCTTCCGCATAAGATAGGAAGAGCTGCTTAGATTTCCTAGCTTGCTTGGTTCTGTCCAGATAGTAACGGAGCTGACGATGAACGTCCAAAAAATGCAGCTTTTGTTCTGCTCTGTTGGAGTAGTTAGGGAAGAAAACTGGGAGATCGATAGTCTGGTTTAGGTTTGCTCAGAAGAAACCTTGGGTAAAAGGGACGGGTTAGTCCTAAGAGACATTCTGTCTTTATGGAAAACTAGATAAGGAGGATGAATGCAAAGGGCATGAAGTTCTGATACTCTCCTCGCGGATGTTATGGCGACTAGAAAAAGAGTCTTCCAAGAGAGCAACTTCAAAGAGCAGGAAGCCGCAGGTTCAAAGGAGGGGAGAATCAAGGAAGTTAAAACCAAATTCAAGTCCCACTGTGGTGGGGGGTCTCTGACTGGGGGCTTGAGCAAAAAGATTCCTTTAAGAAAGACTTTACAAAGCTTATGGGACATGATACTGGAGTCCGAAAAGCCTACATGAAAGTTCGAAATAGCCGCTAACTGTACTCTGATGGTGGAGGAAGAAGAGCCTGAGTGAAACAGTTCGGCCAGGAAGTCTAGGACTGATTGGATAGGGGCAGTAAAAGGATCCATATTTCTAACCCCTGCCCAGAAGGAAAAACGCTTCCACTTGCTGGTATAAATCCTTCTGGTAGATGACTTAAGGGAAGCTATAATGATGTCACGCACAGAATGGGAAATAAGGGGAAGCCTGGCTAGGGTTGGAAGAGGAGCAACCAAGCTGTGAGGTTGAGAGATTGGAGGGACTGGTGCAGCTGTTCTGACTGATGGGTCAAGAGATCTGGCACTGGGTCCAGATGCCAGGGCTGCCCCAAGAGGTAAAGATGCAGGAACGGAAACCATATCTGTCGAGGCCAGTAAGGAGCAATGAGGATCATCGTGGCTCTCAAGGCGCTAGCTTTCTGAATCAACTGAGTGATTAATAGAAAGGGGGAAAAGCATGCAGCAGTCCCCGGGGCCAATCGTGGACTAGAGCGTCTCTGGGAGGGTGGCTGGGAAGAGGGAAGAGAGTGAAAAGGTCGTGGCACTTGCTGTTTTGAGGTGTTGCAAAAAGATCGCAGCAAGGTCGACCCCATTCCTGAAAAATTTCTTCCACTACTGACTGCTTGAGACACCACTCGTGTGGCATGAGAATGGCTCTGCTCAACCTGTCCGCTATGATGTTGGACTTCCCGGGGATATGCATTGCTATCAGAAACCGCTGAGAGGAGATCACCCACTGCCAAAGTCTGAGTGCCTCTCGACATAAGGGATAGGACTTGGTTCCACCCTGCTTGTTGATGTACCACACTACGGACATATTGTCCGTCTGAACTGCAATAGTCCCGATGGGAAGAGAGTCCTGAAGGGCTTGCAACGCTAAAAGTACTGCTCTCATCTCCAAGACATTTATGTGCAGGTGGCATTCGAAAGGTTGCCATGTGCCCTGGACCGTCCTGCCCTGAAAATGCCCCCCCTACCCGACCAGGGAGGCGTCCGTTGTCACCGTGGCGACCAGGGGGGAAAGAATTAAGTGTCTGCCCTGAAGGACTTGAGGGGAGACCATCCACCAAGAAAGGTGTTTCTTGCAAGATAGAGTTATTAAGATGTTGTGTGACATTGGAAGATGTTGAAAGGACCACTGGGAAAACAACATCCACTGAAGGATCGGCATGTGAAAGCGAGCTAGGGGAAGTAGCGTAATGGCTGCCGCCATGAGACCTAAAACCTTCAGGACAAACCTGGCCTGGATTCTGTTGCTCTGAAGAAGGATGTGAACATGCCTGCGAATATCTAAAACTCTTTGCTCGGTTAGTTTTGCTGAGAGTTGGACTGTGTCCAAGGTGGCGCCTATGAAGGTAATAGACTGACAAGGCAACAAGGCAGACTTTTCAAAATTTATGGAGATACCTAGCCCTTTGCAAGTATGAATGGTGTAATCTCTGGACAGGAGAAGCTGACGCCTGGTGGTGGCAGTGAGGAGCCAGTCGTCTAGATATGGAAACACCTGGAGTCCTTGACGTCTTAGATGAGCCATAACCGCTGCCATGCATTTGGTGAACACTCGGGGGGGCTGTAGTGAGACCAAAGGGCAGGGCCCTGAACTGGTAGTGACTGGCCCCCAGCCGGAAGCGGAGAAACCTCCTGGAGTGCCTGTGCATCTTGATGTGGTAGTACGCATCCTGAAGGTCTACTGAGCACATCCAATTGTCCTGACCCAGAAAGGGTAGAATGGACTGTAGCGTGATCATCCGGAACTTCGTTCTTTTTTACAGACTTGTTTAGTCTGCTGAGATCCAATATTGGCCTCCAGTCCCCTGTATTTTTTGGTGCCAAAAAGAACTTGGAGTAGATTCCGGATCCTTGCTGGTCTGCTGGGACTGGCTGGATGGCTCTTTTTGTTAGCAGTTTTGATATTTCTAGTACTGCTTGTTCCCTTAGACTGGGTGGAACGTCTGGAAGGGGCCCTTTTGGCTGAGTTGGGGTGTGGATAAAGGGAATTTTGTAACCCTCGGATATAATCGACCGTACCCATTTGTCTTGGGTGAGTGAAAGCCAGGCTTCTGGGTACAGTGATAACCTTCCCCCGACTGCCTCCGAAGGCGGACAGTCGGGCAGCTTCTCAGGGATGCTGGAAGGGTTTGTCAGAGAGAGTCTCTCTGCTACCCTGATTCTGCGGACCTCCTCTGCCTCTAGGGCGGTGTCTGTTATTGTTTCCCCCCCCTGCCTCTAGAGGGGAACTGACCTCTTGCATCAGGAGCGACTTCTTGTGGTTTACGGAACCACATTTTCTCACCCTTCTGACCCTTAGGATATGGTCTAGACGGGGTGGAAAAACGGACTCCCACGGCAGAGAGAGTCTTGCCTTCTTGCTCGCATCTGGTCAAAGTATACTTCACCTGAGGTCCAAACAAAGCCGAACCGTCAAAGGGGGGGGGGTTAGTGAAGGACGCCCTGAAGGGGTCTGCAAAGTTGCAAAGCCGCATCCAGGCGTGACTCCGTAAGGCCACACCTGTGCTGCAGCCCTACTCGTCCCATCGACCGGGTAGGAAATAAGCCACATGGAGGAGATGACAATCGAATTCAGGGTTGCCAGCTGGGAGTTGATTATGTCTTGAGACCCCGCAGCTGTTGGACCCTGTAGGGCATCACCCATTTCTTTGAGCATGTCTCTTTAAAGACGGGTGAAATGGCACAAGTAGTTCAGCGACCGCATGACAAAGGTCGCTGAAGAAAACATCCGCTTGCCATACCTATCCATAGTCCTAGATTCCTTATTAGGAGGATGGATAGGTACTGAAGGATCAGTCAGTTCCTTCTTAGTGGCTGCAGCCACCACCATGGCATCAACCGGGACACCCTTAGCTAAAAACTGTTTGTCCGACGGGGCTGTAATGAATTTTGAAGGCCTCCGTGGGGTAGGTTCCATCGTATCAGGGACCGTCCATGCCTTCCGCGCCACCACTTCCATGAGGGGGTCAAAGGGCGGAGACACCCAGGAGGTGGAAGGGCGAGAACCAAATGCCTCTAGGTAAACCGACTTGTCCTCGGAAGGATTGAGAGTAGACCAGTTCCCCCTCTGCTTGAGGATCTCAAGGATGTCCGAAAAGGAGACATCCTCAGAGGGGGACCGTGGGGACCCTTCTGACTCATCCAAGTCGGTATCAGATGTGATGGACTCAGGGGAGTCCACATGCTTCCTCTTACATTTCCTCTTCCGAGGGGGTTCCCCTGACGGATCAGGGGAAACCTCGGAAGAAGAGGATATTCCCAATGGGGAAACCTGAGGTGTTGGATCTCTACGGTCAGGAATGAGAGGGTGGGTAGAGACCGCAGCAGGCACTACAGAGGGAGGAGCTGAGGGAGCCGACCGTGGAGCAGGCACAGGGGCCAGCACACTCCTCATGACTTCAAAGGTGCCCCTATCAGGCAGGGCAGAAGGTCCCCGCTCCGAAGAGATAAGGACCCCTCCCGGCACCGAGAGGGACGGCTCTGAAGCTGATGTTGGGGCCGAACTCACCAGCGCCGAAGCTCCAAGAGGGAGAACGGGGTCGGACAAGGGTCCGATGCCACTCGCCCCCTCGGAGCCGATGAGGAAGTCCAGGCGCCCGGATCCCTCCAAGGATGGGACCATGAAAGAGACCGGAGCCGACGACGGAGCTGAAAGATGAGGTATCGGCTCCAACGTGTCGACAGCCACGGCTCCCACGAGCTCCGGCTCCGAACTCAAAGGAAGAGTCGGAGGAGGAATCGAGGATGGAATGAGTATAGCCACTGTCTGCTGAGAAGGGTATGAAGCATCTGGGCCAGTGCCTGAGACTTAAGGAGTCTACTAACCACCCTCTCGAGGCCATGATCCGACAGCCTGGAAGACCGAGAGGAATGGGATTGATGGCTCCGCTCCGAAAGTAAGGGAGACCTCGGAGCCGAATGAACGGACTCCAAGGACGGAGACCTAGACCGTTTATGGCTGGCAGATGGCACCGACACAACTATCGGTGCCGACTGAGTCTCAGAAACATCGGCTCCAGCTCGATCCGATGTAGAAGACTGCGTCTTAGAAACATCGGCTCCAGCCGGAGCCAATGTAGAAGACTGCATCTTAGAAACATCGGCTCCAGCTGGAGCCGATGCAGAAGCAGTCTGTGCACCACCAGTCGAAGGCTCTGAACTCGGAGCCGAGGGCTTGGAAGGCTTTGAAGGCTTCCCTGAAAATTACTTGGCCGGGGAACCTTCAGGCTTTAACAAGCCTCTCAAAATTAACTTGTTTCTGCATTCCTGCAGGACTCTCGGACTGAACACGTGGCAGACAGAACAAGAGTCCTGCAGGTGCAGACGGCCCAGGCAATAAACACAAGAAGTGTGACCGTCTGTCAGCAACATTTTCTGACAGCACGAGTCACATTTCTTGAAGCCTGAGACCTTGGTGTCTTTAAACATCCTAAATAGTGAAGGATAATCACAAAAAATACACACACACAGACACCCCTTAAAAACAAAAGCTAAGTCAGTCACACAGATAAATTTACCTGACAAATGAAGGAAAAAGGGGATGGGCCCAAAGGCCTAACCATTTAAACAAAACAAAGGGGGTTTAAGGGATTTAAGGGACCCAGAAGGAAGTTATGCTAAGTAAGGATACTAATGGGAAGGGTACTATCAACAACTACCTAAAACTGACTAAAAAAAGTAGAAATTTAAGAAATATTTAAATCCAACCTGCAGAGCCGGTAAGAAACGCACCTCGCAGCTGAAGCGGCAAACGAGATCTGGGTAGTTAGCGCCTGGCATTGGGGGATATAGGGTAGCCTCGAGCCGGTAAAAATAGCTCTCGAGCTTTAGTATAGGCCGAGTCAGAGCCGAGGATCGGCTCCGAACCCATCCAGCAAGAATGAAGGCGAGATTGACAACTTAACATTAAATGGCTCCCAGCTTGAAATGAAGGTACCGTCTGGAGCGTCTTTCTATTTTGATGTGATAGTACGCATCCTTCAGGTCTACAGAGCACATCCAGTCGTTCATCCTCAACAGGGGTAGGATGGACTGAACCATGACCTTCCTGAATTTTGTGTTCTTTACATATTTGTTCAGAAAAGTCAGTTCCAGAATTGGTCTCATGTCCCCTGTCCTTTTGGGTACCGAAAAAGAATCCAGAATAGTCACCTGATCCGACTTGATTGAGAGGGACCTCCTGGATGACGCTTTTTTGCAGCAATATTGCGATTTCTATGGCTGTGTCCTCCTTCTGATTGGGTGGGCAGCTGGGAGGTGAATTCTTGGATTCAGTTCTTCTAAAAAGGAAATGAAGTATCCTCTGGATACATTCCTTAGCATCCACTGGTCATTTGTGATGGATTCCCAGGCTGTGGGGTGAAAGAAAAAGAGCCCCCCAGACCAGCAGTTGGGCAACTGTTCAGGAGCAGTGAAAGGGTCTGTTCGAAAAGGGTTCCCAAACCCTTGGTTTTGCAGGAACCCTCTGCCGCGTGGGTGGAGTCTACCACTCTGGTTATTTCCCCCTCTGCCTCTGGGGGAAAAATCTCCTGGAAATCCTGAAAGGAAGCTTGAGATTTTTTGAACCACATCTTTTTAATCCCATGCTGGTTCCAGGAAAACGACCTTTGTGGAGTAGACAAAATGGATTCCAATGGCAGACAAAGTCTTCCCATTTTTCTCACTGTGGCACAGTGTGTCTTGAACTGCCGGTCCAAACAAGATTGATCCGTGAAAAAGCACACTGACAAAAGAAGCCTTGAAGGGCTCAGCAAAGTCACACAGCCTCATCCAGGCATGACTCCTTATGAAAATGCCATAACCGGCCATCCTTGAGGTACCCTCTGCTGCATGGGATATAAGCCTCATGGATGCACTAGCCAATGATTGAAAGGTGGCCAGCCTGGAGGAAAAGTTCAGCTGTTCCTCAGCAGTTATGGACCATGGGGCCGGGCTAGAGAGTTCTTTGACGAGGTCCCCTTGAGTCTTGTGAAATGAGATATATAGTTTAACGCCCTCAGAGTAAATGTGGAGGAGGCATAAATTCTCTTGCCAAATTTGTCCAAAGCCTGTGACTGGGAGCTGGACAGAGGAACTTTCTTATGCTGGCTCCTTTTGGTGGCTGCCACAACCATGGCATCTATGGGAATACCCTTGGTCCAGAAGGACACCTCGGCGGCTGGGACCAATGAAACCGAAGACTCCAAAACTGAGGGCTGATTTAGAGAAGGAGCCATGGGATGGAAAGGGGAGAGCCTCATGAATGCAGAAGGGGATGGAGTGGATAAATCCCCCAAATGGATCTGAGCCTTGAGAAATTGCCTCATTAGTCTAGCCACATCTTTCTCAGAGGGGCTTCAAGATCTGGAGGATTTGAAAGAGGGAGGCCTGGGAGATTTTTTCCAAGCAGGGGTCGTCTGCCCTGAGCCAGAAGTCAAGGCACAAGGAGGAGACATCTGATCCAGTCTGCTCAGTCTCAAAGGAGCAGATGAGGCATGGAGCAGAGGAGAGGAAAATGGAGCAGAAGAGACCAGTGCTGACCGGGATGGCTGTGAGGACCTTGGCATCATTTTTTAGTAGTTCTTAACAGGACCTTGCAGGGGAGTGTTTCCTGCTGTCCTTGGCCTCTTTGGATGATTTGGAGTGGGGTTGCGCTGCTGACATTGAAGGGACAGCAGATGAAAAGGAAGGAGGGAGCAAACCTTTCAAAATACATTTACTTCTCCTATTTATCAGGGCCCTAGGTAGAAATCTCTTTACAAATACTGCAGTAACTGTCCAGATGTGCAGGCTCCAGGCAGTAAATGCATTCCCTGTGGGCATCAGACAATGGGATCTTGTGTTCACAGGAAGTGCATTTCTTGAAATGTAACAGCTTCTCTTTCTGATCGTCTATATCTAGAGACAGAGATTTTTTTTGTTAGAAAGAACAGAAAGAGGAAAGAAAAAGAACTCTATGGTGAAAAAACCCAATTAACTAGAAAAAATGACTATCCTACAATTTTTTTTAAACTACAATGAAAGAAAAGGGTAGGAAGATGAAGAAGAAAGAAATACAACAATCACATTCACAAAGTGCCAAAAACACAGCCAAACCCACGTAGGAGCTCAAGAGCTTTGGAATCTCACTGTTATTCCGACGAGCAGCAAACGAGATCTGAGGTAATATGGAGAGGTGGAAAATTATGGGTAGGAGGGAGGACTCGAGCTTGGAATCTTTAGTTAGTGAAGCAGCCAGTTGTTTCCGTGGGTTGGAACCAAGACCCACAGGTTAATGAATGAATGAAGATGACAACATCAGATTACTGGTTAAACCTTAAAGTCTTGAAATGTCACGTTTTCACAGACAAGTGCAGTAAAAGGCACTTTAAAACACTTTGCCAATTCCAGAAAATAAAATAAACACAACGTTTCTACACAAAATGGTTTTCAGTTACTTTAAACAACATTAAAACTAACAGGACAAAAATGCATTCCCATTTAAAAGTGCTGTACAGTCTCGTGACAGTCCCTTAAAACACAAACTCCTAGCTTTAAAATAACTTTCCTGGAGAGGAAAATAATGATAACAAACAAAAATACTGGCGTTTTTTTTCCTCTTAAAGGGAACTTATCTGCCCAGCAAAGGAAACGCACAAGCCAACTGTCGATCCTTGAAAGCCTCACAGGCATGTACACTTCTGCAAAAGTAATGCTCTGAAGGGCTTGGAGTGCAAACTTGTCTTTTAGTCAGCTCATCTTGAGCTGTCATTCGATCTTGGCCTGTAGAAGGTGCTCTGAAGCTTTGGTTCATAGGTTGATACTAGGCTATCAGCCCTAGGGCCTACACAAGCCTAACCAAAACAATTCCATGGCTATTTCTTCAGACAGTATTTACTTTCCTGGACCCCTGAAAGATGACCAGCTGTTATATCCTTGGCAGAATGTAACCCATATAGCTAAGGCTACTGCAGCTGTGATCAACATGAAAAACATTAGGTCTTCCCATGACAAAATCTAAAAGACATCCTAGAAAACAAATCTGTGAGATGAGAGATTTCTGAAACTTCACTTGAAAGCCTAGACAGAGTAAAAGATTCTGGAAACTTTCTAAGGACTCTTAACTACTCAAAGAGAGTCTGCAAATACTAGGTGACCAGCTACTCTAAGGCTCTTAGAAGGGTACCCAAATACATTCAGTGAAATTAATATTAAAACAAATGACAGTGTTTGACCAATGCAGTAAGACTTTCAGGAGTGGCCACAGTGTCAACAAATAGATATAAGTACTTTCAAATGTTACACTATTCTCTAAAGGACCAGCCACAATGGAAAGTTTACAATAAACACCAGAGTTTCAATCACAGGAAATACTAAAATAACACAGATGAATAGATTCACTCAGATACAAAAAACAGTACTTAACTTTTAGTTATGTACTCACCATAACTTCAGATGTTTGGGATCCATCTCGCCTACATTCTGAACTGATGGAACTGATGGGTTCGGAGCCGATCCCTCTGCTCCGACTCGGCACGCTTATGCTATAGAGCGAGGCCTCTAATTGGCTGAGCTATCTTTATCCCAGGATGCACCACCACTAATCCCCCAGATCTTGTTTGTCCGCATTCATGCACACATGCACAACTTGATTATATAACATTGTTAGATGTTTCAAGATGAAACAACAGGATTCGGACCTTCTGATATCCTCTGATCTCCAAGGAAGGGGGAAGGAGGGTGGGTTATTAGGAATGTAGGCGAGATGGATCCCAAACATCTGAAGTTATGGTGAGTACATAACTAAAAGATGTTATGTGATCCTATCTCGCCTACATTCTGAACTGATGGGACAGCGTCCCTAGCACCTAAATCCTGGGTGGCTCATTGGAAAACACTCCTGAGCACTGTGGAACCAAATGAAGCTCGTCCTCTAGATGCCACATCTAATTTGTAGTGGGAAATGAAGGTGTGCGGGAAGACCATGTAGCCGCAGCACAAATGTCACTAATAGCAAGCTTAGAATGAAATGCTACAAGTAGCCATAGCCCTTGTAGAATGAGCCTTGACAGAGGTGGTAAGCTCTTTGTTAGAATAAATATAAGCTTGAGTAATACAGTCCCTGATCCATTTGGCAATAGTGACCTTTGTGACAGCGTTGCCCAATTTGTTATCTGCAAAGGATACAAACAACTGATCTGTTTTCCTTGTTTGTTTGGTCCTGTCTAAATAAAAACGTAACTGTCTGTGGACATCTAGTGTGTGGAATATGAACTCCGCTTTGTTAGAGTATTTTGGGAAAAAAACTGGAAGCTCTAACGATTGTTGTAAGCAGAAAGTCGAACAAACTTTAGGGACAAAGGAAGGATTTGGTCTGAGGGATACTCTGTCTTTATGAAAAACCAAGTACGGGGGTTTCACAGACAAAGCTTGAAGCTCTGAAACTCTTCTGGCAGAAGTAATCGCCACCAGAAAGGCTGTCTTCCATGATAGAAACTTTAGATCACATGTAGCTGCCGGTTCAAAGGGGAAAGAAGTCAAGGCGCGTAACACTATATCGAGATCCCATGGAGGTGCAGGATGAGAAATCGGAGGTCTTAACAGAGCAGCACCTTTCAAGAAGGTCTTACACAATCTGTTGCTCATTAAAGGTGGGTCTATGGATTCGTGAAAATTAGAAATTGCTGCCAATTGTACCTTGATGGTAGAAACTGAAGAGCCTTGATTGAAAAGAGAGGTCAGAAATTTTAGTACTTCTGCCATGGGAATAGAAATGGGGTCCAGGCCCCGGAGTTGAGCCCAAATAGCAAATCTTTTCCATTTGCTAGAATACAGTTTCTTTGTAGCAGACTTATGGGCCGAAGATAATATGTGCACAACATCTGGATCCAATGTATGACTCCTGACTATCGTCGGAAGAGGAGAAGCCAAGCCGTCAATTTTAAGGTGAGTAGGGACTGGTGGAATAGTCCCGACTGATGAACCAGTAGGTCTGGGACCTGATCCAGGAACCATGGACCTTCCAGAGCATGTTTCCGAAGATAGGGGAACCACACTTGACGAGGCCAGTAAGGAGCAATTAAGATCATTTTGCTCCCCAAGAGAGATGCCTTTTGAATCACCCTGGGAAGGAGAGGAACTGGAGGGAAGGCATAAAGCAAGCCGGTGGGCCAAGGATGGACTAATGCATCCATGGGGCTCTTCCCCGGAGCCGGGGTTAGGGAGAAGAATTCTTTGCACTTCGCATTCAGAGGAGTCGCGAAGAGGTCGCAACACGGAACTCCCCATTCGCTGAAAATCTGACTTGCAACTGTCATATTCAGAGACCATTCGTGAGGAGAGAGGATGGTTCTGCTCAATCTGTCGGTATGACATTGGACTTGCCCGGTATGTGAGTAGCCACTAGGAAGCGTTTGGTCGAGACTGCCCATTCCCAAACTCTCATGGCTTCTCTGCAAAGAGGATAGGATCTGGTCCTTCCCTGTTTGTTCAGGTACCAGACAACTGACATGTTGTCTGAGTGAACAGCAATTACGCCCTGAGGGAGACAATCGTGAAGGGCTTGAAGGGACAGGAGTACTGCCCTCATTTCTAGGATGTTGATATGAAGAAGAGTTTCTTCCGGGTGCCATTTGCCTTGGACTGACCTGCCCAGGGAATGCCCCTCCCACCCCATCTGGGAGGCGTCCGTGGTCAAAGTGGCCGCCGGAGGAGGAGGTAGAACAAAGGGTCGTCCCTGATCCAAATTGGAGGGCACCAGCCACCAGCAAAGGTCCTGTTTGCAAGATTCCGTGATCCATATGAGGTGACTGAGAGGGAGTTCCTGAAAGGACCACTGAGCTGAAAGAAGCCACTGGAGGATTCTCATGTGCAACCTTGCCAAGGGGACTAGAAGAACCGTGGCAGACATGGATCCCAATAGCTGCAGGACCATTCTGGCTGGGGCTTTGGACCTGGGAAGTAAGGCTCAAACTTGAGTCTGTATGGTTTGAATTCTGTCTGTAGGTAGATAGACCCGCATTTGGTTTGAGTCTATCTCTACCCCTATGAATCTTATTCGTTGAGATGGCAGCAACACAGACTTTGGCCAATTGAAGGTGATTCCAAGGGAAATGCCCAGTGATATAGTGGCTTGTAGGCTCCGCAGAAGTAGATGCTTGGAGGTGGCAGTTAGGAGCCAGTCGTCTAGATACGGAAACACCTGGAATCCTAGACTTCTCAGGTGAGCAGTCACGACTGCCAAGCACTTGGTGAACACCCTGGGGGCTGTGGTGAGACCAAAGGGCAGCGCACGGAACTGAAAATGACTGCCTCCTAGGCTGAAGCGCAGATGTCTCCTGGACGCTTGATGTACCATGATATGATAATAAGCGTCCTTGAGATCTATGGAGCACATCCAAACACCTTTCTCCAGCAATGGGAGAATGGTTTGTAGAGTGACCATTTGGAACTTGGACTTTCTGACTGAACGGTTTAGGATGCTGAGGTCCAAAATGGGCCTCAAGTCCCCGGTCTTTTTTGGCACCAAAAAGAATCTTGAGTAAGTCCCTAATCTGATCTGGTCTGCGGGGACCGGTTGGATGACTCCTTTTTGCAGCAGGTTTGAAACATCTGAGGCTGCGGTATCCCGTTGACTGGGTGGCGGGTCCGGGATTTTTTTGGACTGAGGGGGGGGGGTGAGAGAATGGGATGGAGTAACCTCCGGCGATAATCCAAAGCACCCATCGGTCCTGAGTGATACCTTCCCAGGCCTTTAGGTGCTTCGAGAAACGACCCCCGACTGGCTCCGGAGCAGCACAGCCGGGCAATCCCTCAGGGACTATGAAAGGCTGAAGAGCCACGAAAGGACTCGCGGTCTCCAGTGTTGCGAGGGCCTCTGCCGCCTCTGGGACGGCGTCTTCCGGATGAATTTCCCCCTCCTCTGCCTCTGGAAGGAGAACCCTCCTGCTGAGAGGGGTAAGGCTTCTGAGATCTACGGAACCACATTTTCCCTCCTCTTTTAGCCTTGGGATAAGGCTGAAAGGGAGTGGAAAATCGTGTCCCTATGGCAGTCAGAGTCTTACCCTCCTGTTCACAGCGGGTTAGTGTGTCCTTTACCTTGGGTCCAAACAGGGAGGACCCATCAAAGGGGGCGTCGGCAAATGAAGACTTAAAGGCCTCCGCGAAATGACACAGACGGAGCCAGGCTTGTCTCCGTAGAGCAATGCCTGTACTGCTGCTCTACTCGCCCCTTCGGCCGCATAAGAAATGAGCCTCATGGACGAGTTCGAAATGGATGACATTGTAGCCAGCTGAGAGCCAACCGTCTGGGCCAGCTCCTCAGGCAGGTTACCCAAGAGGGTATCGGATAGCTCCTTAATCAGATCCCTCTGAAATCTGGTAAAGTGCGTAAGGTAGTTCAAGGACCTCAGTGTAAAGGCCGCTGAACTGAGGGTGTGCTTCCGCATCGATCCATGCTCCTAGACTCCTTATTAGGAGGATGGACGGACGTAGAAGCCTCTGCTACATCTTGCTGGGTAGCAGATGCCACCACCAAAGCATCTACAGCCACACCTTTAGTTAGGAACTCTCCATCAGGAGGCGCCGAGAGAAATTTGTTCGGACGAGCAGGCACCGGTTCCACAGAGTCTGGGTGTTCCCACGCCCTTCGACAGATCAAATCCAAGAGCTCGAAGGGCGGAGACACCCAGGAGGCGGAGGGCTGAGCCCCGAAGGCCTTCAGGAACACTGACTCATCAGCAGAGGGAGGTTTGGACTGCCAGCCGCCTCGTTGTTTTAGGGCTTCCAGGATGTCTGCAAAGGAGACATCATCCGAGGACGACTTAGGGGACCCCTCTGCATCATCGAGATCAGTGTCGGATGTCAGAGACTCATCAGGGGAGTCAACGTGCTTCCTCTTGCACGATCTTTTTCTGGGGGGTTCTTCCAAAGAGGCTTCAGAAGGACCTCCAGGAGGGGGAGAAACCCCAGCGGGGGTAACCTGAGGCCCGGGGCTCCACTGTCTAAGGACAGGGGGACTGCCAACGACCCAGTTTCCGTATGCAGGGAAGGAACTGGGGAAACCGCGGAGGTAGCCAAGGAAGATTTGGCTAATGCACTCCTCATAGCCCTGAAGGCGGGACCACCAGAATCCTGGGAGGGTCCCACCTCCGTGGCCACGACAGTGGACGGCACTCCCGCCGCCGACGCACCAAGAGGGAGACTTGGGACTGAAAGCATCAATCCCGAAGCCTCCCCCCCAGGGCCGAAGGAAGAAGTCCGTGTACTGAACTCCGACCCAAGAGCCGGAGTTGGAGCAAGGGTCAGGCCCGACCCTAACACCTCCACAGGTTCCACCAGCACCGGCTCCAACGGTGCCAAAGCTGTTGGAGGAGGAACCACAGTAGGGGAGTGGACCATCGGCTCCGAAGCCAAATGGGCTGGAGCCGAAACTAGCTTTTGGAACACCGGAGACTGGAAGAGTCGAAGGAGCACCCTGTCGATGTCCGAATCAGACATCTTGGATGACCTAGAGGATACCGATCGGGCCCGAACCGATTTCTCCATCGGCTCCGAAGGGCTCGGGGACCGGCTCCGAATGGACTCAACAACTATCGGCTCCGAGGAAGGTTTCAAGGAAATTTCCCTCGGTGCCGATAAGGACTTCGGCTCCGAGGGGGAAGAGTCTGAGCCAGTAACCCTTATCGGCTCCAATATCAGTGGAGCCGATGAGGGTGACCCGCCTCTCGATGCTCCAGACCTCGGCTCCGAAACCAGAGGGGTCGAGGCTGGAGGCATCGAGGCAGACCGTTCCGACCTCGGCTCCAAAGTCCGTGGAGCCGATGGAGAAGTCTGCTTAGATTTTTTAGCGATCGGTTCCGACTGACTGGTCGGAGCCGACACTTTCTTCTTTTTAGAAGGAGACGGAGAGGAAGATAAAGCCTCCTCGAAGGAAGGCTTGATTAATCCCTTGAGGATTAATTTGTTCTTCCTCTCCTGGAGGACTCTAGAAGAGAACGCGTGGCACACACTACACGACTCTTGTAGGTGCTTAGCACCTAAGCAATAGACGCACAAGGAGTGGTCGTCCGTTATGGACATTTTAAAACCACACCTCGTGCATTTCTTAAACCCGGAGGGTTTGTGTTCTTTAGGCATAACTGCTTTACCACAGAACCTATCTAAGTGAAGAAACACTAAACTTAGTCAAAAGGTAAAGTTAAATTAAACAACTTCAACAAAATTATAATATATATATATTTTTTTTTTATATATCACACTAAACAGTTAGACAGACAAAAAAGATAAAGAGAGTCAAGACCCTCTAACTTAAACGGGTGCTTGACCCAAGAAAGATATACAAGCAGCAAAGCAACAGGGGAAGGCCCCTCTAACTAAAACCGGAAACCTTCCCTGACTAAAAAAATCACAAATTTTTTAACAGAAATTCACCAATCACACTAATATGACAACAATAGCTGTTAAAACAGCTTTTGGGTTCAAAGTAAGGAAATTTGTGACAGGAAAAAGCCTAAATAAATAGTACTTAGCCCAGCCAATGTTGAGACCACGTCTAAGCTTGTTAGCGGCAAACGAGATCTGGGGGATTAGTGGTGGTGCATCCTGGGATAAAGATAGCTCAGCCAATTAGAGGCCTCACTCTATAGCATAAGCGTGCCGAGTCGGAGCCGAGGGATCGGCTCCAAACCCATCAGTTCCATCAGTTCAGAATGTAGGCGAGATAGGATCACATAACATCTAATCTCACTACATTTTCCTGAATGATCTAAAGAATTATTCCCTTGTCACCTACTAGAGCAAGGCAAGATGAAGTAGGTGAGGAGGTCCTTCTTTGTCAGGTTCCAAAAACAGACTGCTCTGAGACTTCAGTCTCATCTAGTATTAAAACGTAATTTTTGCCCTGAACTACAGAATGACATCACATACATCTGGTCATCTGACTTCTGGTTCCCATACTACCTCCTTTCCTAGCAAATGACCCAGAATCTCATACATATGTGTCAATAATACACAAACATAGAGCTTTGCTAAGATCTGCTGCAGCTTCTGGGAGTCATAACACAATAAAACACCTACATAAGCTAATAAGTCATTCTCTGGCATAGACATTTCATCTGTGGTTGCAATCAGAAGTGTAAGATACAATCTTTATGGCCTAAATTAAGTAATTTAAGTTCATACTATTTTTTAAAGTTAGCTGGAGTAGGGTTTAACCTCTTCTCTTCCAGTATCCTCTGTTGCAATATTAATTTCAATAATTATAATACAATTCTGACATACAAGTGTATTTCTTTTTCTGTCTAGCAAGACACACTGTTTGTACATGTTTAACACAAGCAGCTTTACAAATATGTTTTTCAACACCAATATCTGTATAAATCAGTTTGATATATAAATGACATATAATTCTTTACAAAATTCCATCTAGCTGTGCTAGCATATGTTACACATTCACTGCCCTACTTCTCATGGCGTAGCTGGCAACACCTCACAACATCACAAGATGTAATAACTTTAACATATGAACCTGGCAGTTTAAAAATTCTGTATTTTAACTGAATATAGTATTAGGTGGTTTGCATATACATGTATTTGTTTATTTATTATTTGTTAAAACATCACATCGACAAACCAGGAAAAGCCAACAAAAATGAAGCTAGTCCGCTCAAGTCAGTCCACAGCACACCAATTTATTCAGAAAAATCAAATTCAAACCATAAGCGCTTTCATTCCATACTAAGTGGAACTTCTTCAGATAAAAATCATATGCTTAAATACTTATTAAATACCCATTAAATTCAAGTCGCATGCCAAAATTAATTATGCCTTAAAGTTACATCAACATAAAAATCAAAAATGTATATATATACAAAAGCAAAGCACTCATTATATAAGTTAATAAGTGTTTGTTGTATTAAATATTCATAAAAATCATTACATACTTTAAAATTGTTTAAGAACAAAAATCCACTAAAGGCACCATAATTACAAGGCTTTTAATTTTAAAACTGGAGCAATGGAAACATGCTCATTCAGTCCTGGCCACCTATATGAACTCCAGTGCAATTGCCAAAATAATTCCCTTCTCTCCAAATGTAATTGCCAAGGTCCACCTCTTAGGCACTGTTCAACCTGGTCTACCACTACAAATTTAAAATTATGTCTAGGGAACTCCTTAATATGTTTAAAAAGGGCATTAGTGTTTCTTTCCCTATTAATGTCAAATAAATGCTCGTAGATATGCTCATGCAGCTTTCTTTCTGTTTGCCCAATATAAAAACAGATGCATTCCTGGCATAAAGTTGCATACACCATGCCAGTACTGTTACAAATTGCTTCTTTATGTAAAATGAAAACCGCAAATATTAAACTGATGTCCTACTAGAATGTACTTAGAGTAGTTATACCTACCACATTTTTGCATTTAGGGATTACGAGTCAATGTTCTAAAACCTCCCTCAAAAATGCTTTTACATTTTTTTCTTCTTTTAAAGACAAACTGAGGTTCGTCACCAAGCTTCATACAAATGTTAATGTCTTTCTGTAACATCTCTCAATTCTTCTTAATGGTATTTTTAACAATTCCACTTTCTAGGGTAAAAGTGGAAATAAAAGAATTATTGCAACAAATACTTTCTACTCTTTTAGTCCAAGTTTTTATAGCTGCATTAGCACTATAGCCCCCATCTCTCAACAATGGTAAAAAATACCCAATCTCTCTTTCCTTCTTAACTTCCGAGACTATTTCATCAATCAAAGAAGTGGGGTAACCCCTTTTCAAAAATATGCCTTTTAAAGTAAAACATTTTTCCTCAAAGTGATCATCTTGAGTTGTCATGCATACTGTTCTAACCAGTTGGCCTTTGACTATCCCCTGTTTTGATAGATAGAAGAGGTATGAGCTGGAAAAACGAAGAAAGCTATTTGGATAAGGAGGTTTTCTGCAAATACTGGAGGAAAACACATCAAGGTAGGAAATATTTTGGTCATCAATCTGATGTGTAAAAACTAGAAATTTAGTGCAACCATTAATGTATTCAATAAAAATAGGAATAACCTCCTTATTCCCTTGCCACATAATAATGTATTATCCAGATAATGGAGGTATAGTCTAAAATGCTTTGCAAAATTTGAACAATTAACATACATTACAATGTTGGTGAAGAGGGAACCACAGGGAAAACCCGTTGCTACCCTTTCCTTTTGGAGAAAGATTTGCCCTTTAAAGAAAATAAAACTGTTCCTTAGAACTAACTCTAGGAGCTCTTTATACAAATTAATCCAATCCTGTTCAATTCCCCTTCTCAGAAGATATTCAGTAAACCATAACACACCCTGTTCATGTGGAATAGAAATATATAGGTCCTTTACATCAATGGTAATTAGCGTGTCATCTACATTAAATTCTAATTCATTAATTTTCTCCAAAAATTGTAATGAATCCCTGCAAAGCTGGTTTTCATCTACCAATAGATGTTTTAAATTACTATCAAGGAATCTGGCACATGAACAAGTAATCAACTACAACTGACTATTGGCCGCATGGGGGGATTTTGAATATCTTTATGTAGTTTGGGAATTCCGAACATAGTCAGAAGAACAGGGAATTAAATTCATCCATTAAAATTTGCCCGTCAGTAAACAAGCCCTTAAGTTTTCCTTATCCTATGGTACTCAATATTTAACTCGTTCCTGCTTACTCTTTGTAAGCTTCACCATTTAAAATCGCCTTCATTTTCAAAGCATAATCAAAATTTTCCATAATAACCACCCCTCCCCCTTTTCTGGCTTCATAATTCTAATCTTTTGTGTTTTCAAAAATTCAATCATTCCTAATTCATCTCTCAAAATATTACAGTTCTTAGGAACCACTCTTTTCCATAAAAAATTCCGCAAATCAATTTTTTAAATCCTCTCAAAAACAGTCAGAGCTGTGTGAAATGAAAAGTACTAGCAACTCTTAATACATTGCTATCGGAGAAATTTCCATCAAACATAATACTAAAATTCAATGAACGTAAAAACATTTTAAAATCAACCAAAAGCGCGGGCATACTAGCCCTCCTAGCAGGAACAAACATTAAACCTTTAGAGAACAAGATGGCAAAAGAAACATCTAAGTCAAGTTTGGTGTAATTATACACCTTAAAAATCACCTTTGGTATTTAAAACCAGTCTAAATTTACTTACTTCATCACTAGCATGAACAATAATACTTTCTTCAATTAATGTTCGATCTCGAGAAACATCTGAGCAAATAGTTTGAATACAGTCCCAGATTGTTCATTTAAAGGTTTTATGTCCTAACAGTTTCAATACTTAAATACTCACTCCGAGAAATTTTCTTCCAGAAGCATTGCATGTCCCAAATAGTTCCTTTGAATACCAACAAGTTCAGTTGGATGTTCATACAATGGAGGTGAAACCTGAAAGACTGCTGTTAATGCTCCTAAATCTTCTTTTGCAGCTACATTCATTTCCTCCAGCCCTGTTTCAACCAGCCAGATTGATTGGCCTGTGGGTGGCCCTTGGAGCCAAATTGATTGGGTTGGTTCCTGGAGTTGGGTGTGTATGTGTCAGAGAGTAGCCATTGCTCTCTGTTGTTCCATTTTTTTAGCCATTTGGATCTCCTCAGTGGTGGAAAATCTGAGGAGCTTTGTTCAAATACTGCAAGCTGGATGCATTCTGCCCTTGCTCACCAATGAACTCACCCAGTTCATTAAAGCTGTTATTATTAATTGGTCTATAATTGGGACCACAGGAATTACCAGTGTTATTTTGCCTAAAGTTCTTCCTTCCCCAGGTCTGGGACTCTAGTGGATTAGGATAAGCAGTATTTTCCAAATATTTCACCTGGTCCCTTTCCAACTTGTTAAGTTTCATATATTTTATCTTCTCAGTTATTGGTAAATACTGCTGAAGATACGAGAGTGCTCAGCTTTAACATTTTCATACTGTAGAGCCTGCTTGATTAAATTATCCAATCTACTTACTTCCACAGTAAGTTGCTCTATTAGTTTTACATTGTGTCTTACTATGAGGTCCATGTATTCACATCCCTGCTGATCAAATAGGAATAGAAGCTCACAGTGCAGTGAAGTGTACAGTTCTTCTCTACTCTTGATGGAAAATGCCAAATCCTTAGTCTCTTAGAACCCATTTAACACGTACAGATTCTAGCAGCGAGGCATTCTCCAACTGAAGCTTTTTCACCTTCAAGAGATTATAGTCAAATTCCTCCAATTTCCAGGCAATACTATTTGTTCCATCCTGTGATCCACTGGCAAAACTAAAGCCATTCTTTAACCCATCATACAGCACCAGCACATCACTGACCCAGGGCCAATACCTCATCGGATTGTTAGAAAGATCTACAGGTAGTCAAGACAAACCATGAGTATTTGACCCACTGTTACCAGTATTCACCACTGCTTTATTGTCCAAATTATTTAAATTCACATTTCATATAGGGGCATTCTCATACAATCTTTGAGTTAACTTTTGGATGAGAACAGTCAAGTTGCCCACAGTTCTACGTAACTCAATTGAACCACTACTGGAAAACAATTGCTGTGAGTTGGACAGTCCCTCCGTAGCCATAGCTTCCAAAATAAACCAATAAAAACCACACTGACAACCCAGGAAAAATGAACAAAAATGAAGCTAGCCTGCTCAAGTCAGTCCACAGCACACCGATTTATTCAGAAAAATCAAATTCATACCATAAGCACTTTTGTTCCATACTAAGTGGAACTTCTTCAGATAAAAATTGCATGCTTAAACACTTATTAAATACCCATTAAATTCAAGTCATATGGCAAAATTAATTATGCCTTAAAGTTACATCAACATAAAAAAATCAAAAACGTATACATATAAAACCAATGCACTCATGCTATAAATAAATGTTTGTTGTATTAAATATTCATAAAAACTCATTACATACTTTAAAATTGTTAAATTATTGTGAAATGTCAGCAAGTGACCAGACTAACAACATACTACTGTATCCGTTATTTACTGCATTCAAACAAAAGTCTTGCCAAGCAGTTAACACTGTCAGAGGTATTTCAATTCTATTATAACATGGCTAGAAAATTAGTCTCTCAAAATCCATGCACCCTGGATTAAGATGTCTCTATCTTTTTAAAGCAACAGATGTTGTTTTTCAATGTCCTTACGGTTTGCATGATTGATTTCTGTTCCATGTCCTTCTTTGGTTATTTTTTTCTTTGCTGTATCTGAAGACTTTACAAAAAGTCCCTGTTGCAACTTCCTTCTTTGTATGTCCCAAATATTATTATTATAACAGGATGCCATTTACAGTTTATGTCTAGCCCACAAAAACAAGCTAAACTGGACAAACATATTTACAGTAAAGCTAACTAAGCATGTTTTATTTTCGCAGGTGTTAGACACATAGCCATTATTACTTACCTATTTTTAACTGCTTTTATGCTTGCTTAAGCAAGCTGTCTTATGTGGTTCAGCCTTGCAGTTTCGGCTTTTACAGAGCAACATTTATTTCAAAATCTTGTAAAAAGTTTAACCCTTGCTTTACCAGTCAAAAATCTTGTATTAATAAGAAACACACAGCCTTTGCATTGAAGCATACATTTAATTGCTTTGGGGAAAGTATATTTAACTTTATGTAATCTCTATCAAAAATTATTTAAGAACAAAAATCCAGTAAAGGCATCATCTTTCCAAAGCTTTTAATTTAAAAAATGCAGCAATGATAACATGCTCATTCAGTCCTAGCCACCTAAATGAGCCCCAGTGCAACTGTCAAAATAATTCCTTTCTCTCTAAATGTAACTGTCATTGTCTACCCCTTAGGCACTGCTCAACCTGTTCTACCACTACAAATTTAAAATGATGTCTAGGGAACTCCTTAATATGTTCAAAAAGGGCATTAGTGTTTCTTTCCCTCTTAATGTCGTATAAATGCATTATGAGGTAGATGTAAGCCCTGTCACAGCAAAACACAAAACATCAGATTACAACACCCTCTATCTCACAAGCCTTATAATATTAATACTAGTACAGTTCTCCTAAAATACTTTAAAAAAATCAGTGAAATGGAAAAGCTGTCTTATTTCACAGCTCCCACAGTAATAAAACACACACACATGGGTCTATATCAGTTCAGTGAAACAGCACATCATCGAATACAACAACCTCGAACGTCTAACCACGAAATCTAAAAACATCAAAAGCTCAGAACAGCTAATTTTTTCCTTGGGGAAAAAAATTCACTGTTCTGAGAAACACACACGCAACACAAGCATACCAAAAAAACAGCAATCCACACACATACACTTAAAATCCTACATCTAACCCTACACTAATCTGCACATACAGTACTATCTATCCACTGTCCTTAACCCAAGCCCTAACCCTAAGGTCCGTCGCTAACGCACACTCACCTCACCCGCGTCCTAACCCTATCTCACATACCCTGCTCTAAACCTAAAGTCTATCACTATCGCACACTCACCTCACCCGCGCCCTAACCCTAACTCACATTCACCGCCCTAACCCTAAAGTCTGTCACTATCGCACACTCACCTCACCCGCTCCCTAACTCACATACCCCGCCCTAATCCTAAAGTCTATCACTATCGCACACTCACCTCACCCGCGCCCTAACCCTAACTCACATACCCCGCCCTAACCCTAACGTCCACACAATCGCACACTTACCTGAACCCAACCCGTAACTTTACACCACAGTGCTGAAAATAGCGAAGCCACAGAAACGGACAATCAAATTCTTTCCCTAGGAAAAAATTTGGTTATCTGCAGCTTCGCTATTTTCAGCAGTCGCTGTTTTCGGGTCGATATTAGACCATTCGAAGTATTAACACTTCGATGATCTAATATAGACCCCACTCACACACATTCATTGTAACTATAAAGAATAAAATAGTTTGTACATTGAGAAATTTGAGCACTGTTGTTTTGTAACTGAGGAGAGAGACATTTGTTGTGGGGGTTCTCGTCTGTTACCCCAACTAGGGCCCCATTTGACTATGATCCAGCTATGGAAAGGAGGCTGATCTTAGGATGTGAATCATAGTGTACCTTCTGTTAGCACCATTAATTGCAGATTATACTGGGAAAAATGTTGAAGACCCGTACAAGTTGGCTGTCCAGGTGGTGTGGATTTTCAGATCCAAATAAGGAAATGTGGTCTGAAAAAGCCACAAAGAAGAGAGATTGAAATTAGCTCTGTTTCCATCTCATTAGTTTTTTTTTTTTTTTTTTGAAATATGATATGATTGTGTTTGGTGAAATAGTCCTCACATCGATAGCTTAACTGAACTGTGCTACTTCATTTATTATTAAACAAAAGAATGTGAATCATATTTAATACTCACAGCTTTTGCTTGCAGCTTGTTAAATGAATATCTGAGTGTATCAACACCTTCTGTTTCTTCTTTTGTTATTTCTACTTCAAACTTGTTGAGAATAGCATACGCTTCCTAAAAAGACATAATAATCAATCAAAATATACTTTTATGTTGGGACAAAATTAGTAACGTATGCTCATCATGAAGAAGAAAGTATGACTGTATATGTAAACTTACCATAACAGTAAACGCTCGAATAGAACACTGTTGCAGTAGTTTAAACTGGCTAAGATCTACCCTGCCAAGGATCAGATGTCTGGCCAGCATCTAAAGCTTTAGGGCACCTTCCACATGCCCATGTATCCAAGAAGGCAAGAGAGTGTGCTGGCATAAAAGTAGATGTATGGGTGCAAAAATTCAGAGCTTGCGTATCTCTCAAGAAAATGAAGCTACAGCCCAAAAATACCAATTTATTTGTTAGGAGAAAGGAGGAAAACAGAAGCTATGTACTCACCATAAAGTTCCATCTGAGTAGTTCTACTTCAATTGTCTTCAACCTGTGGGATACTGGATCCATATCGGATCCGAGCCAACAACCTTACTAGCATCTACTCTGAGCTCCAAGCTCCTCCCCTTACCCATAATACACATCCACTTCCTTTCAACCCCACAGATCGAGTTTGCTGATTCTTATACTGATAACCCTACCTGAAAAAATACTTGTGACCTATAACTGCAGCCCGAAGGCTGTCC
The DNA here is from genome assembly GCF_019279795.1 of Protopterus annectens. Lineage (NCBI taxonomy): Eukaryota > Metazoa > Chordata > Ceratodontiformes > Protopteridae > Protopterus > Protopterus annectens. The sequence continues at coordinate 1,989,141,415 of NC_056726.1, read as the reverse complement.
ATATGACAAGGTTCGGGGGAAGGAGGGAGGGACGGTTGAAGACAAATGAAGTAGATCTACTCAGATGGAATGTTATGGTGAGTCCATAACTTCTTTATCTGAAGTAGTTTACTTCATTTGGTCTTCAACCTGTGGGACAGAGTCCCCAGCTACTAAACCCCTGGGTGGCCCTCATGGAAGGAAATTCCGGAGCACTGCAGGAAGCTCTCCTTCTGGAAGTCAAATCCAATTTGTAATGAGAAATAAATGTATGAGATGAGCACCAAGTAGCTGCAGAACAAATATCATCCAAAGAGACTCTAGACCAAAAGGCCGCAGACGTAGCCAAGGACCTAGTGGAATGAGCTTTCACCTGACGAGGAGGAGACATACCTCTGTTCTTATAGATCTGAAGGATGCATGAAGAAATCCACCTAGCAATAGTGATCTTGGAGATAGGTTTACCCAAAAAGAGTTTATAGAAGGATACAAACAAATGATCGGATTTACGGAAACTTTTTTGTCCTGTGTAAATAGAATCGCAGTTGTCTACTAACATCCAGCAGGTGGAGTTTTTATTCCATCTTGTTAGCAAAATTTGGAAAGAAAACTGGTAAATTGATGGTTTGATTGATATAAGCTGGTGACGCCACCTTGGGAAGAAAGGATGGATTGGGCCGAAGGGAAACCCTATCTTTCTGGAAAATCATATATGGAACTTTGACGGACAAGGCCTGCAGTTCTGAAACCCTTTTTGCAGAGGTAATAGCCACCAGAAATGCTGTTTTCCAAGATAAGAATTTTAGATCTGTGGTTGCAGTGGGTTCAAAAGGCGGAGTGACCAAAGCTTGAAGAACCATAGTAAGGTCCCATGGAGGAACAGGATCCTTGACGGGAGAGAGTGTAACAGAAAAGTCCCTTTGATAGAGGCTTTACACAGCCTGGAGATGGCTAGAGAGGCAGAATTCTCACCCACATGAAAATGGTTAATAGCAGCCAATTGAACCTTAACAGTAGAGGAACTAGCTCCTTGTTGAAAAATGTCAGCTAGAAAATCAAGAATGGCAGAAATAGGAGCCGTGAAGGGGTCTAAACTCCTTTGAGAGGCCCAAAAGAAAAAAACTTTTCCATTTACTGAGATAAACTTTCCTGGTAGAAGATTTATGAGCAGCCACTAAAATAGACCTAACTGAGGAGGATAATCCAGGAGTCCTAGCAATCATGGGAACTGCAGCAGCATGCTCTGCCCAGGTTCGGATGGGGAACCCCTGATGGGTGTGAAATCAGATTCTGAATGGTATCCGGGATCCAAGATCCAAGGCGGAGCCAGAAGGTGAGACCAAAGGAAGGGAAACCATACCTGGCGGGGCCAAAATGGGGCAATAAGGATCACTTTGCTCTCCAGTTGACAAGCTTTCTGTAGAAACCTCGGAATAAGAGGTACTGGAGGGTAAGCATATAGAAGACCGGGAGGCCAAGCATGAACTAGAGCATCTCTGTGGGACACCCCAGCAGGGGATTCAGAGCAAAAAACTTGCTGCACTTCGCGTTGGAAGGAGATGCGAAGAGATTGCAGCAAGGCTGACCCCACTCGAGGAAGATCTGTTCCGCTACTGAAAGATTCAACGACCACTCGGTAAGGCATAAGAATAGTCCAACTTAACCTGTCCACTAGAATGTTGGACCATTCCGGTATGTGGGTTGCAATAAGAAAGCGACCAGTGGAGATGGCCCATTCCCACACTCTCATGGCCTCGCAACAAAGGGGTAAGACTTGGTCCCTCCATGTTTGCTGATGTACCAGACCACTGACATGTTGTCTGACTGAATTGCAATGGTTCCCAGAGGAAGAAAGGCATGAAGGGCCTCCAACACTAAAATGACTGCCCTCATCTCTAGAAAGTTTATGTGCAAGCTGATCTCTACAGGGGACTACAGGCCTTGGACTGTCCTGCCTGAACAATGCCCCCCCACCTGAATTGGGAGGCGTCCGTGGTCACTGTGGCTTGGGCAGGGGCTGGAACAAAGGGTCATCCCTCCAAAATATCCAGAGAACACATTCACAATATGGAGGATGACCAACAGACTCAACTGAGTTGTATCGGATATGACAACGGAAGTTCCAACAGGGACCATTGTACAGCTAGTGTCCACTGTAGAATTCTCATACATAACTGGGCACACGGGAGAAGCGTTATGGTTGCCGTCATTGAACCTACAGCCCTCAACACTGATTCTGTTGTTTGAAGAGGAGAATGGTAGATTAGAGAGACATGCATCCTCAGGTTTTGTACTCTCTCCGAGGTCAGGAAGATTTTGCACCGTAATGTATCTATCCTTGCACCAATGTAGTCTATCACCTGGACAGTATCTAGGAGTGATTTGAATGTCTCCAGCATGTCCTGTTTATTGTGGTGACAAGGTTTAGGTCCCTAGAGCGTGCAGCTTGGAGGGATTGGGATTTCTTTAGGTATAGCATGTCCAACAGCTCTGGGTTTGACATAGCTTTATATGTTAGGCAGATATCACCTCGGAGTAGGCGATATGCTATGGAGTAAAGCTGGAGTTTTTTTGAGGCAGTCAGTGTAGGGCATTTGCTTGAGGCCAGTAATCCTCTTTGTGAGGTACTTCTGTGGCCTTTCCAGCTGCTGCAGATGTCTTGTGAGGTACATTCCAAAAGGGGCGTTGTACTCTAAAATGGGTCTAATGAGTGACGAGTAGAGGGAAATAATGACCTCTTTTTTCCAAGATGAGAACCCTTTTATGATGAGGTGTGCCATGTAGAAGGATTTCTTGACTACTGTGGCAATGTGATTATCAAAGGAGAAACTACTGTCCACCTGGGTCCCAAGGTCTCTTATCACGCATTTGGTGTTAAGTAGATTGCTGCCTATGTGGTAGTTCATGGGTACAGAGTTTTTACCAAAGGGGATGACACTGCACTTTTTGGCATTGAGCTTGAGGCCTTGGCTCTGACACCAGGCATCTGTCTCAGTGAGGCTCTTCTGTAGGATGTCCACATCATTTGGGGACTTGACTATGGCTCCTAGTTTGCAGTCATCTGCGAACTTTGTCAGCCAGAGGCCTTCTGTGTTAGCCTGTACTTCAGAGAAGTAGATACCAAACAGGAGAGGTCCCAGTAAGGAAACCTGTGGCACTCCACTTGTCACTGCCTTGAGGTCAGATTTGGAGTCTGCAACTTTTACAGTGTGGGTTCTGTCAGTGAGCCAGTTGGCAACCCATCTTGTGACGTAGGGATTTATACCTAGTTTAGTGAGTTTAGCTATATCTCCAGAATGGGGGATGGTGTTGAAAGCCTTGGCGAGGTCAAGATAGGCTGTGTGAACCACCTAACCCTCATCCACGGCTTTGGTGACTGCCTCAAAGAAGTCGATCAGGTTCAGGAGGCATGATCTGCCTTTCACAAACCCGAACTGGGTGGGATCCAGAGTTTGGAAGTTACCAATGTCTTTGTTTATGAGTTCCATGATGATACATTCCATTGCCTTGCAGAGCAGGCTCGTCAGGCTAATAGGTCGATAGTTCCTGGGATCAGTGGTGGCTCCCCCTTTGTGGAGTGGGATAACTGTTGCTGTGCGCCATTCAGTGGGCACAAAGCTTGATGCAAGGCTATTATTGAACATGGTGCTTAAGTGGGGAGCCAGCTCATTCTGAAGTTCATGTAAAATGCAGCCTGGGATGTTGCCCCGTCCCATGGATGCTGTGTTTTTGGCTTTAGAGAGTGCAGCTTTTACCTGCATAGTTGTGATTACAGGGACTCTAAATTCTTCCTATATAGATATGGGCCCTTTAGGGGGTGACAGGGGGGTAAAGTTAGCACTGAACCGATCTGCCAGGATGTTGGCAATATCAGTTGGTTCTGTAATTTTTCCTTCTTGAAACAGGTAAAGGGAGTCTCAGGTGATATCAAACATATTTATGGCTTAGGATCAAAAACCCTAGAGGAAGTAGTTCAAAAACTCATTAGAGGTAAGACAATGGGAGATGATGGCAAACTTTATACACATAACATTTTTGCCGTAGAGGGAGAACAAAATGTAGATTTCATTGGAAAAGGAAGGGGACACAATACATGGCCTGATGAAAGGACAGGTACAGGGGAAACACGAGCAGTCTCTGCTCCAACCACATTACAGGCAGAGACACAGCGCAACACAGAAAGACAGGTAATTTGTTTTACTTGTAAAAAATAGGTCATATCAAACAGGATTGTCCGTATTACAAAAGATGGAATAAAAGTCAATTCCAAAAAGGTATCTATGCAGACAATACTGCTTCTTCCAAACTCAAGTATAGGGAAATAAATCAAACAAAAAAGACAATACATCGGGATAACCAGTCACAGACTCAAAGTCACAAGGATTCAGAGAAAAATAAAGTATATCCTGTAGAATACACAGAAAACACACCATATAATCCCTCACATGGTGCTAGTCAATAATTAAAACGTGAAATAGAAAGTACAAAGTGCACATTAGACAGTGCAGATTCTAACAACCAACAGGGAGCAGAACATGCAGTCTGTGTGATCAGAGATATACCCAGGAAAGTAGATCAGAATGAATGTGACTCTGATTAGGGGTGTGCCCCTCCCCCCACACCCAAGTAATCTTTCTGACCAATTTTAAACGCGGAAAGGACGGACGCCCATTAGTGGACATATGGGTGGAGGGGTCATTATGGAAAGATGTCCTGCTTGATATAGGGGCATCAGTCTCAGTCACTAATAAACAGTTGCCTGTAAATCTGTTTAAGAAATCTTATATTCAAGGTTTTGATGGCAGAACCTGCATGGCCATAAGCAGTAAGCCAGTTAACTTTTAGTTATGTACTCACCATAACTTCAGATGTTTGGGATCCATCTCGCCTACATTCTGACTGATGGGTTCGGAGCCGATCCTCGGCTCCGACTCGGCACGCTTATGCCAAAGAGCAAAGTCTCTTATTGGCTGAGCTTACTATATCCCAGGATGCACCACTACCAGTCCCCCAGATCTAGTTTGTCCGCATACATGCACACACGCATGCACTGCTTATATAACATCGACAGATGATACAAGATAAAAACAGTAGAACTCAAACCGTTCAATCTCTTCTGATCTCCAAGGCAGGGGGAAGGAGGGTGGGTATTAGGAATGTAGGCGAGATGGATCCCAAACATCTGAAGTTATGGTGAGTACATAACTAAAAGATGTTATGTGATCCTATCTCGCCTACATTCTGACTGATGGGACAGCGTCCCTAGCACCTAAATCCTGGGTGGCTCACTGGAAAACACTCCTGAGTACCGTGGAACCAAATGATGCTCGCCCTTTAGATGCCACATCCAATTTATAGTGGGAAATGAAAGTGTGCGGGTTGGACCAAGTAGCCGCAGCACAAATCTCAGAAATAGCGAGCTTGGAATGAAATGCAATAGAGGTAGCCATAGCTCTAGTAGAGTGAGCTTTGACAGATGTTGTAAGTTGCTTATTTGAAGAGGAATAAGCCTGAGTTATGCAATCTCTAATCCATTTGGCAATAGTAGCTTTAGTGATGGTTTTACCCAGTTTATTATCTGAAAAGGACACAAACAATTGATCTGTTTTTCGAATTTGTTGAGTCCTGTCTAGATAGAAGCGCAATTGCCTGTGAAAATCCAATGTATGCAAGGTGTATTCCGCTTTGTTTGAAAATTTTGGAAAGAAAACTGGTAGCTCTAGAGATTGTTGGAGACAGAGATTAGAACAAACGTTTGGAACAAAAGATGGATTAGGCCTAAGTGATACTCTATCCTTGTGAAAAATCAAGTACGGTGGTTTGATAGATAGGGCTTGAAGTTCTGAAACTCTTCTTGCAGAGGTAATTGCAATTAAGAAGGCAGTTTTCCAAGACAGATATTTCAACTCACATGTAGCAGCCGGTTCAAAAGGGGAAGATGTTAAGGCACGAAGTACCAAATCAAGATCCCACGGAGGCACAGGATGAAAAACTGGGGGTCTTAAAAGCACAGCACCTTTCATGAAAGTTTTACATAATCTGCTGCTCATCAACGGTGGGTCTATGGATTCGTGAAATTTGGAGATAGCTGCTAGTTGGACTTTAATAGTAGAGACTGAAGATCCTTGATTAAACAAGGATGTTAAAAATTTCAAGACCTCTGGTACTGGGGCAGTAATAGGGTCTAAGCCTCTGAGTTGAGCCCAGGTAGCAAACCTCTTCCACTTACTGTGATACAATTTCTTAGTGGTGGGTTTGTGGGCTGAAGATAAAATGTGAATAACTTCCGGGTCCAAGGTGTGATTTCTGACTAAAGTCGGAAGTGGAGGAGCCAAGCTGTTAATTTCAAAGTGTGAAGGGACTGGTGCTGTTGTCCCGACTGATGAACCAGAAGGTCCGGAGTTAGATCCAAAAACCAAGGACCGTCCAGAGTATATTTCTGTAGGTAGGGGAACCATACCTGACGAGGCCAGAGCAATTAGAATCATTGTGGACCCCAATTGGGAAGCTTTCTGGATGACTTTGGGGAGGAGTGGAACCGGAGGGAAAGCATAAAGCAGTCCTGTTGGCCAAGGTTGGACTAGAGCATCCGTAGCTGCCTCCCCTTGACGCGGGGTCAAGGAAAAGAACCTTTTGCACTTCGTGTTTTGTGGTGTTGCAAACAGGTCGCAGCACGGAATCCCCTATCTTTTGAAAATCTGAGCTGCTACTGTTTCGTTCAGGAACCACTCGTGAGGAGAGAGAATAGTCCTGCTCAGTCTGTCTGCCAATACACTGGATTTTCCTGGAATGTGGGTCGCTACCAGGAAGCGGTTGGTAGCCACTGCCCATTCCCACACCCTCATGGCCTCTCTGCAAAGGGGGTAAGATCTGGTCCCTCCTTGTTTGTTTAGATACCAGACCACCGACATGTTGTCTGTGTGGATAGCGATAATGCCTTGAGGGAGAAACTTGTGGAGGGCTTGTAGGGACAGAAGTACAGCCCTCATTTCCAACACATTGATATGGAGAAATGTTTCATTTGGAAGCCAAGAACCCTGAACTGACCTGCCCAGACAATGCTCCCCCCACCCTGTCTGGGAGGCATCCGTTGTCAAGGTGGCCACCGGAGGGGGTATAACAAAAGGTCTTCCCTGATTCAGATTGGATGGCAGAAGCCACCAGCGGAGGTCCCGTTTGCACGTTTCTGTAATCAGTATATGATGATTGAGGGGGAGATCCTGAAAAGACCATTGTGTCGATAACAGCCACTGAAGAATCCTCATGTGCAATCTTGCCAGAGGAACTAGGAGAACCGTGGCAGACATTGAACCTAAAAGTTGCAGGACCATCCTGGCTGGGGCTTTGGATCTTAGAAGCAGGGCTCGGACTTGACCTTGTAATGTTTGTATCCTTTCGGTAGGAAGGAAGATTCGCATTAATTTTGAGTCTATCTCTGCTCCTATGAATCTTATGCGCTGAGAAGGCAGCAAGACAGACTTTGACCAGTTGAATGTAATTCCCAGGAAGCACCCAGGAGATGGTGGCTTGTAGGTTCTCTAGTAGTAGATGCCTGGTGGTGGCAGTCAGGAGCCAGTCGTCCAGATAGGGAAACACTTGGAATCCGAGACTCCTCAGGTGAGCAGTCACTACTGCCAAACACTTGGTGAACACCCTGGGGGCTGTGGTGAGACCAAAGGGCAGTGCACAAAATTGGAAATGACTGTCTCCCAGGCTGAAGCGCAGATACCTCCTGGACGCCTGATGTATCGGTATGTGATAACAGGCGTCCTTGAGATCTATGGAGCACATCCAAACATCTTTCTCCAACAATGGGAGAATGGATTGTAAAGTGACCATTCGGAATTTGGACTTCATGACGGACTGGTTTAGTTTGCTGAGATCCAAAATGGGTCTCAGGTCCCCTGTCTTTTTTGGCACTAAAAAGAACCTTGAGTAATTTCCGGATCCGATCTGGCCTGTGGGGACCGGTTGGATGACTCCTTTTTCTAGCAGCTTTGAAGCTTCTACGGCTGCAATTTCCCTTTGACTGGGTGGTGGGTCCGGGATTTTTTTGGACGGTGGGGGTGAGTGTGTGAAGGGAATGGTGTAACCTCCGGCAATAATCCGAAGCACCCATCTGTCCTGAGTAATAGACTCCCAGGCTTTTAGGTGCTTGGCAAAACGGCACCCGACTGGCTCCGGAGCAGCACAGCCGGGCAATCCCTCATGGAGTGTGGGAGGCTGAAGAGCCACAAAAGGACTTGCAGTCTCCAGTGTTGCGGGGGCCTCTGCCGCCTCTGGGACGGCGTCTCCCAGAAAAATTTCCCCGTCCTCTGCCTCTGGAAGGGGAATCTTCCTGCTGTTGAGGAAAGAATTTCTGTGATTTGCGGAACCACATCTTCCCTCCTCTTTTAGCCTTGGGATAAGGCCGAAAGGGAGTGGAATAACGTGCTCCTACGGCAGATAAAGTCTTTCCCTCTTGCTCACAGCGGGTAAGAGTGTCTTTTACCTTGGGTCCAAACAAAGAGGACCCATCAAAGGGAGCGTCGGCAAAGGAAGATTTGAAGGCCTCCGCGAAATGACACAAACGGAGCCAGGCTTGTCTCCATAGAGCCACGCCTGTGCCTGCCGCTCTACCCGCCCCTTCGGCCGCATATGAGATGAGCCTCATGGACGAGTTAGAAATCGAGGTGAGGATAGCCAACTGAGAGCTAACCGACTGGGCTAGCTGCTCAGGTAGGTTACCTGAGAGGGAGTCTGAGAGCTCCTTGACCAGATCCCTCTGTAGTCTGGTGAAATGTGCCAAATAATTCAGGGACCTCAGAGTAAAGGCCGCTGAAGTCAGGGTGCGCTTCCCGTCGTCCATGCTCCTAGACTCCTTATTAGGAGGATGGACGGACGTTGAAGCCTCTGCCACGTCCTGCTGGGTAGCAGATGCCACCACCATGGCATCTACAGCCACGCCTTTAAGAACTCCTTCTCGGGTGGGGCAGACAAAAATTTGTTAGGGCGAGAAGGCACTGGTTCCACAGTATCTGGATGTTCCCATGCCCTCCGACAAACCAAATCCAGGAGCTCGTCGAAGGGCGGAGACACCCAGGAGGCGGAGGGCTGAGCCCCGAAGGCCTTGAGGAACACCGACTCATCAGCGGAGGGGGGTTTGGAATTCCAGCCGCCTCGTTGCTTAAGGATCTCTAGAATGTCTGCAAATGAGACATCATCCGAGGACGACTTTGGGGACCCCTCCGCATCATCAAGATCAGTGTCCGATGTAAGAGACTTGTCGGGGGAGTCCACGTGCTTCCTCTTGCACGATCTCTTCCTTGGGGGCTCCTCGGAAGACAACTCCGAAAGACCCTCAGGAGGAGGGGAACCCCAGTGGGGTAACCTCAGGCCCCGGGGCTCCGCTGCCTAGAGACAGGGGAACTGCCAAAGACCCAGTCTCCATGCCCAGGGAAGGTGCCGGTAAAGCCGTAGAGATGGCCGAAGAAGACTTGGCCAAGGCACTCCTCATAGCTCTGAAGGCCGGACCCCCAGAATCCTGGGAGGGTCCGGTCTCCGGAGCCATGATAGCAGACGGAAGTCCCGCGGCCGAAGCACCGAGAGGGAGGCTTGGAACCGACAGCATTGGTCCCGAAATGTCACCCCCGGGTCCGTCCGAAGAAGTCCGTGTGCTAAACTCGGACCCGAAGGCCGGGGTTGGAGTAAGGGTCGGAGCCGACCCTAGGATCTCCACTGGCTCCATCAGCACCTGCTCCGACGGAGCGGGCGGTCGGAGGAGGAATGGCAATGGAATGGGCTATCGGCTCCGAAGCCAAGTGGGTCGGAGCCGAAACAAATTTCTGAAAGACTGGGGACTGGAACAGTCTTTGGAGCACCCTGTCTATGTCCGAATCTGACACCCTTGATGACCTGGAAGAGACCGAATGGGTCCGAGTAGGCCTCTCCAACGGCTCCAAGGGACTAGGGGACCGGCTCCGAATCGACTCGACAATTATCGGCGCCGAAGAAGTGTCCAAACCAATTTCCATCGGTGCCAAAGAGGGCTTCGGCGCCGAGGAGGAAGTGTCTGAGCGGACAACCTTCATCAGCTCCGAGATCAGTGGAGCCGATGAAGGTGACCCGCCTCTCGATGCCCCAGCCGTCGGCTCCGAACCCAGAGGAGTCGAGGCTGGAGGCATCGAGGCAGACCGTTCTGCCCTCGGCCCCAAAGTCCGTGGAGCCGAAGGAGAAGCCTGCCTATGTCTTTTGGCGGTCGGTTCCGACGGACTGGTCGGAGCCGACGCCCTTTTCTTTTTAGCAGGAGAAGGAGAGGAAGCTAATGCCTCTTCAAATGAGGGTTTAATAAGGCCTTTCAAAATAAGTTTATTTTTCCTCTCTTGGAGGACCCTCGAGGAAAACGCGTGACACACGCTGCAGGACTCCTGCAAATGTTTGGCGCCCAAACAATACACACAGAGAGAGTGGTCATCTGTGATTGACATTTTAAAACTGCACTTAGTGCACTTCTTAAAGCCCGCAGGCCTAGGAGCCTGAGACATTATGGCAACAAATTTAGTAACTCTAACTATCACAGAAAAACACTTACTTTTCCTTTTTTTTTTTTACACAAAGACTGTCACAACAACAGAAAAATTAACTAAAGGGATCCAAGAACCCTTAAGGACTTGAAAGACAATTGACTGACAGGGAAAGGCCCTTCAATTCAAAAGGGGCCTCTAGTCAGAACAAACACGCAACCACCACACAAATTTTCCACAAAAAATAACCACTCATACACAAAAAGTACGATATAGCTGTTAAAACAGCTTTTTGTTGAAGAATTAGGAAATTCCTGACAGAAAAAGTTAGTGAAAAACACTACTTAGCTCAGCCAGCTCGAGACCACGTCTTTGCTAGTTAGCGGCAAACGAGATCTGGGGGACTGGTAGTGGTGCATCCTGGGATATAGTAAGGTCAGCCAATAAGAGACTTCGCTCTTTGGCATAAGCGTGCCGAGTCGGAGCCGAGGGATCGGCTCCGAACCCATCAGTCAGAATGTAGGCGAGATAGGATCACATAACATCATATGTTTCAAAGAGAACGGATCCTCAGTACAGGGCACATTTCTTATGAATTCCAGTTGTGGAACAACAATCCTTGGGGTTGATATCCTTGGTAAGCTGGGAATAGTAATTGATTTCAATAACAAAGTTTGATGATCTGCCATGGCGGATGACAGTTGTGATACAGTTCAGCAATTTCCCTGCTTTGTAATAGACATAAATAACTATACAAAAGACAGTACCCAAAGCTACTCAAAAGTGCAGGATAAGTGGAAGCAAATCAAATCACAATTTCAGCCCCTGTGGGCTACATCAAAAACAGATTGTGGTAAGCTAGCAGTACCAGTGAGTGTAGGCAGTTCTACAGATTACTTTCCTCCTTTTCAGAAGCAATATCCAATTCCCAAAGAGGCAGGAGAAGACATGAAAAAGTGTATAGAACAATGGGAACAGCCAGGCATTATACAGAAGGGTCACAACCCCACAAATTCACCAATATGGCTAGTAAAGAAAAAGGATGGTAGTTACAGATTAGTTATTGACTTTCACAACCTCTCGTGCAGATTTGGTTCCAGGAGTGCCGGAATTATCAGCGAGAATAAAACCTCAAAGTAAATGGTTTACAGTTATTGACTTAGCTAATGGATTTTTCACAGTTCCTTTACAAAAGGAAGATTGGCAACGGTTTGCTTTTACCTTTGACAATCAACAGTATAATGACATGACTGCCACAGAGATTTCAAAATAGCCCTGTAATCTTTCACCAAGTAGTAGGGGAAATTTTAAAACCCTTAGAGACAGATGACACTGTCATTCATTACATTGATGACTTTCTGATACAGTCAGAAACAATAGAGCAGCATGAAGCACTTCTTATAGGTTCATAGGTTGGTACTGGGCTATCTGCATGAAGGCATATATTAGCCCAGCCACATTGTGCGGTATTCACCGCCCCTTTAGTAGTTCCCTAGACCCTTGTACTAGCAGCTAGTACCCTTGGCCCCTATCTAGTAATGCTGTTGGTGTGATCCCCGGTGTGAACTTTCTGTTACCCATCCACTCATCAAGGTTCCTCTTGAAGAGTGATAGTGAGGGGCTCTGTCTTATGTAGATCGGGACCCTGTTCCATAGTAAGGGAAGTCTCTGCGAAGGGAATCTATCCCTCCAGCATGTTCTATTCATTGTTGTGTTGAGGTTTATATCCCTAGAGCGTGTAGCTTGAGTAAATTTGGTTTTCTAAGATGGAGCATGTTCAACAATTCTGGGTTGGACATGGCTCTGTACATTAGACAGAGATCGCCTCTGAGAAAGCGGTATGCAACAGAGAACAGTCTTAGCTTTTTCAATCGTGCTGCATAGGGCAACTGTTTGAGGCCAGTAATCCTCTTGGTTAGGTACCTCTGTGGTCTCTCCAGCTGCAGGAGATGTCTAGCCAGGTACATTCCAACTGGTGCATTGTACTCAATAATGGGTCTAATGAGGGAAGAGTAGAGGGGCACCATTACATCCTTAGATCTTGATGCGAACCCTTTTGTGATCAGATGGGTCACATAGAAGGATTTTCTAACCACTTTGGCAACATGGTTATCAAAGGAAAGCTGACTATCTACTTGGGTCCCTAGATCCCTTATTTCTTCTTCAGATTTCAGGAGATTACCTCCTATGTTGTAGCTTGCAGGTACTCTGTTTTTTCCAAAGGGGATTACTACGCATTTTTTTGCATTTAGCTTGAGACCATGGCTTTGACACCATGCATCAGTCTCATTTAGGCCCTTCTGGAGGATCTCCATGTCAGCCGGAGACTCTATTATAGCACCCAGTTTGCAATCGTCCGCAAACTTAGTCAGCCACAGCCTTTCCGTGCTTGCCTGTACTTCTGAGAAGTATATGCCAAACAGGAGGGGCCCCAGGACAGAGCCCTGAGGCACACCACTCGTTACTGGTCTGGATTTGGACATAGATCCCGCTACTCTTACTTTATGGGATCTGTCTGAGAGCCAGTTTACGATCCATCTTGTGACGTAAGGGCTTATGCCCAGGCTGGTGAGCTTATCAATAATACCTGAATGGGGAATGGTGTCAAATGCTTTAGCAAGGTCAAGGTAAGCCGTGTGTACCTCCTTTCCCTTATCTATAGCCTGAGTAACTGTCTCAAAGAAATGCACCAGGTTCAGGAGGCATGATCTGCCCTTGACGAAGCTGAACTGTGTGGGGTCCAGCGACTGGAGGTTCCCAATCTCTCCATTTATGAGTTCCATAATGATTCGTTCCATAGCCTTACAGATCAGACTGGTCAGGCATATTGGTCGGTAGTTCCCAGGGTCAGTTGTGGCCCCACCCTTGTGTAGCAGGACCACCGTTGCCGTGTGCCATTCTATGGGCACATATCCTGTGGAGAGGCTGAGACTGAATAGGGTATTAAGATGTGGGGTTAATTCCTTTTGGAGCTCGCGTATGACACAGCCTGGGACACCATCTGGTCCCATGGAGGCAGTTTTTTAGCTTTAGACAGAGCCTTGTTAACCATCGTATCAGTAATAATTGGACTTACACAATCCCCTGGAATGGTAGTAGGTGGTGAGGGGGGGGGGGGATTTGCACTGAACCTGTCAGCCAAGATGTTGGCAATGTCAGAAGGGTCAGTGTATTTTGTTACATTTTGTACTAGCTCAGAACAGACCTGAGCATTGCCATTTAGGTTTTTGATGTAGCCATAGCAGGCCTTATGGTTATCCTTGGCAACTTTCTCTTCAAAATTAGATTTAGCTGACTTGATGAGGGCCCTCAATTTCTTACTAATGCTGATCAGGGATGATTTTTCTACTTGAGATTTGGCCTTTTTTTGTATAAGTCTCCTCCTTTTATTGTAAAGTTTGCTTATGGCCGGGGTCCACCAAACTGATTTCTTCTTGCTTGAGGAAGGAGTCTTGGTTTTATTTGGGATAGCATGGCCCATGCAATCCTGAAGATGCATATAGATTGCCTTGGTGTAGGATTCCACATCCTGGATATCATTATCCTTCTGCAAGGGAATAGTGAAGCTTTTCACTTCGGATGCAAGTAGTTTGAAGTTTGCTTTGGAAAGGTTTTTGACTATGGTTTCTTTGACTGGGGGAGGTGGAAGGGTGAGGATGTCCAGGGTTATCAGTTTGTGGTCGGATTTGACCAAGGAGGGAGTGATAACGGGTGTGGTACAATGGGCGCCCATATTTATGATGATTAAATCCAATATGTTGTCCCCTCTAGTGGGGGAACATACTATTTGTTCAAGGGCATTTGAATTTATAAATTCTATGAATCGCTGAGCATAGGAGTTGGAACATTGGTAGTTCGTCCAGTCTATACCAGGGTAGCTGAAATCACCCAAGATTATGGTGTTGGGTAGGACCTTTATATTTTCCAATGTCTCAAGGAATGCAGAGTGAGCATCTTGGGACATGGTGGGCGATCTATAACTGGCTACGACTTGAAATGTGGTTTTGCCTGCTGATAGTTGTGCATGGATGATCTCTGCGGCATCATGCTGTGCTACTAACCTGGAGATATGGGTATCCTTGATGAATATGGATACACCTCTGCCCTTTGTACTGCGATCCGGTAACTGAGACTGGAAGGTATGATATGAATTGCAACCTGGCAGTGCTGGGGTGCTCTCTTGAGCCTTGAACCAGGTTTCCGTCACTGCACAAACATCGATTTTCTCCATGCTGAGGAGAGCCTCGAGTATGTGCATTTTGAGGTTGAGACTTCTGGCGTTGAGTAGCATTACCCTTAGTTTTTGCTTACCTGTGCTGGTTACAGTGGTTGATTTGTCCTTTGCGCCTTGCCTAAAAAAGGCACTATGGGGACGGCAAGAGCCTTGGCCAGTATTCGAAAACCTAGGGGTGACAGGTGCAACCCATCTCTGGCAAAACAGCGAGGCTTGTCTATCATGTCATCCCAGGCAGACAGACACTGGATTCCCTTAGAATGACACCAGAAGCTTAGCCAATTTTTGAAATTGATCATTTCGTCTTTGTATTGTAGTATCACTCTAGGTGAAGGTAGTATGCTACTCAAGGTCAGGGTCATACCAGCTTGGACTACATGATCAGAGAGCTCCTCAATGTCTCTTTTCATGTAGTCCAGGGAGGTACGTCTTAGATCATTCACACCAACATGTACAATGACAGCATCATACTTGTACTTGTTCTGGAGTGACCTAAGTGCCTGTGTTATGTGGCGGATCCGAGCACCTGACAGGCAGCTGACAGTAACCTTCTCCTTGTTCAGCCTGGTGAGTGGAACATCCGTGTGCCTTACTATAGAGTCTCCTATTACTAGCATGTTAGGTATGATGTTTTGCCTTAAGGGCTGTTGTGAGACACACTGCTGAGGTGAATTATGTGTTTTCTGGCTTGTGTTTGGGGATGCAGGTTGCTTGCTTGTCTGCTTTGGAGGGCACTGTTTCTTTTTCAGATTGGTACCTAGTGCCTCCGAATACATTTTTGTGTATTTATGTGTATGTTTAAAAAGGTTTTAAGTACTTTACAGGATGCAGGATTCAAGGTCAACAAGGGAAAAAGTGCAAGTCTTTTCACAAGAGGTGACGTTTTTGGAACCACTGTTCGTCCCACGGGGCGAGATCTCCTTGTGAAGAAAGAGAGAAAGGAATTTTAGAATTGCCTCAGCCACTGACAATTTTAGACTTGCATAAATTCTTAGGCATCATGAAATATAACAGAGAATTCATAGAAGATTACGCGGCAGCTGCCACACCCCTATATAAGATGTTAGTGGAACAAAAAGAGGAACCTCGGTTAAGCTGGGGACGCAGGGAAGAACAGGCTATTGACTTATTAAGAAATAAATTAACACAGGCTACTGAATTGATAGCACCTGATGGACAGCAAGATTTAATTTTACAGGCAGCAGCAGGTAGTGAAACTATCTCAGTAGTCCTCCTGCAGTACTGGCCTCAGCACAATGGGAGCAAGGCAGAAAGGACACTTCGTCCAGTGACTTTCTGCAGCTGAAAGGTAACTCCAGTTGAAAAAGAATATCACCCAAGTATACAACAATTGCTAGCCATTTATTGGGGAATTAAATAAACAGAATACTTGACAGTTTTTCCAAAATAATTGTGCAGACACCACATCAGTCTATAAACATTCTTCTGAATTCTATGAAAATGAATAAAATCACAGAAGGAGTGAGTCAGACCATTTTTGCAAAATGGATGATATTCACTACAAAGAATGTTCAAATTCAGACAGGGGAGAAGTACTATCTCCCCGATCTGGTTAACTATAAAGGAGGACCTCACAATTGTGTTCCAAGCTTGCAACATCCGGAAATGTTGCCATTAAATGCACATTTTCAAAGTAGCATACCCACAGTTTACATAGATGGGGGCCAGGTTTTGGAAAGATGGAAAATATTTAACTGGATTTGCAGTCATTCCAGGAGATGGTGAGGAGCCTATCCTGAAGAAGTTGGCAGGTTATATGTCAGCCCAGAGGGCAGAACTAGAAGCAGTCAAATATGTTTTACAACATTTTGAACCAGTCAACATTTATAGTGACAGTGCTTATGTGGTAAAGTCACTATGTTTACACATGGCAATTTGGGCCAGAAGGGGATTTGTTGACAGTGTTGTCAAACCTCTCAAACATGCTCCAGTATTATGGGAATTATGGGCACTGATCACCCAAAATGATTTACAGGGAAAATTCAGTATTGTAAAAATAAAGGCACATCAAAATGTAATACAGTAGAATCCAGAGGGAATGCCTTGGCAGATGCCAAAGCAAAACAGGCGGAAGAAACAGGCAACTGGTTAGAACCCCATGAGCGGTTCAAACCTACGGAGCAGGTAATGTCAGCAAAAACAGCTGCGCCTGTAGAAATACAGGATTTAGCAACCTTACAGAAAGAAAGAGGGACTACCAAAGAATTGGATAAGTGGATTCAGGAAGGGGATGGTAATCAAAAGATTTTTGTATATCCCATACCAGATGGAAAAAAAATACCCTATCTACCAGGGGACTTGGCCAAACAATTGGAAGAATACAATCACAACATTCTGGGCCACATAGGCACAGAAAAATTATGTATAGTTAAACAGAAGATGTGGAATCCATGTCTGAAAAAGTTGTGTAAAACTGTTCTAGAGTGATGTTTGGTTTGTTTACAAATCAACGCCAGTACAAAGAAACCTCAGTTGCACAGGGTGCCAGTGGCAGATGGGCCATGGTATGTTATCCAAGTAGACTATGCAGGTCCCTTCCCAACTGTAAATGGAGGATACAGATAGCTTTTAGTGGTAGTTGATGTGTTTTACAAATGGGTAGAAGTAATACCTACAAAAAGTATGACAGCTAAAACTACAGCAGAAGTGCTATGGAAAACATTTTTGTCCATTGGGAATGGCCTCGAATCATTGAGTCATATAATGTGGCATTTGTGCAAACTGCTGGGGATCCAGCACAGGTTTCATGTCCCCTACCAACCACAATCCAATGGGATTGTTGAAAGAATTAATCGAACAGTCAGGGAAAGATTAAAAATGGCATGCCTGGAAAAAGGTAAGGACTGGGGTAAAACATTTGCCAGGGATTTTACTGGGTATTAGGGCTACCCCTAACAGTAAAACAGGAATTTCACCTTTCAAAGTAATGACAGAGAGGAAAATGCCCCTAACGCTCCCCTGTGACCCAGAAACGGTAGAAAACCGACCATTACTGACAGCAGTAGAACACCAAAAATGGCTAAAAGACATACAGGGGGTATGCAACACGATTGCCAGAGAAAGTACAGTTTTGTACCTACCATAAATGTAGATGTTCGAGTGGTTATGCTGCTGCAGTCATCACACTTGGGTTATCCTGCCGTCAGGCGGTCCCTGCAGTCAGCCTGAATTCCAAAGCCTTGATCCGGCGTCAGTTGTCGTCGCTTCTTCCCTGACGTCAGTGCAGCAGGGGTATAAAATAGGCAGCCGACGCCATTTTCTTCAGTTTTTCTTGCCCCAGATGTCAGGTGCCCCAAACTAAGAAGGCAAAAATAAGAAGCTTGCAAAACATACCTTAGTGAAAAACAATAGTACTAGTTGTAAGCAAATACACTATATAGACATGCATCCCAAAGGTTGACGTACATGGAGGTATAATAAAAGCCTTGTTAGGTAGAGGGGATGGAGGGAGGGTAACCTGGACTGCAGCAGCATAACCACTCGAACATCTACATTTATGGTAGGTACAAAACTGTACTATGTTCATCGTGCTATGCTGCTGCAGTCATCACACTTGGGTAGAGTCCCAAAGCTATGGTTGGGTGGTAGGAACTAAACTGGGTTAGGTGCAGCTAAGATGCCCTGCAGAACTGCAGTGGCAAACCCAGCTCTGGTTTTTGAGTACAGAGGAAGGTGGTAATGCTTGGTGAAGGTGTGCACTGAACTCCAGGTAGCTGCCTCCAGAATGTCCTTTGTTGGGACTCCTCGGAGGAAGGCTGCTGAGGTTGCTGCAGCCCTGGTAGAGTGAGACCTAATACTAACAGGCACTGCATTCCCATGGTGTGAGTAGCAAAAGCAGATGCAATGTGCTATCCATTTGGAGATGGTCTGTTTTGAAATAGCCTTTCCTTCTGAGTCTGTTGCATAGGATACAAGGAGTTGGTCAGATTTTCTGAAGGCCTTTGTCCTGTCCAAACAGTAACGTAACTGTCTGTGAATGTCCAAAGAGTGAAGGAGTCTTTCTCCTTTATTCTGTGGGTTTGGATAAAAGGTGGGCAAGTGTATGGTCTGATTGAGAGCCACACTGGATACTACCTTTGGCATGAAGGAAGGGTTCGTGCGTAAAGATACTCTGTCCTGATGGAAAATGATGAAAGGTTCCACTGCCATAAGAGCC